>NC_136061.1:22286247-22886247 GCF_964261635.1 Lissotriton helveticus
GACAGACAGAGGCATGCCCTCATTAAGGGTATGTATCCTCTCCTTGCCGAAGGTTTGCCAAAAGCGACCCCAGAGGCATCCAGTAATTTCCCGCCGCCATTAGTTCCGACCAAGCTACGTCACAAACCGACCGCAGCTGATATTTTTATTTCGTCCTATCTGGACGACACAGTCCCCGAATATGCAAATCCTGTTCGCGCTCCGCCAGTCCCTGTAAATCAGGCACTTCCTGCTCCTCCAGACACCGGGGTGCCCTTAACAGCTCCCCCGGTCCAGTCCGCCATACAAATCCAGCCCACGTTACAATTACCGACTCTGCCAGGACGAAGAATGTCAGTCGACGATTCCAGTTTAGGGGCCGCGGGAGGAGGTCTTCCTCAAACCCCGCCGCCACACAAGCGTTTATCAGCACTCGAATTACATGCTCAAGCATCACAGCGTACTCCTAAAAGTAATAAGTCTGTCACAGAAATCAGACAAGCCCTTGGCGAATGTGTCTATGACCCAGTCCCAGGCGAATATAATATGGTTTTATATTCCGTACGTGTAAGGAGAGTGACCGAGTATCTAGTCACCTTACCGAATATGAAAGAAGATCTAGACAGAATATATCGTTTCATCCGTACAGGGGATGATCCAGAAAGTATTGGCGAGATTATGTCTCAAAGAAAAGCCGAGATCCAGCTCATGATATTAAAGTTCCTGATCAATTGTCTAATAAGAGAACAAGATTGTTCGTCTAAAGATCCCGCCGAAATGAGAATCCTGACAAGGTGGAGTGATAATATAGCCGAGGGTAAGCACAAGACCGTCGGTTCCATGGAGAGTATGTACAAGAAAATTCGTAAAGAAATAATAAGGTTACACGAACAGCGTAAAGCAGCACAAGTAAGCGAGAAAGAAAGTATCTCTGATCCTGAAGAGGAAGAGAACGAGAATCCCGCCAGAATAGCGTATGTAGGAAAATCCAGATTTCCAGATCGCCATTTACGTCTAGAACCCAAGTCTATTTTTCATCTAGCACCAGAACAAGGTTCTCTAGAACAAGTATTTCAAGCTACCGATCACATTCTGAAATCACGAATCGGTTACAGTGAATTAAGTACCATGCATGAACAAGAACTAGCCCGATCAGCAGTCCGATGGATTACTGATTCTACCACTTTTCCAGACGAAATAGTGGCACAAATGTTTCTGAAATTGCCCCCAGCCGAGCAACGACTGGTGGGTATGTATATGATCCAGCACCTCATTACTCTGTATGAGGGTCAACATTCTGACCCAGGTCCGTTGCATGATATCCTGAACGAGTTACTCCAGTATAGATGGAGAGGTCTAGGTACCGATTTAATTAGTGTCATTCTAGAACAGCGCCACAAATATAGAACGTTCCTGAACCCGCATTTTGTTCATGTCTCACTCCCAGAAAGTAAATCATTCTACATAGACAGACAGAATCCGTTACGAGAAGTCCACCCAGTCCAAGGGGCGGGTGGCGTAATGCAACGAGTGTTTGTATACACTCCAATATCAAAGATGGAACTTCTTGAAATGAAGAAATTAATTCCCTGTCATGACAAAGATCCAGCAGGGTTCCATAGAGAATTAAAAGACATGCTCCGTATGGGAGAATACACTTACCCAGATATTATTAAAATGTTAAAAGTCCTGTTACCCGCAGGGGTGTATGAAAAGTTAAAGGAAAAAGAATGGGAGGTGGGAGAGAAAAAGATCGATTGGGCAGCTCTAGAAGCTGAAGACAAGGCACGAGTACCAGGTACCGGTCTTGGAGATAAATGTAAAGAATTACCAGAATTACTGATTCAAGTTTTACCCAGATTATTGACAACGAGGAAAGAAGACTGGGATGCAATCTCAGCCTGTAAACAGAAACAAGATGAAGATATTAGTGATTTTTATTCTAGGTTTGAAAAATGTTTTAGTATTAATAGTGGTCTCAAGACAAGTAGTGAGTCATACCCTCATCTTTTCGTCACCAAATTAGTCGAGAATTCAAGTCCACAAATTAAAAACCGAGTTTTAAAAGTCGAAAGCACCTGGCAAGCAAATACCCCGTCCCAGATGCTCCAGATGCTCCAGTACCACCAGAATAGAATCAGGGAAGAGCAAGAACACGAAAGAAAACGTATGAAAGACACGAAAATGAAAGTGCTAGTTGCACAATCTGTTCCTCAAGACAGTCAGAAGAGGGGTCCGAATCAAGCCAGTCATCCTGCAGCTCCCGTTAAAGGGAACTGCAATTATTGTAAACAGCCAGGTCATTTTATAAACGAGTGTGCAGTTCTGAAACATAATATAGCTACTGGTAAGACTAAAGAAAGACCACGTCCGCCTAGACAAGAACAAGTTTCACAGATTCCTCAGTCACAGAATGCACCACAGACAGTTACAGTACCGCAGCCTATCGCTGCAACACAGCACGTTACATCGCAGATGTACCAGTATGCGCAGTCTGAGTATCCAGAGTACCAGTCATATTCATGAAACAGCCTAGAGAGGGAGGTAGGCTTGCCTCTCATCGAGATACCTGTAGATCAAGAAGGTCCCTATGTTCACAGTCAAGTATTAGGGAAAGACAGAAAGTTTTTGATCGATACAGGGGCAAGTAGGACCACAATTAGTCATGCCGAAGTTCCAGGGGCTCCGCTCTCAGGCTCAAGAAATGTTTCCCTTGGATTTTCAGGAAAGCCAATAGTTAATGAGATATCAAAGCCAGTTACTCTAGAAGTAGGTCCATTGTCCCGTACTACTGATCTGTTACTTACTAAGTCATGTCCAGAAAACCTATTAGGCATTAAGACACTGAAAGAATTAGGTGCAGTTATTTGCTGTTCCCCAGAGGGAATACGTCTGTTCCTACGTGACTTCAAGGGTCACTATGTATTACGAGATTTTGATTCAAGATTGTCTAATGTTCCGCAGCATCTATGGGCGCAAGGTCCAACTGATGTAGGTTACATGCAAATCACACCCCATCGTGTGACTCTCAAGCCAGGTGTAGTGTTACCACGAATCAGACAGTACAGATTGCCACCTGAGGCTGTAGCAGCCTTATCCAAAATTATTGACGAGCTCATGGCTCAAGGAGTAGTTGTAGAAACTGACTCCAATGTATGTAGTTCTCCGATCATTCCAGTCATGAAACGTACTGATCCAAATGCACCCCCAGTATATCGATTAGTGATTGATTTACGAGAGCTTAATAAATGTATTATTCCTCAGTACCCAGTTGTCCCAGACATTTCTTCCCTGTTAACAGCTATTGATTCCGAAGCCATGTTTTTCACTGTCATAGACCTCAAGAATGCATTTTTTAGTGTTCCAATTCATCCAGACAGCCAGTTTCTTTTCGGATTTTGTTTAAATGGAAGGAGCTATATGTTCACACGCGCTCCTCAAGGTTTCACAGAAAGCCCTAGTATTTACAGTCAAGCACTCAAGAGACAACTAGACAACATTCACATGCCAACTGACACTGCCCTGCTCCAGTATGTCGATGATCTACTGATCACAGCCCGTTCTGAACGTGCTTGCGAGCGAGCATCCCTTACAGTTTTGTATTTTCTAGCCGAGATGGGGCACAAGGTGTCACCTTCGAAGCTTCAATTCTGTGTCCAGCAAGTGGTATACTTAGGACACTTGCTGTCCAAGAGGGGTAGGCAGTTGACACCCGACCGTATCCAGTTAATAGCGAGTCTTCCCCAGCCCAGAACCCAGAAGGAGGTACGTGCCTTTATCGGCCTCACTTCTTATTGTAGACAATGGATTCCCCAGTATGCATTTCTAGCCAAGCCACTGATACAGTTAACGACACAGGAGGCAGCCGTATCGACTGTCCTCCCTTGGACATCTGAACATACACTTAGTTTCAACGAGTTAAAGAAAGCCCTATGTCAAGCTCCAGTTCTAGCTACACCGAACTACAGTAAGCCTTTTACACTTTTCGTTACTGAACGCGAAGGTACAGCATTATCTGTTCTCACACAAGATCAAGCAGGACAATACAAGCCCTGTGCTTATTTTTCGAGCACATTAGATCCAGTCGCCCAGGCGTTGCCTGCGTGCCTCAAGTCAGTTGCAGCCACAGCACTAGCTATCAGACAAAGTGATTCCATAGTTTTAGGACATTCCCTGACAGTACAAGTCCCACATTCCGTGGAAGTTCTTTTAAACCGAACACAAACACAGCACTTGACAATTGCACGTTTAACAGGTTATGAATTGACACTGTTCCAGCCACACATAGAAATTAGACGCTGCAACGTTCTGAATCCTGCTACACTGTTACCATCAGTTAGTTCAAATCCTGACCCACATGACTGTGTGGAAGTAGTCAACATTACGACAAAGCCAAGACAAGACCTGACAGACATTCCGTTACCAGATCCCGACCTGACACTTTATGTGGATGGTTCGTGTATGAGAACTAGTACAGGAGAACTAGTCGCAGCATATGCAGTGACTACTGACACTGAAGTTATTGAAACACACCGTATTGATACCCTGTCCGCTCAAGCAGCAGAGCTAGTCGCTCTGACACAAGCCTGTATACATGCCAAGAACCTGAAAGTTAATGTTTACACAGATTCACGTTACGCATTCGGAGTTGTACACGACTTCGGAGTGCTCTGGCAGGAGAGAGGTTTCATGACTTCTCATGGAACCAAGATTCAGCATGGTCTCCTTATTCAAGCCCTGTTAGATGCCATACATTTACCGACATCTATTGCTATTATGAAATGCAAAGCACATACGAAAGTTACTGACATTATTTCTCAAGGTAACGATCTAGCAGACCGCACAGCCAAGCTTACAGCACAGACTCCAGACATTCCAGTTAATCAGACACATACTCCAGATCTGACTACATGCATGACAGTTAAGGACCCTACACAAGATGTCATAGATATCCAGTTACATGCTACTCCCTCTGAAATCAAGAAATGGTCTGAACAAGGAGGGGTCCAGACAGATCAGGGATGGTTAACGAAGGGTAGAGCCATATGGTTTCTCCCCGACTCTATGGTTCAAGTCATTATCAATACCGCACATAGTCCAGCACATTTAGGAGAAAAAGCTATGTTAGACAGTATCCAGAACATTTGGTTCAACAAGCATTTACGAGCTGCAGCCAAGCAGAAAGTCCGTACCTGTATGATATGTTGTCAGTTTAATCCAGGTAAAAGTGTCCCGGTGGAACAAGGTGGTTTCCAGCCCCCTGACCACCCTTTTGAGGTCCTCCAGATGGATTATATTCAGATGGAGCGATGTCGAGGTTTCAAGTATGTCCTTGTAGTTGTATGCGCTTTGTCCAGGTGGACAGAAGCATATCCAGTCCCAGATTATACAGCCGCGACCACTGCCAAACAGTTGGTTCGTGAATTTTTCCCTAGGTATGGACTCCCTAGAGTCGTATATTCTGATAACGGTCAGCCATTCTCCTCAGAGTTAATGAAGCATGTTTCCCTGTTGTTAGGGTACCAGTGGAAGTTCCATTGTGTACGCCATCCTGAAGCAGCCGGTCTCGTAGAGAGACATAATCAGACCCTGAAAATCCGCATTGCTAAAGTCTGTAAAGAAAAAGGTGTGGACTGGCTAGTAGCTCTGCCAGTTGCCCTGTTTTATATGCGCATGGTCGCACATTCCAGATCAGGTCTGTCCCCGTATGAGGTCGTATTCGGCCGCCCCCCTAACATGTGGGGTACTCCTAGACCCCGAAGTATTACCGATGTTTCATGTAATATGCTGACAGATTACCTAGCTTCCTTGATGTCTGCCCTCAACTCATGTCGTTCACAGGTTGCTGCCGCATTTCCAGACAATACCGAGGTGGCACCGCACGAGATCGTTCCAGGCTCCTTGGTGATGATCAGAAATTTCGACAGATCAAGTCCGCTGGAACCACGTTGGAAAGAGCCACGTCAGGTCCTCTTGACCACCCGTACTGCCGTCAAGTTGGAAGGCAGGAAGGGGTGGGTCCATCTTTCTCATGTAAAACTTTTCAATGGTTTGAAACCAGTCTCCAAGAACATTTCCAAGGATTCCCAAGATTCGAAAGACTGTCAAGACATTGTTTTAAAGGACTGTCCCGCACAAGACATTATTACAACCCCTCCCTTGTTAGAGAAAACTCCGCAACAGGAGTATAAGTTAAAGCTCAGGTCTAGTAAAATAAGTCAGTCAGTTTGATTGTATAAGTCCTCCCCTAGGTGAAAAGGTTAGACTGTTTCTGACATGTATAAAATAGACCCCCATAGTGAGAGAGTCAGTCGAAGTTCACTTCAATGTATCGTTTTTCTGAGTTTCGTATTATTCATCAGCATAATGATTTCCTGCACTAGTTACGCACTTTTCCTGTGTTTTCCAGTTCCTCATGTAAATATGTCTGCTAATGCTACAGTAGAGCACACGTTTAGTGATCTGCCTCCTCACGAATATTCTTACCGCCTCGCTATGCGCAACAACACATTTATCCGTATGTTACATTACTCACACCAGACCAGCAATGCCACTAATTGTTGGGTGTGTGGTCGACTCCCCCCTTTCCAGACACCGAAGGGAGTTCTGCCACTGTTTCCTTATCCTTTTTCACATAATGGTTCATGCGGAGCATGGTCCACGTTAACGTCATCCTCAACAGATATGTCTTTTCTTAACAGTACATGTTTTCCAGACAAGCAAGGTCTCCCCCACAGAACAGGTTTAGATCTAGAAAATGAAGTATATAATTTAGGTAATTATTCGTCGAATTTCATGGTCCTGAATGTTCAGTCTGATACTACTCCAGACTTACCTGCTATTTCAGTATTACCAGTCAAAGGCGAATTATGTGTCCGTAGTTATGGTTCCATACATATAGGTCATAGTGAATGTACTACTGTTATCCAGTATAGTGACAGTGGGAAATCTGTTTTCAAAGCTTCACGTCACTCTTATTTTATTTGTGGTCAGACCGCATATGTCCGTCTGCCCCTCGATTGGGAGGGAACCTGTTACATTGCCTTTCTACTGCCACCTGTTTTCCTAGCCCCATCTGATTATCACAGAAACACACATCTAGTACACATTAGACATAGAAGGGAGTCCCCAATTGTCGATTATACTGAAACTACTCTAGAACAGTATACAGATTTCAATAAAGGTTTCTTCTTCTTTGTAGGACCTGTCCAGAATAGTAAACTGATCCGTAGGTTAACAAGAACCCTTGAAGCTGTAGTAAATGAGACTGCCTCTGCTCTAGGTAACTTAACCGAAGAACAATCTGCTATGAGATTTGTCGTTTTGCAAAATCGTCTCGTCCTTGACGTCATACTGGCCGATAGGGGCGGGGCCTGTAGAGTCATCGGATCTAGTTGCTGCATTTTCATTCCTAATAACGCGCCGTCTGTTTATTCAGCTATAACCAGACTCCATAAAATTGCCCATCTGTTACACCAAGATCCAGGCACCTGGACATGGTCCGGTTGGTTCTGGAATATAATTTCCGCCTGGGGATGGAAAGTCCTGTCCTTTTTGGGTATTGCAGTAGCAATCATATTTAGCTGCTGCCTCTGTATACAATGTGGCCCTGCGATTTGCAGCATGTGTGCTACCTCTTGTATTCCTAGTCCCAAGCCCCGTTCTAAATCCCGTTCCAGGATAATTCGAGACGAGCAAATGGTACTGTATGAAATGATAGACGGTATCATGAAAATTGATGTTTCCTGATGGAAACGTAGTGACAAGGAGGGAATGTGGAAAAGTAAATTTTGCCATGTTCTGTGTCCCTACGCCTCATCCATCATATGTTATGTGTGCATGACCAATATGCATATGTTATTCCCCATGTCCGATTAATGACGCAATTACAGTTGTGTCCACCTCTAGTATGTCAGTTTCCAGTCCTCGTGAATACTACGAATATCAGGCCTATGTAAAGTTATGTTGCCACGTTTCCCAGTGTGCACGTTATTCCATTATAAAGTCCCCGTTTCCAGGCCTCAACAGGGCCCGGACCATAGATTCAGCTCCTGTCTCCTGAAAGCCTCGCTGAGGAGCGATACAGCCCCCACCTGTATCCTCGACCTTTCACTTACTTCCTGCCTCGCAGTGCCCGGTGCAGCCCGGCTCTGCCTCTGAGTCTGCCAAGAGTATGTTATAGTTCCAGCTATCAGTTCAGTCCTCCTCTTCTGCATTCCTAAGCTACTGAACTGCATCAATAGTTTCCGTCATTGTCTAGCCTTCTCGTCTCCACGTTAGAGAAATACTGTATTTAATGGTCATTTAATATTCTTCATCACGCACTACATGTAGAATAATGCATGGTCCAGTCTTAGAGTCAAGTTAGCTTTCCCCTCATGACTTCTAGTTTATATCAACATGTTCCCTAAACATTAGATACCAGATAGGGTTTAGGTACATGTCGCTCCGACCCTCCAGACTCTAGTCTCTGCTCCTAGCACAGAGTTCGTAGCCCCCAGCTTCTCCTAGTAACACGTCATTGCCAGTTTTCGCGCACCATTAGGTTAGAGGTCCCGGCTCCTTAGGTAGCCCCCTCCTATGTTTCCGCCCATTCATGACATATTCTGTTACGTTTGCATCACATGTCTGTGTATACTCCCAGTTACACCTCTTTTTACTGTTATCTTTCGCGACTGCTACGCGTCACGCCTTCTGCTCCACCCACTGCTACGCCTACTGCAATGTAATGCTATGTGTTTGCGCTATGTATATAAGTCAATGTATTATTATTAAAAGTCAGCGCGCTCATCCCAGACCAAGCCCCGGCAGCTGCTGGGCCCCAGTTGTCCTGCTGGGCCCTGTTACTTCTGTTCCTATGCAGGTTGTCCTGATCCTGTCCTTATGCTGTAATAAACCTGCAGAAACTCCTACTACCTCGAATCCTGACTCTTATTTTATTGAGCTATCTGTTATTCATTCATTCATTTAAAAATAGATCCGGTATTATTTATTTATATACCACATGCTACAGACACTACTACACACAGACACACGCCTGCCACTGCTACAAACACACTACTTCACACAGACACACGCCTGCTACAGACACTACTACACACAGACACATGCCTGCTACAGGCACTACTACACACAGACACACGCCTGCTACAGACACTACTACGCACAGACACGCGCCTGCTACAGACACTACTACACACAGACACACGCCTGCCACTGCTACAAACACACTACTACACACAGACACACGCCTGCTGCTGCTACAAACACACTACTACACACAGACACGCGCCTGCTACAGACACTACTACACACAGACATACGCCTGCCACTGCTACAAACACACTACTACACACAGACACACGCCTGCTGCTGCTACAAACACACAGACACATGCCTGCTACAGGCACTACTACACACAGACACACGCCTGCTACAGACACTACTACACACAGACACACGCCTGCCACTGCTACAAACACACTACTACACACAGACACACGCCTGCTGCTGCTACAAACACACTACTACACACAGACACACGCCTGCCACTGCTACAAACACACTACTACACACAGACACACGCCTGCTGCTGCTACAAACACACTACTACACACAGACACACGCCTGCTACAGACACTACTACACACAGACACACGCCTGCCACTGTTACAAACACACTACTACACACAGACACACGCCTGCTACAGACACTACTACACACAGACACATGCCTGCTACAGGCACTACTACACACAGACACACGCCTGCTACAGACACTACTACACACAAACACGCGCCTGCTACAGACACTACTACATACAGACACACGCCTGCTGCTGTTACAAACACACTACTACACACAGACACTCGCCTGCCACTGCTACAAACACACTACTACACACAAACACACGCCTGCTGCTGCTACAAACACACTACTACACACAGACACACGCCTGCTACAGACACTACTACACACAGACACACGCCTGCCACTGCTACAAACACACTACTACACACAGACACATGCCTGCTGCGGCTACAAACACACTACTACACACAGACACACGCCTGCTACAGACACTACTACACACAGACACACGCCTGCCACTGCTACAAACACACTACTACACACAGACACACGCCTGCTGCTGCTACAAACACACTACTACACACAGACACACGCCTGCTACAGACACTACTACACACAGACACACGCCTGCCACTGCTACAAACACACTACTACACACAGACACACGCCTGCTGCTGCTACAAACACACTACTACACACAGACACACGCCTGCTACAGACACTACTACACACAGACACACGCCTGCCACTGTTACAAACACACTACTACACACAGACACACGCCTGCTACAGACACTACTACACACAGACACACGCCTGCCACTGCTACAAACACACTACTACACACAGACACACGCCTGCTGCTGCTACAAACACACTACTACACACAGACACACGCCTGCTACAGACACTTCTACACACAGACACACGCCTGCCACTGCTACAACCACACTACTACACACAGACACACGCCTGCTACAGACACTACTACACACAGACACATGCCTGCTACAGGCACTACTACACACAGACACACGCCTGCTACAGACACTACTACACACAGACGCACGCCTGCTACAGACACTACTACATACAGACACACTCCTGCCACTGCTACAAACACACTACTACACACAGACACACGCCTGCTACAGACACTACTACACACAGACACATGCCTGCTACAGGCACTACTACACACAGACACACGCCTGCTACAGACACTACTACACACAGACACGCGCCTGCTACAGACACTACTACACACAGACACACGCCTGCCACTGTTACAAACACACTACTACACACAGACACACGCCTGCTGCTGCTACAAACACACTACTACACACAGACACACGCCTGCTACAGACACTACTACACACAGACACACGCCTGCCACTGCTACAAACACACTACTACACACAGACACACGCCTGCTGCTGCTACAAACACACTACTACACACAGACACACGCCTGCTACAGACACTACTACACACAGACACATGCCTGCTACAGGCACTACTACACATAGACACACGCCTGCTACAGACACTACTACACACAGACACGCGCCTGCTACAGACACTACTACACACAGACACACGCCTGCCACTGCTACAAACACACTACTACACACAGACACACGCCTGCTGCTGCTACAAACACACTACTACACACAGACACACGCCTGCCACTGCTACAAACACACTACTACACACAGACACACGCCTGCTGCTGCTACAAACACACTACTACACACAGACACACGCCTGCTGCTGCTACAAACACACTACTACACACAGACACACGCCTGCTACAGACACTACTACACACAGACACACGCCTGCCACTGTTACAAACACACTACTACACACAGACACACGCCTGCTACAGACACTACTACACACAGATACACGCCTGCCACTGCTACAAACACACTACTACACACAGACACACGCCTGCTGCTGCTACAAACACACTACTACACACAGACACACGCCTGCTACAGACACTACTATACACAGACACACGCCTGCCACTGCTACAAACACACTACTACACACAGACACACGCCTGCTACAGACACTACTACACACAGACACATGCCTGCTACAGGCACTACTACACACAGACACACACCTGCTACAGACACTACTACACACAGACGCGCGCCTGCTACAGACACTACTACATACAGACACACGCCTGCCACTGCTACAAACACACTACTACACACAGACACACGCCTGCTACAGACACTACTACACACACACACATGCCTGCTACAGGCACTACTACACACAGACACACGCCTGCTACAGATACTACTACACACAGACACGCGCCTGCTACAGACACTACTACACACAGACACACGCCTGCCACTGCTACAAACACACTACTACACACAGACACACGCCTGCTGCTGCTACAAACACACTGCTACACACAGACACGCGCCTGCTACAGACACTACTACACACAGACACACGCCTGCCACTGTTACAAACACACTACTACACACAGACACACGCCTGCTACAGACACTACTACACACAGACACACGCCTGCCACTGCTACAAACACACTACTACACACAGACACACGCCTGCTACAGACACTACTACACACAGACACACGCCTGCCACTGCTACAAACACACTACTACACACAGACACACGCCTGCTACAGACACTACTACACACAGACACATGCCTGCTACAGGCACTACTACACACAGACACACGCCTGCTACAGACACTACTACACACAGACACGCGCCTGCTACAGACACTACTTCACACAGACACACGCCTGCCACTGCTACAAACACACTACTACACACAGACACACGCCTGCTGCTGCTACAAACACACTACTACACACAGACACACGCCTGCCACTGCTACAAACACACTACTACACACAGACACACGCCTGCTGCTGCTACAAACACACTACTACACACAGACACACGCCTGCTACAGACACTACTACACACAGACACACGCCTGCCACTGTTACAAACACACTACTACACACAGACACACGCCTGCTACAGACACTACTACACACAGACACATGCCTGCTACAGGCACTACTACACACAGACACACGCCTGCTAAAGACACTACTACACACAGACACGCGCCTGCTACAGACACTACTACATACAGACACACGCCTGCTGCTGTTACAAACACACTACTACACACAGACACTCGCCTGCCACTGCTGCAAACACACTACTACACACAGACACACGCCTGCTGCTGCTACAAACACACTACTACACACAGACACACGCCTGCTACAGACACTACTACACACAGACACACGCCTGCCACTGTTACAAACACACTACTACACACAGACACACGCCTGCTACAGACACTACTACACACAGACACACGCCTGCCACTGCTACAAACACACTACTACACACAGACACACGCCTGCTGCTGCTACAAACACACTAATACACACAGACACACGCCTGCTACAGACACTACTACACACAGACACACGCCTGCCACTGCTACAAACACACTACTTCACACAGACACACGCCTGCTACAGACACTACTACACACAGACACATGCCTGCTACAGGCACTACTACACACAGACACACGCCTGCTACAGACACTACTACGCACAGACACGCGCCTGCTACAGACACTACTACACACAGACACACGCCTGCCACTGCTACAAACACACTACTACACACAGACACACGCCTGCTGCTGCTACAAACACACTACTACACACAGACACGCGCCTGCTACAGACACTACTACACACAGACATACGCCTGCCACTGCTACAAACACACTACTACACACAGACACACGCCTGCTGCTGCTACAAACACACAGACACATGCCTGCTACAGGCACTACTACACACAGACACACGCCTGCTACAGACACTACTACACACAGACACACGCCTGCCACTGCTACAAACACACTACTACACACAGACACACGCCTGCTGCTGCTACAAACACACTACTACACACAGACACACGCCTGCCACTGCTACAAACATACTACTACACACAGACACACGCCTGCTGCTGCTACAAACACACTACTACACACAGACACACGCCTGCTACAGACACTACTACACACAGACACACGCCTGCCACTGTTACAAACACACTACTACACACAGACACACGCCTGCTACAGACACTACTACACACAGACACATGCCTGCTACAGGCACTACTACACACAGACACACGCCTGCTACAGACACTACTACACACAAACACGCGCCTGCTACAGACACTACTACATACAGACACACGCCTGCTGCTGTTACAAACACACTACTACACACAGACACTCGCCTGCCACTGCTACAAACACACTACTACACACAAACACACGCCTGCTGCTGCTACAAACACACTACTACACACAGACACACGCCTGCTACAGACACTACTACACACAGACACACGCCTGCCACTGTTACAAACACACTACTACACACAGACACACACCTGCTGCTGCTACAAACACACTACTACACACAGGCACACGCCTGCTGCTGCTACAAACACACTACTACACACAGACACACGCCTGCCACTGCTACAAACACACTACTACACACAGACACACGCCTGCTGCTGCTACAAACACACTACTACACACAGACACACGCCTGCTACAGACACTACTACACACAGACACACCTGCTGCTGCTACAAACACACTACTACACACAGACACACGCCTGCTACAGACACTACTACACACAGACACATGCCTGCTACAGGCACTACTACACACAGACACACGCCTGCTACAGACACTACTACACACAGACACACGCCTGCCACTGTTACAAACACACTACTACACACAGACACACGCCTGCTACAGACACTACTACACACAGACACGCGCCTGCTACAGACACTACTACATACAGACACACGCCTGCTGCTGTTACAAATACACTACTACACACAGACACTCGCCTGCTACAGACACTACTACACACAGACACGCGCCTGCTACAGACACTACTACATACAGACACACGCCTGCTGCTGTTACAAACACACTACTACACACAGACACACGCCTGCCACTGCTACAAACACACTACTACACACAGACACATGCCTGCTGCGGCTACAAACACACTACTACACACAGACACACGCCTGCTACAGACACTACTACACACAGACACACGCCTGCCACTGCTACAAACACACTACTACACTACTACACACGCCTGCTGCTGCTACAAACACACTACTACACACAGACACACGCCTGCTACAGACACTACTACACACAGACACACGCCTGCCACTGCTACAAACACACTACTAAACACAGACACACGCCTGCTGCTGCTACAAACACACTACTACACACAGACACACGCCTGCTACAGACACTACTACACACAGACACACGCCTGCCACTGTTACAAACACACTACTACACACAGACACACGCCTGCTACAGACACTACTACACACAGACACACGCCTGCCACTGCTACAAACACACTACTACACACAGACACACGCCTGCTGCTGCTACAAACACACTACTACACACAGACACACGCCTGCTAGAGACACTTCTACACACAGACACACGCCTGCCACTGCTACAACCACACTACTACACACAGACACACGCCTGCTACAGACACTACTACACACAGACACATGCCTGCTACAGGCACTACTACACACAGACACACGCCTGCTACAGACACTACTACACACAGACGCACGCCTGCTACAGACACTACTACATACAGACACACTCCTGCCACTGCTACAAACACACTACTACACACAGACACACGCCTGCTACAGACACTACTACACACAGACACATGCCTGCTACAGGCACTACTACACACAGACACACGCCTGCTACAGACACTACTACACACAGACACGCGCCTGCTACAGACACTACTACACACAGACACACGCCTGCCACTGTTACAAACACACTACTACACACAGACACACGCCTGCTGCTGCTACAAACACACTACTACACACAGACACACGCCTGCTACAGACACTACTACACACAGACACACGCCTGCCACTGCTACAAACACACTACTACACACAGACACACGCCTGCTGCTGCTACAAACACACTACTACACACAGACACACGCCTGCTACAGACACTACTACACACAGACACATGCCTGCTACAGGCACTACTACACATAGACACACGCCTGCTACAGACACTACTACACACAGACACGCGCCTGCTACAGACACTACTACACACAGACACACGCCTGCCACTGCTACAAACACACTACTACACACAGACACACGCCTGCTGCTGCTACAAACACACTACTACACACAGCCACACGCCTGCCACTGCTACAAACACACTACTACACACAGACACACGCCTGCTGCTGCTACAAACACACTACTACACACAGACACACGCCTGCTGCTGCTACAAACACACTACTACACACAGACACACGCCTGCTACAGACACTACTACACACAGACACACGCCTGCCACTGTTACAAACACACTACTACACACAGACACACGCCTGCTACAGACACTACTACACACAGATACACGCCTGCCACTGCTACAAACACACTACTACACACAGACACACGCCTGCTGCTGCTACAAACACACTACTACACACAGACACACGCCTGCTACAGACACTACTACACACAGACACACGCCTGCCACTGCTACAAACACACTACTACACACAGACACACGCCTGCTACAGACACTACTACACACAGACACATGCCTGCTACAGGCACTACTACACACAGACACACACCTGCTACAGACACTACTACACACAGACGCGCGCCTGCTACAGACACTACTACATACAGACACACGCCTGCCACTGCTACAAACACACTACTACACACAGACACACGCCTGCTACAGACACTACTACACACACACACATGCCTGCTACAGGCACTACTACACACAGACACACGCCTGCTACAGACACTACTACACACAGACACGCGCCTGCTACAGACACTACTACACACAGACACACGCCTGCCACTGCTACAAACACACTACTACACACAGACACACGCCTGCTGCTGCTACAAACACACTGCTACACACAGACACGCGCCTGCTACAGACACTACTACACACAGACACACGCCTGCCACTGTTACAAACACACTACTACACACAGACACACGCCTGCTACAGACACTACTACACACAGACACACGCCTGCCACTGCTACAAACACACTACTACACACAGACACACGCCTGCTACAGACACTACTACACACAGACACACGCCTGCCACTGCTACAAACACACTACTACACACAGACACACGCCTGCTACAGACACTACTACACACAGACACATGCCTGCTACAGGCACTACTACACACAGACACACGCCTGCTACAGACACTACTACACACAGACACGCGCCTGCTACAGACACTACTTCACACAGACACACGCCTGCCACTGCTACAAACACACTACTACACACAGACACACGCCTGCTGCTGCTACAAACACACTACTACACACAGACACACGCCTGCCACTGCTACAAACACACTACTACACACAGACACACGCCTGCTGCTGCTACAAACACACTACTACACACAGACACACGCCTGCTACAGACACTACTACACACAGACACACGCCTGCCACTGTTACAAACACACTACTACACACAGACACACGCCTGCTACAGACACTACTACACACAGACACATGCCTGCTACAGGCACTACTACACACAGACACACGCCTGCTACAGACACTACTACACACAGACACGCGCCTGCTACAGACACTACTACATACAGACACACGCCTGCTGCTGTTACAAACACACTACTACACACAGACACTCGCCTGCCACTGCTGCAAACACACTACTACACACAGACACACGCCTGCTGCTGCTACAAACACACTACTACACACAGACACACGCCTGCTACAGACACTACTACACACAGACACACGCCTGCCACTGTTACAAACACACTACTACACACAGACACACGCCTGCTACAGACACTACTACACACAGACACACGCCTGCCACTGCTACAAACACACTACTACACACAGACACACGCCTGCTGCTGCTACAAACACACTAATACACACAGACACACGCCTGCTACAGACACTACTACACACAGACACACGCCTGCCACTGCTACAAACACACTACTTCACACAGACACACGCCTGCTACAGACACTACTACACACAGACACATGCCTGCTACAGGCACTACTACACACAGACACACGCCTGCTACAGACACTACTACGCACAGACACGCGCCTGCTACAGACACTACTACACACAGACACACGCCTGCCACTGCTACAAACACACTACTACACACAGACACACGCCTGCTGCTGCTACAAACACACTACTACACACAGACACGCGCCTGCTACAGACACTACTACACACAGACATACGCCTGCCACTGCTACAAACACACTACTACACACAGACACACGCCTGCTGCTGCTACAAACACACAGACACATGCCTGCTACAGGCACTACTACACACAGACACACGCCTGCTACAGACACTACTACACACAGACACACGCCTGCCACTGCTACAAACACACTACTACACACAGACACACGCCTGCTGCTGCTACAAACACACTACTACACACAGACACACGCCTGCCACTGCTACAAACACACTACTACACACAGACACACGCCTGCTGCTGCTACAAACACACTACTACACACAGACACACGCCTGCTACAGACACTACTACACACAGACACACGCCTGCCACTGTTACAAACACACTACTACACACAGACACACGCCTGCTACAGACACTACTACACACAGACACATGCCTGCTACAGGCACTACTACACACAGACACACGCCTGCTACAGACACTACTACACACAAACACGCGCCTGCTACAGACACTACTACATACAGACACACGCCTGCTGCTGCTACAAACACACTACTACACACAGACACTCGCCTGCCACTGCTACAAACACACTACTACACACAAACACACGCCTGCTGCTGCTACAAACACACTACTACACACAGACACACGCCTGCTACAGACACTACTACACACAGACACACGCCTGCCACTGTTACAAACACACTACTACACACAGACACACACCTGCTGCTGCTACAAACACACTACTACACACAGGCACACGCCTGCTGCTGCTACAAACACACTACTACACACAGACACACGCCTGCCACTGCTACAAACACACTACTACACACAGACACACGCCTGCTGCTGCTACAAACACACTACTACACACAGACACACGCCTGCTACAGACACTACTACACACAGACACACCTGCTGCTGCTACAAACACACTACTACACACAGACACACGCCTGCTACAGACACTACTACACACAGACACATGCCTGCTACACGCACTACTACACACAGACACACGCCTGCTACAGACACTACTACACACAGACACACGCCTGCCACTGTTACAAACACACTACTACACACAGACACACGCCTGCTACAGACACTACTACACACAGACACGCGCCTGCTACAGACACTACTACATACAGACACACGCCTGCTGCTGTTACAAATACACTACTACACACAGACACTCGCCTGCTACAGACACTACTACACACAGACACGCGCCTGCTACAGACACTACTACATACAGACACACGCCTGCTGCTGTTACAAACACACTACTACACACAGACACACGCCTGCCACTGCTACAAACACACTACTACACACAGACACATGCCTGCTGCGGCTACAAACACACTACTACACACAGACACACGCCTGCTACAGACACTACTACACACAGACACACGCCTGCCACTGCTACAAACACACTACTACACTACTACACACGCCTGCTGCTGCTACAAACACACTACTACACACAGACACACGCCTGCTACAGACACTACTACACACAGACACACGCCTGCCACTGCTACAAACACACTACTACACACAGACACACGCCTGCTGCTGCTACAAACACACTACTACACACAGACACACGCCTGCTACAGACACTACTACACACAGACACACGCCTGCCACTGTTACAAACACACTACTACACACAGACACACGCCTGCTACAGACACTACTACACACAGACACACGCCTGCCACTGCTACAAACACACTACTACACACAGACACACGCCTGCTGCTGCTACAAACACACTACTACACACAGACACACGCCTGCTACAGACACTTCTACACACAGACACACGCCTGCCACTGCTACAACCACACTACTACACACAGACACACGCCTGCTACAGACACTACTACACACAGACACATGCCTGCTACAGGCACTACTACACACAGACTCACGCCTGCTACAGACACTACTACACACAGACGCACGCCTGCTACAGACACTACTACATACAGACACACTCCTGCCACTGCTACAAACACACTACTACACACAGACACACGCCTGCTACAGACACTACTACACACAGACACATGCCTGCTACAGGCACTACTACACACAGACACACGCCTGCTACAGACACTACTACACACAGACACGCGCCTGCTACAGACACTACTACACACAGACACACGCCTGCCACTGTTACAAACACACTACTACACACAGACACACGCCTGCTGCTGCTACAAACACACTACTACACACAGACACACGCCTGCTACAGACACTACTACACACAGACACACGCCTGCCACTGCTACAAACACACTACTACACACAGACACACGCCTGCTGCTGCTACAAACACACTACTACACACAGACACACGCCTGCTACAGACACTACTACACACAGACACATGCCTGCTACAGGCACTACTACACATAGACACACGCCTGCTACAGACACTACTACACACAGACACGCGCCTGCTACAGACACTACTACACACAGACACACGCCTGCCACTGCTACAAACACACTACTACACACAGACACACGCCTGCTGCTGCTACAAACACACTACTACACACAGCCACACGCCTGCCACTGCTACAAACACACTACTACACACAGACACACGCCTGCTGCTGCTACAAACACACTACTACACACAGACACACGCCTGCTGCTGCTACAAACACACTACTACACACAGACACACGCCTGCTACAGACACTACTACACACAGACACACGCCTGCCACTGTTACAAACACACTACTACACACAGACACACGCCTGCTACAGACACTACTACACACAGATACACGCCTGCCACTGCTACAAACACACTACTACACACAGACACACGCCTGCTGCTGCTACAAACACACTACTACACACAGACACACGCCTGCTACAGACACTACTACACACAGACACACGCCTGCCACTGCTACAAACACACTACTACACACAGACACACGCCTGCTACAGACACTACTACACACAGACACATGCCTGCTACAGGCACTACTACACACAGTCACACACCTGCTACAGACACTACTACACACAGACGCGCGCCTGCTACAGACACTACTACATACAGACACACGCCTGCCACTGCTACAAACACACTACTACACACAGACACACGCCTGCTACAGACACTACTACACACACACACATGCCTGCTACAGGCACTACTACACACAGACACACGCCTGCTACAGACACTACTACACACAGACACGCGCCTGCTACAGACACTACTACACACAGACACACGCCTGCCACTGCTACAAACACACTACTACACACAGACACACGCCTGCTGCTGCTACAAACACACTGCTACACACAGACACGCGCCTGCTACAGACACTACTACACACAGACACACGCCTGCCACTGTTACAAACACACTACTACACACAGACACACGCCTGCTACAGACACTACTACACACAGACACACGCCTGCCACTGCTACAAACACACTACTACACACAGACACACGCCTGCTACAGACACTACTACACACAGACACACGCCTGCCACTGCTACAAACACACTACTACACACAGACACACGCCTGCTACAGACACTACTACACACAGACACATGCCTGCTACAGGCACTACTACACACAGACACACGCCTGCTACAGACACTACTACACACAGACACGCGCCTGCTACAGACACTACTTCACACAGACACACGCCTGCCACTGCTACAAACACACTACTACACACAGACACACGCCTGCTGCTGCTACAAACACACTACTACACACAGACACACGCCTGCCACTGCTACAAACACACTACTACACACAGACACACGCCTGCTGCTGCTACAAACACACTACTACACACAGACACACGCCTGCTACAGACACTACTACACACAGACACACGCCTGCCACTGTTACAAACACACTACTACACACAGACACACGCCTGCTACAGACACTACTACACACAGACACATGCCTGCTACAGGCACTACTACACACAGACACACGCCTGCTACAGACACTACTACACACAGACACGCGCCTGCTACAGACACTACTACATACAGACACACGCCTGCTGCTGTTACAAACACACTACTACACACAGACACTCGCCTGCCACTGCTGCAAACACACTACTACACACAGACACACGCCTGCTGCTGCTACAAACACACTACTACACACAGACACACGCCTGCTACAGACACTACTACACACAGACACACGCCTGCCACTGTTACAAACACACTACTACACACAGACACACGCCTGCTACAGACACTACTACACACAGACACACGCCTGCCACTGCTACAAACACACTACTACACACAGACACACGCCTGCTGCTGCTACAAACACACTAATACACACAGACACACGCCTGCTACAGACACTACTACACACAGACACACGCCTGCCACTGCTACAAACACACTACTACACACAGACACACGCCTGCTGCTGCTACAAACACACTACTACACACAGACACACGCCTGCTACAGACACTACTACACACAGACACACGCCTGCCACTGTTACAAACACACTACTACACACAGACACACGCCTGCTACAGACACTACTACACACAGACACATGCCTGCTACAGGCACTACTACACACAGACACACGCCTGCTACAGACACTACTACACACAAACACGCGCCTGCTACAGACACTACTACATACAGACACACGCCTGCTGCTGCTACAAACACACTACTACACACAGACACTCGCCTGCCACTGCTACAAACACACTACTACACACAAACACACGCCTGCTGCTGCTACAAACACACTACTACACACAGACACACGCCTGCTACAGACACTACTACACACAGACACACGCCTGCCACTGTTACAAACACACTACTACACACAGACACACACCTGCTGCTGCTACAAACACACTACTACACACAGGCACACGCCTGCTGCTGCTACAAACACACTACTACACACAGACACACGCCTGCCACTGCTACAAACACACTACTACACACAGACACACGCCTGCTGCTGCTACAAACACACTACTACACACAGACACACGCCTGCTACAGACACTACTACACACAGACACACCTGCTGCTGCTACAAACACACTACTACACACAGACACACGCCTGCTACAGACACTACTACACACAGACACATGCCTGCTACACGCACTACTACACACAGACACACGCCTGCTACAGACACTACTACACACAGACACACGCCTGCCACTGTTACAAACACACTACTACACACAGACACACGCCTGCTACAGACACTTCTACACACAGACACACGCCTGCCACTGCTACAACCACACTACTACACACAGACACACGCCTGCTACAGACACTACTACACACAGACACATGCCTGCTACAGGCACTACTACACACAGACACACGCCTGCTACAGACACTACTACACACAGACGCACGCCTGCTACAGACACTACTACATACAGACACACTCCTGCCACTGCTACAAACACACTACTACACACAGACACACGCCTGCTACAGACACTACTACACACAGACACATGCCTGCTACAGGCACTACTACACACAGACACACGCCTGCTACAGACACTACTACACACAGACACGCGCCTGCTACAGACACTACTACACACAGACACACGCCTGCCACTGTTACAAACACACTACTACACACAGACACACGCCTGCTGCTGCTACAAACACACTACTACACACAGACACACGCCTGCTACAGACACTACTACACACAGACACACGCCTGCCACTGCTACAAACACACTACTACACACAGACACACGCCTGCTGCTGCTACAAACACACTACTACACACAGACACACGCCTGCTACAGACACTACTACACACAGACACATGCCTGCTACAGGCACTACTACACATAGACACACGCCTGCTACAGACACTACTACACACAGACACGCGCCTGCTACAGACACTACTACACACAGACACACGCCTGCCACTGCTACAAACACACTACTACACACAGACACACGCCTGCTGCTGCTACAAACACACTACTACACACAGCCACACGCCTGCCACTGCTACAAACACACTACTACACACAGACACACGCCTGCTGCTGCTACAAACACACTACTACACACAGACACACGCCTGCTGCTGCTACAAACACACTACTACACACAGACACACGCCTGCTACAGACACTACTACACACAGACACACGCCTGCCACTGTTACAAACACACTACTACACACAGACACACGCCTGCTACAGACACTACTACACACAGATACACGCCTGCCACTGCTACAAACACACTACTACACACAGACACACGCCTGCTGCTGCTACAAACACACTACTACACACAGACACACGCCTGCTACAGACACTACTACACACAGACACACGCCTGCCACTGCTACAAACACACTACTACACACAGACACACGCCTGCTACAGACACTACTACACACAGACACATGCCTGCTACAGGCACTACTACACACAGACACACACCTGCTACAGACACTACTACACACAGACGCGCGCCTGCTACAGACACTACTACATACAGACACACGCCTGCCACTGCTACAAACACACTACTACACACAGACACACGCCTGCTACAGACACTACTACACACACACACATGCCTGCTACAGGCACTACTACACACAGACACACGCCTGCTACAGACACTACTACACACAGACACGCGCCTGCTACAGACACTACTACACACAGACACACGCCTGCCACTGCTACAAACACACTACTACACACAGACACACGCCTGCTGCTGCTACAAACACACTGCTACACACAGACACGCGCCTGCTACAGACACTACTACACACAGACACACGCCTGCCACTGTTACAAACACACTACTACACACAGACACACGCCTGCTACAGACACTACTACACACAGACACACGCCTGCCACTGCTACAAACACACTACTACACACAGACACACGCCTGCTACAGACACTACTACACACAGACACACGCCTGCCACTGCTACAAACACACTACTACACACAGACACACGCCTGCTACAGACACTACTACACACAGACACATGCCTGCTACAGGCACTACTACACACAGACACACGCCTGCTACAGACACTACTACACACAGACACGCGCCTGCTACAGACACTACTTCACACAGACACACGCCTGCCACTGCTACAAACACACTACTACACACAGACACACGCCTGCTGCTGCTACAAACACACTACTACACACAGACACACGCCTGCCACTGCTACAAACACACTACTACACACAGACACACGCCTGCTGCTGCTACAAACACACTACTACACACAGACACACGCCTGCTACAGACACTACTACACACAGACACACGCCTGCCACTGTTACAAACACACTACTACACACAGACACACGCCTGCTACAGACACTACTACACACAGACACATGCCTGCTACAGGCACTACTACACACAGACACACGCCTGCTACAGACACTACTACACACAGACACGCGCCTGCTACAGACACTACTACATACAGACACACGCCTGCTGCTGTTACAAACACACTACTACACACAGACACTCGCCTGCCACTGCTGCAAACACACTACTACACACAGAGACACGCCTGCTGCTGCTACAAACACACTACTACACACAGACACACGCCTGCTACAGACACTACTACACACAGACACACGCCTGCCACTGTTACAAACACACTACTACACACAGACACACGCCTGCTACAGACACTACTACACACAGACACACGCCTGCCACTGCTACAAACACACTACTACACACAGACACACGCCTGCTGCTGCTACAAACACACTAATACACACAGACACACGCCTGCTACAGACACTACTACACACAGACACACGCCTGCCACTGCTACAAACACACTACTTCACACAGACACACGCCTGCTACAGACACTACTACACACAGACACATGCCTGCTACAGGCACTACTACACACAGACACACGCCTGCTACAGACACTACTACGCACAGACACGCGCCTGCTACAGACACTACTACACACAGACACACGCCTGCCACTGCTACAAACACACTACTACACACAGACACACGCCTGCTGCTGCTACAAACACACTACTACACACAGACACGCGCCTGCTACAGACACTACTACACACAGACATACGCCTGCCACTGCTACAAACACACTACTACACACAGACACACGCCTGCTGCTGCTACAAACACACAGACACATGCCTGCTACAGGCACTACTACACACAGACACACGCCTGCTACAGACACTACTACACACAGACACACGCCTGCCACTGCTACAAACACACTACTACACACAGACACACGCCTGCTGCTGCTACAAACACACTACTACACACAGACACACGCCTGCCACTGCTACAAACACACTACTACACACAGACACACGCCTGCTGCTGCTACAAACACACTACTACACACAGACACACGCCTGCTACAGACACTACTACACACAGACACACGCCTGCCACTGTTACAAACACACTACTACACACAGACACACGCCTGCTACAGACACTACTACACACAGACACATGCCTGCTACAGGCACTACTACACACAGACACACGCCTGCTACAGACACTACTACACACAAACACGCGCCTGCTACAGACACTACTACATACAGACACACGCCTGCTGCTGCTACAAACACACTACTACACACAGACACTCGCCTGCCACTGCTACAAACACACTACTACACACAAACACACGCCTGCTGCTGCTACAAACACACTACTACACACAGACACACGCCTGCTACAGACACTACTACACACAGACACACGCCTGCCACTGTTACAAACACACTACTACACACAGACACACACCTGCTGCTGCTACAAACACACTACTACACACAGGCACACGCCTGCTGCTGCTACAAACACACTACTACACACAGACACACGCCTGCCACTGCTACAAACACACTACTACACACAGACACACGCCTGCTGCTGCTACAAACACACTACTACACACAGACACACGCCTGCTACAGACACTACTACACACAGACACACCTGCTGCTGCTACAAACACACTACTACACACAGACACACGCCTGCTACAGACACTACTACACACAGACACATGCCTGCTACACGCACTACTACACACAGACACACGCCTGCTACAGACACTACTACACACAGACACACGCCTGCCACTGCTACAAACACACTACTACACACAGACACACGCCTGCTGCTGCTACAAACACACTAATACACACAGACACACGCCTGCTACAGACACTACTACACACAGACACACGCCTGCCACTGCTACAAACACACTACTTCACACAGACACACGCCTGCTACAGACACTACTACACACAGACACATGCCTGCTACAGGCACTACTACACACAGACACACGCCTGCTACAGACACTACTACGCACAGACACGCGCCTGCTACAGACACTACTACACACAGACACACGCCTGCCACTGCTACAAACACACTACTACACACAGACACACGCCTGCTGCTGCTACAAACACACTACTACACACAGACACGCGCCTGCTACAGACACTACTACACACAGACATACGCCTGCCACTGCTACAAACACACTACTACACACAGACACACGCCTGCTGCTGCTACAAACACACAGACACATGCCTGCTACAGGCACTACTACACACAGACACACGCCTGCTACAGACACTACTACACACAGACACACGCCTGCCACTGCTACAAACACACTACTACACACAGACACACGCCTGCTGCTGCTACAAACACACTACTACACACAGACACACGCCTGCCACTGCTACAAACACACTACTACACACAGACACACGCCTGCTGCTGCTACAAACACACTACTACACACAGACACACGCCTGCTACAGACACTACTACACACAGACACACGCCTGCCACTGTTACAAACACACTACTACACACAGACACACGCCTGCTACAGACACTACTACACACAGACACATGCCTGCTACAGGCACTACTACACACAGACACACGCCTGCTACAGACACTACTACACACAAACACGCGCCTGCTACAGACACTACTACATACAGACACACGCCTGCTGCTGCTACAAACACACTACTACACACAGACACTCGCCTGCCACTGCTACAAACACACTACTACACACAAACACACGCCTGCTGCTGCTACAAACACACTACTACACACAGACACACGCCTGCTACAGACACTACTACACACAGACACACGCCTGCCACTGTTACAAACACACTACTACACACAGACACACGCCTGCTACAGACACTACTACACACAGATACACGCCTGCCACTGCTACAAACACACTACTACACACAGACACACACCTGCTGCTGCTACAAACACACTACTACACACAGGCACACGCCTGCTGCTGCTACAAACACACTACTACACACAGACACACGCCTGCCACTGCTACAAACACACTACTACACACAGACACACGCCTGCTGCTGCTACAAACACACTACTACACACAGACACACGCCTGCTACAGACACTACTACACACAGACACACCTGCTGCTGCTACAAACACACTACTACACACAGACACACGCCTGCTACAGACACTACTACACACAGACACATGCCTGCTACACGCACTACTACACACAGACACACGCCTGCTACAGACACTACTACACACAGACACACGCCTGCCACTGTTACAAACACACTACTACACACAGACACACGCCTGCTACAGACACTACTACACACAGACACGCGCCTGCTACAGACACTACTACATACAGACACACGCCTGCTGCTGTTACAAATACACTACTACACACAGACACTCGCCTGCTACAGACACTACTACACACAGACACGCGCCTGCTACAGACACTACTACATACAGACACACGCCTGCTGCTGTTACAAGCACACTACTACACACAGACACACGCCTGCCACTGCTACAAACACACTACTACACACAAACACACGCCTGCTGCTGCTACAAACACACTACTACACACAGACACACTGTGGTAAATAAATAAATAATACCCTATTTTTGACTAGACATATATCATAACAGATAGCTCAATAAATAAGAGTCAAGATTCGAGGTAGTAGGAGTTTTGCAGGTTTAATACAGCATAAGGACAGGAACAGGACAACCTGCATAGGAATAGGATGGCAGGGCCCAGCAGCTGCTGGGGCTGGGTCTGGGATGAGCGCGCGCTAACTTTTAATAACACTACATGAGCATATATACATAACGCAAACACATAGCATTACATTGCAGTAGACGTAGCAGTGGGTGGAGCAGAAGGCGTGACGCGTAGCAGTCGCGAAAGATAAGGGGGAAAAGAGGTGTAACGGGGCGTATACATAGACATGTGATGCAAACGTAACAGAATATGTCATGAATGGGGCGGAAACCATGGAGGGGGCTACCTGAGGAGCCGGGACCTCTAACCTGATGGTGCGCGCAAACTAGCAATGACGTATCACTAGAAGAAGCTGGGGGTTATGAACTCTGTGCTAGGAGCAGAGACTGAAGTCTGGAGAGTCAGGGCGACATGTACCTAAACAGTATCTAGTATCTGATGTTTAGAGAACATGTTGATATAAACTAGAGGTCAGGAGGGGAAAGGCTAACTTGATTCTAAGACTGGACCATGCATTATTCTACATGTAGTGCGTGATGAAGAATATTAAATGACCATTAAATGCAGTATTTCTCTAACGTGGAGACGTGAAGGCTAGACAATGACGGAAACTATTGATGCAGTTCAGTAGCTTAGGAATGCAGAGAAGGAGGACTGAACTGATAACTGGAACTATAACATACTTTTGGCAGACTCAGAGGCTGAGCCAGGCTGGGCCGGGCACTACGAGGCAGGAAGTAAGTGAAGGGTCGAGGATACAGGTGGGGGCTGTATCACTCCTCTGCGAGGCTTCAGGAGACAGGAGCTGAATCTGGTGTCCAGGCCCTTTTGAGGCCTAGAAACGGGGACTTTATAATAGAATAACGTGCACACTGAGAAACGTGGCAACGTAGCTTTACATAGGCCTGATATTCGTAGTATTCACGAGGACTGGAAACTGGCATACTAGAGGTGGACACAACTGTAATTGCGTCATTAATCGAACATGGGGAATGCATATGCATATTTAATCATGCACACATAACATATGATGGATGACACGTAGGGACACAGAACATGGCAAAATTCACTTTTCCACATTCCCTCCTTGTCACTACGTTTCCATCAGGAAACATCAATTTTCATGATACCATCTATCATTTCATACAGTATCATTTTATCGTCTCGAATTTTCCTGGAACGGGAGTTAGAACGGGGCTTGGGACTAGGAATACAAGAGGTAGCACAAATGCCGCAAATCGCAGGGCCACATTGTATACAGAGGCAGCAGCTGAATATGATCGCTACTGCAATACCTAGGAAGGACAATATTTTCCATCCCCATGCGGAAATTATATTCCAGAACCAACCGGACCATGTCCAGGTGCCTGGATCTTGGTGTAACAGATGGGCAATTTTATGGAGTCTGGTTATAGCTGAATAAACAGACGGCGCGTTATTTGGAATGAAAATGCAGCAACTAGATCCGATGACTCTACAGGCCCCGCCCCTATCGGCCAGTATGACGTCAAGGACGAGACGATTCTGTAAAACGACAAATCTCATAGCAGATTGCTCTTCGGTTAAGTTACCTAGAGCAGAGGCAGTCTCATTTACTACAGCTTCGAGGGTTCTGGTTAATCTACGGATCAGTTTACTATTCTGGATAGGTCCTATAAAGAAAAAGAAACCTCTGTTGAAATCTGTATACTGTTCTAGAGCAGTTTCAGTATAATCGACAATTGGGGACTCCCTTCTATGTCTAACGTGTACTAGATGTGTGTTTCTATGATAATCAGGTGGGGCTAGGAAAACTGGTGGCAGTAGGAAGGCAATGTAACAGGTTCCCTCCCAATCGAGGGGCAGACGAACATATGCGGTTTGACCACAAATAAAATAAGAATGACGTGAAGCTTTAAAGATAGATTTCCCACTGTCACTATACTTGGCAATAGTAGTACAATCACTATGTCCTACGTGTATGGAACCATAATTACGGACACATAATTCGCCTTTGACTGGTAGTACTGAAATAGCAGGCAAGTCTGGAGTAGTATCAGACTGAACATTCAAGACCATGAAATTCGACGAATAATTACCTAAATTATACACTTCATTTTCTAGATCTAAACCTGTTCTGTGGGGAAGACCTTGCTTGTCTGTAAAACATGTACTGTTAAGAAAAGACATATCTGTTGAGGATGACGTTAACGTGGACCATGCTCCACACGAACCATTATGTGAGAATGGATAAGGAAAAAGTGGCAGAACTCCCTTCGGTGTCTGGAAAGGGGGGAGTCGACCACACACCCAACAATTAGTGGTATTGCTGGACTGGTGTGAGTAATATAACATGCGGACAAAGGAATTATTTCGCATAGCGAGGCGGTAAGAGAGTTCATGAGGAGGCAGATCACTAAACGTGTGCTCTACTGTAGCATTAGCAGACTTATTTACATGAAGAACTGGGAAATACAAGAAAAATGCATAACTGGTGCAGGAAATCATAAGGCTGAGAAATAATATGAAACATAGAAAAACGATACATCGGATTGAGTTTTGACTAACTCTCTCACTAAGGGGGTCTATTTTATACATGTCAGAAACAGTCTAACCGTTTCACCTAGGGGAGGACTTAGACAATCAAACTGACTGACTTATTTTACTAGACCGGAGTTTTAGCTTATACTCCTGTTGTGGAGTTTTCTCTATCAGGGGAGGGGTTGTAGCAATGTCTTTTGCGGGACAGTCCTTGAGAACAATGCTTTGGCAATCCTTCAAATCCTGGGAAATGTTCTTTAAGACGGGTTTCAGTCCATTAAAAAGTTTGACATGAGAAAGGTGTACCCAGCCTTTGCGTCCTTCCAACTTCACGGCTGTACGGGTGGTGAGGAGGACCTGTCGGGGCTCTTTCCAACGAGGCTCCAGCGGACTTGATCTGTCAAAGTTGCGGACCATCACCATGGATCCTGGAACGATTTCATGCGGTGCCACCTCGGTATTGTCTGGAAATGCGGCAGCAACCTGTGAACGACATGAGTTGAGGGCAGACATCAAGGAAGCTAGGTAATCTGTCAGCATATTACTTGAAACATCGGTAATACTTCGGGGTCTTGGAGTACCCCACATGTTAGGGGGGCGGCCGAAAACGACCTCATACGGGGACAGACCTGATCTGGAATGTGCGACCATGCGCATATAAAATAAAGCGACTGGCAGAGCTACTAGCCAGTCCACACCTTTTTCTTTACACACTTTTGCAATACGGATTTTCAGAGTCTGGTTATGTCTCTCTACGAGACCGGCTGCTTCAGGATGGCGTACACAATGAAACTTCCACTGGTACCCTAGCAAAAGGGAAACATGCTTCATGAGTTCAGATGAGAATGGCTGGCCGTTGTCAGAATATACGACCCTAGGGAGTCCATAACGAGGGAAGAACTCACGAACCAACTGCTTGGCAGTGGTCGCGGCTGTGTAATCTGGAACTGGATATGCTTCTGTCCACCTGGACAAAGCGCATACAACTACAAGGACATACTTGAAACCTCGACATCGCTCCATCTGAATATAATCCATCTGGAGGACTTCAAAAGGGTGGTCAGGGGGCTGGAATCCACCTTGTTCCACCGGGACACTTTTACCTGGATTAAACTGACAACATATCATACAGGTACGGACTTTCTGCTTGGCTGCAGCTCGTAAATGCTTGTTGAACCAAATGTTCTGGATACTGTCTAACATAGCTTTTTCTCCTAAATGTGCTGGACTATGTGCGGTATTAATAATGACTTGAACCATAGAGTCGGGGAGAAACCATGTGGCTCTACCCTTCGTTAACCATCCTTGATCTGTCTGGACCCCTCCTTGTTCGGACCATTTCTTGATTTCTTCGGGAGTAGCATGTAACTGGATATCTATGACATCTTGTGTAGGGTCCTTAACTGTCATACATGTAATCGGATCTGGAGTGTGTGTCATGTTAACTGGAATGTCTAGAGTCTGTGCTGTAAGCTTGGCTGTGCGATCTGCTAGATCATTACCTTGGGAAATAATGTCAGTAACTTTCGTATGTGCTTTGCACTTCATGATAGCGATAGCTGTCGGTAAATGTATGGCCTCTAACAGAGCTTGAATAAGGAGACCATGCTGAATCTTGGTTCCATGAGAAGTCATGAAACCTCTCTCCTGCCAGAGCACTCCGAAGTCGTGTACGACTCCAAATGCGTAACGTGAATCTGTGTAAACATTAACTCTCTGGTTCTTGGCATGTATACAGGCTTGTGTCAGAGCAACTAGCTCTGCTGCTTGAGCGGACAGGGTATCAATACGGTGTGTTTCAATAACTTCGGTGTCAGTAGTCACTGCATACGCGGCGACTAGTTCTCCTGTACTTGTTCTCATACATGAACCATCCACATAAAGTGTCAGGTCGGGATCTGGTAACGGAATATCTGTCAGATCTTGTCTTGGCTTTGTCGTAATGTTAACTACTTCCACACAGTCATGTGTGGCAGAATTTGAATTAACTGATGGTAACAGTGTAGCAGGATTTAAAATGTGGCAGCGTCTGATTTCTATGTGTGGCTGGAACAGTGTCAATTCATAACCTGTTAAACGTGCAATTGTCAAGTGCTGAGTTTGTGTTCGGTTTAAAAGAACTTCCACAGAATGTGGAACTTGTACTGTCAAGGAGTGTCCTAAGACTATGGAATCACTTTGTCTGATAGCTAGGGCTGTGGCTGCAACTGACTTGAGGCACGCAGGCAGAGCCTGGGCTACAGGATCTAATGTGCTCGAAAAATAAGCACAGGGCTTGTATTGTCCTGCTTGATCTTGTGTGAGAACAGATAATGCTGTACCTTCGCGTTCAGTGACGAAAAGTGTAAAAGGCTTACTGTAGTTCGGTGTCGCTAGAACTGGAGCTTGACATAGGGCTTTCTTTAACTCATTGAAACTAAGTGTATGTTCAGATGTCCAAGGGAGGACAGTCGATACGGCTGCCTCCTGTGTCGTTAACTGTATCAGTGGCTTGGCTAGAAATGCATACTGGGGAATCCATTGTCTACAGTAAGAAGTAAGGCCGATAAAAGCACGTACCTCCTTCTGGGTCTTGGGTTGAGGAAGACTCGCTATTAACTGGATACGGTCTGGTGTCAACTGCCTACCCCTCTTGGACAGTAAGTGTCCTAAGTAGACCACTTGCTGGACACAGAATTGAAGCTTAGAAGGGGACACCTTGTGCCCCATCTCGGCTAGGAAATACAAAACTGTAAGGGATGCTTGCTCGCAAGCACGTTCAGAACGGGCTGTGATCAGTAGATCATCGACATACTGGAGCAGGGCAGTGTCAGTTGGCATGTGAATGTTGTCTAGTTGTCTCTTAAGTGCTTGACTGTAAATACTAGGACTTTCTGTGAAACCTTGAGGAGCTCGTGTAAACATATAGCTCCTTCCATTTAAACAAAATCCGAAAAGGAACTGGCTGTCTGGATGAATAGGAACACTGAAAAATGCGTTCTTGAGGTCTATGACAGTGAAGAACGTGGCTTCGGAATCAATGGCTGTCAATAGGGAAGAGATGTCTGGGACAACTGGGTACTGTGGAATGATGCATTTATTAAGCTCTCGTAGGTCAATCACTAATCGATATACTGGGGGTGCATTTGGATCAGTACGTTTCATGACTGGAATGATCGGAGAATTACATACATTGGAGTCAGTTTCTACAACCACTCCTTGAGCCATGAGCTCGTCAATAATTTTGGATAAGGCTGCTACAGCCTCAGGTGGCAATCTGTACTGTCTGATTCGTGGTAACACTACACCTGGCTTGAGAGTCACACGATAGGGTGTGATTTGCATGTAACCTACATCAGTTGGACCTTGCGCCCATAAGTGCTGCGGAACATTAGACAGTCTTGAATCAAAATCTCGTAATACATAGTGACCCTTGAAGTCACGTAGGAACAATCGTATTCCCTCTGGGGAACAGCAGATAACTGCACCTAACTCTTTCAGTGTCCTAATGCCTAATAGGTTTTCTGGACATGACTTAGTAAGTAACAGATCAGTAGTGCGGGACAATGGACCTACTTCTAGAGTAACTGGCTTTGAAATCTCATTTACGATAGGTTTTCCTGAAAATCCAAGGGAAACATTTCTTGAGCCTGAGAGCGGAGCCCCTGGAACTTCGGCGTGACTAATTGTGGTCCTACTTGCCCCTGTATCAATCAAAAACTTTCTGTCTTTCCCTAATACTTGACTGTGAACATAGGGACCTTCTTGATCTACAGGTATCTCGATGAGAGGCAAGCCTACCTCCCTCTCTAGGCTGTTTCATGAATACTGCTGGTACTCTGGATACTCAGACTGTGCATACTGGTACATCTGCGATGTAACGTGCTGTGTTGCAGCGATAGGCTGCGGTGCGGTAACTGTCTGTGGTGCATTCTGTGGCTGAGGAATCTGTGAAACTTGTTCTTGTCTAGGCGGACGTGGTCTTTCTTTAGTCTTACCAGTAGCTATGTTGTGTTTCAGAACTGCACACTCATTTATAAAATGACCTGGCTGTTTACAATAATTGCAATTCCCTTTAACGGGAGCTGCAGGATGACTGGCTTGATTCGGACCCCTCTTCTGACTGTCTTGAGGAACAGATTGTGCAACTAGTACTTTCATTTTCGTATCTTTCATACGTTTTCTTTCGTGTTCTTGCTCTTCTCTGATTCTGTTCTGGTGGTATTGAAGCATTTGCAACATCTGGGACGGGGTATTAGCTTGCCAGGTACTTTCGACTTTCAAAACTCGATTTTTAATTTGTGGGCTTGAATTCTCGACTAATTTAGTAACAAAAAGGTGAGGGTATGACTCACTACTTGTCTTGAGGCCACTGTTGATACTAAAACACTTTTCAAATCTAGAATAAAAATCACTAATATCCTCGTCTTGCTTCTGTTTACAGGCTGAGATTGCATCCCAGTCTTCTTTTCTAGTTGTCAATAATCTAGGTAAAACTTGTATTAATAATTCTGGTAATTCTTTACATTTATCTCCAAGACCGGTACCTGGTACTCGTGCCTTGTCTTCAGCTTCTAGAACTGCCCAATCGATCTTTTTCTCTCCCACCTCCCATTCTTTTTCCTTGAGCTTTTCATACACCCCTGCGGGCAGCAGAACCTTTAACATTTTAATTATATCTGGGTATGTGTATTCTCCCATACGGAGCATGTCTTTTAATTCTCTATGGAACCCTGCTGGATCTTTGTCATGACAGGGAATTAATTTCTTCATCTCGAGGAGTTCCATCTTTGTAATTGGAGTGTAAACAAACACTCGCTGCATTTCGCCACCCGTTCCTTTAACTGGGTGGACTTCTCGTAACGGATTCTGTCTCTCCATGTAAAAGGGTTTACTTTCTGGGGGTGAGGCATGAACAAAATGCGGGTTCAGAAACGTTCTATATTTGTGACGCTGTTCTAGAATGACACTAATTAAATCGGTACCTAGACCATTCCATCTATACTGGAGTAACTCGTTCAGGACATCATGTAACGGACCTGGATCAGAGTGCTGACCCTCATACAAAGTGATGAGGTGCTGGATCATATACATACCCACCAGTCGTTGCTCGGCTGGGGGCAGTTTCAGAAACATTTGTGCCACTATTTCGTCTGGAAAAGTGGTAGAATCAGTAATCCATCGGACTGCTGATCGGGCTAGTTCTTGTTCATGCATGGTACTTAACTCACTGTAACCGATTCGTGATTTCAGAATGTGATCGGTAGCTTGAAACACTTGTTCTAGAGAACCTTGTTCTGGTGCTGGATGATGGAAAGTAGACTTGTGTTCTAGGCGTAAATGGCGATCTGGAAATCTAGATTTTCCTACATACGCTATTCTGGCGGGATTCTCGTCCTCTACCTCTTCAGTATCAGAGTTACTTTCTTTCTCGCTTACTTGTGCTGCTTTACGTTGTTCGTGTATCTTTATTATTTCTCTACGGATTTTCTTGTACATACTCTCCATAGCACCGACGGTCTTGTGCTTACCCTCGGCTATATTATCACTCCACCTTGTCAGGATTTTCATTTCGGCTTGATCTTTAGACGGGTAATCTTGTTCTCTTATTAGACAATTGATCAGAAACTTTAATATCATGAGCTGGATCTCGGCTTTCCTTTGAGACATGGCCTCGCTAATACTTTCTGGATCATCCCCTGTGCGGATGAAACGATATATTCTGTCTAGATCTTCTTTCATATTCGGTAAGGTGACTAGATACTCGGCCACCTTTCTTACGCGGAATGAATATAAAACCATATTATCCTCGCCTGGGACTGGATCATAGCCGCATTCGGCAAGGGATTTTCTTATTTCTGCTACAGTCTGATGTCTGGGCGTACGCTGTGACGCTTGTGCATGTAATTCGGCTAACGTTAAACGCTTGTGTGGCGGCGGGGTTTGAGGAGTACCTCCCCCTGCGGCCCCTAAACTGGAGTCTAGGTCTACTGAGGCTCTTCGTCCTGGCAGAGTGGGAAATGGAAATGTAGGCTGGACTTGTATGGCGGGCTGGACCGGGGGTACCGTAACAGATACTCCGGTGTCTGGAGGAGCGGGAAGTGCCTGATTTACAGGGACTGGTGGAGCGCGAACAGGATTTGCATATTCTGGGACTGTGTCGTCCAAATAGGACGAAATAAAAATATCAGCTGCGGTCTGTTTGTGACGTAGCTTGGTCGGAACTAATGGTGGCGGGAAATTACTGGATGCCTCTGGGGTCGCTTTTGGCAAGCCCTCGGCAAGGAGAGGATACATACCCCTAATAAGGGCATGCCTCTGTCTGTCTGACTGTTCGGCTTTGACTTGTTCACCTATCTCGATTAGTTCTTTTTCTTGTGCTCGTTCTAAGGATTCTCTACTTAATTCTGACTTTCTGATTTCCTTTTCAGTTCTTTTATGAGCTTCTTTACGCCATAACTCGATGGCATCTTTCTGTGACCGTCTGGCTTTCTTTTTCCATAATGCTTCTTCTACTCGCATGATGCACTCGGCATCCCATGTACCCGATACGGGCCATCTATACTTTTCTTCTAACTGTTTGGTATACTCTACCCATAAATCTAGATACAATATGGCGCTTATGCCATGCTTCTGATACATAAAGTGACCTGGACTGTCCCTCGGCGGAACAGGAACTGCTTCTTCTAACAAACCCTTTCTAGTTTTTAGCTGACGTAATCTCGAAAAGAGAGACATTGTAAACTTGAATCGGAACACAATACAATACACGAGAAACAATAACAATTTGGAGAACAATTCAGGCATACCACGACATTGGAAATACATTGAACAACATCATAACATAACAGTTCGGACAGAATATTACCTGGAATACTGAGAACAGAAACACAAGAATTTCTCGAGAACGGAACAGACTAGAGTTACTGGATGCACTGCTGAAACAGTACGGAACATACCGGTCCCATAAAGGGACGCATCAAGACCCGTATCCACCTAGGTGAACACTTCGTTTGTGAGTCTGTGTACCACCAACCCACGGACCAGAGTCAATTTAGATTGACCCTGTCTAGATACTACCCCAGTAATGGTACTCACCGGGCAGCAAGAACGGAAAGCCTCGGATCGGACTGGACTGCTACGACGACGGACGACGAACTTCGGACTTCAGTTACGGGTGGGCCTCCGGATACCTCGGACCTTGGACTCTTGGCTTGGGCTCTGGTCGGGACTCGCCGCGTTCCTCCACCGTCTCGTTTGGATGCTGGACCGCCTCCTCCGTCTCCTCCGTGGGCCTGAGGGATACTTGAAGCAGAAATATCTGCCGGTGCACAGAAGAGTTCCGTCACGACTGCAGAGGGTCAGGGGGTCGGCGTGGCTTCACCGACGCGTGGGGAAAGGGCAAGTCCCTGTTCGGGCGCCACTATGTGGTAAATAAATAAATAATACCCTATTTTTGACTAGACATATATCATAACAGATAGCTCAATAAATAAGAGTCAAGATTCGAGGTAGTAGGAGTTTTGCAGGTTTAATACAGCATAAGGACAGGAACAGGACAACCTGCATAGGAATAGGATGGCAGGGCCCAGCAGCTGCTGGGGCTGGGTCTGGGATGAGCGCGCGCTAACTTTTAATAACACTACATGAGCATATATACATAACGCAAACACATAGCATTACATTGCAGTAGACGTAGCAGTGGGTGGAGCAGAAGGCGTGACGCGTAGCAGTCGCGAAAGATAAGGGGGAAAAGAGGTGTAACGGGGCGTATACATAGACATGTGATGCAAACGTAACAGAATATGTCATGAATGGGGCGGAAACCATGGAGGGGGCTACCTGAGGAGCCGGGACCTCTAACCTGATGGTGCGCGCAAACTAGCAATGACGTATTACTAGAAGAAGCTGGGGGTTATGAACTCTGTGCTAGGAGCAGAGACTGAAGTCTGGAGAGTCAGGGCGACATGTACCTAAACAGTATCTAGTATCTGATGTTTAGAGAACATGTTGATATAAACTAGAGGTCAGGAGGGGAAAGGCTAACTTGATTCTAAGACTGGACCATGCATTATTCTACATGTAGTGCGTGATGAAGAATATTAAATGACCATTAAATGCAGTATTTCTCTAACGTGGAGACGTGAAGGCTAGACAATGACGGAAACTATTGATGCAGTTCAGTAGCTTAGGAATGCAGAGAAGGAGGACTGAACTGATAACTGGAACTATAACATACTTTTGGCAGACTCAGAGGCTGAGCCAGGCTGGGCCGGGCACTACGAGGCAGGAAGTAAGTGAAGGGTCGAGGATACAGGTGGGGGCTGTATCACTCCTCTGCGAGGCTTCAGGAGACAGGAGCTGAATCTGGTGTCCAGGCCCTTTTGAGGCCTAGAAACGGGGACTTTATAATAGAATAACGTGCACACTGAGAAACGTGGCAACGTAGCTTTACATAGGCCTGATATTCGTAGTATTCACGAGGACTGGAAACTGGCATACTAGAGGTGGACACAACTGTAATTGCGTCATTAATCGAACATGGGGAATGCATATGCATATTTAATCATGCACACATAACATATGATGGATGACACGTAGGGACACAGAACATGGCAAAATTCACTTTTCCACAACACGCCTGCTACAGACACTACTACACACAGACACACGCCTGCCACTGTTACAAACACACTACTACACACAGACACACGCCTGCTGCTGCTACAAACACACTACTACACACAGACACACGCCTGCTGCTGCTACAAACACACTACTACACACAGACACACGCCTGCCACTGCTACAAACACACTACTACACACAGACACACGCCTGCTGCTGCTACAAACACACTACTACACACAAACACACGCCTGCTACAGACACTACTACACACAGACACACCTGCTGCTGCTACAAACACACTACTACACACAGACACACGCCTGCTACAGACACTACTACACACAGACACATGCCTGCTACAGGCACTACTACACACAGACACACGCCTGCTACAGACACTACTACACACAGACACACGCCTGCCACTGTTACAAACACACTACTACACACAGACACACACCTGCTACAGACACTACTACACACAGACACGCGCCTGCTACAGACACTACTACATACAGACACACGCCTGCTGCTGTTACAAACACACTACTACACACAGACACTCGCCTGCTGCTGTTACAACCAGACTACTACACACAGACACGCGCCTGCTACAGACACTACTACACACAGACACACCTGCTGCTGCTACAAACACACTACTACATACAGACACGCCTGCTGCTGCTACAAACACACTACTACACACAGACACACGCCTGCTACAGACACTACTATACACAGACACATGCCTGCTACAGGCACTACTACACACAGACACACGCCTGCTACAGACACTACTACACACAGACACACGCCTGCCACTGTTACAAACACACTACTACACACAGACACACGCCTGCTACAGACACTACTACACACAGACACGCGCCTGCTACAGACACTACTACATACAGACACACGTCTGCTGCTGTTACAAACACCCTACTACACACAGACACTCGCCTGCTGCTGTTACAAACACACTACTACACACAGACACTCGCCTGCTGCTGTTACAAACACACTACTACACACAGACACGCACCTGCTACAGACACTACTACACACAGACACACCTGCTGCTGCTACAAACACACTACTACACACAGACACTCGCCTGCTGCTGTTACAAACACACTACTACACACAGACACGCGCCTGCTACAGACACTACTACACACAGACACACCTGCTGCTGCTACAAACACACTACTACATACAGACACGCCTGCTGCTGCTACAAACACACTACTACACACAGACACACGCCTGCTACAGACACTACTACACACAGACACATGCCTGCTACAGGCACTACTACACACAGACACACGCCTGCTACAGACACTACTACACACAGACACACGCCTGCCACTGTTACAAACACACTACTACACACAGACACACGCCTGCTACAGACACTACTACACACAGACACGCGCCTGCTACAGACACTACTACATACAGACACACGCCTGCTGCTGTTACAAACACCCTACTACACACAGACACTCGCCTGCTGCTGTTACAAACACACTACTACACACAGACACTCGCCTGCTGCTGTTACAAACACACTACTACACACAGACACGCGCCTGCTACAGACACTACTACACACAGACACACCTGCTGCTGCTACAAACACACTACTACATACAGACACGCCTGCTGCTGCTACAAACACACTACTACTCACAAGCATGCACCTGCTATAAATACTACTAAACTTAAACACGCACCTGCATCTGCTTCAAACACTACTACAATCAACCAAACCAATCAATCAGAGGTTTGTAAAGCGCGGCTACTCATCCACGACGGTTTGAAGGTGCTGGCGGGGGGTGCCTGGTCCTTCTGAGTGTAGGATCAGTCGAAGAGACAGGTCTTGAGGTCCTTCCTAAATTGAGTCAGCGACGCAGATGGCCTGAGGGGCAGAGTGTCCCAGGTCTTGTCGGGGAGGCAGGAGAAGGATCTTCCTCTGTTTCTGGTCTTGTGGATCCTGGGGACAGAGGCGAGGGCGAGTCGGGCGGAACAGATTTGTCTGGAGGGTCCGTGGAATGTGAGGCGGTGGTTCAGGTATGCAGGTTCTTCCTTGTGGAGAGCTTTGTAGGCGTGTGTGTGTGGAGCTTGAAGGTGATTCTCTTGTTGACTGGGAGCCAGTGGAGTTGACAGAGAGTTGAGCGTTTATGGCCTTCTCAATGACCTTGGCTGAGAAGGGGAGCAGGGAGATGGGTCTGAAGTTCTTGAGGTGAGTCAGGTCTGAAGACGGCCTCTTCAGCAGGAGGTTGATCTTGCCGTGTTTCCTGTTGTCGAGGAAGGCGGCGGTTTCAATGGAACAGTTGATGGTGCAGTGAAGCTGAGGGGTGATGACGGCGGCCTCTCTGTGGAAGATGTGGAACCCGATTCACAGAACTAACTTAAGACAAAATCCTAAACTTAATACCATTTCGGTATTTATAGAAGGCACTTACTCATTTCGGTATTCACAGAAGTTAGGAGTCCTAACTTTAGGACTCCTAAATGCCTTCTGTGAATACAGAGAGTCTTAAAGTTAGGATTTTTCTCAGTTTAGGAGTAGTAAAGTTATGACTCCTAACTTCTGTGAATTCCGAAATGAGTAACTGCCTTCTGTGAATACCAAAATGGTACTAAGTTTAGGATTTTGTCTTAAGTTAGTTCTGTGAATTGGGCGCGTGGTACGGGCAAGGATCCTTCGGGGCTCCTGAGCGGATGCTTTTCATGGTCTTGAGTGTGTCCTCTGTTGTGAGCTGGTTCCAGAAAAGCACAGCCTGTTGGGGTGCGGCGTGGTTGCTTACCGTAGTGGCGGGTGAAGTGGCTGGCTCTAGGGTGTCGAAGCTATCGTAGATCTGCCTGATCTTTTGGTGGAAAAAGGTGCAGAGTTTGTTTTAGTGGTCTTGGGAGGGAGGGAAGTCTGTGGTCTCACTGTTGCGACTGGCGAACTCCTTGACGATGGCGAAGTGTTCTTTGCTGTTGTGTGCGTTGGTACTGATTCTGTCTTGGAGGACCATTTTCTTGCGGTTTTGAGGTGGTGGTGATGTGCATTGATGGCGGATTTAAAGGTAGCATGGCTTTCCGAGGTGTTGTTGTTTCTCCATCTCTTCTCGAGCCATCTGCAGGTTCATCTGGACTAGTGGAGGGCGGTAGAGAACCAGTTGGCTTTCTTGGATGTTGCTTACCTGGTCTTTTCTTGAGGGGTGCCAGGATGTCGGCGTAGTTGAAGATTCATCAGTGGAGGTTGCGTTCTACGGTGTTGGCGTCCGTTGGCAGAGTGGTTGTGCTGAGGGAGTCGATGAGAACTTTTTCGGTGGGCTGATCCAGCTGTGGCAGGGGGGCGGTAAGGGCGGTGGTGTACGGTGGGGGTGGCAAAGGCGAGATGTACACAGTGGTGGCCGGTCCAGAAAAGTTTGGTGGTGTGGCTGTAGCTGGTGTTCCTGCTGGTGGAGAAAACAGTGTTGAGCGTGTGTCTAGCTGTGTGGGTCGGTGCGATGACTAGCTGCTTGAGTTTGATGTTGGCGAGGTTCTCAAGTAGGGAGGCGGTGCTGTGGTTGCTGGGGCTGTCCATGTGGAAGTTAAGGTCTCCAAGTAGGATATAGTCAGTGGATGCGAGAGCCTGGGCTGCAGTGAGTTCTACGATTTCATCGGAGAAGGGAGGTTGGGGGCCAGGGGGCCTGTAGACGAGAGTGCCATGGAGGGTGGTGGTGGGTTTGGTCTGAAACTGGAAGTGGAGGTGTTCCATGGTCTTTGTTGGGTCGTCGGAGTGAGTAGTCAGTTGGATGGTGTTCTTGTGAGCGATGGCGATGCCTTCTCCTGTGCGATCGAGGCGGTCCTTGTGGGTGATTTTGTTGCCCTTGGGGATGGCGATGGCGATGTGCGATCCGGAGCAAGGGTTAGTCCAGGTTTCGATGAAGAAAGCGATATCAGGAGAGGTGGCATTGAGAATGTCCCAGATTTCTGTGTCGTGTTTGTAGAGGGACCCAGGAGCATGCTGTTGAGCCGGTTGGGTGCGCTGGTCGTCAGCTGGGCGGTTAGAGGAGCTGGCGTGTTGGCGTGGGTGAAGGTGTGGTTGCAGTTCCCTGAGTTTTATTAGGTGATGCTTGGTGGTAGGCGGCGTGGAGTCCAGGGTTGAGGGCGAGGAGGGTGCTGGCATTGTAGAGGTGGAAAGTCCAAGAACCAGTGTCCCTGTTGTGGTTCAGGTGGGGCCGGGCTTGCTTTTTGGCACGCTTCACTACACAGCGACATTGCTGCACAGCGGTTACCATTAAGTGGTGCTGTGGAGGGGCTGGACAGCTGGGAGGCGGGAAACGCCGGAGCATGAAAAGGACAAAGGAGGGGGCGGTGCCGTGGGGGATTGTAATGAGGGAGAAAACAGGAGGAAAGGAGAAAGGAAAAAGCAAAGCCAAAAGGCAGAATGAAAGAGAAAAACAGAAAGAGAGACAGAGAGACAGAAAGAGAGACAGAAGGACAGTCAAGCAGAAGAACAGTGATGCTCTACCACCGGACCACCAGGGATGAGGTTCAGGCAGGAGCCTGTGGGTGGAGGAGGTCCTCGAACACCTGACCTACGGGTCAGCAGCAGCAGCACACTCGGGGACATCAGCAGCTACCAGACGTGGATGTGCTGAGAAGGAGCAAGTCCACTACAGATAGTGGACCGCCACCTACACCGGCTTCTGCTATAGACACTACTATACACAAACACCCACCTGCTTCTGCTACAAACACTACTACACACTAACACACACCTGCTACAGACACTATTACACACAAACACACACCAGCATCTGCTACAGGCACTATACACACAAACACACACCTGCTTCTGCTACGAACCCTACTACACACAAACACACAACCTGCTACAGGCACTACTACACACAAACACACACCTGCGTCTGCTACAAACACCCCTACACACCAACACACACCTGCTTCAGACACTATTACACACAAACACACACCAGCATCTGCTACTGGCACTATACACACAAACACACACCTACTTCTGCCACAGATACTACTACACACAAACACAAGCCGCTTCTGCTAGACACAAAACTACACACAAACACACATCTGCATCTGCTACAGACACTACTACATGCAAACACACACCTGCATCAAAGATGTTCACCTGCCTTAGTGCACCTGTCCTGCTGTGATACACACCACACAAAAGTACACATTCAGTGAGTCGGTACATCGGCCTTTGTGCACATGCACTGCTGTACTACACACAACCACTCACAAGCAGACGTGTGTACTCAGGACAGCATCACTGCTGTACTGCTCACAACCACTCACAAGCAGACATGTGTACTGAGGACAGCATCACAGCTGTACTGCATACACCCACTCACAAGCAGGTGTGCTGAGGACAGCATCACTGCTACTACACACAACCAATCACAAGCTTACATGTGTACTAAGGACAGCACTAAACATTGCAAGTAACAACAGACCACTTTGCAAACTGCACGTAATCTACCACCCACCAGGTGACAACCTCTCATTCATGGACCAACGTAGGGCATCACTGCAGCCAGATCTTCCTCAGAGATTTCAACCTTTGTTGGAATGACCCGAATGACCCCTCAGTTGACAGCGGACCTCAACCTGAACCAAATCTGACAGCCCCTACGCAAAACCTGGGAGCGACCCTGGATCTAGTCCTTGCCAAGGCAAACTCCATTCATTTTGAATCCATCGTCCCATGTGATTGGACAGACCACCACCACATCACCCTCCTCTTCACAGAATCAGTGAGGACACATAAACCACAACTTAAGAAATCCAGGCACTGGAAAAGGAACACCCGCAGCATAAACATTAATGACTTGACATCACTCAGCAATACCATCCTGGCTCCTCCGGCAGACATGTCAGATGTCCATGACCTCACAAGCCACTACAACCTCTCCATGATGATCATTCTGGACGCAATTGCGCCCTTACATTGAAAAAACTGTCAACTAAAGACTCCAAACCATGGCACAACAAGAGCCTACATGAAGAAAGACGCAATCTGAGGTTAGCCAAACGAGGGTCGAGATCATCACCATCCCTAGAACACCTGAAGCACCTGCGATCACTGAGGAACGCCTGTAGCACCTGCGATCACTGAGGAACGCCTGAAGCACCTGCGATCACTGAGGAATGCCTGAAGCACCTGCGATCACTGAGGAATGCCTGAAGCACCTGCGATCACTGTGGAACGCCTGAAGCACCTGTGATCACTGAGGAACGCCGGAAGCACCTGCGATCACTGAGGAACGCCTGAAGCACCTGCGATCACTGAGGAACACCTGAAGCACCTGCGATCACTGAGGAACGCCTGAAGCACCTGCGATCACTGAGGAATGCCTGAAGCACCTGCGATCACTGAGGAACGCCTGAAGCACCTGCGATCACTGTGGAACGCCTGAAGCACCTGCGATCACTGAGGAACGCTGGAAGCACCTGCGATCACTGAGGAACGCCTGAAGCACCTGCGATCACTGAGGAACACCTGAAGCACCTGCGATCACTGAGGAACGCCTGAAGCACCTGCGATCACTGAGGAATGCCTGAAGCACCTGCGATCACTGAGGAACGCCTGAAGCACCTGCGATCACTGAGGAACGCCTGAATCACCTGCGATCACTGAGGAACGCCTGAAGCACCTGCGATCACTGAGGAGCACCTACAACAGATGCATCAGAAACTCAAAAGCACATTTCTTTGGAGTTCAACTAGACAGATTGCCAGAAATTGCCTGTTGGACTTGGCCCTTCTGGCAGGTTCACCCCTAAACTTTTTGCTTTTAATGGTGACCTGGTGTTAGAAAGGCGGTCCCGGGGGAGGCAGAAGATGTCTGACTGACCACCCCTAGGCCCACCCCTCCGTCGAGAAGTAGCCGAGTGTTATCGAGGGGCCTCCTGGGTGAGGGTCCTCTCCTAGGGTCGTACAGCAGGGTAACCACAACACTACAAACGGACACCACACAAGAGGTTAAGTTCTTAGGCTTTATCAAGAATAAAGGTTGCTGGGTCTCAGCGGTATATACAGGCAGATCGAGGGATCTATAGAGTCTCGTAAAAGGGACAGGGTAGCGGGACAGTCTCAGTATGGATGCGAGAAGGGATACCCTGCGCACAGCTCTCAATCCTCGAGCCGGGGGTTCCGAGAGGTCGAGCCGCGGCAGCGCCAGCAGGACTCGACAGGTGGTCTTATCGGAGAGGAAGCCGCGGCAGCGCCAGCAGGCTCTCAAGATGGTTCAGCCGCGGCAGCGCCAGCAGGCTCTCAAGATGGTTCAGCCGCGGCAGTGCCAGTAGGCTCTCAAGATGGTTTCAGCCGCGGCAGCGCCAGCAGGCTCTTAAGATGGTACAGCACAGGTGGGCCGCGGCAGCGCCAGCAGGCTCTCAGGGTCTCTTCAGGTTACAGGCAATGAGTTCTTCTGGTGTCGGCCGTGACAGCGTCAGCAGGGCTTCCAGTCCAGGATACAACTGGCGTCCTACTCTGGGGCTGGCCCAGATATAGGACTGGAGTCCTTTGATGTCTGGACCCTCTCACCTGGGGGGTCCGAGGGGCCGGGATGATGGGGTCCAAACACCCAGCAGGGGGGTGGAGCCAGCGCCCAGGGAGGCCGGAGGGCAATCGATACTAGGCGTCCGGGGATGGCTGGAGGGCCATCGAAACTCCCTTTTCTCCGGGATCTGTCGAGTGGCCACTCGACCACCTGGGTGGATCTTGGTGCCTCGATGTCCGGGCTTCGCTGGGGCCTGGGCCGGGGCCGAGGCCACGTGGTCGTGACGTGGTGGGCCCAAGATGGAGTCGGGCGCGGCCTCGTGCTTAGGTCGTGAGGGGCCCACGATGGAGCCAGGTCGGTAGTGGGGGGTCCGGGATGGTGGCCGGACCAGCAATGTTGGGGCGTGCAGTGTCGGGCAAAACGGCTGCCCGATGCTGGGTGGAGGGCCGATGTCGTCCTGGGCCCGCCATGCGGGAGGGGTAGGACCATGCCATGAGGCCGGGTCTAACACGCGTCCCCCCCAGCTGAAGGCAGGGGAGAGTCACCCATCTTCTTGGGGATTCTCCTCGCCGAGGCGGAAGAATCGGGACAGGCCGTCAGCATTGGCGTTGTCGTTGCCGGGGCGATGCTCCACAGTGAAGTCCATCCCTTGCAGGGAGATGGACCATCGCAACAGTTTTGGGTTTTCTCCCCGCATCTGCATCAACCACCGCAGGGGCCGGTGGTCGGTCTGGACCCGGAAGTGGGTGCCGAAGAGGTAGGGCCGGAGCTTCTTTAGTGCCCACACAACGGCGAAGGCTTCCCTCTCGATGGTGCTCCAGCGCTGTTCTCTGGCCAGCAGCCGCCGGCTGATGAAGGCAACGGGAAGGTCGATTCCCTCAGGGTTCACCTGTGAGAGGACCGCCCCAATGCCGTGCTCCGAGGCATCGGTTTGGACCACAAACTCTCGGCTGTAGTCTGGGGCTTGGAGCACAGGAGCGGTGCACATGGCAGTCTTTAGAGCCTCAAAGGCTGCTTGGCACTCTGGGGTCCAGCGTACCTTCTGGGGTAGCCTCCTGGAGGTCAGTTCTGTGAGGGGCCCCACAATGCTTCCATAGTCTTTTATGAAGCGCCGATAGTATCCTGTGAGCCCCAGGAAGGCTCGGACGGCTGTTTGGGTGATCGGGGGCTCCCAGGCCCGGATGGCGTCAATCTTTGGCTGGAGGGGAGCCACCAGGCCGCTCCCCACTTGGTGCCCCAGGTACGTCACGGACCCTTGGCCGATCTGGCACTTGCTGGCCTTTATTGTTAGTCCGGCCCGTCGGAGGGCCGACAGGACCTCCCGGAGGTGGGTCAGGTGCTCACCCCAGCGGCGGCTGTACACCGCAATGTCGTCTAGATAGGTGGCACTGAATTTTTCTAGTCCGGCCAGTACCCGGTTCACGAGTCTCTGGAAGGTGGCCGGGGCGTTTTTCATGCCGAAGGGCATCACTTTGAAGTGGTAGTGGCCATCAGGGGTCGAGAAGGCCGATCGCTCTTGTGCTCCAGGGGTGAGGCCGATCTGCCAATACCCAGCCGTGAGGTCGAAGATGCTGAGATATTTGGCGGCCCCCCAGGCGATCGATCAGTTCATTCGCCCGGGGAATGGGATGGGCGTCGGTTCGGGTGACTGCATTCAGCCCCCGGTAGTCAACACAGAACCGGAGCTCCGGGGGTGTGCCAGGGACGGTGGCTTTAGGGACCAGGACAACAGGACTGGCCCAGGGACTGTCGGAGGGTTCGACTACCCCCAGAGCTAGCATCTTGGCCACTTCGGATTGAATGCAGGCCCGAACTCGGTGGGGCACTCGGAAAGCTCGGTGTCTTACAGGCGGGTTGTCTCCGGTGTCCACATCGTGGACACACCACCGGGTGACTCCAGGGGTGAGGGAAAATAGGTCTGCAAATTGCCCCAGCAGCTCCCGGCAGTCTTGGTGCTGTTCTGGGGTCAGGGTCGAGGAGAGCGTGACCCCTTCGATGGAGCCGTCTTTCTCGGTGATGCTCATGAGATCTGGTACAGGTTCGGAGTCGTCTTCAGCTCCGTCATCGGTCGCTAGCAGCAGACTTAGTTCAGTGCGGGCGAAGTGCGGCTTGAGCCGGTTAGCGTGCAGAACCCAGAGGGGATTCCGGGGGGATTCCAGGTCCACCAGGTAAGTGACGGGGCTCTTGCGCTCCACCACTTTGAAGGGCCCCGTCCATTTGTCCTGGAGGGCGCAAGGTTCAACCGGGGACATGACCCAGACTTGCTGGCCCGGCTCGAATTCGATGGAGGAGGCGTTCTGGTCATACCAGCGTTTCATCTCCTCCTGACTGGCCTCGAGGTTGGCCTCTGCAAGTTCCCGGAACTTCCGAGTCTGGTTGCGGAGTGTCAGGAGGTACTGGTAGACATCTGGTGGGGCACCTCAGACAGCCGTCTCCCAGCCTTCTTTGACCAGGCTGAGGGGGCCTCGGACCGGGTGCCCATACAATAGTTTGAAGGGGCTGAACCCCAGGGATTTCTGGGGTACCTCTCGATACGCAAACAGGAGGCAGGGCAGCAAGACGTCCCATCTGCGTCGTAGTGGCTCGTCTAAGCCCTTGATCATCCCCTTCAGCGTTCGGTTAAACCGTTCTACAAGTCCATTTCCTTGGGGGTGATACGGGGTGGTGAACTTATATGTGACCCCGCACTGTTGCCACAGGGATCGCATATGCTTGGAGATAAAGTTTGTACCCCGATCACTCACGACTTCTCGGGGGAAGCCGACTCTGGAGAAGATCCCCATCAGGGCTCGGTCTACTACTGGGGCCATGATGGTTCAGAGCGGGATGGCCTCAGGATAGCGGGTGGCATGGTCCACCAGAACGAGGATGAAGCGGTGCCCCTGAGAGGTGCGGGGGTCCAAGGGTCCCACAATGTCGATCCCCACTCTCTCAAAGGGGGTGGTGACCACAGGAAAGGGCTGGAGCGGGGCCTTGACTTTTCCCCCGCTCTTCCCGCTGGCTTGACACGTCGGACAGGATCGGCAGTGGCTGTGCACATCGTTGCACATCTTCGGCCAGTAGAAATGGGTCACCAGGCGGCTGTAAGTTTTATCCTGCCCCAGGTGCCCGGCGAGGGGCACGTCGTGTGCCAAGTTCAAGAGGAAGTCTCTGAAACGGAGGGGAACGACCAGTACTCGGCTGGCCCCTAGTTCGGCAACTTTCTGCTCGCTGTAGAGAAGGTCGTGGTCCCAATAGACCCAGTGGAACCCCGAGGGGCCTCCAGCGGCTTGAGTGGCGGCTTGTTGTCGGATTCCCTCGAGGAAGGGACAGGTTTTCTGTTCCTGCCGGAATTGTTCGCGGGTGGGGCCACCTTCTTGGCGCCACTGAGCTAGTTCTGGAAGGTGGCCGAGCTCGGTGAGGTCTTCAAGGTTGGGCCCCTGGGGGCCAGGTTCAGGGTCGGCGCCCTCGGGGACGGCGGCCGGTGGCGGTGCGGGCCACTCGGGTTCCTCGGTCGGAGCACCCTCCGGTGGGGCGAAGGCTCGGGCGGACATGGAGCGGGTGGTCGCACAGACCCACTCTGGAAGGCCTAGCATCCCCAGATGCTCTCTCCACTCGACGCTGGCCCAGGGGGAACTTTCCAGGTCGTTCCCGAGGAGGCAGTCCACAGGGGCATCGTCCCGGGCGGTCACCTTCAGCATACCCGACACCCCTCCCCATTCGAAGGGGATGCGGGCCAGCTGGCACAAACTCTCGGAGTTGTCCGCCGTCCGCACCGGGCACATGATATTGGGGAGAATTTGCTCTGGGGTCACCAAGTGGCGTCGGACCGTTGTTACGCTGGCTCCAGTGTCTCGGAGGGCTTCGGCCCGGCGGCCGTTGATGGTGACCCATTGGCGATATTTCTGGGTGTTGCCTGGGATCGGGTCTCGGGGGACCATGTCTCGATCACCCAGGCATGCCAAGATCATGGCGGCGAGCTCCCACTCGGCCTGTTCGGGGTCGTTTTCCTCGCCTCTTTCTTCCTCCAGGGCCGCGGCCGCGATTTGGCGGTTGGGAGGACCGGTGGTGCCGGGTCGCTGGTTCATCGGGCAGAGGGGGTCGTTCGCCTAGTGGCCCTGTCGCTGGAATCTGTGGCACGTCACATTCGGGCGGGGCCCGGGTCGGGCTAAGGGAACCCCCCTTCGGCCCAGGGCTGGTGAAGTGGAGGTAGGGGAGGACCCCGTGGGGGTGTCTCGTCCCCTGCTCTGGCCTCCTCCGCCACCTCGTGGTCGGTGGTTCCCCGGGGATCCCCGGCCGTAGTCTCCCATCGGACTCCGAGGGACTCGGGTGCTCACCCATCTATCCGCCTCGACAGCGAGTTTCCGGGGCTCAGTCAGTTTGCTGTCGAGGAGGTGCTGCCGGAGTTCGATGAAGCAGTTGTTGGACAGATGTTCCCATATAATGAGGTCGACCAACTGCTGGTAGGTGGTGACCTTGCTGCCTTTGATCCATCCCTCGAAGGCTCTGCTGAAAGTTCACGTATTCCACCCACGTGGTACCGGGGATTTTTTTACAGTCTCGGAATCGCTGCCGGTACATCTCGGGGGTGAGTCCATAGCGAGTGAGGAGAGCGGTTTTCATGTGCTCGTACAAGGTCATCTCGGCGTCGGGGAGCTCTAGCAGGGCGTCTCTCCCCTCATTGACGAACTTCCCCCACAGGCCGGCGCCCCAGTCCTTGAGGGGTACTCGATGTGCGGTCATGGCGACCTCATAGGCTTTGAACCACTGTTGGATGTCGTCGTTCTTGTAGTATTCCTTGACGACATCCTTGGGTATGTGCACCTTTGTGTCCAAGGGCGGGGGCGAGGTGTTGCCCCCGGAGGCGTTGGCATCATTCGTTTTGGCCTTGAGTTCTAGTTCTTTTAGGCCGCGCTCATGCTCGAGCATGAGTCTCTTTTCTTCGAGGTCTCTTTGTTTTCGTTTCTCCTCCAGGTCTCCTTCTAGCCATAGTTGCTCGAGTGCGATTTTCCTTTCCGCCAGCTGTAGTTCTCCATCCAACCGGAGTCGGGCGAGCTCCAACTCGTGGAGCCGGTTCCTCTCCCGCTCTCGGGCATCTTTGTGGGGGCTCGTGCCTTGATTGACGGGTCTCTCCCCCGCTGGGGTCGTGTCGGTCTCCGGGCGTCCGCTCGGGCCCGGGTTGTCTTCATTCCGGGGTGGTGTATCATCGGTGTCCACCCATGCTTGTAGGGCTGATTTAAAGTCTTCCTTGGTGCTTAGCCCAGTGGTAGCAATGCCCAGGTCTTTGCAGAATTGTTTTAATTCTTTGTGACTGTAATCTTCCAGTTTTTCTTTCTGGAATTCCGTAGTCGGTCTTGTCTCTTGCGTAGTCATGGTCGTAGTGTGTTTTTCTCGGTAGTGAGTGAATCACCCTCTGTACTATCTGCGTCGGCTCGGATCCTGCGCTTGCCACCACTGTTAGAAAGGCGGTCCCGGGGGAGGCAGAAGATGTCTGACTGACCAGCCCTAGGCCCACCCCTCCGTCGAGAAGTAGCCGAGCGTTATCGAGGGGCCTCCTGGGTGAGGGTCCTCTCCTAGGGTCGTACAGCAGGGTAACCACAACACTACAAACGGACACCACACAAGAGGTTAAGTTCTTAGGCTTTATCAAGAAAAAAGGTTGCTGGGTCTCAGCGGTATATACAGGCAGATCAAGGGATCTATAGAGTCTCGTAAAAGGGACAGGGTAGCGGGACAGTCTCAGTATGGATGCGAGAAGGGGTACCCTGCGCACAGCTCTCAATCCTCGAGCCGGGGGTTCCGAGAGGTCGAGCCGCGGCAGCGCCAGCAGGACTCGACAGGTGGTCTTATCGGAGAGGAGGCCGCGGCAGCACCAGCAGGCTCTCAAGATGGTTCAGCCACGGCAGCGCCAGCAGGCTCTCAAGATGGTTCAGCCGCGGCAGCGCCAGCAGGCTCTCAAGATGGTTCAGCTGCGGCAGCGCCAGCAGGCTCAAGATGGTTCAGCCGCGGCAGTGCCAGTAGGCTCTCAATATGGTTTCAGCCACGGCAGCGCCAGCAGGCTCTCAAGATGGTTCAGCTGCGGCAGCGCCAGCAGGCTCAAGATGGTTCAGCCGCGGCAGTGCCAGCAGGCTCTCAAGATGGTTTCAGCCGCGGCAGCGCCAGCAGGCTCTTAAGATGGTACAGCACAGGTGGGCCGCGGCAGCGCCAGCAGGCTCTCAGGGTCTCTTCAGGTTACAGGCAATGAGTTCTTCTGGTGTCGGCCGTGACAGCGTCAGCAGGGCTTCCAGTCCAGGATACAACTGGCGTCCTACTCCGGGGCTGGCCCAGATATAGGACTGGAGTCGTTTGATGTCTGGAGCCTCTCGCCTGGGGGGTCCGAGGGGCCGGGATGATGGGGTCCAGACACCCAGCAGGGGGGTGGAGCCAGTGCCCAGGGAGGCCGGAGGGCGATCGATACTAGGCGTCCGGCGATGGCTGGAGGGCCATCGAAACTCCCTTTTCTCCGGGATCTGTCGAGTGGCCACTCGACCACCTGGGTGGATCTTGGTGCCTTGATGTCCGGGTTTCGCTGGGGCCGGGGCCGAGGCCACGTGGTCGTGACGTGGTGGGCCCAAGATGGAGTCGGGCGCGGCCTTGTGCTTAGGTCGTGAGGGGCCCACGATGGAGCCAGGTCGGTAGTGGGGGGTCCGGGATGGTGGCCGGACCAGCAATGTTGGGGCGTGCAGTGTCGGGCAAAAGGGCTGCCCGATGCTGGGTGGAGGGCCGATGTCGTCCTGGGCCCGCCATGCGGGAAGGGTAGGACCATGCCATGAGGCCGGGTCCAACACCTGGTGATGGTGATTTTTGGTTTCTGCGCACTTTCACTGTGTCCCAGTGGAAAGTGCGTGCGCACTCTGAGTACATGTGGTGAGGTTGGCCTGCCCTCCCATAGAAATGCATGGGGAATGTATGTGTCCCTGGTAGTTCCTGATGCGTGGGGTGTACAGGCTCGAGTCTGGTATGTGCGGACTGGTGTGATTGAATGCCGCAAAAATGATGTATGCGCCGTGTATGTGTCTAGTGTGGAAGTGCCACTTTTAGATATGGCTGTACGTCTGCTGTGAAGGTGCTGGAGTGTGATTGGCTGCAGCTGACTGGCAAGCCTGGCTCCAGGAAGTCTGGATGGGTCTGCCCAGTGGTGAGTGGAGAGATTAGCATGAGTGATGTGAGGGAGGGCTGCACCTGGTTCCTGAATAGGGCTGGGCTTTCCCCACACAATGCTGGCTCCACCCCCTGTGGTGCGTCTAATGACCCTAGCCTCCCTAGTGGATAGAAAGGGTGGTTGAGCACATCAAGGGTGCTCCAAAACCAGCTGTGACTGCCCACCTCTGACCCCGGTGCAACCTGAGGGGTTAAACCCTAGGTTGGGTGAATGGCGTTCTAGGTGTACCCCCCGTCGGAGGTGGAGGAACCTTAGAAGAAGAGGTAGGGGGAGGAGAGCCTTCCCTGAGACTCCTGGTCTGCCTAAGGGGGTACACCCTAGGCTGGAGAACCAGTGGCAGTCTAGTCCTGTCTTGCAGACAGGAAGAGTGGCGAATGGCTACTATGTGCCAGGGGTTACTACCCCCCACTCTGCGAATATGCAAGGACCAGTGGCACCTGGGTGGCTCAGGGCCTGGTCCTGGCTGCGGACAGCTCGGGAGTACCAGTGGGGTAGCCCAGTTGGCCCAGACAGTGTTTTTAGAAGGAATCCCATGGGTTCACCGTGGCGCAGAACCGGAGGGTGTCCCTGCAGTTGCGGGCCCGCGTCCGTGTTCTATCGCCCCACGCAGGGTAGTCCATCACGGTGATGATTGGTCTCCCCTGCGTTTTGGCTGGAAGGGGGTTGTGTTGGACTTGGCCCTCACTGAGGAACGCCTGAAGCACCTGCGATCACTGAGGAACGCCTGAAGCACCTGCGATCACTGAGGAATGCCTGAAGCACCTGCGATCACTGAGGAGCACCTACAACAGATGCATCAAAAACTCAAAAGCACATTTCTTTGGAGTTCAACTAGACAATTTGCCAGAAATTGCCTGTTGGACTTGGCCCTTCTGGCAGGTTCACCCCTAAACTTTTTGCTTTTAATGGTGACCTGGTGATGGTGATTTTTGGTTTCTGCGCACTTTCACTGTGTCCCAGTGGAAAGTGCGTGCGCACTCTGAGTACATGTGGTGAGGTTGGCCTGCCCTCCCATAGGAATGCATGGGGAATGTATGTGTCCCTGGTAGTTCCTGATGCGTGGGGTGTACAGGCTCGAGTCTGGTATGTGCGGACTCGTGTGATTGAATGCTGCGAAATGATGTATGCGGCATGTATGTGTCTAGTGTAGAAGTGTAGAAGTGCCACTTCTAGAAATGGCTGTACGTGTGCTGTGAGGGTGCTGGAGTGTGATTGGATTGAGCTGACTGGGATTGGTCCCTGGGCTGCGAGGATTCCCGCAGCGTCATACCTGGGCCGCGCAGGGATTGGCCCGACCTCGAGGGCTTCCCCACGCGCACCCGGAAGTACTGGGAGCCCGGTAGTCTCTCGCCGGAGAGCCACACGCTGCCTGAAGGAGGAGGCGGCATCCGGCCGGAAGAGAGCCCCGGGCCCGGTAGCAGCTAAGGAGGAGAGGCTGAGGGGGCCCGAGACACATTGCCGGTGCCTCTCCTCGCCGCCCAAAACCCGGTAAGCGGAGACCCGGGCGGGTGGTTGTTGTAAAGTGCGGGCCCTTGGCTCCCACGAAGCTTTCCCGTGACGGGGGAGAGTGAGGGCATTTGTTGTTTCCAGCCTCCCGAGAGAGGCTCCAGTCATTTCTTCTGAGCCCACAAGAGGCTCCAACAACGGGGGCATTGTGTTAATGAGCCCTGAGAGGCTCGGGCCATTGCTTAAGTTCGGAGCCCTGAGAGGCTCAAAGGCAGTTTCCGGGCTTCCGAGTCCCCAGGAGGGGGACTCCAGCAGTGGGGCCATTTTGCGTCCAGAGCCCCGAGAGGCTCCTAGTTGTTTCTCGAGCCCTGAGAGGCTCCACCATTGGCATTTGTTCTTCCGAGCCTGCGAGGCTCAGTCCCAGCATCTTTGTGCTCGAGCCTAGAGAGGCTCAGGGGGCCATTCTGTAGTTCTGGGCCTGGAAGGCTCCAACATTGTCCCCACCATTATCTACACAGCTGCCTAGCACTTCGTGGGCAGCTGCCACGTTTAGGCCCCTGACACTAGGACACAGGGCGTCCTAGCCCTAGAGAGGCCAGTTGGCCTAGGGACTGCCACAGGTGGTGGCTTGTGTGATTTTTGCGCAATTGTTCCTTGCTACACCTCTGAATGTGTTTTAAATGCGTCATGTGCCTTGTTCCTTACACCTCTGAATGTTGTAGGCATCATGTGTTTCTCCTGCACCTCTGAATGTATGTTATGCATCATGTGTTTTCCTTCACTACACCTCTGAACGTGTTGTGATGCATCATGTGTAATATGCTTATACCCCTACAGGTATTGTGATACTTAGGTGGTTGTTCATGCTAATACAGGTGGTGCTAGTGAGGTCCAGGTTCCCTGCGTAATATTTTCCTAAGGTGGTTAGGGTTGCGTAGGTGGTACTTACCTGTTACCAGTGGTTACTGGTTGTGTGCTTTATGTTCTAATTTGTGCTACAGTGATTTATATTCTATGTTCTAAGTGCTAATTCTACCAAGTGCTAAGTTCTAAAAGTGCTGATTTCTGACAGTGGTCCATGTGGCCCTGTCTTGTACATATCCCCTGTAAATTCTGCCCGTGCCTGTTGGCACATTGTAAAGTGTGTTTTCATATTAATGTGTTTTGGTGTAATACAAAGGCTATTTTTATACATAACCTTGTGTGGAGTTTCCTTTGTGGTGGGCCTTGGGTGTTGTTGCTGGGGTGCGTGCGCAAACACTTAACTCACATTGCCTCCGAGTTTAGCCTGACTGCTCGTGCTACGTTACCAAGGGGGTGAGCAGGGGTTATCTTGGTGTGTAACTCCCTTGCCCTGACGTGGAAGTGGTGGTCTCTGACTGACTTTGGCGCAAGCTCTGGCCAGCCAGGGATCCCATTTCTAACATTGCCCTAACCCTTCCACAATAGGATCTAATCCGCAGCCAAATTGCAATTAATTTGCCTCCTTCTTCCTTGAAAAGACAAAAAAGATTGAAGGTGATCTCCATACAGCAATAGAGCACCTCCCGATGATACCTCCCAGAAGCCCTGGCCCCCAGGTCTACCAGGACTCACCCTCAAAAAACAACGTGTCGTAGAACACATTTAAAACCTTTGATGAAAATGCCATTCTCAATATCTTAAAAACACTTAAACCGTCAAACCACTTCTGAGATCTCTACCATCTAACTATTTCAATGAGTAATATTTTGGTTGGATCCCTCCTTTTGAAATATTTTAACTTGTTCTTTGTAAATATCCCTTGATGCACTCTTACTTTTCCTTTACCCTCTCACAAATGAGCACTTATTTTTCACTTCTTTCTCCTGCCTTGGAAATAACCTTGTAACATACAATGTCTTGTGTATGTACTCCATGTTTTGGATATATAGAATAAATTGATGTTTGCAATCTAATTGATTTCTGGTGACCATTTAATTATTTTGTTTTTTATTTATGTATTAGTCTTATAAAGCGCACTATCACCTTGCAGGCATCCTGGCGCTGGAGGCGCAAAAAAGGACGGACGAGAGTCGGACGGGACAGGAACAGGACAGTCAGATTACATTACTTGGGAAAAAGCCAAGTTTTAACCTTTTTCCTAAAGGGGAGAAGCTCCTTTATTTGCCTAATCTCGCATGGGAGCAGATTCCATAATTTGGTAGCAGCCACCTCAAAAGATCTACCCCCTGATCTAACCTTCCTAAACCTAGGCACTCTCACCAGCCTAGCCGCTGAAGAGCGAAGCCGCCTGGCTGGGGTATACCAGCCAAATTGAGCTTGCAGGGGTAGAGGACCTATTCCATGAAGAGCCTTAAAAATGAGGCAGAGGGCCTTAAATTGTACCCTCTGTCTCACCGGGAGCCAGTGAAGTTTCGCCAGGGCTGTCGGCGAGTGTGCTCTCCTAGGAAGCCCCAGGACCAGCCTAGCGGCTGCTGATTGCATTCTTTGAAGCCTATCCAACAAGAAGCCAGGGAACTCCAATAGTAGGGCATTACAATAATCTATCCTGCAAAGGTTAGTACACCTAGCCACTTGGGCGCGCGCCTGAAGTGGAAGTAATGGCATGATCTTCCGTAAAGACCGCAGAATAACAAAGCAGCAGGAGGTCGTTTTTTTAACTTGAGTCTCCATGCTCAGCTTCTGATCAAGCATAACCCCTAAGTTGCGGACTGATTCCACTGGCCGCACTTTGGTCGTTGTCTCAGGGGGCCAAAAATTCTCTGGTAAAGGACGGGAGATCTTATTCCCAGCGCTAAAAAGCACCTCCGTCTTCCCAGCGTTGAATTGAAGAGAGTTGTTCTTCAGCCAGCGTGACGTATCCCGCAGACAATTGTGGAATACCTCCACAGGAATCGATGCCTCTCCCTCAAAGGAGAGGATCATCTGCGTGTCATCCGCGTAGTTTATTATCTTGATTTTATAGGCTTTAATACGCGAGATCAGAGGTCTTAGATATAGGTTGAAGAGGATGGGGCTAATTGCTGATCCCTGTGGCACCCCGTGTGGAACATGAGAAAACACAGATTGAAAAGGGGGCAAGGACACCGCCTGCTGTCTGTCCTGCAAGAATGACCGAAACCACATCAGAGCGCTACCTCTCACCCCAGCATCACTTAAACGGCCCAGTAAGATCTCGTGGTTGACCGTATCAAAGGTGGCAGACATGTCAAGCAGAATCAAAACCGCTGCCTGTCCCCTGTCAGCACGTCTTTGAAGCTCGTCCACGGCGGTGACCAATGCCGTTTCGGTCCCAGGAGCTGGCTGGAAGACAAATTGATCCCCTCTAATAAGTGATGCTGTTCCAGATGTTTTGAGAGAGTTGAACTGACCATACGCTCAACAATTTTGGCTGGGAAAGGCAGCAAGGAGATTGGTGTGTAATTTTTGGAACATTCAGGGTCTAAAGAAGGCTTCTTCAACAGGGGAGATATCACCGCCTGCTTCTACTGGACTGGAACAATACCAGTGGCAAGAGATTGATTACAGATTAGGCGGAGAGTCGGAAATAGTTCCTCCTCATACTCCTTCCAAATCTTGTGTGGCACGGGGTCCAAAGGAGATCCAGAGGAGATCCCCCGTGCCAGCCCACTAAAGGCTTCTTTCGTCAAAAGTGGAAGTTCTAGTAAAGGTTCACCCAGAGGCCAAACTGGATCATTAGTCTTATCTACCGGAGACCCGTGTCCGGTGGCCGAGAGTCCGCCGATCTCAGGAGAGTCCTCCAAATCCTCAATGATTAACTCAATTTTCTCCTTGAATAATTTGGCAAGATTCTCACGAGTTCCTGAGACGGGACAATAGAGTTCTTGGCACACTCAGGGCTAGTAAGATTATTTAGTATGTTAAAAATACTCCTAGAGCTGTTGGTAGCATTACAAATCAAGGATGAAAAGTAGTCAGCCTTAGATTTCCTGATCAGACTCTTATATTCCAAGATTTTATTCTTCCACTGCAGCCTGTTAGATTCCTCATAATCCCGCCTCCAGCTTCTCTCCGCTTGTTTACCACCCTGCTTCAAGTTTTTCAGCGTGTCATTAAACCAAGGGGCAGAGGTTTTCCTCTTGCAACTACGTACTTTAAGGGGGGCATAAGACTCCAGTGACACCATAATTTTTGCGCAGAGTGAGGCATAGTTCTCCTCCACTTGCTTATCCAGAGCAAAACAATCTCCAACTTTAAACACCAAGTCAGAGGACTTCACTCGTGCAAGAGCCTTCCAGTCTCTGCACATAAACTCCTTAATTACCTGTGGAACCCTAGTCTGGGAACCCTTGATTTTGACATAAAATTTGATGAGGGAATGGTCTGTCCAGTCCATAGGCAAAATTTCCCCCATAATCAACAGGTCTGGAACAGTAAACACCAAATCAAGGAGGTGCCCCGCCTTTTGAGTAGTTTCTTTGACTTGCTGAAAAAGACCAAAGCTTTCGCAAGAGTGAAGCCGATTTACTAAGCCTAAGTCTAAGGAACCGTTTAACCAAAGGTTAAAGTACCCTAGAATTATCAGCTTATGGTGGGTAGCTGCCATGTTAGTGAGGGTAGCTAGTAGCGATTTTTGCTGCTGAGCACAAAAAGCCCCTGGAGGTCTATAACATAAAACACCAGTAAAAATAGTCCCGGAGCAGCTCTGAATAGATAGGCCCAACAGTTCTGTACCATCAGCCGGGTCCATGTTAATGGTTCCAATCTTTCAAGTTGCTTTATAGATGACTCCTACCCCCCCACCGCTCCCGTTTGGCCTAGGGAGATGTAAAAATTTGAAACCAGATGGACAGGCCCAGCTGGGATCAACCATACAATCAGGGCGAGTCCATGTTTCCGTCATAAACAAGACATCAAGCTCGTGTGTCTCTATCATCAGCTGAATCTCCACGCTATGTCTAGGCAGGGACCTTACATTCAGAAGCCCACACATCAAGAGATCGTCGGCAAGAATATCTGCCCGTGGGTAGGCTGAGTGCAGCAGCCTAAGTGTCCCCCTGTCAGTGTGGTGCTTACCGATATGTAAGAGAGTCTCTCTAGGGTACAGAGGGCCGGATGGTAGTCGACATTCCTCAGAGTGACCAAAACGGGCAGCGTGACTGGCACCTGGCGCCTCCTTGGCGCGGAAGGGCGTAGACGGGCTTGCCTTAGGCGCGCCTTCGGCGTGCCCGTTGCGCTCGCCCGCAGCGCGTTTGCTCCAGTGTTGTTTTTATGGAGCCCAGAGCGTGCAGCCCCGACCACTAGAACGTGGCCCAACTACCCCCAAGATGGCGGGTCCGCTCGCATGGACGGACCCGACCAGGGGAGGCACACAGGAGCCCAAGGAGACCACTCCGGTCCACCACGAGGTAAGGGCATTGCTTGTTGAATGTGATTATACTTTGAAATCGTGTGCTAGATGGAATAATTCCATAATATACTTACTAATTGAAGTGTATTCAGGTGTGTCAGGGACCAATTGTTTTACTTAATGTGTCCTGAGGACAGCATCACTGCTGTACTGCGCACAAGAACTCACAAGCAGACATGTGTGCTGAGGACAGCATTACTGTAGTACTGCTCACAACCACTCACAAGCAGACATGTGTACTGAGGACATCATCACTGTTGTACTGCACACAACCACTCACAAGCAGACATGTGTGCTGAGGACAGCATCACTGTTGTACTGCACACACCCACTCACAAGAAGACATGTGTACTGAGTACATCACTGGTGTGCTACACACACTCACTTACAAGGGATGAGGACAGCATCAATGCAGTACTACATACATATGCTAATAGACACATGTACTGCTGTACTATGCACACCTACTCAGAAGCAGACACGTGTACTGAGTACAGCATCACTGATGTTACTATGCAAACCAAGCAAACACGAGGAGATGATGGACGGAGCGTTGAAACTGTTCAGACACTCACCCCCAGTCACAGATCTGGGTTAAATCCATTGTTTTTAGTTCACTCCACCACCTCAGTTCAGACCGAACTATATGCAAATCAGTCTGACCCTGTGCCTCATGGGAACAGTCCACCCGAACTGCCAAGCCATGCCTTCCCTGCACGGGAAGCATGCATCCTGGGACCGGTTTCGAGGTAAGACCCCTCATCAGCCAGTCTAGCTTGAATCCAGTGGCAAAGTGAGCAAGGGACTATGCAAACATGCTCACAAGCAGACATGCGTACTGAGGACAGCTTTGCTGCGGTACTACACCCACCCACTCACAAGGAGACACGTGCACTGAGGACAGCCTCACAGCAGTACTACACCCACCCTCTTACCAGCAGGCACATTTACCGAGGGCAGCATCCCAGCTGTACTACAGACAACCACTCCCAAGCAGACATGTGTGCTGAGGATAGCATCACTTATACTACGCCCACTTAGTCACAGGCAGATATGCGTACTGAGGACAACATCGCTACTATACTGCACACACCCACTCACAAGCAGACACATGTACTGAGGACAGCTTCACTGATGTAATACACACACTCCCTCACAGACGCGTGTGCTGAGGAAAGCATCTACCATTATACATCTTCCCTGGTGTGTTACACACAAACGCAAAAAAAATTGATACTTGTATAGCGCACTACTCACCCGCAAGGGTCTCAAGGCGCTTGTACGAATACTGCTGTGAGGTGTCCACTCCTGGGCACCCCCAAGGTGGAGGCCAGGCAGCCTTAGCGTTGTGGGGGCCGTTGTGGAGATTAAGCAAGCTATTGCACAGAGTTGCACAGTGGGACCCATGATTAGACTAGGCACCGAGGCAAGAATTATCAGGTCCGGGGCATTTTGAGCCCAAGATTCGCCGAGGCGGGGAATTGAACCCTGGTCCCGGGCTAGACCTCTGCATCAGGGTCTGCCGCTCTAACCATTGAGCCACACTTCTCCACAAAAAAACCACATACTCACACAGTGAATAGTGATCGCCCATATTCACACATCTGTGCACATCTATGCACAAACGGTGGTTCCTGAGCTCCTTACCTGCACCCGCCCGTCCGTGCAGAACACATTACTAAATACCCTCAAACACACAACTGGACCCTCATTTATGGGGTCTTTGCATAGGCCAGCGCAGCAAGGCACCCTGCTATGCTGACATACGTGAAAGTGAAAGGCCGGGCATGCACCGTACTCATGCAATACGCTGCATTCCTGTCCTCTCCCCCGGCCCTGGTGCCGATTCGGCAGCCTAGCGCCAGCGTAGGCCGCCTTGCACCGTGGTGCCGGGGTGCCTGCTGTGCATGCAGGGTTGTATTTGTGCAGGAAGAGCTACCGTTCTGCATAAAAACAATCCTAAAGGTGATTTCTCTTTCTATGTGTGCAGCAGAATGCAGCGCTCAAAGAGAGAGGGAAAATGAGGAGAGATAAATGCATGTCTCCTTGTTGCGGCTCACCTCAGGAGGCGGAAGGCTTTGGCCTTCCCCAGGGTTAGATGATTTTGTAAATCTGGAGCAGCGTCAAAATCCACGGGTGTTGAGTAGAAATCCACCACAACGCCCCTGGAGCGCCTCCCGGGTGCAGAGTGCGGCGTTGCAGCGATTTGCACTGTGTCGCTCACTCGAGATTTCTGAGGCCACTCAAAGCCACGCAGGGTGGTTTTATATAATAATAATATTAATAAACACATTTGTAAAGCGCACACTCACCCATAAGGGTCTCTAGGCGCTGGGGGCCATCGGTAAGAATAAGCAAGCTATTGCCCAGAGTCACATGGTGCTGGGGTGATCTGCCGCTGGCCGCCCATGATCGAACCCTGATCCCCAGATTCCGGAGTCAGTCGCCCTGGCCGCGGCGCCACACCTCTCCCCTATGCGTGGCTTCATAAACCTGATTAAGAGCCCTGTGATATGCATGTACCACTTTACATGCTGCAAAAGAGATGCAGGGTTCTCATAAATAACCCACTGGCATGTCTCCTATGCGGTATACAACCTTTACAACGCAACTTTTACCACGACCTACCATTACCACGCATTTTTTACAACGCAGGATCCATTACAACGCATACCATTACCACGCATGTATTTACAACGCAGGTACTTTTACAACGCATACCATTACAACATAAGTATTGGTAAGTATATTATTTTATTAAAAATATTATTTGGGTTTTTGGGTAAAGGGGTATTTTTAAGGTTCAGGGTCAGTTTTCAGTTTTTTGGGTAAAGGGGTATTTTTAGGGTTCAGGGTCAGTTTTCAGTTTTTGGGTAAAGGGGTATTTTTAGGGTTCAGGGTCAGTTTTCAGTTTTTGGGTAAAGGGGTATTTTTAGGGTTCAGGGTCAGTTTTCAGTTTTTGGGTAAAGGGGTATTTTTAGGGTTCAGGATCAGTTTTCAGTTTTTGGGTAAAAGGGTATTTTTAGGGTTCAGCGTCAGTTTTCAGTTTTTGGGTAAAGGGGTATTTTTAGGGTTCAGGGTCAGTTTTCAGTTTTTGGGTAAAAGGGTTTTTTTAGGGTTCAGGGTCAGTTTTCAGTTTTTGGGTAAAGGGGTATTTTTAGGGTTCAGGGTCAGTTTTCAGTTTTTGGGTAAAGGGGTATTTTTAGGGTTCAGGGTCAGTTTTCAGTTTTTGGGTAAAGGGTTATTTTTAGGGTTCAGGGTCAGTTTTCAGTTTTTGGGTAAAGGGGTATTTTTAGGGTTCAGGGTCAGTTTTCAGTTTTTGGGTAAAGGGGTATTTTTAGGGTTCAGGGTTAGTTTTGGGTTTTTGGGGTACAGGGGTATTTTTAGGGTTCAGGGTCAGTTTTGGGTTTTTGGGTAAAGGGGTATTTTTAGGGTTTAGGGTCAGTTTTGGGTTTTTTGGGTAAAGGGGTATTTTTAGGGTTCAGGGTTAGTTTTGGGTTTTTGGGTAAAGGGGTATTTTTAGGGTTTAGGGTCAGTTTTGGGTTTTTGAGTAAAGGGGTATTTTTAGGGTTCAGGGTCAGTTTTGGGTTTTTGGGTAAAGGGGTACAGGGTAAAAAGTAAATATAATTAAATTTAAATTACATTAAATTAAATTGATTAAATTAAATTAAATTACATTAATTAAATTAAATTAAATTAAATTAAATTAAATTAAATTAAATTAAATTAAATTACATTATATTAATTTTAATTAAATTACATTTTAAAAAATATTATATACTTACCAATACTTACGTTGTAATGGTATGCGTTGTAAAGGTACCTGCGTTGTAAATACATGCGTTGTAATGGTATGCGTTGTAATGGATCCTGCGTTGTAAAAAATGCGTGGTAATGGTAGGCGTGGTAAAAGTATGCGTTGTAACGTCATACATCCCTCCTATGCAGCTGCTCACTCAGCTGAACACAAACATGTAATGAAGACAAGTACATGCATGTGTTGAACAGAAACACCCGAGATGAAAAAGAAATTCTGATCACAAGCACACATGTGTAATAAAGTTAAGCACCCATCTGTGCCGAACCCAAACACCTCTGCTGACACATAGCTGAGTACATACACCTGTGCTGAACACAACTAACCCATGTAGAAAGGGTACACGCACACACACACACACACACACACACTCGCTGAACAAATACACACACATACGTTCTGAAAATAAACACACTGATGCGCTGAACACAAACACACATCTGTAACTAAGGCAAGTGCACAGGTGTCCTGGACACATGCATACACATATGCTGAAATCAAAGATAACATCTACAATGAAGACAAGCATTGGCAATGCCAATAGGTCTGACTTTGAAGGAATATTGTACGGTAATATGAAGCATTACAAGTAAATAGCATGATAACAAATATGTATGTGTGTGGAAGTAAAGAACTGCAAAATAATATTGGTGTAGGTTAAAAGGTCAAGTGATACTTGCACTGTCAAGCGAGATCTAAAACTCCATGTGGGGTAATGACTGCCCGCCTCCCATCCATGCTGCTGCCAGAGAAAAACAACATACATTATTTTGTACATAAACCACCCGACATCAACTGCCACATCGCCTCGTCACGCGCCACTTAGAGGACACCTGCCGCCACTGCTGCTTCTCCTGTGACGTGAGTACTCCCACGACAACCACCACCCAGCAGACACCCAACCACAGCCTCAGCTCCACTGCACTCCACTCAACGTTAGATCACTCTGCAAGCACGCCTTGGAAATCTGGGACACCATAACCATCCTCGCCCCCGACGTTATGTTCATAACAGAAACCTGGTTCACCCCTGCCTCAGCACCGGAAATCACCTCCATAACTCCCCCCAGCTACAAGATGATCCACTGCCACCACCCTGACAGACCTGGCAGAGGCATCACCATCATCCACAAGGACTCCCTCAACTTCACCTCTCAACGACAACACAACACACATTATGGACAAACCCAAAGCCAACACAACCATCAGAGGAATCCTCGCCTACAGAAGTCCTGCCCCAGCTTCTACAACTCGAGCCAGGACTTCACAGCCCCCCTGGCCATCGACTCTTCCTGGGCGACTTGAGTTTCCACCTAGAAGACCCTGATGACTCAAACTCCACCACACTCCTCGTAAATATGAGCATGATTGGCCTTTCTCAACAGGGCACCACCCCCATGCACAGAGCCGGTCACACCCTGGACCACATCTTCTCCACCTTCAACAGAGCTAAATTCTCCCACACCACCGAATTGACCTGGATGCACCACAGCATCGTCCACTTCACTATCAACAGTCCTCAAGATCCTCGGGCGAGACCTCTGACCCACCATCGCCACAATTGGGACAAGGCCACGGAACCCCTCTGGACCACCGCCCTAAAAGTAACAAAACCTGCCCCCTCAGACTCCTTCAAACACGATGTCTAGAACTTCTCTAGATGGATCTCCTCGGCCGATGACACCCTAGACCCCCTGAAGAACACCATCAACAACAGACGCCCAAACAGGCCAGCTGGTGCTCCGCGGAGCAACTGACCCTCAAGGGACACTGCAAGAAAATAGAGAGACATTGGCGTTCCAGCAGGACCTTCACCAACCTTTACTCCTACAGATCCGCCCTGCACAACTATCACCACCATCTCAGAGACACCAAGAAAGAAGCCCTCAACACCCGCATCGAGGCAAGTGCCAACCGCACCAAGGAACTCTTCAGCATCGTCAGAGAACTTTCCTGCCTCTCTGCCACCGAGAACAGGATCCGCCCCTCCCAAGCCCTCTGCGATGACCTGGCAGACTTAATTCACTGCAAAATCACCAACATCTACTGCAACTTCGATCCCCAGCCCACCGGCCTCAAGCACTACAGCACCCTTGCCTGCCTCTCCCACCATCCGAGGACCACCGACTGGAATCAGCTCTGCATGAGTGACGCCATCTCTATCATGAACTCCATACCCTCTGGATCTCCCACCCACCTCCGCCCGCACCACATTTACAAACTAGGAAGAGGAGTCATCACACGCCCCCTCACCAAACTCCTCAACACTTCCATCACAACAGTCACCATACCAAATGTCTGGAAGCAGGAAGAGGTCAAGCCCCTCCTGAAGAAACCCTCTGCCTACCCCAATGAATTTAAAAATGACCGCCCAATCTCACTCCTCCCCTTCCCCACCAAAGTCTTGGAAAAAGCCATCAATCTCAAAGCGCATGCACGGCTGGCAGCGCAGGACGTGACCAAAAGGAAAATCCTCCTACTGCCACACCGACCCCTTTGTTATCCATCAGTGCGGTCCATCATTGGATTACCGCTACTTTTCTGTCCCGCAGTGGGGGATATTGACCCCTCCACCGCTTCCCTTACAATAATGGTGGGCTCATGGATATGCATACACCCCTCCAAGAGAGTGTACCGTATTTAATATTCTCCTTCTGATGAGTGCATCCATACATTGTGGTTATGTCAGACCTGGCACCATTGGCGTGGGTCTCCCTTCCTTTTTTTTGTTGCTGTTGCCTCATGTGTTTTGCTGGTGTTAGCTGCTCAGAGCACGGTGCCACTGCCTATCAGTGCCAGAGTGCAAGTGCTCCCTATATAAAAGTATATGTTGATTGGTTTCTATTATTGGCTTATTGGGTTTACTGTCAGACCCCAGTAAAGTGCACCAGGGGTGCCAGGGCGTGTAATCCAAATGCTGCTAGTGGGCCTGCAGCACTGTTTCTGCCACCCACAGAAGCAGCCTTGTAAAATGTGTCTAAGGTCTGCCATTGCGGAACCTGTGTGCAGTCTGGTACTGTCATGCTGACTGTGCAAGTGCACCTACTTGCCAGTGCCCAAACCTTCCCTTAACTTCATATTAGTCACCCCTATGGTAGGCCCAAGGGTAGGGTGCATTGTAAGCATCAGGTAGGACAAACCCTGATGTGTGTGGCATGTCCTAATAGTGAATTACAGCCATTTTCGTTTTTCACTATTGTAAGGCTACCTGTTCTCATAGGCCAGAATGGGCTGTTGGAATTGTTACATTCTACATTCCTAACAGACTCAGGGAACATGGTAGACCTTCGAGTTTAGTATGCCTGAACTCAGAATAATAAAATACATATTTTAGTAAAGTTTATTTTAATGTTCTGTGTTTGCAAATACCACTTTTAGAAAGTTGGTATTTGCTTGCCTAACCTTTTCAGCCCGCCTCTGCTAGGATCTGTATCTGCTGTCTGGTTCCGTGTGTGACAGGGCTGGGGAATTCCAGGAGACAAGCTGGGCAGCCAGGTGGTGAATTGGAAGATTACACTAGGATGGGTGGGAGGCCAATTCTAACATTAGTGGCAGCCGTGAGGATCCTGAATTTGCATTTATGATATATGTACAGTGATTATTGAAAACCACGTAGTGAGTTCAGATCAATAACGCAGCCACATACTTGTTGATTTTTGCTTTACTGAGAGATCTCCATTTTTAAAAAATCATGCCTGGTTCAACCACTGTGGAGAAGGCAGCATCTGTAGTCTCTGATGGAGTTGAAGAAGTAGATTGGGAAGAGGAGAGGCTAGACAGCTACACCAATGCCCAGCTGAGGGGCTTCTGCATCAAATTCAAAGTCCCCATAGCTGGATGTAGAAACAAGCCATACTACTACAAAGTGCTGAAGGACTGGTTGGAGTCAAGGGCTACTGGAAATGTTGTGGAAGTTGAACCAGCAGAAAGTGTCAATGATTTTGGCAGAGTCCTGTCGCCAGAGGAGTTGGCAGACAGGAAAGAAGCCAGGGCACACGAAATGGAGTTGGCAAAACTGAAAATCAATGTGCAATTGGAGCTAGAAAGCAAAAAGATGGCTATGGAAGAAAGAAGAATTCAGATGGAGCATGAGGTGAATTTGAGGGAGACGGAGCTGAAAGCCAAAAGATTGGAACAGCGCATCGCCAGTGCAGATAGAGTCAAGGGTGTACATATCAAAGGAAGTGGTTAAGGATTTTTTTAAGAATGATGACATAGGGCAGTGGTTCAAGGCCTATGATGTAGCCATGTCTTCCCACCAGGTCCCTGAGAGAGATTGGGGAGCGGGGTTGTGGGGGCGGTTCCTTAGTGAGGGGCGGGACACACTGCTAGATTTACCTTCTGAAGTTCATAATTCCTACCCCCACATGAAGGAGGCTTTGATGACCAGGTAAGGGTTAACTCCTGAATTGTACGGACAGAGGTTATGGGGTTGTACAAAGATTCCTGGGAGTACCTATGTTGAATATGTGACATTTTTCTGCAGAGCACTGGATGGTTGGGTGAAGGGTAGCAAAGTGAATGATTTTCAAGGTCTCTTTGATTTAATTGCATGGGAGCACTTGTCTAGTAATTGTTTTCCTGAGCTACACCAGCACCTGATTGATAGCAAGCTGACTAACCCTAGGAAGCTTGCTGAGGAGGCGGACCGCTGGGTCAGCACCAGGGTCCACAAGGGTCAAGTGGGAGACTCCGCCAAGGGTGGGCAGGGTCCCCAGCAGAAGAGTGGGGGGACAAGGAAAAACAGAGGGTGTTCCAAAGAAGGCCCCAAAATAATCCCCAATGGAACCAAGGGAAAGGTTCTCAGCCTCCCCCAACCCCGAAGCCACTCGGGGCCCCAACAGGTAACCCTGTTCAAAGAGGGCCCCTCAAGTGTTACAAATGTGGTGATTTGGGTAATTTTGCCAATGATCCAAAGTGTCGCCAGTTTGGCAAACCTGCACCCCCGAGCCCAGCCCCCCGGCAGATGGCTAGTGTAGCCCTGGGTGGAGAATGGGTTGTCCAAGGGGGGAAGGTCCCGCAGAGATGTCCCTTGTCTCATTAGGAGACTGTGATATGGTCCAGGAAGACTTACTGCCCAACAACACTAAGAAATATGGGCAGTGGGTGACCATCAATGGCAAGAAGGTGGGGACTCTTAGAGATACAGGAGCCAGTGTGACAGCTGTCAAGTGTCACCTGGTGTCTCAAGAGCAGGTTGTCCCACATGCATTCTGCCGAGTTGTGAACGCCTACAAAACTGAGACCCAGTGTCCGATGGCTCAGGTTCCCTTTGAGTGGAGGGGGTCTCTGGTACTCTTCAGGTAGCTGTGAGAACTGCCATGCCTGTAGACTGTTTGTTGTGGAGGAATGACTTGGAGAGCTCACCTTGAGAGAAGGTGGAGAAATGCACTCACCTGCGGATGGTGGGTCTGCCTGACTGGGCATGCGTGACCACCCGGTCCATGGCAGCCAGTCAGGGTGCTCAAGAGGTCCTGGAGCCTGAGGGAGAGGCCCAGGAGCCGGTCTTAGAGAGAAGGAGTAGGAGGCACGGGAAGCCGGACCCTGTAGTTCCGACGGTCCAGGAGGAGCAAACCTTGAGGGGGATGCCCTGGAACCTACAGGGGAACAGATAGCTGAACTGGGGGACCTGCATGAGCTGACCCATTGGCAGCAGGAAGGGGGCCCCTCCAGGGAAGAATTCTGCAGGGCGCAGAAAGAGTGTCCTTCTCTCGAGGGTCTGCGGCAGCAGGCTGCAGACCAGGCCAACGGTGATCAGTCCGGAATCCATTTCATTTATTGGGAGAATGAGCTCCTGTATTCAGGGCCTAAGGTTGCTGAGCCTAGGTCAGCCCGTGTGCTGGTGGTACCCCAGAGTTTCAGAGCCTTCCTACTGGGGCTGACTGACGATGTGCCATTGGCAGGGCATTTGAGGCAGGACAAGACCTTTGAAAGGCTTTTCACCCACTTTTATTGGCCCCTTATGTACAAGAGCTCAGATGTTCATTGCAGGACCTGCCAGACTTGCCAGGCAAATGGAAAGAGTGGGCGGAAGCAGAAGGCTCCTCTCCAACCCTTCCCTGTGGTCAGTACCCCATTCCAGCGAATGGGGATTGCCATTGTGGGGCCACTGGACCCCAGGACAGCCATGGGCAACAGGTTTATCCTGGTCCTGGTGGACCATGCTACCCGGTACCCGGAAGCCATCCCTCTGAGGACAGTGACTGCCCCCGTGGTGGGACGTGCGCTGATGGGAATTTTCTCCAGAGTGGGATTCCCTCTAGAGGTGGTGTCTGACCGGGGTACCAATTTCATATCCAAGTATATGAAATCCCTTTGGCAAGCGTGCGGTATAACCTACAAGTTTACCACACCTTACTACCCCCAAGGAAATGGGTTGGTTGAGAGATTGAACCGCACCCTCAAGGGCATGATTAGGGGTCTGGAAGAACCCATGAGGCGTAAGTGGGACGTCCTCTTGCCATGCCTTCTCTTTGCTTACCACGAGGTACCACAGAAGTTCCTAGGGTTCTGCCCCTTTGAACTCCTGTATGGCCACCCCGTGAGCGAACCTCTTAGTCTGGTCAAGGAAAGCTGGGAGCAACCTCCCAGGAAACCTCCACAGAATGTATATAGCTACATGCTGGCCTTCAGGAATCAGACTAGGCATTTCAGGCAACTTGCTGAGGCAAATCTGGAAGCCAGCCAGGAAGAAATGAAGCTGTGGTATGACCAGAATGCCACTCTGGTAGAGCTTCAACCTGGACAAAAGGTGTGGGTCCTGGCCCCCGTGGAGCCTTGTGAGCTCCAGGACAAGTGGACAGGGCCCTACGAGGTTGTGGAGCGCAAGAGTCCTGTCACCTACTTGGTGGACTTGCAGTCTCCCAGGAACCCCTTGAGGGTCCTGCATGTCAACCGCCTGAAGCCCCACTTAGAGAGGTCTGAAGTGGGCATGCTCTTGGCAACAGATGATGGAATGAAGGAGGAGACTGAGCCTCTTCCTGACCTCCGGGTAGCCACAGAGCGAGATGGGTCGGTGGATGGAGTTAACCTCTCTCCCATCCTGACCCCTGAGCAACAGAATGACTGCAGCCAGCTGCTGGCACCGTTTTCTGATCTGTTCTCCCTGATTCCTTGTGTCACAGATTGGTGCGTCCATGATGTAGATACAGGAGACAGCTTACCTGTGAGGCATAAGGCTTACAGAGTAACTGACAGGGTCAGGGCCTGCATCAAAGTGGAGGTCTCAAAGTTGCTTGCTCTTGGGGTGGTTGAGTCCTCCAGCAGTCCTTGGGCCAGCCTAGTGGTCTTGGTACCGAAGGCTGCAGCGCCGGGAGCCACACCCGAACTCCGGTTCTATGTGGACTACAGAGGACTCAATTCAGTCACCAAGACTGACACGCACCCCATCCCCAGAGCTGATGAGCTCATTGATCGGTTAGGGGCTGCCCGGTACCTCAGCACGTTTGACTTGACGTCTGGGTACTGGTGGATCGCCTTGAGTGATGGGGCCAAAAAGAGGTCAGCATTCTCCACACCAGATGGGCATTTCCAGTTCCGGGTTATGCCCTTTGGAATGAAGAATGCCCCTGCCACCTTTCAGAGGTTGGTCAACCAGGTATTGGTTGGGCTGGACGAGTTCCGTGCCGCCTACCTGGATGACATCGCAGTGTTCAGTGTCACATGGGAGGAACATCTGCGCCACCTCTGGGAAGTGTTGATGGCACTGCGCAAGGCAGGCCTCACGATCAAGGCAAGCAAGTGTCAGATCGGGCAGGGTTCTGTGATGTACTTGGGGCACCAAGTTGGGAGCGGCCAGGTGGCGCCCCTTCAGCCCAAGATTGAAACCATCCTGGCTTGGGAAACCCCCAATACCCAGACATAGGTGAGAACCTTCCTAGGTCTCACAGGGTATTACAGGAGGTTTGTCAAGGGGTATGGCAACAATTTTGCACCCTTGACAGAGCTGACTTCCAAGAAGCAGCCAAAGAAAGTGATCTGGACTGACACCTGTCAGAAAGCTTTTGATACCCTGAACACTGCCATGTGCACGGTGCCCGTGCTCCGGGCACCCAACTTCTCCAAAGAGTTCCTTGTGCAGACAGACGCTTCAGAGCATGGTGTAGGGGCTGTTCTCTCACAGATGACTGAGGAGGGCTGGGACCAACCTGTAGCCTTCATCAGTAGGAGGTTACTTCCATGGGAACAGAGGTGGAGTGCAAATGAGCATTAGGCTTTTGCTGTGGTCTGGGCACTGAGGAAGCTAAGACCCTACCTGTTTGGGACTCACTTCCGGGTTCAGACAGACCACAGGCCCTTCAGATGGTTGATGCAGGTGAGGGGTGAGAATCCAAAGCTGTTGAGGTGGTCCATTTCTTTACAGGGTATGAATTTCATGGTGGAACATCGCCCTGGTTCCAACCACGACAACGCTGACGGTCTGTCCAGATTTTTCCGCCATAGTGTTGAGAACTCCCTGGGGTAGGGTAGTTCTGAATTAACCATCCATTACCTTTGGCACTAAAATTCAGACACATAAATCTCTTATTCGTGTCATAGGGATCATTAATAAAATAATTTTTTGTGGATACCCTTTAGACACTTTTTAACGTTTAAGTTAACCTCACAACACGCCCAGTTCACACAACCAGCTCCGCAGTCTTCTGGCATCGTAGCACACCAAAGAGGCACTCGGCCTCTTTGGTGGGGCCCAATGATGAAGCATGACACTGACTAGGTCGGTGTGTGAGGGCTTTCTTCTCCATCCAAACAGGGTGTGAGTTCCACTAGTTGTTTCGCTCCATCTATGTGGCTATTTTTCTGAAGCTTCAATCTCTCTTTTCTTGTTTATTTATATGAAATCGGGGATCAAGAGAGTATTCTGACTTCCCTATCTCTCCCATTGTTTTCTTGTAGGGTAGTTCTCCCCACATTTCAGCTGGAGGGGACACGTGTTAGACCTGGCACCATTGGCGTGAGTCTCCCTGATGTGCCTCATGTGTTTTGCTGGTGTTAGCTGCTCAGAGCACTGTGCCACTGCCAATCAGTGCCTCAGTGCAAGTGCTCCCTATATAAAAGTATATGTTGATTGGTTTCCATGATTGGCTTATTGGGTTTACTGTCAGACCCCAGTAAAGTGCACCAGGAGTGCCAGGGCTTGTAAATCCAAATGCTGCTAGTGGGCTTGCAGCACTGGTTGTGCCACCCACAGAAGCAGCCTTGTAAAATGTGGCTAAGGTCTGCCATTGCAGAACCTGCGTGCAGTCTGGTACTGTCATGCTGACTGCACAAGTGCAACTACTTGCCAGTCCCTAAAACTTCCCTTAACTTCATATTAGTCACCCCTATGGTAGGCCCAAAGGCAGGGTGCATTGTAAGCATAAGGTAGGACAAGCCCTGATGTGTGTGGCATGTCCTAATAGTGAATTACAGCCATTTTAGTTTTTCACTATTGTAAGGCTACCTGTTCTCATAGGCCAGAATGGGCTGTTGGAATTGTTACATTCTACATTCCTAACAGACTCAGGGAACATGGTAGAATTTCGAGTTTCGTATGCCTGAACTCAGAATAATAAAATACATCTTTTAGTAAAGTTTATTTTAATGCTCTGTGTTTGCAAATACCACTTTTAGAAAGTTGGTATTTGCTTGCCTAAGCTTTTCAGCCCGCCTCTGCTAGGATGTGTTTCTGCTGTCTGGTTTCTGTGTGTGACAGGGCTGGGGAATTCCAGGAGACAAGCTGGGCAGCCAGGTGGTGAATTGGAAGATTACACCAGGATGGGTGAGAGGAGTGCACCTAGACTCTGAATAGGGCTGTGCTCTGCCACCACAATGCTGGCTCCACCTCCTGTGGAGCGTCTGATGTCTCTGCCCTGCATACTGAAAGCAGAAGCCTGCATCATGTCAACAAAGTGCTCCAGAACTGGACTGAACATGGCAAAGGCCCCCTGGCCTGAAAGAACAAAAGAAATGCAGTATAAATGTAGGAGCCCTGCTCCTAAGAAATCAGATCCTGTTTGAAGCAAGAAGAACTTCTGCCCGACGAGAAGGAGATGGAAAAACTACAAGGAGGAGTACTGTCTCTGACCTGGGAGACTGGCCTGTGGTGGGTGCCTTGCTGCGAGAGTAGAGGAAAAGATTGAAGGAACGTTTATCTACTTGTGCCTTTTTGAACAATCTCCAAGGGCTTGTGTGTGCGCTTGCCCCCTGAACGGAGTCCCAGGAACATTGGACTCCTCCTGCCTTCCTAGCCTGCTGTATATTGCCAAGGTCAGCCTGCCGTGGAAGTTGCGATCTTTGTGCGACCCGTACTCTTGCCTACTCTGAAGTGCATGCCTGACCGCCCCCGCCCCGTGTGGCTCTGCTCCTCAATTCGAGCCGTAGCTCGCACCGTTCCCCAAGGGCCGCCCGCAGCGCACTTCCTCCTCCCCCTTCGAGCTGCACCAGCTGACCGGCACTCCTGCCGCTGGCTCGGGACTGGGAGCGCACCGCACGGCTGAAGTACGGCCCGTACGCACGCAGCGTACCGGCCGCCGTGCACCACGCTCGTAAGGTCCCCGGCAGCACCGCACTACAAGCGCTCCCAGTGGTGTACGCCTCGGACCCGAGAGTCCGCAACATTGTTGTATTGTATTTAAGACTCTTTCCCAAGAAGCACGAGTCGCACAGGGTGCCCGAAGTGCACCGAACCCAAAAAATAAGCATTTTTAAAGAACTCTTGAACCCTAAAAAGTATTGTGGCCTATTTTAAAACGTTATATGGGTCTTGTGCTAAGTCATTTCTGATATATAAAAACTACCTATTTTTGATACAAAACTAGACTGGTGTCCATTTGTGGTGTGTCATTGAATTACTGTATGTGGTCATAAATGCTTAACCCATAACGCTCTGAAGTTTAGCCTTGTCTGCTCACGCCACGCAACGTAGAGGGTGAGCAGGGGTTATTTTAAAGAGTAAGTCCCTTGCCCTGACTAGAGGAGAGGGTCCATGCTTGTCACAAGTACTCACTTGTGCCAACCAGAGACCCCCAATTCTAACAGGTTATAGGTGCACAGAATATTCCAGCACCAACGCTATTATCCCTTCGTACTCTTCGTATCTGACAAGGTACATTTTGATATAAGCACAACAGCATGTACATTTGCTTTCTTAGCTACACTGGTTGTCACACTGGGCACCTAAATTATACACATATCCTCACTGGCCCCCCTCTATCAGTGACCTGAGCTATATATATTTAAAGGGATTCTTTCTGTACATACACCATCCTTTTCTATTCAGGTGCTATCTCAACTTACAGGCTTCACTTCCTTTTCATCAAGCACGCATTCGGTGACTCAAAGGCCTTTTTATAGACTTTTAATTTACTCTACTACTGGATTTTTTAAAAACGATATCACTTTTTTTTCTGATTCTATCATCACCTTTTTATCTTTTCTGTGACACGTTTTTAAATAGCTTTTTCATGTACTAAATCTGACTCCTAATTGAGCAGAAACTTTGAGTAGGACCCTCAATATGTAACTTCTAAGGTTTTTTCATAATATATTCCTTTAGGTTCTTTACATAGTGCACAGCAGGAATATTGACAGAGAAATATTGAGAGACGTAAATATCACGGCAAAATATCATAGGGAAGAAATATCGACAACAAAAATATCGTGGACAAGAATATCAACTGACAGGTAAGTAATATAGATGTAAAAATATTGGCGTCTTAAATATCGTTCTAAAAATATAGTTGACAAAATATCGAATTATTAATAATTTTATGTATTTTATTGTTTTTAATGAGAATTGTTTGTCATTTTATAATATGTTTTAAAATTGTACTAGTTATTAATTTATTTTAAGTTTAATTTTGTGTTTTTAGTTCCGTAGCAGGTTGTGGGTTTATAGGGGAATAGGGTGGGAAGTAATTTAATTATATAGATTTAAATATTTATTTATAGTAGTTAATATTTTATTTTTTTATTGAATTTTGCGTTTTTAGTTCCGTAGCGGGTTGTGGCTTTATAGGGGAATAGGGTGGGAAGTAATTTAATTATATAATTTTTTTTGAATAATTAATGTGTTAATTCATTAATTAATAATTGTTTGATAATTAGTTGTTAATGTCAATTAATCAATTAATATTTAATTTTGTTAATTGTTTAATTAATTTTAGGTGTGTGTTGTGGTGTTTATATGTGTAAATGGTGTGAAGGGGGGTAAGTAATATGTTTTTTATTGATTAATTAATACATACTTTTAAATTAATTTTCAATAATTAATTAGTAATTATTAATTGTAATTGTGTAATTAATTTTAGGTGTGGTGGATATTATAGTGCTAATGTGTAAGTAATGTTTATTTATTATCTTTGTTAATAAAAATATATTTAATTTTATATATTATTTATGTTAATATTGGAAATAAAATGTAATTAAAATGTTAAGGTTATTGTTTTTTATTGTTGTGAGATCCAGCACTTCCCCTGCTGTTGCATTCACTGGAGTGGGAATAGTCATTTTTACCCCTCCGCTAGCCAGCGCTTTTCCTCAATGCCATCCCTTGCACCTTCTCCCTCCTCCCTCAATGCTCCATCCCCCTCTTTCCTATTGTGAGAAGTTGGCCTGGTATATGATGTTCACTATTCTAGTGAGCACCTTGCACCAGTCCAAACAACCCTTATGGTGATGGTTGTAAAGTCAACCTTATAGACCAGCTATCCTAGTGGTAGCATGGACAAAGCAGTCTTAGGCTAAACTCAAGAGGGCATATGTAGCCAGCTGTTTTACCATATGCAATCCCTTTAATACAAAATGAAAACACACCACACAGGTTATATATTCAAAATATATGTATTTATTTCTAAATCAATCCTCTGAACTCTTTATGAGGGCAGAGGCACAAGTGCATAACAAGTAACTCAATATAACATACAATAAGTTGCACAAATATGGATAGGCCCTGGTGGCCTGCTAAACCATATACTAAAATAGTGGTATAAGAACCACGTCACAAACAGTTGAAAGGCCTAGGGCCTTGGGAATCGCTGGGGCTACACTGGACTACCAGTAGTTAGGAAGCAGAAGGCCCACGGGATGCGGCTGCAGAGTCTAAATGCACACGGGTGCACACATAGAAGTCAATGGGTGCGTAAAGTTAGAAAGTTAAAGATTTAGGAGTCTTCCGACTGGACTAGGAACTAACCACTTGAAACTAGGACCCTAGGAGAGTTAATCTTCACAGGAGCACCACAGTACCCACCTTACCTCACCCACAGGAAGCGGGTGCATAGGTCCCAAAGTGTGTCGGGTTTCGTCGTGGAGTTCTATGGAGCCTTGGAGAAAAGATGCTACAGGCGACCAGGAGAGAAGAGTCCGGTTGGATCCAAGGGTGGATCGAAGATGAAGAGTACCTGAAAGCAGAGGGGACAGAGTCTGGGTCACTAGCCAGTGACCAGGAAGGAACCAGGAAGGAACCAGACGATGTCGGGAAGCAATCAGGTGATGTCATGAAGCTATCAGGTGATGTCATGAAGCTTGTCTCTGCTGCCCCGTGGACCTGGAGGTGTCGACGACAACCAGGAGCTGGGCACCGAATGTCCCACGAAGGCTCTCGCTGTCGGCAGTGTCAGCTTCCGGATTGGAGTCAACAAGCCTTGGCAAAGGCAACCCACGCAGGATTCAAAGAGGGCTTCTTACTCAGGCCAAAATAATTTCAAAAGGGGGTGGTGATGGACAGAGTATCTGAGTTAATCAGAACACTCCTACCCAGTCAACAGATCAGGGCTTGATCCATCACCGTTTTTTAGCTCACTGCACCAACCCAGTTCAGAACCTGGCTATATGCAAATTAGTCTGTCCCTGGCCCAGTGCATCATGGGAACAGGGCAGACCAAACTACCAAGCCAATTCTTCACTGGAAAGGAAACAAGCTTCCGGGGACCGGTTTCTGGCATTACAGTCGTCTTCGGCCCGGCTTGCTTGAATCCTGATGGTGCAATGAGCAAGGGACTCATGTCTGAGCATACCCTTCCACACTCATGGTGGCCAAAATAATTTCAAAAGGGGGTGGTGTTGGACAGAGTATCTGAGTTAATCAGAACACTCCTACCCAGTCAACAGATCAGGGCTTGATCCATCACCGTTTTTTTAGCTCACTGCACCAACCCAGTTCAGAACCTGGCTATATGCAAATTAGTCTGTCCCTGGCCCAGTGCATCATGGGAACAGGGCAGACCAAACTACCAAGCCAATTCTTCACTGGAAAGGAAACAAGCTTCCGGCGACCGGTTTCTGGCATTACAGCCGTCTTCGGCCCGGCTTGCTTGAATCCTGATGGTGCAATTAGCAAGGGACTCATGTCTGAGCATACCCCTTCCACACTCGTGGTGGCCAAAATATTTTCAAAAGGGGGTGGTGATGGACAGAGTATCTGAGTTAATCAGAACACTCCTACCCAGTCAACAGATCAGGGCTTGATCCATCACCGTTTTTTAGCTCACTGCACCAACCCAGTTCAGAACCTGGCTATATGCAAATTAGTCTGTCCCTGGCCCAGTGCATCATGGGAACAGGGCAGACCAAACTACCAAGCCAAATATTCACTGGAAAGGAAACAAGCTTCCGGGGACCGGTTTCTGGCATTACAGCCATCTTCGGCCCGGCTTGCTTGAATCCTGATGGTGCAATGAGCAAAGTACTCATGTCTGAGCATACCCTTCCACACTCGTGGTGGTCAAAATAATTTCAAAAGGGGGTGGTGATGGACAGAGTATCTGAGTTAATCAGAACACTCCTACCCAGTCAACAGATCAGGGCTTGATCCATCACCGTTTTTTAGCTCACTGCACCAACCCAGTTCAGAACCTGGCTATATGCAAATTAGTCTGTCCCTGGCCCAGTGCATCATGGGAACAGGGCAGACCAAACTACCAAGCCAATTCTTCACTGGAAAGGAAACAAGCTTCCGGGGACCGGTTTCTGGCATTACAGCCGTCTTCGGCCCGGCTTGCTTGAATCCTGATGGTGCAATGAGCAAGGGGCTCATGTCTGAGCATACCCTTCCACACTCGTGGTGGCCAAAATAATTTCAAAAGGGGGTGGTGATGGACAGAGTATCTGAGTTAATCAGAACACTCCTACCCAGTCAACAGATCAGGGCTTGATCTATCACCGTTTTTTAGCTCACTGCACCAACCCAGTTCAGAACCTGGCTATATGCAAATTAGTCTGTTCCTGGCCCAGTGCATCATGGGAACAGGGCAGACCAAACTACCAAGCCAATTCTTCACTGGAAAGGAAACAAGCTTCCGGCGACCGGTTTCTGGCATTACAGCCGTCTTCGGCCCGGCTTGCTTGAATCCTGATGGTGCAATGAGCAAGGGACCTGAGCATAACCTTCCACACTCGTGGTGGCCAAAATAATTTCAAAAGGGGGTGGTGATGGACAGAGTATCTGAGTTAATCAGAACACTCCTACCCAGTCAACAGATCAGGGCTTGATCCAGCACCGTTTTTTAGCTCACTGCACAAACCCAGTTCAGAACCTGGCTATATGCAAATTAGTCTGTCCCTGGCCCAGTGCATCATGGAAACAGGGCAGACCAAACTACCAAGCCAATTCTTCACTGGAAAGGAAACAAGCTTCCGGGGACCGGTTTCTGGCATTACAGCCGTCTTCAGCCCGGCTTGCTTGAATCCTGATGGTGCAATGAGCAAGGGACTCATGTCTGAGCATACCCTTCCACACTCGTGGTGGCCAAAATAATTTCAAAAGGGGGTGGTGATGGACAGAGTATCTGAGTTAATCAGAACACTCCTACCCAGTCAACAGATCAGGGCTTGATCCATCACAGTTTTTTAGCTCACTGCACCAACCCAGTTCAGAACCTGGCTATATGCAAATTAGTCTGTCCCTGGCCCAGTGCATCATGGGAACAGGGCAGACCAAACTACCAAGCCAATTCTTCACTGGAAAGGAAACAAGCTTCCGGGGACCGGTTTCTGGCATTACAGCCATCTTCGGCCCGGCTTGCTTGAATCCTGATGGTGCAATGAGCAAGGGACTCATGTCTGAGCATACCCTTCCACACTCGTGGTGGCCAAAATAATTTCAAAAGGGGGTGGTGATGGACAGAGTATCTGAGTTAATCAGAACACTCCTACCCAGTCAACAGATCAGGGCTTGATCCATCACCGTTTTTTAGCTCACTGCACCAACCCAGTTCAGAACCTGGCTATATGCAAATTAGTCTGTCCCTGGCCCAGTGCATCATGGGAACAGGGCAGACCAAACTACCAAGCCAATTCTTCACTGGAAAGGAAACAAGCTTCCGGGGACCGGTTTCTGGCATTACAGCCGTCTTCGGCCGGGCTTGCTTGAATCCTGATGGTGCAATGAGCAAGGGACTCATGTCTGAGCATACCCTTCCACACTCGTGGTGGCCAAAATAATTTCAAAAGGGGGTGGTGATGGACAGAGTATCTGAGTTATTCAGAACACTCCTACCCAGTCAACAGATCAGGGCTTGATCCATCACCGTTTTTTAGCTCACTGCACCAACCCAGTTCAGAACCTGGCTATATGCAAATTAGTCTGTCCCTGGCCCAGTGCATCATGGGAACAGGGCAGACCAAACTACCAAGCCAATTCTTCACTGGAAAGGAAACAAGCTTCCGGCGACCGGTTTCTGGCATTACAGTCGTCTTCGGTCCGGCTTGCTTGAATCCTGATGGTGCAATGAGCAAGGGACTCATGTCTGAGCATACCCTTCCACACTCGTGGTGGCCAAAATAATTTCAAAAGGGGGTGGTGATGGACAGAGTATCTGAGTTAATCAGAACACTCCTACCCAGTCAACAGATCAGGGCTTGATCCATCACCGTTTTATAGCTCACTGCACCAACCCAGTTCAGAACCTGGCTATATGCAAATTAGTCTGTCCCTGGCCCAGTGCATCATGGGAAACGGGCAGACCAAACTACCAAGCCAATTCTTCACTGGAAAGGAAACAAGCTTCCGGGGACCGGTTTCTGGCATTACAGCCATCTTCGGCCCGGCTTGTTTGAATCCTGATGGTGCAATGAGCAAGGGACTCATGTCTGAGCATACCCTTCCACACTCGTGGTGGCCAAAATAATTTCAAAAGGGGGTGGTGATGGACAGAGTATCTGAGTTAATCAGAACACTCCTACCCAGTCAACAGATCAGGGCTTGATCCATCACCGTTTTTTAGCTCACTGCACCCACCCAGTTCAGAACCTGGCTATATGCAAATTAGTCTGTCCCTGGCCCAGTGCATCATGGGAACAGAGCAGACCACACTACCAAGCCAATTCTTCACTGGAAAGGAAACAAGCTTCCGGGGACCGGTTTCTGGCATTACAGCCGTCTTCGGCCCGGCTTGCTTGAATCCTGATGGTGCAATGAGCAAGGGACTCATGTCTGAGCATACCCTTCCACACTCGTGGTGGCCAAAATAATTTCAAGAGGGGGTGGTGATGGACAGAGTATCTGAGTTAATCAGAACACTCCTACCCAGTCAACAGATCAGGGCTTGATCCATCACCGTTTTTTAGCTCACTGCACCAACCCAGTTCAGAACCTGGCTATATGCAAATTAGTCTGTCCCTGGCCCAGTGCATCATGGGAACAGGGCAGACCAAACTACCAAGCCAATTCTTCACTGGAAAGGAAACAAGCTTCCGGGGACCGGTTTCTGGCATTACAGCCGTCTTCGGCCCGGCTTGCTTGAATCCTGATGGTGCAATGAGCAAGGGACTCATGTCTGAGCATACCCTTCCACACTCGTGGTGGCCAAAATAATTTCAAAAGGGGGTGGTGATGGACAGAGTATCTGAGTTAATCAGAACACTCCTACCCAGTCAACAGATCAGGGCTTGATCCATCACCGTTTTTTTAGCTCACTGCACAAACCCAGTTCAGAACCTGGCTATATGCAAATTAGTCTGTCCCTGGCCCAGTGCATCATGGGAACAGGGCAGACCAAACTACCAAGCCAATTCTTCACTGGAAAGGAAACAAGCTTCCGGGGACCTGTTTCTGGCATTACAGCCGTCTTCGGCCCGGCTTGCTTGAATCCTGATGGTGCAATGAGCAAGGGACTCACATCTGAGCATACCCTTCCACACTCGTGGTGGCCAAAATAATTTCAAAAGGGGGTGAATCGTTTTGGCCACCACAAGTGTGGAAGGGTATGCTCAGATGTGAGTCCCTTGCTCACTGCACCATCAGGATTCAAGCAAGCCGGGCCGAAGACGGCTGTAATGCCAGAAACCGGTCCCCGGAAGCTTGTTTCCTTTCCAGTAAAGAATTGGCTTGGTAGTTTGGTCTGCCCTGTTCCCATGATGCACTGGGCCAGGGTCAGACTAACTTGCATGTAGCCAGGTTCTGAGCTGGGATGGTGCAGTGAGCTAAAAAACGGTGATGGATCAAGCCCTGATCTTTTGACTGGGTAGGAGTGTTCTGCTTAATTCAGATACTCTGTCCATCACCACCCCCTTTATGAATCGTTCTTACTCAGGCCAGCAAGGACTGAGGGGCTTCTCCTTCAAAGGGAAGCAAGGGCCATTCTGGAGCAATCAGACCAGTGGTGTAGATTTCGGATTTCGTCGTCACAGAGGCCACTAGCTAATGGGCAAGTGACCGGACAGACGCGTCAAAGAGGAAAATGCAGAAGGGCCCCATGCAAAACTCGTGGAGTGTGGAGGGCTGATCTTCGGTGCAGTTGGTGCTCGGGGCTGGGGCTTCTCAATCCCCAATGCACAACTTCGAGGGTGCCTCAGGAGCTGCACAGAAAGCACTTTGCTGGCTTTCTAAGATGTCCGGTCCCACGTCTCTCGTCGCCTCCACGGGTCTCAGCTTTGCTGTGACTGTGGATCGGGCTGTTGGAAGTCTGGAAGTCCGGGTCTTGTCAGGCTCTGTGTTCGAGCTCCAGCGGGAGCAACGACAAAGCAAACCGTTGAGCGCTTGATGGTGACTGCTTGCACAGGGTGGTCACTCCTTGACCACAAGGGAGATTCTTCAGTCTTCTACGTTGAGTAGGATGTCGAAGGCCCAGAGTTTCGTATCAGAGTTTCAGTCAGGATAAATCTAAAGTCTTGGGACTCAGCTCCTACCTATACACCAAATCTAGGGGCTGGATTACCTGCTAGGTCCCTCCTATGGGTGGGACCCAGGAAGGGGGTGGTTACACCCCCTATCCTTTGTCCGGTTTCATGCCAGAGCTGGGGCTGGAGTGCCCCAGCACCGGTTTGAACTGGACTATGCATGGGACACCTTGTGTGCCCCAGGCAGTGTCTCATTTCATTTAGCCCTCTCTGCTCCAATACACTATGGCCTGTCTGGGGTGGTGCTAGCACCTCCCAAGACAGGAAACCTATTGTCCAGGCCTCCCTCGCTGGAAGGACTCCCAGCAGCAGGAGGTCAGACTTGTGTCTGTGGTGGCAGCATCCATTTTGTGATGCTGAGGCTCTAGTTTAACTTTAACCGGGGTTCAGGTTATGTACATGTCGTGTCCCTCTAGAAGGGTGAAATGCTACCCCCGTCACCAGAACTGGCGAGGGGGTAGTATTCCAAAGTGTATGACACCTTACATGACATGTTTTCATAAAGCCTAACCAAAGTTAGCATTTAACCGCGAGGTTCATAATGCACTTAAGAGTATGGCTATATCATAGAACAGCTATAAGGGCATGGTTCCGAAAGCTGCAGACCGGCTCAGCTCATGCTAGAGCACCATCTCACATAAAACCAAGCACTCTGCCTCCAGGATTGTTAAGGCCTGCCATAGGAGTGACTTATAGGTGTATATGTGTCTAGATATGTTTAGACAAAGGAATACTATATCTAAGCAAGGGGTCATTACACAACCTTGTCCCAGCTGAGTGATCAGCCTGTGGTGTCAGTTTGGATGGCCAGCCAGGGGTGGCATAATTCATGCTGCAGCCCCTGGTAGGCCTTGGATGCACCTATGCCCTGGGTACCTATAATACACTGTACAGGGGCTCATAAGAGTGACTCAATATCCAATGATGTATGTACCTAAGGTACATGGAGTCCATTTTACAGAGAGAGCAGATAGCCTGGGGCCCTGATTAGCAGGATCCCAGGCCAACTAAGCCGAAAACCAGCTAAACACTAGGCAAACAAATCTGGGGTAACCATAGTCAGGTATCCACCCTCCTACACCTATCTCTACTCTCTCCTCCTCGAAGTGTCCACTCCCTCCTCTCTTCTCTTCTCCGCAGCCTCCAGCTCCCTGCCCTGGCCTCTCTCCATCCCTCGCTTCTCCCTCCTCGCTCCTCTCTGTCTCCCTCCATCGTTACCTCATCCTCCCTCCCCTCCCCTTCTTCCAAGTGTCCATTCTTAGCTCCCCCTCCCCCCCCCTCTGCTCCCCGGGGAGGCTGATAATGTATTTCCGGGGCTGAGGGGCTGTAATTCCAGCAGCTCCTCTCTGAGGCTCCCCCCCCTGCCCCCCTCCCTCTCCACCTGATCCGGGGTCACCTCTAATGGATGCTGTGCTGACCTCGCAGAAGAGCACACGGTGGGGGCCCAGGAGAGATGCGCCGTCACTCGGAGCCCCGCGCTGTCCCCAGACCCTGGGTCTGCAGAAACATGAGGCGCTGCACTGAGCTCTGCAAGAGCCCCTCCTGCCCCCCCCCCCCCCCCCCGGCATCGGCCCCTCCCTGAGCGACGAGGAGTCTGACTGGAGGCTGGGGCCCCTGGGGTGGGAGTGAGTACTGGGGCCACTATAACTGTGGCACGTGGAGACAGAGGACTAGGGCCCCTGGGGTGGGGAGGGGCATGGGAGAGTATACTGGGGGCCACTGTACCACCCGAAAACCAGGCCCTATCTGAGGCAGGTGGAGACAGGGGCCCCTGGGCTGGAGGCTTGGGCCCCTGGGGTGGAGGCTTGGGCCCCTGGGGTGGAGGCCGGGGCCTCTGGTGTGGGGATCGGCGTGGGAGAGTATACTGGGGGCCACTGTACCACTCGAGCGCCAGGCCCTGCCTGTGGCGCGTGGAGACAGGGGCCCCTGGCTGGGGGCTGGGAGTTCCTTGTCTTGAGCGGGTTGGTGAGGTACGGGGACCATGGGTGGGTTAGCCAGACTGGCCCGGAAGATGGGTTGGCGGGGTGGGAGGGTGGGGGTACTGCGGCCATGGGTGAGTTAGCCAGACTCTGGGCTGGAGGCTTGGGCTGGGGCGGGTGGGTGGTGGTATTTGGACCATGGGTGGGTTAGCTTGCCCCTTGGTTGGAGGCTAGGGCTGTGGCGGGTGGGTGGTGGTACTCGGGCCATGGGTGGGTTAGCTTGCCTCTTGGCTGGAGCCCAGGGCTGGGGCGGGTGGGTGGTGGTACTAGGACCATGGGTGGGTTAGCTTGCCCCTTGGCTGGAGCCCAGGGCTGTGGCGGGTGGGTGGTGGTACTCGGGCCATGGGTGGGTTAGCTTGCCTCTTGGCTGGAGGCTTGGGCTGGGGCGGGTGGGTGGTGGTACTGGGACCATGGGTGGGTTAGCTTGCCCCTTGGCTGGAGCCCAGGGCTGTGGCGGGTGGGTGGTGGTGTTTGGACCATGGGTGGGTTAGCTTGCCCCTTGGCTGGAGCCCAGGGCTGTGGCGGGTGGGTGGTGGTACTCGGGCCATGGGTGGGTTAGCTTGCCTCTTGGCTGGAGGCTTGGGCTGGGGCGGGTGGGTGGTGGTACTGGGACCATGGGTGGGTTAGCTTGCCCCTTGGCTGGAGCCCAGGGCTGTGGCGGGTGGGTGGTGGTACTCGGGCCATGGGTGGGTTAGCTTGCCCCTTGGTTGGAGGCTAGGGCTGGGGCGGGTGGATGGTGGTGTTTGGACCATGGGTGGGTTAGCTTGCCCCTTGGCTGGAGCCCAGGGCTGTGGCGGGTGGGTGGTGGTACTCGGGCCATGGGTGGGTTAGCTTGCCTCTTGGCTGGAGGCTTGGGCTGGGGCGGGTGGGTGGTGGTACTGGGACCATGGGTGGGTTAGCTTGCCCCTTGGCTGGAGCCCAGGGCTGTGGCGGGTGGGTGGTGGTACTCGGACCATGGGTGGGTTAGCTTGCCTCTTGGCTGGAGGCTTGGGCTGGGGCGGGTGGGTGGTGGTACTGGGACCATGGGTGGGTTAGCTTGCCCCTTGGCTGGAGGCTTGGGCTGGGGCGGGTGGGTGGTGGTGTTTGGACCATGGGTGGGTTACCTTGCCCCTTGGCTGGAGGCTTGGGGTGGGGCGGGTGGGTGGTGGTGTTTGGACCATAGGTGGGTTAGCTTGCCTCTTGGCTGGAGCCCAGGGCTGGGGCGGGTGGGTGGTGGTATTTGGACCATGGTTGGGTTAGCATGCCCCTTGCCTGGAGGCCAGGGCTGGGGCGGGTGGATGGTGGTGTTTGGACCATGGGTGGGTTAGCTTGCCCCTTGGCTGGAGCCCAGGGCTGCTGCGGGTGGGTGGTGGTACTCGGGCCATGGGTGGGTTAGCTTGGCCCTTGGCTGGAGGCTAGGGCTGAGGCGGGTGGGTGGTGGTATTTGGACCATGGGTGGGTTAGCTTGCCCCTTGGCTGGAGGCCAGGGCTGGGGCAGGTGGTGGTGGTATTTGGACCATGGGTGGGTTAGCTTGCCCCTTGGCTGGAGGCCAGGGCTGGGGCGGGTGGGTGCTGGTACTCGGGCCATGGGTGGGTTAGCTTGCCCCTTGGCTGGAGGCTAGGGCTGGGGTGGGTGGGTGGTGGTATTTGGACCATGGATGGGTTAGCTTGCCCCTTGGCTGGAGCCCAGGGCTGGGGCGGGTGGATGGTGGTGTTTGGACTATGGGTGGGTTAGCTTGCCCCTTGGCTGGAGCCCAGGGCTGGGGCGGGTGTGTGGTGGTATTTGGACCATGGGTGGGTTAGCATGCCCCTTGGCTGGAGCCCAGGGCTGGGCCGGTGGGTGGTGGTATTTGGACCATGGGTGGGTTAGCATGCCTCTTGGCTGGAGGCTAGGGCTGGGGTGGGTGGGTGGTGGTATTTGGACCATGGGTGGGTTAACTTGCCCCTTGACTGGAGGCTAGGGCTGGGGTGGGTGGGTGGTGGTATTTGGACCATGGGTGGGTTAGCTTGCCCGTTGGCTGGAACCCAGGGCTGGGGCGGGTGGGTGGTGGTACTCGGGCCATGGGTGGGTTAGCTTGCCCCTTGGCTGGAGGCTAGGGCTGGGGCGGATGGGTGGTGGTATTTGGACCATGGGTGGGTTAGCTTGCCCCTTGGCTGGAGCCCAGGGCTTGGGCGGGTGGGTGGTGGTATTTGGACCATGGGTGGGTCAGCATGCCCCTTGGATGGAGGCTAGGGCTGGGGCGGGTGGGTGGTGGTATTTGGACCATGGGTGGGTTAGCTTGCCCCTTGGCTGGAGGCCAGGGCTGGGCCGGGTGGATGGTGGTGTTTGGACCATGGGTAGGTTAGCTTGCCCCTTGGCTGGAGCCCAGGGCTGGGGCGGGTGAGTGGTGGTACTCGGGCCATGGGTGGGTTAGCTTGCCCCTTGGCTGGAGGCTTGGGCTGGGGCGGGTGGGTGGTGGTACTGGGACCATGGGTGGGTTAGCTTGCCCCTTGGCTGGAGGCTTGGGCTGGGGCGGGTGGGTGGTGGTATTTGGACCATGGGTGGATTAGCTTGCCCCTTGGCTGGAGCCCAGGACTGGGGCGGGTGGGTGGTGGTATTTGGACCATGGGTGGGTTAGCATGCCGCTTGGCTGGAGGCTAGGGCTGGGGCGGGTGGGTGGTGGTATTTGGACCATGGGTAGGTTAGCTTGCCCCTTGGCTGGAGGCTAGGGCTGGGGCGGGTGGGTGGTGGTATTTGGACCATGGGTGGGTTAGCTTGCCCCTTGGCTGGAGCCCAGGGCTGGGGCGGGTGGGTGGTGGTATTTGGACCATGGGTAGGTTAGCTTGCCCCTTGGCTGGAGGCTAGGGCTGGGGTGGGTGGGTGGTGGTATTTGGACCATGGGTGGGTTAGCATGCCCCTTGGCTGGAGGCTAGGGCTGGGGTGGGTGGGTGGTGGTATTTGGACCATGGGTAAGTTAGCTTGCCCCTTGGCTGGAGGCCAGGGCTGGGGCGGGTGGATGGTGGTATTTGGACCATGGGTGGGTTAGCTTGCCTCTTGGCTGGAGCCCAGGGCTGGGGCTGGTGGGTGGTGGTATTTGGACCATGGGTGGGTTAGCTTGCCCCTTGGGTGGAGGCTTGGGCTGGGGCGGGTGGCTGGTGGTGTTTGGACCATGGGTGGGTTAGCTTGCCCCTTGGGTGGAGGCTTGGGCTGGGGCGGGTGGGTGGTGGTACTGGGACCATGGGTGGGTTAGCTGGACCCTTGGCTGGAGGCTTGGGCTGGGGCGGGTGGATGGTTTTATTTGGACCATGGGTGGGTTAGCTTGCCCCTTGGCTGGAGGCTTGTGCTGGGGCGGGTGGGTGGTGGTATTTGGACCATGGGTGGGTTAGCTTACCCCTTGGCTGGAGCCCAGGGCTGGGGCTGGTGGGTGGTGGTATTTGGACCATGGGTGGGTGAGCTTGCCCCTTGGCTGGAGGCTTGGGCTGGGGCGGGTGGGTGGTGGTATTTGGACCATGGGTGGGTTAGCTTGCCCCTTGGCTGGAGGGTTGGGCTGGAGCGGGTGGGTGGTGGTATTTGGACCATGGGTGGGTTAGCTTGCCCCTTGGCTGGAGGCTTGGGCTGGGGCGGGTGGGTGGTACCTGTTCAGTTGGTGATGGGTGGTTTATTGCTGTGGACTGGTGAAGTGCTGTGTCATGGGACATGGCCCCTAGCAGTTCTGTCTTATGTGGCTGTGGGATGGCCAAGCGTTATTCTGCACCCGGTGGAACTAGAGTCGGCGGTGCGACCGCTGAGCGCGTCACTATTAGTAATAATCAGCGACACCTCTCTGCCCTGGCGGAGGAGCGTCCCCCAGTCTAAAAACGTGGAAAATAAAATAATAATAATACATGTTTATTATCGTTTTATTTTTCCTTCCCGGCCGTGTCTGGGGGTTGGGTCATCGGGGTTTTGGGGGGGCTCTGCTGTCAGTGCACGTGTCCGTTTCGCCGGCTGTCCTAGCACAGCCAAACCAACATGCGCACTGAGCTGTCTCGAACCCGAGCGGTGTTACTGGGCCGGAGACCGCTGGCACAGGCTCCTAGTCTCCCTGGGAGCGCAAATCGAGGTCGCTCAGGCCAATCCTGTTGCTGCTCTCATGCTGCCAGCAGCATGAGAGCAGCGTTTGGATTGGCTGCAGGGGACTCTGGTAGCCTGTTCCTGCTCTTGAGAGGAGAAGAAGAGCGCAATACGGCGGGCACGTTTTTCTTAATGTGTTTCTTTGTATTTTTGTCCGTTATCCCCCCAAACTCTTCCCCGCCCGCCACTCTTCCCTGACAACAGCCGCTCTTGGTAATAATGAGGGCTAGCAAGGTTGAAATTACTATATGCTACCCAGGCTAGATATAGTCCAGGCCTTCACATCTCAGCTGGATATAGAAAGTAGTGAAAGTACCGTGCTTTGTACTCTCCGGCAGAATTAATTAATTAATTAATTAATTGTGGGTTTCTAAAGCGCTAGAATCGACTCCGCGTATCTCTGCGCTGTAGACTGCTGGGGAACCCGTCCTGGCTTTCCCTGTGAGATGGTCCCTACTGGGGGGCCGTTGTGGAGATGAGGCAAGCTAATGCCCAGAGTTGCCGAGTGTGATTTCTGGTTAGAGTAGGCACCAAGACGAGAATTATTGAGTCCGCAGACCCTGGTCCACGACCCTGCCGTGTCGGGAATTGAACCCTGGTCTCGGGCCGTCCTCTGCTTCTGGGTCTGCTGCCTCTAACCAGTGAGCCACACCACTCCACTCAACTCCAATACTTACAGTAAGGTGGTATTGTGATCTGTGGTATACATCTGGAGCAGGTGTTCTATTGTGTTTTTCAAATGTAACGAGTAGGCATAGTGCCCCTTTTCCTTGTGCGGGTCTGTGGGTAACGCAGAGTGCCTTGAGCATTGCCCAGTGGCGTAACGAACCGTGAGGGGCCCCCCTGCAGGGTACGTGAAGGGGCCCCCTACGGACTCAATCTAGAACTTCCCAGCAGAAGTGCGGTGCGGTGCTGACGGGGCCTCCTGGAGGGTGAGGGCCCCCCGCACCGCGGGGGCTGCACCGGCCTGTGTTATGCCCCTGTCGTTGCCCTTCAAGCTACAGAAGGCCAGGGGAGCAGTTCCAGGACAAGAGATGTTTGGGTGAAGTTGCAGAAGGGGTCTCATAGCAGCGTTTGAAGTTACTTGTCTTTTGCGAATGATAAACGTGGGTTCCCCAAGGTATAGGATGTTGGAATAGTCAATCTTGGTCATTGCAAGTGTTAGGAAAGTTTGAAGCTTTTGTTGGTGTCCAAGGTTTGGGACGATGTGAGACAGTGTTTCCATGGTGTAGAAGGCCCTCTTCTAAAGCTTGTTGACATCTGGTATCAAGGATAGGTCTGAATCCATGGTTTCCCATCAGTGGCGTAGCTAAGGAGGTGGGCGGTCCACCCCGGGCGGCATGAGTTTTGGGGGCGGCAACCTCCCCCTCTCTAACCTGCGTCTCAGGCCAGCAATAGCAACACTCGCTCCTCAATGCGTTTGCCGCAGGACCGCTGTAGGAGAGTGGGGTCTGCAATCCTATGGTCACCCCAGATTTTTGCTTTTTGCTTCACTGGTTTACGACTTTCCCTGGCTGTGGGCCTGCTAATCAGACCCACAGCCTAGCTGTTCTCTCTCTAAATTGACAACCATGTACCTTAGGTGCATTTACCCATTGGTACTGGGCCACCTTATCAGTCCCTGTACAATGTACTATAGGTACCCAGGGCATAGGTGTACCCAGGGCCTACCAGGGGCTGAAGCATGTATTATGCCACCCCTGGCTGCCCATCCAAAACTGACACAACTGGCTGCACGACAGCTGGGGCAAGGTGGTGTACTCACCCTTTGCTGTAGATATAGTATACCTATATCTAACCCCAAAATGGACACATATACACCTATCAGTCACTCCTATGGCAGGCCTTAACAATCCTGAAGGCAGAGTGCTTGGAATTATGTGAGATGGTGCTCTGGCATGAGCTGAGCCCGTCTGCAGCTTGCGGAACCAAGTCCTAATAGCTGTTCCATGATAACGCTATACCATATACTCTTAAGTGCATTATCAACCTCGCGGTTAAATGCTAACTCTGGCATAACATTATCAAAACATGTCGAGTAAGGTGTCATACGAATTGGAATACTACCCCCTCGCCAATTCTGGTGACGGGGGTAGCATTCCGCCCTTCTAGAGGGACACGACATGTAGGTAACTGAGAACCCCGGTTAAAGTTAACTCGAGCTAGCACCACCCCAGACAGGATTTTGTGTATTGGGTAGGACAGGCCTGAAAGGAATGAGACATGCCCGGGGCACACAAGGTGTCCTGTGCATACACCGGTTCAAACCAGTTGCTGGGGCATCCCTGCCCCAGCTCTGGCGCGAAACCGGACAAAGGATAGGGGGTGTAGCCACCCCCCTTCCTGGTCCCACCCAGGGGAGGGACATAGTCAGTAGTGCAGCCCCCTTTAGGAGAATAAAGGTAGGAGCTGGTCCCATTCCAGATTAGATTATCCTGAACAATTCTACAAGAAGAAACTCTGGACTTCGACGTTCTGCTCCACAGAAGACTGAAGAATCTCCCTTGTGGGCAAGGAGCGTCCACCCTGCACAAGCAGGCACCATCAAGTGTCCAGCGGCTTCACTTTGTCATCTTCCCTCGAGGATCCAGACTTCAGAGCCCGGCGAGACCCGGATTCCCAGACCTCTCCGACCTCAACCTACATCTGCAGCACAGCTGAGATCCGTGGGTGCGACGAGACACGTGGGACCGGCCATCTTGAAAGAACCTGCACTTCGCTTTCAGCACGACTCCCGAGGTAAACTCGACCAAGTGCTTTGGGGACTGAGAAGCCCCAGCCCCGAGCAGCTCCTGCACCGAAGACCAGCCCTCCAGCATCCACGAGATCTGCGTGGGGCCCTTCTGCTTGTTTGCTGCTTGACGCGTTGTCTGGTCACTTGCCGGCTGGCTAGTGGCCTCCTAGACAACGAACCTTGAAACTTTCACTGCTGGTCTTGTTGCTCCAGACTGGCCCTTGCTCCCTTCCAAAAGAGGAGCACCCCGGACCCTCCTGGTCCACTCCAGATGCCGTTTCCACTCACCGCGTGGGTTGCCTTTGCCAAGGCCTGTTGATGCCGAATCCAGATCCAACACCGCCGACAGCGAGAGCCTGCGTGGGACAGCTCTTGCCTCCATCCTGGTCGTCGAAGACACACCTTGGTCCACGTGGCTGCAGAGACAAGCGTCCACTCTTCACCTGATCGCGACGTCGACATCTGGTTCCTTCCTGGTCCCACACCAGTCACTGGCTAGTGACTTTGAACATTGTCCCCTCTGCTTTCAGGTCTTCAGCTCCCCCGATCCGCCCTTGGATCGCACCGGACATCTTCCTCCTGGTCGCCTGCAGCATCTTTTCTTTCAGGCTCCATAGACTTCAACGCGAGAACCCAACACACTTTGGCACCTATGCACCCGCAGCCCATGGGTGAGGTAACGAGAGCATTTCGGTGCTCAAGGGTAGTTTATCTGTCCTAGTGTCCTGTTCCACAGTCGTTTTAGTCCTACCTAGTCAGGATTGTTCGTACTTACCTTTAACTTGAACTGTACTGTCCATAGACGTTGTTACGCATCTCGCGTGTGAGTTCACACTCTGCACACGCGTTCCGTGGGCCTCCTATTACTTACCTAGAGTTAGTGTAGCATGGTCCCAACGATCCTACAGCCTCTGGACAGCTCCATTCTTCCTATCGACTTTCACATTCCACTTACTTAGTATATGGTTTGTCGTGCCCTTAGGGAACCTTTGTAATTTTGTGCAACTTATCGTATTTTTCCTAAGAGATTGTCATGTGCTTAGCCCTCTGACCTCATAAAGAGTTCAGAGGTGTTTGTTATTAATAAATATACTGTTTATTTTCATAACAACCTGTGTGGTGTCCTTTCATCTGGTATTCAAGGGGTTATATTGTGGTAAAACAGCTGGCTTCACATGCCATAAAGAGTTTACCCTAAGACTGCTTTTGTCCATGCTACCACTAGGATAGCTGATCTATAAGGTTGACTTACAACCAATCACCATAAGGTTTGTTTGGACTGATACAAGTTGATCACTAGAACTAGTGAACATCATATATCAGGCCAACTTCTCACAACCGCAAACAGAGCAAACTCAGGGACCGCCACGGGTGGCCAGAGGGCTAGCTACGCCACTGTTTCCCCTAGGTTTCTGACATCTCTTGATTAAGTCTGGGCGATGAACTCTGCTCTGCAAGCGGAGTTTGCAGAGTTTTCCGCACTTCGCATTACTCGGAGCTCGCAGAGTTCCGAAAAACTCTGTTCCGCGGAGCAGAGTTTTTTCCTCGCTCGCGTTCGTCAACATCAAGATTTTTTCTTGTTCACAATCGTCAACAAGTTGGCGATCGCAAGCGTGGAAAATCAACTTCGGGTGACATTTCTCAATGCGGGTGGTCAGATTTCTCATTGCGAGTGGTTGCGTATGCTAGAGACCGCTCATGTTGAGAAACTGTCCGTTCGCATTGAGAAAGCTGCGCTCAAGTAAAAATCTACTCGAATAGCAGAAAGGAAGCAGCTCCCGCTTGCGCTGTGCATGGTGCTGTTCGCGATGATTTCAGTGTGCAAACAAGCATCTGGCACTGAAATTCGTTGCAAACAGCATTTATCTAACGCACTCCGCTGCCTGCAGAGCTTTGCGTAGCAGGGCAGAGTTTTTTTTTGCACTTAGCGGAGTAGCGGAACTCAGCGAACTCTGTCCAGGCTTATTCTTGATGTTGTTGAATGGGCCTCAAGTTCCTTAGGCCATATGGTGATAGGCCGGTTGTTGGAAGGGGCGATCCCAGAGGACCAGGATATGCTCTCCCGATCACTCCGTGACCCACCTCTCCCTGGAATAAAGCCGAGTCCTACCGCGAGGTCCTCACCGAGGAGGACTTCGGGTCTAAGATCGTACACACTGAGCTCACACCACACTTATGAACAGACACCACACCGTAGGTTTCAGTAAGCAAGTTCTTTATCAAACAGTAGAATTTGAGGCAAAATGGACACATATTTACAAGCGATCAAGGGATCGTAAAGTCTCGGTTGGAAGGAAGAGGGTAGCGGAACAGTCTCACTATTAGGCCATTACGAAGCATACCCCGCGCACAGCTCTCAATCCTCGAGCCGGGGGATACGGGAGATGGAGGTCGTACTGGCTGTTCTACTCACTTCTTCTCGAGCCAGGTCGTGTTGGTAGTGTCGATGATCCAACCGGACCAGAGTACTCGTCGTGCCGCGACGAGGTCAGCATGGCTCGATCCGGAGTGGACAGAGTGTCTGTCAGTTCTTGAGGAGCCGCGACGACGTCAGCAGGGCTCAGGGTGTTCAACGAATGTCCTTAGAGTTCAAGGATGAGCCGCGATGAGGTCAGCAGGGCTCCGAGGTTCCAGTTCCTTCTTCACGAGGATGAGCCGCGACAGCGTCAGCAGGGCTCAGGGTACTTCAATAAATGTCCTTTGAGTTTCAAGGATGAGCCGCGACAGCGTCAGCAGGGCTCGCTAAGTTCCAACGTCCAGTCTTCTCCCCAAGGGTTGAGCTGCGATCAGATCAGCAGGGCTCTCTGGTCCAGGATACAACTGCTCGCTAGTTCTTGGGCGGGCCTTGATATAGCACCGTGGTCCTTTGATGTCCGGACCCTCGCAGGCGGAGATCTCATGCCTCGGGGCTGGTCGCCGGAGTGTCTGTTGGCTGGCCCTTTGATCCTTTGGTAATGGCGGCCGAGGCCCTGTGGGGTGATGCAGGTTCTGGGCGCCCGGTCCCGGGAGAAGCATGCGGGGATGGTCGTCCGTTGGTAGGGTCGTGTAGGGAGCTGGACGGACAGGGAACGGGACGACCAGGGGTTTTCGGGGTGCAGGGCTGAGCTAACGGGGTGCTGAGGAACGGGGGGAACCACGCCACGAGGCCAGGCCCAACACCGGTGTTTTTTGCCTTTGTCCACAGGCCAAAGTCTCTGTCTTTGTGATGTTGAGCTTAAGGTGGTTACTCTTCATCCAGGCGTTTATGGCACAAAGGCAGTCACCAAGTTGAAATAAGAAAATAATTCTTTCATTTTCCACCCCACGCACCCCAACCCCCCCTCCCCCCCAGTTGGTGACATTTCATAAATACATAATGAGATTTTAATCAAAATGACACACATTCATGACAGTATAAATATACATCTCAGATAAGTTCATGACTAACAAAAGGGAGCCAGCAGATCCCCTACCTCCTAAAGAGTCAAGTGCAAGATAAGCCAGATATAAATAGCTACCTGTCAAAATCATTTATATAGCAATGGGGTAACCCAATAGGCCACTGGACTTGGGTAAAATGTGGTACAAAAGTTAGTGTCACAGTGGAGAACAGTCAAACCACATATACATAAGGAAAAGATCTTTGTTATCTAATCAAAAATCAGACATCACCATTACATTGTACCCAAAATGGCTCTGATTTTATTTCAACACAAAACCAGAGTTCATCAAATTATACGGCACAACGTATTTCACGTTGAAACAATTTTTTTTAAAAACAGGTGCACAAAGGGTGGTGTGGCAAGTGCATGGGAGGGATTTATGAAAGTAATGTGAGAAGGGAAGGTAGTGCGCATAATATACATCAGCAATTAATATTTACAACCGATCCAGCCAGACGACTGGCCAGCACATATATGACAAATCATAACATAATTGATGCAGCTATCAAATCTCTGTCATCCATGTTTGACAATGAAACCAAAGCACTGTCAATGTTTCAATCCCTATAAAGAACGGGAAACTTTGCACCTTGGGAGTGGGGTCTTCTTCAGGACTGAGGTGAGGGTAAATGGGAGGCATAGTTGGAGTATGCCAGATTACTGCATTGTTTATATGCCTGCATATATATCATTGTTTAGCACCATGGTAGAGGTATATCTACTATTTACGCTCTTGGTGCTTGTAATCACGTTTATCTGCTACCATCTACTATTCATTTCAGCACATGTATTTTATTTAAGCACTAGCTTACCCGTCGCGTGTTGTTGCGATCTCCGAAGAAAGGAAATTCAAGGAAACTCGTTATGATAACATTCAATTTACATTGTGTCATTTTTATTGAAACTTTTTCATTTTAATATGGAAAACATTTCAAAGTGTCGTTTTATTTCTATTGATTTATTCGAGTGCTTGCGGATACACGATTTGTTGTTTTTCCGTCTGGTGCGTACATCAGTATTCGAAAGTTTATGAGGGCCGTGGGGGGCCGATATTTAAAGAAAAGGTATGCCAGAAACCTTCGCGGGAGTGTACTTAACAGTTTCCAAAATTTCCTGGCGATCGAATGAATGCTGTTTTAATTCTATTTATTTATTCGAGTGCTTGTGGATACACGATTTTTTGTTTTTCCGTCTTGTGCGTACATCAGTATTCGAAAGATGAGGGCCCCGGGGGGCCGATATTTAAAAACAAAATTGCCAGAAACCTTCGCGGGAGTGTACTCAACAACTTCCCAAAGTTTCATGGCGATCGGATGAATGGTGTTTTAATTCTATTTATTTATTCGAGTGCTTGGGGATACACAATTTTTTGTTTTTCCGTCTGGTGCGTACATCAGTATTCAAAAGATTATGAGGGCCCTGGGGGCCGATATTTAAAACATTTTTATGCCAGAAACCTACGCAGGAGTGTACTCAACAACTTCCCAAAGTTTCATGGCGATCGGATGAATGGTGTTTTAATTCTATTTATTTATTCGAGTGCTTGGGGATACACAATTTTTTGTTTTTCCGTCTGGTGCGTACATCAGTATTCAAAAGATTATGAGGGCCCTGGGGGCCGATATTTAAAACATTTTTATGCCAGAAACCTTCGCAGGAGTGTACTCAACAACTTCCCAAAGTTTCATGGCGATCGGATGAATGGCTTAGTAATGCATAAAGGACAAACAGACAGACAGACAGACATACTTTCGTTTTTATATATATAGATAACGTTGGTCCAATAAATATTAAAAACGACCCACTGTGTATTCGCTGTATATTTCTCTGAGAATAAGTAAGCAAGAGTGACTGAGTGAAAGGTTCTGTACTGTTTCCGCGATTCCTGAGGAATCAGGGTTGTCATGTTCAGTGTTTGCTAGAAACCATTCGCTCCTTGGTAGGATAGCGGGGGTTACGGTGGCACTGTGAGCTAGCTGGTCTATAGTCGAACATATCCTGTGGGGGTGTCTGGAATCAGTCTTGACACCAAGCCCTTAGTTTATGTTGCCCAAACAATATGCAGGTCCTACCGATTGGTAGGAACTACACAACACTGAGCCATCCATTTATAGAATGATCTGAGCGTCTTCTTCATAACAGGTGAGGTCGAATGATCTAATCAGGCCTGGTAAAGGGTGCTAGATAGATGTTGAACACTTAAGGGGATATGAGTGTCTCCTAAGGGACACCGTAGTCAGGTGTGAAGGGTGCAAGGTGTTAAGCATACCAAACTTTGCCTGATATTGAGCTACAAGGCAATCAGTTTTAGTGCATTTTCACGTATTCCATGATGATGGGGCATCTTTGTGCAAGTACGTGGCAGTGCACAGTGTCAAATGTTGCTGATAGGTCCAGAAACAATAGGATGGCCACTCTATTCTTGTACTCTGTGAGTTCTAGGTCACCCCAAAATCTCAAATCGGTACGAGGGCTGACTCTGCTTTTATCTGGTATCAATTCTGATTATTGACGTAGCATCAAGTCATCTTATTCCATGAATTTGGAATAAGCCAAGAGATATTTGTCTGTAGCTCGCGAGGTCAGATGAGTTGACATTTTTCCTTTTGAGGAGTGGATAAAGTTGAAGGACTTGTCAAGTTACCTTTTAGCTTTCTCCTTTGAATATGTTGTGATAAAGATAGCTTTATCTTTTCTATTGAGGTGGATGTGATGTTTATTAACCCTGGGCGGAGTATGCAGAGTGGTGCTCCGCGTAGTTACACAGAGTTTAAAAAAAACTCTGTGGAACTACGCTCCACGCCCTTCCAAAGTTATTGAAAATAATTAAAAAGGCACTTACCTGCCATACCTGCCTCGGCTGCCTCCTCCTCGCAATGGCTACTCTCTCCTGCTGCCTCCTCGCACTGAATAATCCCTAAATTGTACCTCTTGCGCGTGCACACGCGCATTTGCAAGACGTACAGCGTAGGGGTTACCCAATGCGTTGAGGAGGCAGGAGAGAGCAGCCATTGCGAGGAGGAGGCACCCAAGGCAGACACGGCAGGTAAGTGCCTTTTTAATTACTTTTAATAACTTTGTTTGTGAGGGTGGAGGGGCCGGCTAACTATGCTCCGCCACAGAGCCGTAGTTTTGCCTGAACTCCGCGTTCGCAGCGGATCGCGGCGTAGGCAAAACTCCGCAAACTCCGCTGGCAGAGCACAGTTACCTGCCCGGGGTTAATGTTTATGCCCTCCGCCTCACCTCTGAAATGCAGACTTCTTATTATCTACACTCCCAGAGAAAAGCCTTCAGGTGCTTATCATTCTGAATTAAGCACCGGTAGGATTTTCTCTTTGTAAAAGTATTTCAAAACACAAGGTATGATTTTCCCTCATGTCCTGACATTATTATTTATTGTCACTGTGACATGCAGTGCGCATAGCGTGCTGGTGTCAATGCGACGAAAGTGAAACCAGACGGCGCCAGTGGCAGCGCTGGAGACGGGACTAGATGAACCCTGCGTGGGACCACCGCAGGGCGACGATTCTCAAGCAGGGATCCACCCATTAGACACCCAGAAACAGTTTATTGGGTGAGCAGCCCCAACAGGCATGAGCAAATGTCCAGGGGACGCAACAGTCTTTTGCCCCCCTAGGGGAATAAAGGGAGTGTGTAGGCCAATACAACCTCCAACCCCCCGCATGGAATAAAGTCCACTAGACAGCAGGTCTGGGAAAAAAAGCAACGGTTGGGGTGTCACATGCAGGCATCAGGCTGGGCTGTATCCTCACCCTGGAACAAGCCCGTGGTGTTTCTGTTCCCACAGGAGAAGATTCCAAGGGCATATCTCCAATATTCTCTTCATTGAGGGGAAGACCGCCCACTAACCACCATGGGAAATGGTAAAAAAAGAAGGAGAAGGGCTGAGGGTGGCCTGATCAGGCATTGGCTGTGCCTCCACCTAGGAATGAGTCCAACAATCTTACTGACCTCCCCCAGGGGCAGATTTAGTGGGTTATCCCACTCTGCTCACCAGTTTGAGATTCAAGCAATGATGTAAGTCTCCGACAGCAAAGTAATTAATGGGCAGTGTGGTGAATACTGTGCTGTCAAGTGAGTATCTGTCAATAATGCAAGTACCACACACTGATGTAAGGTCTGGAATTTAATATTGTAGGAGAGTAGGGTCTGCAATCCTATGATCACCCAGATTTTTGCTTTTTGCTTCACTGGTTTACGACTTTCCCTGGCTGTGGGCCTGCTAATCAGACCCACAGCCTAGCTGTTCTCTCTATCCAAATTGTACTCAGGTACTGAATTGGCACTGGGCCCTCTCCAAGTCCCTGTACCCAGGGCTGAGGGGCACCCAGAAGTCTCCCAGGGGCTGAAGCATGTATTGTGCCACCCCTGGACTGACTAACTAAACTGACACAACTGGCTGCACGACAGCTGGGGCAAGGTGGTGTACTCACCCTTTGCTTTAGATATAGTATACCTATATCTAACCGCAAAATGGACACACAGATCTCCTATCAGTCACTCCTATGGCAGGCCCTAACAATCCTGAAGGCAGAGTGCTTGGAATCGTGTGAGATGGTGCTCTGGCATGAGCTGAGCCTGTCTGCGGCTTTCGGGATCTATCCCTTAGCCGTTTCCATGATATCGCATACCATATACTCTTAAGTGCATTATAATCCTCGCGGTTATATGCCAACTCTGGTATCGCTTTATCAAAACATGTCGAGTAAGGTGTCATACGAATTGGAATACTAACCCCTCGCCAATTCTGGCGACGGGGTTAGCATTCCACCCTTCTAGAGGGACACGACATGTATGTAACCTGTAACCCCGGTTAAAGTCAGACAGAGCCTTAGCATCCACAAAATGGATGCTGCCACCGAGACACAAGTCTGCCCTCCTGCTGCTGGGAGTCCTCCCAGAGCAGGAGGCAAGGACAAAGGGTTTCCTGCCAGGGGCGGTGCCAGCACCGTCCCAGACAGGGTTTTGTGTATTCCAGGTAGGCAGGGCTACAGAGGAAGGTGACTGCAAGTGGCACCCCGGTGCTCACTGTGCATAGGCCGGCTGAAACCAGTTCCAGGGGCACTCCAGCCCCTGGCCTGGGGAAAGCCCGCCAAAGGAGAGGGGTGTAACCACCCCCCTCCTGGTCCCACCCATAGGGCAGGACTTAGTCACGTGCCAGCCCCCTTTTTCCCAGATAAAGGTAGGAGCAGGCCCCCTTCCAAATTAGATCATCTTTGGAATCAAGACACGACTTTCTGCGAAAGGACTTCAAGATTTCTTCTTCAAGATTCTCCCTTGTGACTAAGGAGTAGTCACCCTGCATCCGCAGGCACCATCTTAAGAACACTGCGGTCTGCTGCAAGTCCTTCCTCCGGAATCCGACTGCCCAGCTCGACAAGACCCGGCTTCCCTGGCACCTCCGACCTCTACTCACCTCTACAGCCAAGCTGAGAACCGTGAGTGCGACGAGACCTCAAGGGACCGACTATTGCCAAGACTGCACGACTTCTTCACAGCAAGCCCGCCGGGTAATCTACTGGCGAGTGCTTTGGGGTCCGAGAAGCCCCGACCCTGAGCAGCACCAGCACCGAAGATCAGCCCCCCAGCATCTCCACGATCGGCGTGGGCCCCTTCTGCTTTTTGCTGCTCACCGCGTTGTTTGGCTACTAGCCCGCTGGCTTGTGGCCTTCTGAACGACGCCCGACGACATCACTGCTGCTGGTCTGGTTGCTCCAGACTGGCTCTTGCTCCCTTCCAGAAGAGGAGCACCCCGGACCCTCCTGGTCCACTCAAGACGCCATTTTGAGTCCACCGCGTGGGCTTGAATTAGCCAAGGCTTTGTTGCCCAATCCTGGGTCCTTCGACGCCGACAGCTTCATCCATCGTGGGACAGCTCGCCCCTCCATCCTGGTCACCGACAACGCCTCCTGGTCCGTGAGATCTGCAGAGCACAGCGTCGCCCACTCACCTAGTCGAGGTGACTACCATCCGGTGCCCTCCTGGTGCCCCCTGACTACTGGCTAGTAGTCACGAACTTGGTCCCCTCTGCTTTCAGGTATCGTCCATCTTCAAGATCCAGGCTTGGATCACTTCGAACTCTCTTCACTGGTCGCCTGCCAGCATCTTTCTTCCAGGCTCCTGGTTCGTCTACGAGGATTCCCGACTTCTTTTGAGACATATGCAGCTGCAGCCCCTGGGCTAGGTAACTTCGGCATTTCGGTGCCCCAGCATAGCCTCACAATCCAAGGGTCAGGATCCACTGTCGTTTTCTCCCTACCAGGTCGGGTTCGCCCGTGAACACTAACTTCAACTTTACTAGCTATCATAGACTTTGTCCCGCATCCCGCGTGAGAGTGCACACTCTGCACCCGAGTCCCCTGGGCCTCCTAGAAGTAATCTAACGATTCTATAGTCAAGTCCTAGCGATTCCAAAGCCTATTAGTACTGTGCTTACCTGCTAGTAATTTTGCATTCCACTTTCAGAGTATATGGTTTTTCGTGCCCCTCGGGCATTTGTGTATACTGTGCTAACTTAAGTATTTTTTATAAGAGTTTTGTTGTGTGCTTAGCTCCCTGTCTCATAAAGAGCCAGGGTAGTCTTGTTATAAATAAATACACTGTTTATTTTCATAACAACTTGTGTGGTGTCCTTTCACTGGGTGTTCAAGGGGTAATGTGATGGTAAAACAGCTGGCTTAACACGCCCTCTAGAGTCTTAGCCTTAGACTGCTCGTATCCATGCTACTAGGATAGCTGGTCTATAAGGTTGACTTACAACCAATCATCAATAAGGGTTGTTTGGACTGATATATAGTGATCACTAGAATAGTGAGCACTGCACATCAGGCCAACTTCTCACATTGGTGAGCAGCGGTTGGGATTTGAGCTTGCTGTTGTTTTACCACACATATCCTAAGAATATCTTGTGAAAGATCACATAAGTACTAAAGGTACATATAACTTAGCTTAGAATACTCTGAGTTCTACTGAACCAGCTGTTGTAGCTCCTAGGGCCTAGCACACCCTAAACTACAACTCTAGCAAGGGATCAGTAGGTAAACATATAGTGTAGGTAAGTGCACCACTTACACCTCACTAGAAAAGCATGTCTAACCATGGAGAGTCTTCTGAGAGTCCCCTTGTGGTTATTGACCCTCCACAGGTCAACTCAAGATATGCAGCTCTCAATTTCCAGGAGCTGAGACACTTGTGTACCTCCAGGAAATTGAAACAGGGGTCTAACCCCACCACTCCCTTTCTCTTGGGTCTCTTAGAGACTTATGATGCTAGGAAAGCATCTCAGGGAGAAGGGAGTATGCCAGCCTTAGAAGGGCACCTTGGTGATCCAGACCTCCCCAACACTGCCAATGCAGTTGAGGAGGAGGAGGATCAAGAGGAGCTCTCTGGGGACGAGGTAGACAAAGGTCTTGAGGTAGTCAGAAGGCTAACTAGTGCCAACTTAGACTTGCTTGGGCTAGGATCTGGGGGACCCCCAGTACTGACCCTAAGTAGGCCTAACCTTGGAGTTAGGAGAGATAGATCTCTTTCTAGGGACTCCAATAGATCTCTGCACTCTAATGCCTCTTCTCAGAGGAGAAGGAACTCTCCCCAGAGGAGATTGACTTCCCCCCAGAGAATGGAGCATGAAGCTAGGATGAGACAGGCTACTCTGAGGATTGAAAGGGAAGAACTTGCCCTGGCCAAAGAAAAGCTTGCCTTTGCTAGAGAGCAGCAGATGAGTGGGTTAGCTCCCACTGGTGGCAGCAATCTCCCAAGAGATAGAGAGAAGGGTTTAGATACTAAACACTTGACTAAGATAGTGCCCCCCTTTAAGCAAGGGGATGACATCCAGAAATGGATGGCTGCTTTGGAGAGGGCCTGCACTGTGCAGTGCATTCCCCGAAGTCAGTGGGCAGCTATACTGTGGCTCTCCTTTGATGGTAAAGGTAGAGATAAGCTCCTCACTACAAGAGTGGAGGATGCTAATGATTACCAGGTCCTGAAAAATGCACTGCTTGATGGGTTTGGTTTAACCACTGAGCAGTACAGGTTGCTGTTCAGAGACACCCAGAAAACTCAGTCTCAGGACTGGTCTGACTTTGTGGATTGTGCCACTAAGGCTTTGGAGGGCTGGTTGCTGGGTAGCAAGGTTACTGATTACACAGGATTGTACAATCTCATGATGAGAGAACAGATTTTAAATAATTGTCAGAACCAGTTGTTGCACCAGCACCTTGTTGATTCTGATCTGATCTCTCCCCAAGAATTGGGAAAGAAGGCAGACAAATGGGTCAGGACAAGGATCAAGCAGAACCAGAACCAGAACCAGGGTGGTCAGAAGAAAGCAGACCAGAAGGGTAATGTTAAGAGTGAACAAAATGACCAGAAGTCTTCACCAGGTCCCCAACAAACCAAAGAGGGTGGGGGTCAGGCTTCCCAGAAGAAGAAGACTCAAGAAGGCCAGTCAAAGAGGTGGTGCCAGTACTGTAAAAGTAAGTCTCACTGGTTTAGTGATTGCACCAAAAGAGGAGGACAAACTCCTGCCACTACAGCCCCTAAGGCAACTGCACCCCCTAGTACAGTCAGTAGTGGTAGTGTACCTCCCAAGGCATTAGTTGGGTTAACCTTGGGAACTGAGGGGTCTGACAACTTAGTTGGCACACTCACTCAGGCTGTCCTTGTCTGTACAGGGGATATGGATATGTCCCCTGATATAAGTCCCAATACTTTGGGCAAATACAGGCAGACACCTTTGATTAATGGCAAGATGGCTCAGGCCTATAGGGACACTTGTGCCAGTGTCACCATGGTGACACCTAACTTTGTGGACCCTGGACAGATCATGCCAGGTACAGATTTCCTGGTGACCAATGCCAGCAACGTCACTACCAGTCATAGTATGGCGATTGTGGCTTTCTCCTGGGGTGGAGTGAAGGGTCAAAAGAAAGTTGTAGTCAGTTCAGACCTCCCAGTTGATTGTTTGTTGGGCAATGATTTGGAGTCATCACTATGGTTAGAAGTGGAGCAGAGGACTCACATGGAAATGTTAGGCTTGCCAGCACATGTGCTTGCTGTGACTAGGTCACAGGCCAGAAGATGCCCCACTGAACAGGTGCTGGATCCTGAAAGTATGGACCAGACACCTTCCAAGAAGATGAGCAGTAGGGTTAAGGCTTTGCCTTCCCCCTTGCCCCAGGTTGAGGATCAAGTCTCTGAGGAGGCTGATCTGAGAGAACTGAGGGAAACTGAGCCTAAAGAGCTTGAACTTGATCAAGTTGAGTTTCTGGGCTCAGGGGGACCCTCCAGAGCAGACCTGGGGAAGGCACAGTTAGACTGCCCTTCCCTTGAACCCCTCAGACAGCAGGCTGCTGCTGAGGCTGCAGGGAATGCCACAGGTGCCCACAGGGTATACTGGGGGAAAGATGGACTCCTGTACTCTGAGTTAAGAGACCCCAAGCCTGGTGCAACCAGGAGGCTGGTCATCCCCTTGTCTCTGAGAGGTTTCCTTCTCACCTTGGCCCATGAGATTCCCCTTGCAGGTCACTTAGGTCAGACAAAGACGTGGGACAGGCTTGTCTCACACTTTCACTGGCCCCACATGAATGAGAATACCAAGGAGTTTTGTTGCTCCTGTGTCACTTGCCAAGCCAGTGGTAAGTCAGGTGGCACAACAAAGGCCCCCCTCATACCACTACCTGTGGTGGGGGTTCCCTTTGAAAGAGTGGGGATTGACATTGTTGGTCCAATGGAACCCCAGACAGCATCAGGGCACAAGTTTATACTGGTGGTGGTGGATCATGCCACCAGGTATCCTGAGGCTATTCCACTTAGGACCACTACAGCACCTGTAGTGGCAAGGGCCCTGGTTGGAGTGTTCTCCAGAGTGGGCTTCCCTAAGGAGGTTGTTTCTGACAGAGGTACAAACTTCATGTCAGGATATCTGACTGCAATGTGGAAGGAGTGTGGTGTGAACTACAAGTTCACCACACCCTATCACCCACAATGCAATGGGCTTGTTGAGAGATTCAACAGGACCCTCAAAGGGATGATTCATGGGCTACCTGAAACTCTTAGGAGAAGATGGGATGTCCTGATCCCCTGCCTCTTGTTTGCTTACAGAGAGGTCCCACAGAAGGGGGTTGGCTACAGCCCTTTTGAGCTTCTGTATGGGCATCCTGTAAGAGGACCCCTGTGTTTGGTGAAGGAAGGATGGGAGAGGCCTCTCAAAAAGCCTGCAACCAACATAGTGGACTATGTACTTGGTCTCCGCTCCAGGATGGCTGAGTATATGGAAAAGGCATCTAAAAACCTGGAGGCCAGCCAAGAACTTCAAAAAGCTTGGCATGACCAAAAGGCTGTTCTGACTGTGTACCAGCCAGGACAGAAGGTGTGGGTGCTGGAGCCAGTGGCCCCAGCAGCTCTGAAAGACAAATGGTCTGGGCCCCACACCATCATTGAACAAAAGGGAGAGGTTACCTACTTGGTGGACCTTGGAACTCCCAGGAGCCCTCTCAGAGTGCTCCATGTAAACAGGCTCAAGGCATATGTTGACAGGAAGGACATGAGCTTGCTCATGGCCACAGATGAGGGACAGGAGGAAGAGAGTGACCCTCTCCCAGACCTGCTCACTCAGAATCCTGATGATGGATCAGTAGATGGTGTTGTCTTTTGTGGCAGCCTCACTGAACATCAGCAACAGGATTGCAGGCAAGTTCTGCAATCCTTCAGACATATGTTCTCTCTGACACCCAGCCAAACTGATTGGTGTACCCATGATGTTGACACTGGAGACAGTCTGCCTGTCAAGAGTAAAATCTACAGACAGCCTGATCATGTTAGAGACTGCATCAAAACAGAGGTGCAGAAAATGTTGGAGCTGGGAGTCATTGAGCCCTCAGATAGCCCTTGGGCTAGCCCAGTAGTTCTAGTGCCAAAGCCTCACACCCAGGGTGGTAAGAAAGAGATGAGGTTTTGCGTAGACTACAGAGGCCTCAATGCAGTCACTAAGACTGATGCCCACCCAATACCAAGAGCAGATGAACTTATAGATAAATTGGCTTCTGCCAAATTCTTAAGTACATTTGATTTGACAGCTGGGTATTGGCAAATCAGGTTAGCTGAGGAGGCCAACCCCAAGACAGCATTTTCTACCCCTGGAGGGCATTATCAATTTGTGGTAATGCCCTTTGGTTTGAAAAATGCACCTGCCACCTTCCAAAGGTTGGTGAATCAAGTCCTCACTGGGCTGGATGACTTCTGTGCAGCATATCTTGACGATATTGCTCTCTTTAGCTCCACCTGGGAGGATCACCTGGTCCACCTGAGGAAAGTGTTAGAGGTTCTGCAAAAGGCAGGCCTCACTATCAAGGCCACTAAGTGCCAGATAGGGCAGACACAGGTTGTATACCTGGGCCACCTTGTAGGTGGAGGCCAGGTTCAGCCATTGGAGAGTAAAATACAGGCCATCCAGGACTGGGCTCCTCCAATCACCCAGACTCAGGTTCGAGCTTTCTTGGGCCTGACTGGTTACTATAGGAAGTTTGTCAGAAATTATGGGTCCATAGTGACCCCTCTTAATGACCTGACAAGCAAAAAGATGCCAAAGAAAGTTCAGTGGACAGCAAGCTGTCAGAAAGCATTCAATGACCTAAAGCAGGCCATGTGCACAGCACCTATCCTTAAGAGTCCAGATTACTCAAGCCATTCATTGTCCAAACAGATGCTTCTGAGTTGGGTGTGGGAGCTGTTCTGTCTCAACTGAATTTTGATGGTAATGATCAGCCTATTGCTTTCATTAGTAGGAGGCTGACCCCCAGAGAGAAAAATTGGTCAGCTATTGAGAGGGAGGCCTTTGCTGTGGTTTGGGCCCTGAAGAAGCTCAGGGCCTACTTGTTTGGCACTCACTTCACCATTCAGACCGACCATAAGCCCCTCTTGTGGCTAAATCAGATGAAGGGTGAAAACCCCAAACTGCTTAGGTGGTCCATTTCCCTACAGGGGATGGATTTTACAGTGGAGCATAGACCTGGTACTGATCACAGCAATGCTGATGGGCTCTCCAGGTATTTCCACTTAGAGCAAGAAGACTCACCTGGTCAAGGTTAGTTTATTGTCCCAAAAATTGGGGGGGTCATGTAGGAGAGTAGGGTCTGCAATCCTATGATCACCCAGATTTTTGCTTTTTGCTGCACTGGTTTACGACTTTCCCTGGCTGTGGGCCTGCTGATCAGACCCACAGCCTAGCTGTTCTCTCTATCCAAATTGTACTCAGGTACTGAATTGGCACTGGGCCCTCTCCAAGTCCCTGTACCCAGGGCTGAGGTGCACCCAGAAGTCTCCCAGGGGCTGAAGAATGTATTGTGCCACCCCTGGACTGACTAACTAAACTGACACAACTGGCTGCACGACAGCTGGGGCAAGGTGGTGTACTCACCCTTTGTTTTAGATATAGTATACCTATATCTAACCCCAAAATGGACACACAGATCTCCTATCAGTCACTCCTATGGCAGGCCTTAACAATCCTGAAGGCAGAGTGCTTGGAATCGTGTGAGATGGTGCTCTGGCATGAGCTGAGCCTGTCAGCGGCTTTCGGGATCTATCCCTTAGCCGTTTCCATGATATCGCATACCATATACTCTTAAGTGCATTATAATCCTCGCGGTTATATGCCAACTCTGGTATCGCTTTATCAAAACATGTCGAGTAAGGTGTCATACGAATTGGAATACTAACCCCTCGCCAATTCTGGCGACGGGGTTAGCATTCCACCCTTCTAGAGGGACACGACATGTATGTAACCTGTAACCCCGGTTAAAGTCAGACAGAGCCTTAGCATCCACAAAATGGATGCTGCCACCGAGACACAAGTCTGCCCTCCTGCTGCTGGGAGTCCTCCCAGAGCAGGAGGCAAGGACAAAGGGTTTCCTGCCAGGGGCGGTGCCAGCACCGTCCCAGACAGGGTTTTGTGTATTCCAGGTAGGCAGGGCTACAGAGGAAGGTGACTGCAAGTGGCACCCCGGTGCTCACTGTGCATAGGCCGGCTGAAACCAGTTCCAGGGGCACTCCAGCCCCTGGCCTGGGGAAAGCCCGCCAAAGGAGAGGGGTGTAACCACCCCCCTCCTGGTCCCACCCATAGGGCAGGACTTAGTCGCGTGCCAGCCCCCTTTTTCCCAGATAAAGGTAGGAGCAGGCCCCCTTCCAAATTAGATCATCTTTGGAATCAAGACACGACTTTCTGCGAAAGGACTTCAATATTTCTTCTTCAAGATTCTCCCTTGTGACTAAGGAGTAGTCACCCTGCATCCGCAGGCACCATCTTAAGAACACTGCGGTCTGCTGCAAGTCCTTCCTCCGGAATCCGACTGCCCAGCTCGACAAGACCCGGCTTCCCTGGCACCTCCGACCTCTACTCACCTCTACAGCCAAGCTGAGAACCGTGAGTGCGACGAGACCTCAAGGGACCGACTATTGCCAAGACTGCACGACTTCTTCACAGCAAGCCCGCCGGGTAATCTACAGGCGAGTGCTTTGGGGTCCGAGAAGCCACGACCCTGAGCAGCCCCAGCACCGAAGATCAGCCCCCCAGCATCTCCACGATCGGCGTGGGGCCCTTCTGCTTTTTGCTGCTCACCGCGTTGTTTGGCTACTAGCCCGCTGGCTTGTGGCCTTCTGAACGACGCCCGACGACATCACTGCTGCTGGTCTGGTTGCTCCAGACTGGCTCTTGCTCCCTTCCAGAAGAGGAGCACCCCGGACCCTCCTGGTCCACTCAAGACGCCATTTTGAGTCCACCGCGTGGGCTTGAAGTAGCCAAGGCTTTGTTGCCCAATCCTGGGTCCTTCGACGCCGACAGCTTCATCCATCGTGGGACAGCTCGCCCCTCCATCCTGGTCGCCGACAACGCCTCCTGGTCCGTGAGATCTGCAGAGCACAGCGTCGCCCACTCACCTAGTCGAGGTGACTACCATCCGGTGCCCTCCTGGTGCCCCCTGACTACTGGCTAGTAGTCACGAACTTGGTCCCCTCTGCTTTCAGGTATCGTCCATCTTCAAGATCCAGGCTTGGATCACTTCGAACTCTCTTCACTGGTCGCCTGCCAGCATCTTTCTTCCAGGCTCCTGGTTCGTCTACGAGGATTCCCGACGTCTTTTGAGACATATGCAGCTGCAGCCCCTGGGCTAGGTAACTTCGGCATTTCGGTGCCCCAGCATAGCCTCACTATCCAAGGGTCAGGATCCACTGTCGTTTTCTCCCTACCAGGTCGGGTTCGCCCGTGAACACTAACTTTAACTTTACTAGCTATCATAGACTTTGTCCCGCATCCCGCGTGAGAGTGCACACTATGCACCCGAGTCCCCTGGGCCTCCTAGAAGTAATCTAACGATTCTATAGTCAAGTCCTAGCGATTCCAAAGCCTATTAGTACTGTGCTTACCTGCTAGTAATTTCGCATTCCACTTTCAGAGTATATGGTTTTTCGTGCCCCTCGGGCATTTGTGTATACTGTGCTAACTTAAGTATTTTTTATAAGAGTTTTGTTGTGTGCTTAGCTCCCTGTCTCATAAAGAGCCAGGGTAGTCTTGTTATAAATAAATACACTGTTTATTTTCATAACAACTTGTGTGGTGTCCTTTCACTGGGTGTTCAAGGGGTAATGTGATGGTAAAACAGCTGGCTTAACACGCCCTCTAGAGTCTTAGCCTTAGACTGCCCGTATCCATGCTACTAGGATAGCTGGTCTATAAGGTTGACTTACAACCAATCATCAATAAGGGTTGTTTGGACTGATATATAGTGATCACTAGAATAGTGAGCACTGCACATCAGGCCAACTTTTCACAAATATGAATATTGGGAGCTATTGTAAATACCAGAAAGCAATGTGAGTTCCAGGAAGTGATGTGATTAATGGACAGTAGTGTGAGCACCAATGCCCTATTAGAAGGTGACATGCCCCGTACTTAAATTTCTCTGCAACGGTGTGTTACTTTCATCTTACCACAGACTAGCCTGCCATAGCTACAATTCCTCTCATCTGCAGTCTTTTATCTACACCACCTTCTTTTCCCTTTACAGCTCATCCTTCCTTCCACATAGCTAGTGTTGTGCTTCCCTAGCCCCACCTACTTCAGCCTTCCTTTAATACCTATTTACATATGCTTCACCCTTTACCATCCTCACTCTCTTCATCTCCTTCTCATCTCTCTCTAAGGAATACCATCTTTGTGTTGTGATTTTCTTTGAACATGTGGTATTTGACTTCTTCAACAGTTGAGATCTGCTGACCCAGCCTCAACTATGTATGATCTGTCCTGTAAAAGAAAAACATTTTTACTTTTGGGTCCAGTGTTACAGCAAAAAACACAGTTGGAATTAGACACATTTGGCATGAAACTAGAACTTTATGCAGAGGTGTCTTTGCTTGCTTTGGTGTAGACTCATTGAACATCACAAATGTACCTCATATCATCCACAGTTTAACGGGGTAGTTGAGTGGTTCAACAATCCCGGTAAGCAATGCATTCAATATGCAAAGGTAAACAAGCTAACATGCAAATGTGAGTTAAGAAATTGGATGAGAGCACACAGATGGAAACCACATCAGGTTGTACGGAAGTGTATTTTTAAATTGTGTCCATTTCCTGTTGACTGTTTTCTCTGCAACTTTGGCTGTGAAGGGGAGGAGTGAGATGGGTCGATAGTTCTTGAGGTCGGTGGGGTCAGCTGTGGGCTTCTTGAACAAGGGCCTGACTTCCACATGCTTCCAGTCACCTGGGAAGGTGCCTGTTTTGAAGGTGGTGTTGATGGTGCGTTGTAGTTTGGATGCAATGGCGGCCGCGACTCTGTGGTAGATATGAGGGAGAGCAGAGGTCATGGGGGCCCCCGAGTGGATGCTTTTCATGGTTGAGGCGGTGTCTTCGGATGTGATCGGTGTGCAGTTGGAGATTGTGGGCTGGCTGGTGTTTCTGGGGGGCCGTCTGTGGCACCTGGTGGATGGTCGATGAAGTTGTTCTAGAGGTTTTTGATCTTGAGGTGGAAATAGGTTCCAAGTTTGTCACAGAGGTCTTGGGATGGGGTGATATCTGTGGCTTCGCTGTGTGAGTTTGTGAATTCTTGAATGACACTGAAAAGTGCCTTGGAGGTGGTGGAGTTGGCCAGGATTTTGTTGTGGATGAAGTTCTTCTTGGTGGCTCTGATCTGGTTGTGGTAGTCCGTCATGGTGTTCTTGTAGGTGGTATGGTTTTCGGTAGTCTTGGTGTTTATCCAGTTCTTCTCCAGGCATCTGCAGGTGCGTCTGGCTGCTTGGAAAGCGGTGGTGGACCAGGCAGCTTTCCTGGGGTGTTGTCTGTTGTGGTTGCGTAGTGGGGTGAGCTTGTCTGCACAGTTGGTGATCCAGGTGTGGAGTTCTCTGGCTGCGTTGTTTGCGTCAGGTGACCAGGTGTGGTTGTCTTGGGTGAGGGTGGAGTTAAGCTGCTCATCGGTAACTTTGCTCCAGTTCCTTCGTGGTGGGCGTGGGGCTGGTTTGGGTGCCTTGGGTTTGTTGATGGCGAAGTGTAAGCAGTGGTGGTCGGTTCATGGCGGCTGCGTTGTGTGGCTGAATTGGAAGCTGTTTCCTGCTGCGAAGATTGGGTCAAGGGTGTGTCCTGCTTTGTAAGTCGACTCTCGAATCAGAAGTGATTTCAAGAGTCATGAAACTCTCGAGTCAGAAGTGATTTTGAGAGTCATGAAACACCTGAGTCAGAAGTGCACATTGGTGCGCAGTCTTTAAGTAACAGCTGTGAAGTTTATCGGGGCACCAGAGAAGGCGCTTCAATCAAGTTTTATTCTTTACGTTTTCCAACTTGTAGTTATGCTTCTTGTTTAATAAATTCCACACTGTAGTTACAAGACTGGGAAATAAAAAAATGCAGTGGACAAACTGCTGACAAACAGCCCAGAGGTGCGCACACTGGGTCTGGAGGCAGCGCCCTGCACCCACAATCGGTGAGAAGACAGCACAAAGAAAACAAGAGAGAACCTCCTCACACTCGAATAAAAAGAAATTGTAATGAAAAAAAACAAAATATCCTTTGGTGTAAAGCAGTCAGAATATAGATATGCAAGCTCATGAAAAGCCATTTAATTAAACAAGCACGGCCGTGAAAGTGAAAGCGACCGCGCTGTGTTTAATTAGTAACCTTATCCACAACGGCCACGACGAGGGAAGAATGCAGCTGGCACCTTGCTCGCAACTGCTCGCTCCAGAGAGCAAAACGCTGTGGGAGTGAACCTTTGGAGAAGAAGTGGGCCATGCACCTGCCTTTGACCATTTGCATGCTTTCATTTTTGAAAGCCACATGCAAAGGCCAATCCAATGTGTGGGAGGAGTCAAACCCACACAGAGAAGTTTGGGGAATTTTGGAGTGCTCACAAGAAACCTCTCATAGTGCAGCGCATGCGCACTGCGCTAGGCTCGACCTAAAAATGATAGTAACTGAAGTTATGCTCCTTTTATTTTTAGTATGGTCAGGTTAGGGTGGGCGGGGTTTGGCTCCCCTGACGTTGGGAAGGAGGAGTGGTTGCTGCACTCTAAAGGGATCATGACGCTTTGGCTTTGGCCGGCCCAAACCGTCATGCACACTTTTCATGTTCTCCACCCAGGCTCCCATTTCCCATCTGAATGTCGAACCACGTCGTCAGACCACAGCATTGTGATTAGCTCAGGGGAGCCAGGGTGCTTCCCAATCACAATAGTGCATTGCAGTGTTCTGATTGGCTATGGGGAGCCTCTGTGCATTCCAATCACAGAGGTGCATGGCAGCGTTGTGATTGGCAAAAGGAGTGAGTGGGACTAGCACCGCTCAGTTAAATCTGTTGTATTCTGTGGTTTGTTATCTGTGGCGTGCTACAGTGGAATTGCTGTTAGGTCCGCACAGCGTGAAATATTACAAGGACTATTACAAGGCTGCCCCAGCCAGGGGGAAGGCTCCTCTGTTGGAGACTGGGTAGTCTTATTCACTTTTGTATTTTAATAAAGTTCTCTGTATTCAAAATAATTTGGATTCAAAGTCTTTTTTTATTATTTGTTCAGTGCGGATACACTGCGGAATCACTTCGCATCTTAGTCTACCGGACACATCGCAATTCACAGTAATACCCTGACGAAGGGCTGACACGAAGCCCGAAATGCATTGGGAATAGCGAACAGGGAGGATTATATAATGGCAATATTGATACTGTGATGAAACGGATAAGGATGATATGTCAAAATTGAATACAACCATGAAGATAATGAGTTGAACAAATAATTAAAAAAGACTTTGAATCCAAATTATTTTGAATACAGAGAACTTTATTAAACTTACAAAAGTGAATAAGACTACCTAGTCTCCAAGAGCAGTGCACAGAGGAGCCTTCCCCCTGGCTGGGGCAGCCTTGTAATAGTGTTGTGATTGGCTCAGGGGAGCCAGGGTGCTTACCAATCATAATGGTGCATTGCAGTGTTGTGATTGGCTCAGGGGAGCCAGGGTGCTTACCAATCATAATGGTGCATTGCAGTGTTGTGATTGGCTCAGGGGAGCCTGGGTGCTTACCAATCATAATGGTGCACTGCAGTGTTCAAGGGAGCCTTGGTGCATTCCAATCACAGAGGTGCATTGCAGCGTTGTGATTGGCTCAGGGGAGCCTGGGTGCTACCTGGAAGAAAAGCGGAGTAGCCACGTCGTGGGAGAGATTCCGTGATTTTACACTCTTCCCTCCTGTCGCATCACCCCTGTACCATACCGTCTGCCACTGGAGACTCCCCCCCCATCCCCCAACATGGCTGCACAATATGTCTTTCCACAGCACAACTTGAAAATTGACAAAAAAAATGTATTGGTTAACTTTTGCATTTGAAAAAGAAGAACATGATAATGAATTTAATAACATAAGAGTGGCTAACAGTGTAAACTTCTTTCTATGCAGATGACACCCAACTAATTGTCCATTAAGCCCGCCCTATACCACTCCAAGTCATGCACACCCCACCCTCATGCCAGTTACCCCCATTAACTCATTGCTGCCGACACCAGCTCTTCTCCTGGGAGGGGGGACCCCCATCAATACCCCGAGAGCAGCCCCCCCCCCCCCTGCCAGGCCGCTCATTCACTCTCGGGAGGATCTTTCAAGGCTCTGAATCTGTAAATACCAATGATATTGATTGTCACGAGTGTTGCCGCCTCCTTGCAATGACATCTGGGAACATCTCATATTAAATGACCTCAGACCCATTTAAGTTCTTATCGTTCCCGACAATCTGTAGCAAGAATATCGAGGAATCCTCTGGCTTTGTCCTTGTTCTAATCCCGATAGAGTCAATTAATCGATCCGTTTGGAAAGCAGCATGCATGAATACGAGGGTCTAACAGTTCTCATTGATCTCATATCGTTTATTTTGCTTTCAATCTTGTTTTCCTCTTTGGTCTTGGTTTTCCCCTTCTCTTTTATTCATTGTGGTTTTCTTTCTTCAGTTCTTTCTATGTTGCTCTGTTGGTTGTTGTATCAATATAGAACCCCAGTTTTATTTTTAACTGAGTTCAACTTAGATAAGTCCTTGCCCCGAGGAAGTGTCGGAATTTACTATCACAGTTTTTGAGCACCTGTTGTCCCTTTTTGAATTCCTGATTGATTCTAAAGGGTGCTGTTTGTTACATGAACATGAAGCCACTTTCAATAAACCTGTCATTCCCTGGATTCGAAGAAACTTCTGCCTAAGTAGGACTTGATGTGTTTACCTCAAAACGGTCTAACTTACACTCTTACACTCCAATGTTTGTCAATTACTCCTCTAACCTGTTTTGATTCCATCCTGGAAACCCTACTTAAGCAGAACAGATTTGATTTCACATTCTCTTTGTTTTTTGTTTTTTTACCAACAGTTCATGTTCATCGATTCAAAAAAATATCGGGATAGAGTAAGTGACATCACACACCCCTTGACCTTAACAACATCCCATGAAGTAACATCATATGACCTTTGACCCTGCATCTTCCCAGGAAGATGCCACTTAAGTTTAATGAGGCGGCATCTGCATGGGTAGTGAGTGCTGTGGACTCAAGTTGGCGGCCACGGCGTCTGCCCAGCCTCTCCTCGAAGCCTTGTCCCTGCGCTGAGGAGCGGTGTCCGGATTGTGGCCGAAGAGGAGCGGGGCGTGAGCCCCCACCCCGCGCTAGCGGCCTGGTGGAGCCGCCACGGGTGCAGGAAACGCAGCGGCCTCCAGGCGCCATCGGTCATGCTGAGCTCCTGGGGCAGGTCCCGAGGGCGCCTGCACGAAAGGGAGGGGGCGGGGCCCTGGCAGCATCCATCGTTGGAGGCATCGGGCAGCAGGACAAGATGCGGAGCACCGCAGGAAAAGACCCCTCAGCAGAGAGCCACCTGGGCTCTCTCCTACGATGTTGCCACTAACATGCATGCATACAGTTCAAAGTGCTTTATTCGAGTTTTACTCATAAAAGCAAGACATACAACATATAATAAAAAGCGATTAAATTTACAGAGTCAATTTAGACAAAGCACAGACCGATATAAACGTTTTAAAAAGTGTAACACCTACAAAAATTAAACAGTTAATAAAACTCTGACACATCATATATACAGGTGCAAAGATCATTACCATCAAAAAAGCCAGAGGAATAACAATCATAATGACAATGTGAGAATCCTCTAAAATCCATAACGTTAAAAGTTCTAACCGATGATACGTTAAATAATCATTAGCAAAAAAATAGACAAAAATCTAGCAGTCTCTGATCAGCTAAAAAATTACAGAGAGTAAACAATAGTTTAGCAATCTCTGGACTATTATTAAACAATTACAGAGAATAGACATGTGTCTAGCAGTCCCTAGGAAATTTGGTAGAGGGTGATTAGTTTACCAACAGTCTCTGCCTTAAGACCCATGCCCACCCCAAATATTTTGCAATGGCAATATTGATCCAAACTTCAGTAGTGGATTTTACAATACGCAACGCCACCATAATACTTTTTGTGCCTAAGTTCCTACACATAGGAGCCAACCAGACACGCCTTGGAACAGAATATACTGGGCAACAGAACAAAAAGTGACCTAGAGTTTCATTTCCTACCCCACAGACTGGGCAAGTGGCTATGCCCCCAGATTTCCATTTAGATGTTAATTTACAAAGAGGGAGCGAGCCTGCCCTCAGTTGGAATAACAATTTTCTGTCCATGGGGATCGTGATGTAATCCCAATACTTTTCATAGTTGGGATACATCTTGATTTCTAGGAAACTGGTGGTCAAGGTCCCACTATTAGTACTAAGCATGCTCCTATTGGCAACGTGTTCCCAAAAAATGTTTTTTAAAGCGATCTTAGTGGGGAATGAAGCCCCAGCAGGATCGGTGTTAGACGGACCGGGAGGGTCGGCCGAGGATAAGGGGAGAGGTCTCCGGGGAGAGCCGTCTCCAGCGAATCGTACAGACAAGTAACTTCCCCCCCACAGACGGACACCACACAAGGATAAAGTTCAACGATACTTTATAGGGAATTCTTCAAGTACGGTAGAATGGTACAAGGAGGTCTGGACTCAGGGGTCCCCTCTATTCTGGTCTCTGTTTGGGAAGAGGGTAGCGGGACAGTCTTGTTACCAAAAAGATGGCAATAGCTCTCAATCCTCGAGCTCGGGGGTGTAGATGAACGGGCCGCGGCGGAGCCAGCAGGTCCCGAGATGGATGAAGGAAGACGACGGTCCGCGGCAGAGCCAGCAGGTCCCGGTGAAGGTGGTGGTTACAAACGGTCCGCGGCCACACCAGCAGGTCCCGACGACGATGAAGGATAGGATAGTTCCAAAAGCCGCGGCAGCGCCAGCAGGCAAGACGAGGGGGCACAAGACAGAGCTACGGCAGCGCCAGTAGTCCGTCAAGGATGAGTTCTTCTTTGCGTCTCTCGACTCCAAGATACAACTGCCGTCCTGCTCTGGAGCTGCCCCAGTTATAGGGCTGGTGTGCTTTGATGTCCGGACCCTCGCACTTGGAGGTCGGGAGGTCCGGGATGAGGGAGTTCAGACACCCAGCAGGGGGGTGGAGCCAGCGCCCGAGGAGGCGATGGGCGAGCGGTACTTGGCGGGGGAGAGCCATCGACACCTCTTGCTCCCATTGACTGACCAAGTAGCCCGCTCACCTCCTGGGTGGATGTTGGTGCCGGAATGTCTGAGGCCTGGCCAGGCCCAGGGTTGAGGTCGATCGGGGGCCAGGCGGCCTCGTGGTGGAGTGTCCAAGATGGCGCCCAGGATGGGCGCGCAGGCCGGTAGTGGGTCGGCCTACGCGGTCAACAGGTTCGAGTGTGGGGGTCCCTGCGGGGACAGTGGACGTGCAATGGTGGTGTGTGGTACTTGCGTGGCTGGCTCGGGCCTGGTTGGGCCGGGGGAGAGCGGCCCTTCATGTGGCCTGTCCAACATGCGTCCCCCCCAGCTGAAGGCGGGGAGAGTTACCCATTCTCTTGGGGACTCTTCTCGTCGAGGCGGAAGAACCGGGACAGGCCATCTGCGTTGGCGTGATCTGGCCCAGGCCGATGTTCAACTGTGAAGTCCATCCCTTGTAGGGAGATGGACCAGCGTAGTAACTTCGGGTTTTCCCCCCGCATCTGCATCAGCCACTGCAGGGGTCGGTGGTCGGTCTGTACCCGAAAGGGTGTGCCAAAAAGGTAGGGCCGGAGCTTCTTGAGGGCCCATACCACCGCGAAGGCCTCCCTCTCTATGGTGCTCCAGCGTTGTTCCCGTGGTAGGAGTCGCCGGCTGATGAAGGCCACCGGTTGATCACGGCCTTCGGTGTTCACTTGAGACAGGACTGCCCCAATGCCATGGTCGGAGGCATCCGTCTGGACGATGAACTCCCGGCTGTAGTCGGGGGCCTGGAGCACAGGGGCGGAGCACATGGCGGCTTTCAATTGTTCAAATGCAGCTTGACACTCTGGGGTCCAGTTGACTTTCTGGGGCTGATTTTTTGACGTGAGTTCTGTAAAGGGCCTCACGATAGTACCATAGTCTTTCACGAACCTTCGGTAATAGCCCGTGAGGCCCAGGAAGGCTCGTACCTCGGTCTGGGTAATGGGGGGCTGCCAGGACTGGATGGCGGCAATTTTTAGCTGCAGAGGGGCCACCAGGCCGCTTCCCACCTGGTGCCCGAGGTAGGTTACAGACCCTTGCCCAATTTGACATTTGCTGGCCTTGATCGTGAGGCCAGCTCGCTGAAGGGCTTGCAGCACTGCTCGGAGGTGGTGGAGGTGCTCGGACCACTGGTTGCTGTATACAGCGATGTCGTCTAGGTAGGCGGCGCTGAATCCTTCGAGCCCCGCCAGGACCTGATTGACGAGCCGTTGGAATGTTGCTGGGGCATTCTTCATGCCGAAGGGCATGACTGTGAAATGGTAATGGCCATCGGGAGTGGAAAAGGCAGAACGTTCTTGTGCCCGGGGTGTGAGGCCGATTTGCCAGTAGCCCGCCGTCAGGTCGAAGATACTGAGGTAGCGGGCAGCTCCCATGCGGTCGATTAGTTCATCTGCCCGGGGGATGGGATGTGCGTCTGTCCTGGTGACCGCATTCAAGCCCCGGTAGTCGACGCAGAACCGGAGTTCTGGTGTGGTGCCGGGGGCAGCTGCTTTGGGGACCAGTACTACAGGGCTGGCCCAGGGGCTGTCTGAGGGCTCGATGACCCCGAGCGTGAGCATTTTGGCTACTTCCTCCTGGATGCAGGCCCGTACCCGATCTGGCACGCGGTAGGCCCGGTGGCGGATAGGGGGGCTGTCCCCCGTGTCCACATCGTGCGTACACCAGGAAGTGACACCTGGGGTGAGGGAGAACAGGCTGGCGAATTGTGACAGGAGAACTTGGCACTCCTGGCGTTGCTCTCGGGTGAGGGCCTCTGAGAGTCGGACCCCATCTACGGAGCCGTCTTTCTTCCGCGTTCGTAGGAGGTCCGGGAGGGGCTCGGAGTCCTCTTCAGCCCCATTGTCGGTGGCCATCAGGAGGCTGAGTTCTGTCCGTACAAAGTGCGGTTTCAGTCTGTTAGCGTGGAGGACCCGGAGGGGGTTCCGGGAAGATTCCAAGTCGATGAGATAGGTAGCCGGACCCTTGCGCTCGACCACCTTGAAGGGCCCTGTCCACTTGTCTTGTAGGGCGCAGGGTTCGGTGGGGGACATCACCCATACCTGTTGCCCAGGTTCAAATTCGATGGAGGAGGCATTCCGGTCATACCACCTTTTCATGTCCTCTTGACTGGCCTCTAGGTTGGCTTTTGCTAGTTCTCGGAATCGCCGGGTCTGGTTGCGGAGTGTTAGGAGGTAGCGGAAAACATCTGGTGGGTTCTTTAGAGGGGGCATCTCCCAGCCTTCCTTAACTAGGCTGAGCGGCCCGCGCACGGGGTGTCCATATAGCAGTTCAAATGGGCTGAAGCCCAGGGACTTCTGGGGAACCTCTCGATATGCGAAGAGGAGGCACGGCAGCAGCACATCCCACTGGCGACGGAGGGGCTCTTCCAACCCCCCGATCATCCCTTTGAGCGTGCGGTTGAACCGCTCAACGAGTCCGTTTCCTTGAGGGTGATAGGGGGTCGTGAACCGGTAGGTAACCCCGCACTGTTGCCAGAGAGATTTCATATATTTCGAAATAAAGTTCGTGCCTCTGTCACTGACGACCTCCCGGGGGAAGCCCACCCGGGAGAAGATCCCCATCAGAGCCCGGCCGACTACCGGGGCTGTCACAGTCCGCAGGGGAACAGCCTCCGGGTAGCGGGTGGCGTGGTCCACTAGCACCAGGATGAATCGATGGCCTTGTTTTGTGCGCGGGTCCAGGGGCCCTACGATATCGATTCCGACCCTCTCGAACGGGGTGGTGACCACGGGAAAAGGTTGCAGGGGGGCTTTCAGTTTGCGGCCGCTCTTCCCACTGGCTTGGCACGTGGGGCAAGATCGGCAATGCTGGTGTACATTGTCCCTCATTTTGGGCCAGAAGAAGTGGGTCACCAGGCGGCTATAGGTTTTGTCTTGACCCAAGTGTCCTGCCAGGGGGACATCGTGGGCCAGGTTTAGCAGAAAGTCTCTAAAACGGAGGGGTACCACTAGGACTCGGCTGGCCCCCAGCTCCGCGATTCTTTGCTCACTGTACAGCAGATCATTGTCCCAGTAGACCCAGTGAGTTCCGGAGGTATCCCCTGCGCTTTGGGCTAGCGCTTGCTGGCGGAGTCCCTCGAGGGAGGGACAGGTCTTTTGTTCTTGGCGAAATTGTTCTTGCGTGGGCCCCCCCTCTTGAGGCCACTGGTCGAGGTTAGCGAGGTCTGGAGGTTGAGCTGGTTCGGGGGGGACGTCACGGTCGGTGGTTTCGACGGGGGCGACCGGAGGCGGTGGCGCCGGCCATTCGAGTTCCTCTGGGCGGGTGTTGGCACGGGCGGTCATGGACCGGGTGGTGACGCACGCCCAGTCCGGGACGCCCAGCATCCCCAGGTGCTCTTTTCGTTCGACTGCTGCCCATGGAGAGCTTTCCAGGTCATTACCCAGGAGGCAGTCTACGGGGGCATCATCTCGGACCGTCACCTTCAACATGCCGGAGACCCCTCCCCATTCGAAGGGGACGCAGGCCATCCGACACAGACTTTCTGAGTTATCGGCTGAACGTACAGGGCAGAGAATGTTTGGTAAGTATTGTTCGGGGGTCACCAGGTGACAGCGGACGGCTGTTACACTGGCCCCAGTGTCACGAAGGGCTTCCGCCCGGCGTCCATTGATGCCCACCCATTGGCTGTACTTCTGGGTATTAGCGGGTAGGGGGACCCGCGGGACCATGTCTCTCCCCCCTAGGCAGGCGAGAGCCATGGCGGCTGGCTCCCATTCTTGGTGTTCCTGTTCATATTCTTCTTGTTCCTCTGAGATCTGTTCCTCCCCCAGAGCAGCAGCGGCTACTTGGCGGGGTCTTGGGCTCTGGTACTGGGGGCAGTTTGGGTCGTTTGCATAGTGTCCGACTCGTTGGCATCGATGGCAGGTAACATTGGCTCGATGTCCCGGTCGCGCTGGGGTGCTGCCCCGGTTGGCCGGGGGGGTGGGGCTGGTAGTGGGGGTGACCGGAGCGTTGCTTCTTCCGCGTCCTTGGCCTCCACCTCCTCGGGGACGGTGCTGACCATTGTTGTTCCGGTTCTGTTCGTAGGACCCATTTCGACTCACTCTGGTGATCTCCCACCGGTCTGCTTCGGCTGCGAGCTGCCGGGGATCCGTTAACTTGCTGTCGAGGAGGTGCTGGCGAAGTTCAATGAAGCAATTGTTCGACAGATGCTCCCATACCATAAGATTGAACAGTTGTTCGTAGGTTGTGACCTTGCTTCCTTTGATCCAGCCCTCGAAGGCTCGGCTAAAGTAATTGACATAGTCCACCCAAGTTGTACCGGGGATGCGGGTGCAGTCTCGGAACCTCTGACGGTACATCTCGGGTGTGAGGCCATAGCGGGTGAGGAGTGCAGCTTTCATATGGTCATAGGAGGTCATCTGGTGGTCCGGGAGTTGCAGCAGGGCGTCGCGGCCCTCATTGAGGAATCTCCCCCACAGACCGGCCCCCCAATCGCTTCTATCGATCCGGTGTGCAGTCATAGCGATTTCATAGGCCTTAAACCATTGCTGGATGTCGTCCTCTCGGAAGTATTCTCGAACGACATCCTTGGGGATGTGTACCTTCTTCTCTGTTGCCCCTGGAGTGTGGGGTTGCTCGGGCACCCCTGCTTCTTTATTCTGTTTGCGTAGGTCGATTTCAGCTAATTTCCGCTCATGTTCATATGCCAGTTTCTTTTCCTCGAGCTCCCTTTGTCTCTGTTTCTCCTCTCTTTCTTCTCGGAGACGCAGGTGCTCTAAGTTGATTTTCTGTTCGGCCAACTTCAGTTCAACGTCCATTTTGAGCCGGGCCATTTCCAGCTCGTGTAGTCGGGTTCTTTCTCGTTCCTGGATCTCGTCTGGCGAGAGACCCGTTCTTCGCTCTTCAGGGGCCATGGGGGTTTGTGCTGCGATGTCTTGATCGGGGGTTCCGGCAGCCCCGGTTTCTGCCCAAGATTCTAGGGCCTGCTTAAAGTCATCTTTGGTATTTAGTCCGGTGGTAGCGATACATAATTCGATACAGAACTGTTTAAGTTCACGATGGCTGTACTCGTCCAATTTCTCCATCTGGAATTTCTCCGTTGATCCGCTGTCTTTAGTTGACATCGTGATTCGCCGTGGGGTGAGCTACTCTCTGTACGGTTTATGCGGTGATTCGGATCCCGTCGCTGGCCACCAATGTTAGACGGACCGGGAGGGTCGGCCGAGGATAAGGGGAGAGGTCTCCGGGGAGAGCCGTCTCCAGCGAATCGTACAGACAAGTAACTTCCCCCCCACAGACGGACACCACACAAGGATAAAGTTCAACGATACTTTATAGGGAATTCTTCAAGTACGGTAGAATGGTACAAGGAGGTCTGGACTCAGGGGTCCCCTCTATTCTGGTCTCTGTTTGGGAAGAGGGTAGCGGGACAGTCTTGTTACCAAAAAGATGGCAATAGCTCTCAATCCTCGAGCTCGGGGGTGTAGATGAACGGGCCGCGGCGGAGCCAGCAGGTCCCGAGATGGATGAAGGAAGACGACGGTCCGCGGCAGAGCCAGCAGGTCCCGGTGAAGGTGGTGGTTACAAACGGTCCGCGGCCACACCAGCAGGTCCCGACGACGATGAAGGATAGGATAGTTCCAAAAGCCGCGGCAGCGCCAGCAGGCAAGACGAGGGGGCACAAGACAGAGCTACGGCAGCGCCAGTAGTCCGTCAAGGATGAGTTCTTCTTTGCGTCTCTCGACTCCAAGATACAACTGCCGTCCTGCTCTGGAGCTGCCCCAGTTATAGGGCTGGTGTGCTTTGATGTCCGGACCCTCGCACTTGGAGGTCGGGAGGTCCGGGATGAGGGAGTTCAGACACCCAGCAGGGGGGTGGAGCCAGCGCCCGAGGAGGCGATGGGCGAGCGGTACTTGGCGGGGGAGAGCCATCGACACCTCTTGCTCCCATTGACTGACCAAGTAGCCCGCTCACCTCCTGGGTGGATGTTGGTGCCGGAATGTCTGAGGCCTGGCCAGGCCCAGGGTTGAGGTCGATCGGGGGCCAGGCGGCCTCGTGGTGGAGTGTCCAAGATGGCGCCCAGGATGGGCGCGCAGGCCGGTAGTGGGTCGGCCTACGCGGTCAACAGGTTCGAGTGTGGGGGTCCCTGCGGGGACGGTGGACGTGCAATGGTGGTGTGTGGTACTTGCGTGGCTGGCTCGGGCCTGGTTGGGCCGGGGGAGAGCGGCCCTTCATGTGGCCTGTCCAACAATCGGTCCATAGAGCATTTAGTCCTAAGTTGAACAATGCAGTTTTTAATGTTTTAAACCATCTAATTTTATGGTAATGGTCAGATTTAATAACATCAATGAACCCATCCGCGTAGTGAGAGAGCTCTGGCGTAGTCCAAAGTCTACGCCAGAATAGAATCGGACGTAATTTAGCCTTTTCCGAAATTTCTCTCCTTCCTAACTCATAACGCAGCGGCAATAGCGGACTGCTCTGTGGGGTACCTGTTAACAGCCTAAGAAATTTATTTTCTGATATTTGGAGCTCTTGGAGATTTTCATTCCCCCAAAGCTCCGCACCATACAAGGCAGACCCAATTGCTTTTGCCTCGTATATTATCAAGGGAGGTTTGATGGGTTTTGTCAGTGATTTCCTATGCTCCTTGATAATAGTGCCAGCTAGCTGCGTGTGCCTCAGTATAGCAATATTTAGATGTTGTTGCCACTTATTATCATTGGAGATAAGAATCCCCAAATAAGTAAAAGATTTTACAAGTTCCAGAATGCGACCACTCATGGAAATATTTGATTTAAAATTTCTATGTGGATTAAAAGCCATGAGTTTTGTCTTGGACGCGTTCACTTCCAGACCGTGATCAACACAAAACTCATCAAAAATTGCCAATGCCTTTTGCAGACCACTTGGTGTTTTTGATAAAATTAAAGTATCATCGGCGAACATTAAAATAGGGACTTTCTCACCTGCCAAAGAAGGGGCATCCACAGCCCGAATTTGCATGCGGGCAACTACACCATTGATAAAAAGGGTAAACAATGTAGGGGCCATTGAACAACCCTGACGAACCCCGCGCTCTACGGGAAATTCGGCAGTGTCATTCCCATACCCTCCCCAGCGTATCTTGGCATAGGTGCCCTCATGCAAACGCATAATTAAAGTCAACAGGTCCCCAGGGACACCTAGTGTCTCTAGCACTTCCCACAGTTTAGCCCTAGGTACCAGGTCGAAGGCAGCCCGCAGGTCAACAAATGCTGCATACAGGCTACCTCCGCCTAGCACCACGGTCTTCCACTGTATCAGTTGGAAACGGAAGACTTGATCCACAGTGCTGATTGCCCTGCGAAATCCAGCCTGGAAGGGGGATAAGATGTTGTTGTCATCAATCCAATCTAGCAACCTATTGACAATTACTCGCCCCACTACCTTCTGGATAGTATCAATTAAACTAATGGGGCGATAGTTACCAGGCTGAGCTCGATCTCCCTTCTTATATATAGGGATAATTACAGCACCCCGCCAGGTTACTGGGATGTCTGCACCTCTGCTGATAAAATTTATTAACAGATAAATGTATTTGCACCATTTTTCAGTGTCATTCAAAAAAACATCTGCCGGAACCCCGTCAATTCCAGGAGCCCGCCCACTTCGAACAGTATTAAGAGCAGTGACTATTTCGCTCTGAGTGAAGATGTCCTCCTCAGCTGGTAAAGAAGGCATACATCTTCTATCTGCTGCCTGGTCTCTGGAAGCATACTGATCACAAAAAAACTTGACCCAAGCATCCTGAGGGACATTATTAGAACTAGCCTCTTCTAACCTGTCATGTCCCCATTTGACTAAATGCCAAAATAACCTAGAGTCCTTCCGGTCACTTGCACTTTTTAAGTTATTCCAATGTGCCTCATCCCAATCTTTTTTCGCTTTTGCTATGCACTGTTTGTATTGTTTCCTGGCTAAACTAATAACCTGTAGATTTTTGTTTTTGATTGCATCACCCAAAAATGTTCTTGCCACCCTACATTCGTGATTGTACCATCTTGCTGCTCTATAGGTGCAGATCCGCCTTTTATTTACCGGTTTCAGAAAATGGCACTTGATTTCATTAAAAAGAGCTTCATGGACCTTGGTAACAGTGTTTTTACTAAGGGGGAGCGCAACCTCACCCTCAAGGGCCATGATAGCCTTATCAGTTGCCATACTTATTTTTTCTAGAACCAGCTGATCTGTTTTAACACTAGTCCACCTTAGCCTGCGTAAATCATTAGTTGGCACAATCAATGGGGGTAAAGGATCAGCAAAAATACTAGGTGCAATAACATCAAACAGACACAGTTTATGGCGAACACATAGGGGGTTATGGTCACTCTCTGGCCTTTCCTTAACCTCCATATCGATAATAGATGACCATAAGGACATACTACATATAACATAGTCAATGCGGCTCTCGGATCTGCCATTATTAAAAGTCATGGCTGGCACTCTGTCTGACTTAGTACGACCATTCAAAGCCCTTAACCCGTGTTCAAGGCACATAGCATTTAAACCTAGAACATCCTCAGTCCAACGAGTTATTGGGATTGAATCAAGTGCGGGGATATCCCAGATCTTATCTTCCTCCACACCTAAAAAAGCCTCACCAGTATCAAGGGGTTCAAAGGTACGATTTAGGTCACCTGCCAGTATAATATTATTCCCAGAGGAGTGAGTGTCTAGGAGACTATACAGAGACGATAGGACTACAGATTTACCTCCACTTCCTCCTCTAGCATATATATTATAAATGTCAATGGAGGTGGATGAGTCCCTCGTAAGTCTAATAAGCTGTATATCTTTAAGGTTAAGCTCCAGATTTTTTACTACAATCCTCAGGGACTGGCGGACCCATATAGTGAGACCCCCCATCGGTCTCCCTTTGGGGCCTTTGGAAGCTGGTACATAGAAGTTCAAGTACCCCAAAGCAAAGACAGGATCACAGGCCCATGTTTCTTGAAAAATGCAAACATCGTACTTACTGACAAACCCAAACCATTCTCCACAGTCCATTTTGGAACTAAGCCCAGCTATGTTCCAAGATAATAAATTTTCAGAGGCTCGTACCATACTTATTACAGAACTGTGATCAGACCCATTCAACTCTGCATCAACTGTTACATTAACATTACTATTTGCAGGAAGTAGTCCCACAGCGACATCAAGGTTACATAGATCATTTAGTGCACCTATATCTCGACTATGCCCCTCAATTATACAAGCATCTGAACAAATTTCTAGCAGGGGCAAACGGCTAATTGTTTGTCAATCACAAGCATCTAAATTGGAAAGGGCAGAAAATCTGTTTTCCAGACCTAGACCCCACTCAACGGAGCCAAAATTCTTACTGCCCCTTTTGGGTATAACATTCCATTTTGTTCTTAGAGTGCTTGGATTGGGGCCTCTGCCCTTACGAGGATAGAAAAAGTCAAGAGTCAATGGTACAATAGAGGTAGATCGTCTCTGCGGCGGAAAAATATGAGGCAAGATGTTTGGTAGAACCTCAGGGTCAGAGAGATTGAGGACTACACAGTCACCCTTGAACTTCTTTTCCTTATTCCCGATCCACTCAACTCTTCTTGCGTTTACCAGTTCCTCAGCTAGTTGCTGTTTGCCCCACGGTGATATGGACATGTTGTCGGATAGCCAAGATAAGGATTTATTAAGGAGTGATGATGTTGATTCAACTTCCCCAGAAACTAAAGGAGGCACATTAGCCAATACAAGAACTAATGGTGAGGCTTCCACCACCAGCTCAAATGACCCTTGCGCAGTATTAGGTTCACCAAGAAGAGGGGCAGAGGGTACAGCACCAAGGATATCATCTATTGGATTTATCAATGGGGCCGTTGGGAGGTTTGGGGCAACAGTAGAAGTCAGTCCGTTAGATTTAATCGATTGAATTTCGCTCACCAAGGGTTGAACACTAGAGGTAATGACTTCAGGGAGTTTTCCCACCTCTCCCAGGGTTTTTCCAAGTAAACCTTCCAGTTTGGATGGTCATCCGCCTCCTCATCAGAATTTGTCCTTGGTGGCGAAGCTATTTTATTTTTGGCTGACCTTAGTCCCCCCCGTTTTTGTATAACTTTCCTCTTGCCCCCTGTAGCCCTCGGTGCTGGAATAGGAACTGGTTTTACAATGCCGGACTCACTGGTTGAAGGGGTCACAGTCACTACTTCATGTTCATTGTTATCTGCGGTACTGGCTACTATACCACTGGGCTGGATAGTAACAGAGTCCTGAGTAGAAGCATGCGCCTCCCCAGAGAGACTACTATTTAGCAGATCGAAGGAATCCTCGGTCTCTTTATCTAATGGTGGAGATTGCGTGGATGAATCTAAGCCCAAAGAAGACCTTCTGTCGCTATTTATCCTAGTCACTTTTTGGACTAGGTAGTTCTCCATGGTGTTTGTAACAGGGGTTAACTTTCTACCAGGCATGTGTGCAATAATATACAGACGTAGTGCTGAGTCAAGGCTCAATTCAAAATGAGGGGTAATAAAAGTACCTGTGGGTCAATGGATCCGGTTTTCAGCAATCCTCAGCAGGCCTATTATAAGTTGTGCAGAGTCCCTGGCCCAACCCGACCTTGACCGACCTCGGACGGCCACAGACGGCCCGCCATTTGCCCGGGCTTAGCCCCGGGCATCCCGCTCGCGTCCCGCTCCGCCGGTCTCAGCCTCCCTTTATTCTCCTCCTTGCGCACTGCTGGCGCATTTTGCGTCACTTCCTCGCGCCGCCGCGATGCCTGCCGGGAGTTGTAGTCCCTCCCGGAGCGGCGGCGCGGTTTCAATGGCCAGGTGTGACTCTCCTGGCGGTGGCGGCTTATGCGTCTGCTCGGCGCTTGCTCCGGCGCCCGTTTGCAGCCCTGAATGACTCTCGGCGGTGGCGGCAGACCAACGGATCCCAGGAACTGACTCTCGGCAGTGGCGGCAGGTAAGTTGTCTCCCCCGCTCCGCCGGTCTCAGCCTCCCTTTATTCTCCTCCTTGCGCACTGCTGGCGCGTTTCGCGTCACTTCCTCGCGCCGCCGCGATGCCTGCCGGGAGTTGTAGTCCCTCCCGGAGCGGCGGCGCGGTTTCAATGGCCAGGTGTGACTCTCCTGGCGGTGGCGGCTTATGCGTCTGCTCGGTGCTTGCTCCGGCGCCCGTTTGCAGCCCTGAATGACTCTCGGCGGTGGCGGCAGACCAACGGATCCCAGGAACTGACTCTCGGCGGTGGCGGCAGGTAAGTTGTCTCCCCCGCTCCGCCGGTCTCAGCCTCCCTTTATTCTCCTCCTTGCGCACTGCTGGCGCGTTTCGCGTCACTTCCTCGCGCCGCCGCGATGCCTGCCGGGAGTTGTAGTCCCTCCCGGAGCGGCGGCGCGGTTTCAATGGCCAGGTGTGACTCTCCTGGCGGTGGCGGCTTATGCGTCTGCTCGGCGCTTGCTCCGGCGCCCGTTTGCAGCCCTGAATGACTCTCGGCGGTGGCGGCAGACCAACGGATCCCAGGAACTGACTCTCGGCGGTGGCGGCAGGTAAGTTGTCTCCCCCGCTCCGCCGGTCTCAGCCTCCCTTTATTCTCCTCCTTGCGCACTGCTGGCGCGTTTCGCGTCACTTCCTCGCGCCACCGCGATGCCTGCCGGGAGTTGTAGTCCCTCCCGGAGCGGCGGCGCGGTTTCAATGGCCAAGTGTGACTCTCCTGGCGGTGGCGGCTTATGCGTCTGCTCGGCGCTTGCTCCGGCGCCCGTTTGCAGCCCTGAATGACTCTCGGCGGTGGCGGCAGACCAACGGATCCCAGGAACTGACTCTCGGCGGTGGCGGCAGGTAAGTTGTCTCCCCCGCTCCGCCGGTCTCAGCCTCCCTTTATTCTCCTCCTTGCGCACTGCTGGCGCGTTTCGCGTCACTTCCTCGCGCCGCCGCGATGCCTGCTGGGAGTTGTAGTCCCTCCCGGAGCGGCGGCGCGGTTTCAATGGCCAGGTGTGACTCTCCTGGCGGTGGCGGCTTATGCGTCTGCTCGGCGCTTGCTCCGGCGCCCGTTTGCAGCCCTGAATGACTCTCGGCGGTGGCGGCAGACCAACGGATCCCAGGAACTGACTCTCGGCGGTGGCGGCAGGTAAGTTGTCTCCCCCGCTCCGCCGGTCTCAGCCTCCCTTTATTCTCCTCCTTGCGCACTGCTGGCGCGTTTCGCGTCACTTCCTCGCGCCGCCGCGATGCCTGCCGGGAGTTGTAGTCCCTCCCGGAGCGGCGGCGCGGTTTCAATGGCCAGGTGTGACTCTCCTGGCGGTGGCGGCTTATGCGTCTGCTCGGCGCTTGCTCCGGCGCCCGTTTGCAGCCCTGAATGACTCTCGGCGGTGGCGGCAGACCAACGGATCCCAGGAACTGACTCTCGGCGGTGGCGGCAGGTAAGTTGTCTCCCATTGCATACACCACTCGGGGCAGGCTCGACCCGAGGGGATAAAGAAATGCAGAAGACCGCTCGGGGTCTTCAGGCCAAGAGAGGGAAAGGAGTGTGTCCTGTCTCTCTGCGCTGCAGCGGCCTACACTGCACGTGGCCCCGCCGCGCTACATTGGTGACGAGGCCAGTCATGTGCACCGCCTTCAACCCGGCGATCAGCTGTGAGCATGCAGAGCCCACCCGCCTCATTCTGCTCCTGCCTGCGGTGTGAGGAGTTTGCCCGGTGCCTCCCTGGACCCCCGGGGGCGTTTGCAGCCTGCATTGTCCGTCCCTGCCGTGGCTGCATGTACAATGTCTGCAGGGACTGGCTCTGAGCTCTTCGCCGCTGTGCCTTGCGCCCGCCCACACACCTCCATGACAAGCGGGAACGCATTCAGCTGGTGGCGCTTGCAGCAGCCGAAATCTGCTGGGGTGAGTGGCCGCCGCGTATAGGCTTTCCCCGCTGTGCTGCCTTGCAGTGGTGCGGGTGCCTCTCCTCCTCGCTGGCGTTGGCTGCACCGGCACAGGACGTCGCACTCCTGCCCTCAGTCCCCCCACCTTCATCTGCCAGCGCCCGGGCCTGGTGTAAAGCCCCAAACATCTCAGCAGCCCAACCTGCTGTGAGGCTGCCTGGCCTGATGCCTGCAACCTCCAGGAAGATAGTGAGGTGACAAGGGGGAAGGAAAAGAGGATTTCTAAGCCAGCAGAAGGAAAAGAAAGAAGATATTAATTGAAAGGAGTAAAGGAAAATAAGAAAACACACAGGGATCATCATCAGGGCCCACCTGCTCATACAAGGGTGTGGCGCCTGGACTGCCCCCCTACAAGTGCAGTAGGCAGCCGCCAGTCACCTCAGCCAACGCCAAGGAGCGAAGACGTCTCGTCTGCGCCATCAGGGCCCCAGACCAGTCCGTCATGCGTAGTCACGCACTAGTGCGCACGCCCACCCACGGATTCGTAGTGCCAACACCACATTGTCACACCGGCACTCAGACACACAGTCGCCATGAGCAACCCACCCACGGCTGGCGCTGCTGGCCAGCAGGCAGGGGGAACCAGTACAAACAGGGGTGCTAAAACACCACCCCCAGGGCACAGCCACACGGCCGTTGCGCCTCTGCCACCTTTCAGCGAAGCCTAAGATCCTGCTATGGCTGTGCCACAATGGGAAGTGTGGGTTGGACAGCTCAATCATTACTTCAAAGGTACCAAGGAGACCGATGGCACCGTGAAACGGTTGCTTCTCATCTACTATGGGGGGGTCAGTAATATGTGACCTTTTCGAGACGCTCCCCAACACACGTAACAACGACGGCTACGATGCAGCAGTCGTCGCGCTCAACAGGCACTTTGATTCCTAACTTAACTTCGACTTCGAGAAGTTCAAGTTCAGGAGGGCTTCACAGTCGGACACTGTGTCTGTCGACATGTTCTACGCACGGCTGCGCCGGCTGGCCGGCACGTGTACCTTCACCGATCATAGGGAGGAAATACGAGATCAAATCATCCTGGTGTGTCACTCCAAACTCCTGCGGAAACTGATCCTTCGTCAACCCGAGATCTCGTTGGACAAGATCCTTGTCTTGGCCCGCTCCCATGAGCTGTCGGATGTGCGAGCTGATTAAATGGAGGCTGCCCTACACACGCCAGTTGCCGCGTCATATGTGTCCAGGCAACCGCCCATCAAAGAAGAGAAGGTTGAGGCGATCCAACAACACTCTAACACAGCCCGCCAAGCACCAAGAATGCAACCTGGAGGGCAGTGTGGGTACTGTGGAGAGGATCACTCGGTGACAGCCATCTGCGGGGCGAAGGGGAAGACATGCTTCCACTGCCGCAAGCTCAACCACTACGCCAAAGTGTGCAACAGCGGACGGTTCAGGCAGACTCCTTCGAAGACACGAGGTATGTCGCAACACCGTCGCAAGGTCTTCATCGACAACTCGCCATCGACAAGGGAAGTCCAGCAGCAGGAACAGTGCCTCACTCTTGAGAATGAGGTGTTTGTCGTGTCATATGTCAGCAGGACTGACCTTCGCCGAAGGCCACCACCAATGTGCTCCGTATCAGTGGAAGAAACGGCTGTTCAGGCCCTCATCGACACTGGTGCCTCCGTCAACGTGATGGACTCAGAGCAATACTATTGCCTGCCACCAGGGCCCCCGCTTGCGCCCTCCAAGGCCCGGATTTATACTTACAGAGGGACGGATCCACTTCCTCTCCGAGGAGTCATCCATGCCAAAGTCGCCAGTGGAAAGTACACCTCGGAAACCAGGTTCCACATCACAGAAGAATGGAAGGGGACACTGCTCAGCTGCCATACGGCTGAAGACCTGGGGCTCGTCTTCTTTGCCAACGAGATCCATGACTCCCACGCCAAAGCCATCCTGAAGGACTTTACGGCACTATTCACTGGACTAGGGAAACTCAAAGGGAAGAAGTTCAAACTCCACAGAATTCCCACAGTGAGGCCAGTCGTCCCAAGGCACCAGAGAGTGCAGTTCAATCTTCATCCGCAGGTGGAGGAGGAGCTAAAAAAAGCTTGAGGATCTCGATGTAATTGAAAAGGTCTCTGGCACCACCCTGTGGATATCCCTGCTGATCGTGGCTCCTAAACCCAAGCAGCCCGGAGCCATCCGGCTCTGCGTGGACATGAGTCTACCTAACACCGCAGTCAAGAGAGAACGTCACATTACACCCGCCATGGACGACATAGTGGCTGACCTGAACGGAGCCAAGTGTTTCTCGAAACTGGATTGAAATGCAGGGTACCATCAGCTTGAACTTGAACCCAAGAGTAGATATATCACCACCTTCTCGATGCACGTTGGCCGCTGGAGGTATAAGAGACTCAGCTTTGGGGGTGTCGTCGGCAGCCGAGGCCTTCCAAAACGCTATCAGAGAAGCACTGTCGGGTCTGTAGGGCGTGATCCACCTCAGTGATGATATCCTGGTGTTCTCAGACACATTGGAAGACCACCACACTCATCTCCGGGCCAACCTGAAGAGACTAGAAGACTACGGACTAACCCTTACAAATCAAAGTGCTCGTTTTACCAAGAATCTATCGATTTCTTTGGGTACACCTTCACCAGAGGACTCCTAGTGGACCCCAAGAAGGCCGCATCCATCCGGTCAGCCAGCACACCGAAGAACCCCACCGAAGCAAGAATCTTTCTCGGCATGGCCACATACTGTGGAAGATTCATTCCGAACCTCGCTGCCATGTCAGAACCGCTACGTGCTCTCACATGCAATGAACACAAGTGGGAATGGACTGTGGCCTCCAATACGGCATTCAACACCATCAAGGCAGCGCTGTTAGACAAAATGATAATGGCTTACTTCCATCTGGGGGGGCGCACGGAACTGATCGTTGACGCCAGCCTAGTTGGCCTTGGAGCGATCCTTCTTCAGGAGCCAGGCCCAGAGGTCTGGGGGCTGGTGGCCTATGCCAGCAAGGCCTTCACGGACTCCGAAACCAGGTACGCCCAAATCGAGAGGGAGGCCCTGGCCATAAAATAGGTGTGTCAGCATTTTCATCTATATCTGTGCAGCCAAGAGTTCCACGTGGTGACCGACTACAAGCCCTTACTCCCGCTCTTCGCAGGGTCGTCCAGACTGGCGCCCCTGAGGATAGAACGATGTGCAGTGCAGCTGCAGTCCTACAATTTCAAAGTCATGTTTCGTCATGGGGCCCCCAACCCAGCCAATTACCTATCATGCCACCCTGAGCCCATGTCACCTCTGGGATCCTCAGTGGATGCATGCCACTCAGAGGCAATGGAAGATGGTATCGCAAGGAGCGTGCAACGCAGCCCTGACCCTCGAGGAGATTGGCCTTGCCATGAATGAAGATGAGATACTGTCCTGGGTGAAAGCTGCACTGATGAACAATGGCTGCGCACATTTCATGGACGGAACCCGCACTGTCAGGACGGAAGTTAGCCATGCTCGACAACAGCTCTGGCAAGTGCGTCATGAACTCAGTAGGGGTGAACAAGGGGTCATCTTAAGAGGACATCTGATCGTGATTCCAGAAAGGCTGCAGAAGCGGATTCTCACGCTGGCGCATGTTGGACACCAGGGGATGGCCAAGACGAAAGCCAGGCTGTGAAACAACGTCTGGTTCTCTGCAATGGACTCTATGGTGGAAGAGATGGTGAGACAGTGCCATGCCTGCACAATCACAGGAGGAGATTCGGCGCCGGAGCCAGTGATCACCGAAGAACCAAGTGACACCCCTGGGCAAAAGTTAGCCTTGATTTCAGGAGTTACCCCGACATGCTGGTAATAGTCGACTCTTTCTCGAAGTTCCCTGTTGTGGAGGTGGTGGCGTCAACTGCGTTCACACATGTAAAGAGAGTTCAGGACAAGACATTCGCAAGGATTGGGCTTCCCGAAGAGATCAAATCGGACAACGGACCTCCGTTCCAGGGCTGGGAATTCCAAGAATAACTTGAAAACAAAGCGATTCATCACTGGGAGATCACCCCGTTGTGGCCTCAAGCCAACGGGGAGGTGGAACGGCTGATGCGAACACTTAATCGAGCACTGCGCATTGCCGTAGACCAAGGAGAAGACGCAGATGCGGCAATGGACCAATTCCTTGGCGCCTCTCGACCGACGCCCCACAGCACCACCAAGTGCGGCCATCTCACCTACTGTTCAAATGGCCCCCAGGAGACAGTATCCCATCAGACCCGACGTGGGAGCCTTTGGAAAGAGACAATGAAGCAGTTCAGGCAAGAAGGAAAATGATGAACTGCAAGGCCAGTGAGTCCCGCCGGGCACAAGAGCCCTAGCTAAGAGTGGGAGATCGTGTAGTGATCAAAGATAGGCATCCTGGCTGGAAGTTCCAGACTCCCTATGAGCCGGAGGAGTGGACCATCGTTGGCATTCAAGGGACCATGGTCACTGCCCAGCAGGGACAGCAGTCTGTCACGAGGAATGTGTCCAGTTTCAAGAAGATCTGGGAGAAAGACTCTGGACACGAAGTGTCCGACTATCCTGAGTTCACCCCAAGTCTCTCCCCACCAGCCTCGCCGGGGACACACTGTCCATCACCGTTGGGCTCACAAACCGTTAGTGAAGAGGCTGTTCCCATGACTGGTTCAGCCCATCCTGATGAAGTGCCTCAGTCACCCGTGAATACTCAGTCCAGGGCAGTAGCCAGTTCCAGCTCCCGGAGCCAGAAGTATGGTCTCCAGCCGAACCCTGCGCCAAGTCAAAGACTGAAAGACTTTGTATTCATCTCTCCATGAATCTGAAGGGCCTGATGGTCAGGTACTGAAAGAAAGGAGGGATGTAGAGAGCCACCTGGGCTCTCTCCTACAATGTTGCTACTAACATGCATGCATACACCTATCGGGGCGGGCTCAACCCAAGGGGATAAATAAACGGTGGAAGACCGCTCAGGTTCTTCCGGCCAAGAGAGTGAAAGTAGTGTGTCCTGTCTCTCTTTAAGCGCTGCTGCGGCCTATGCTTCACGTGGCCCCGCCACGCTACACCCTCTGCCCAGCATGAAGCGGGGCTGTGCCTTGTAAAGACCCCTCTGCCCAGCATGAGGCAGGATGTGCCTTGTAAAGACCCCTCTGCCCAGCATGACGCAGGGTGTGCCTTGTAAAGACCCCTCTGCCCAGCATGACGCAGGGTGTGCCTTGTAAAGACCCCTCTGCCCAGCATGACGCAGGGTGTGCCTTGTAAGACCCCTCTGCCCAGCATGACGCAGGGTGTGCCTTGTAAGACCCCTCTGCCCAGCCTGACACAGCGCTGTGCCTTGGAAAGACCCCTCTACCCAGCCTGACGCAGGATGTGGCTTGTAAAGACCTCTCTGCCCAGTGTGATGCGGCGGTGTGCCTTTCAGTAGTGCCAATATCAGCAACACTCTCCATCCCTCCCACAGCAATATCCTGGAGAAATAATCAGACAAGACACATTCTTTCTGGAGAAAATTGTTGCAGGTTTATTTGCATAACAAATATGCCAACATTGTGGGTTATCTTACGGGTGGTCCCAGAGCAGGCAGCCCCTCGCCGCCTGCCACCTGATGAGACGAATTACATTGTGGCCCTAGCCAACCGGTGTTTGCCAGATTTGGGGGAGGGAATAGCCCCTCCCTCCGGTGGACCGCCAGTCCACCCCCTTACTCACGCCCCCCAGAAAGGGGGCGGAGCGTTGCAGGCAACCCTCAGGTTCACAACTGGCCGTAGGACTACTGGGGCACCGTCGCTCCTCCAGGGTCCAACGCGAGGACTCCCCTGGGGATATTTGGCCTTTGCACTCTTGTGGTGCCTGTGCAGAGGGTACCCCTCTGTACCTTACAGCCTCTGGATCACCCTGTAACTCCGCCACAGCACTGGGTGTGGCCACCGTCACCCCAGGGCCCCCCACCGAAATAGGCCTAGTTACCTACACCCTGGTGATTCCAAAGCCTCCCCCAGATCAAGCAAGAACAGGTCCCTTCCCCCTGGCCGGGCCCCCCCATACTTCATTGGGGTATCTCTGACAATCAAACTCACATGCCCACCAATGGGTGCATAACTTACAACAGGAGGAATTCAATTCTGGCAGCAGCACCCTCCTACCCAGGAAAGTCAAATCATTGCCTCCCAGGTGTCAGACCACAGTGATGAGAGGGGAAACACACCCCGCCAGTGCCGCTGCTTCTACTGATGCTGTTCCAGTGCCTGCACAATAACACTACCCCTTCCCAGGGTGGCTTACGGCCAGCTGTACCCGATAACGCCTTGTGATTCTCATCGCCGCACCTACAAGCATGTCCTGCCGAGCCTGAAACTCGAAGGGGGTCCCAGTATCCGGGGCACTCGCCTTGCCCAGCCCTTCAGTGCTGCCCTGAAAAGGAGAGACATAGTAGGATCGACCTGGCCCCCCAATGCCTATAATGGCAACTGCTATCCGGTGCTGTGTTGCCACACTAGTGTCCCCACCCCAGCGAGTGTATATGCGCCCAGGATGACCTAAAACCAATAGTTTGGTGTTGGCTAGATGTTAACATTGCCTGGCCGAAGGACAATACCTTTGACAAGCAACTCCTGATAAGAGGTGCCAATGCGGGTAGAAGTAAGAGTTATCAAGCCTGCCTTACTTCCTCTCACCCAGTTATCTGTGTATAGCGCAGGTCGGAGTCTGTCCATCAAATTAAGCCAGTCACCAGCCTAGGTGACGCCTTGCCCTCCCAAACTTCTGCTAGTATACCAGGGAGCAGACAAGACAGGGCCACCAGGAGGGGAACCATATGTATAAATACCTGCCCTTTTTTAATACTGGGAATGCCAAATGTTCTTTAATACTTTGTAGCCCATTTGTGCTTTAACCCAGAGTTTCCCCAATCTTTGGACCATAGAACACTTGTTGGATGACAACTATAGGGCGGGACAATTTACACATGTTTATTGTTACTCAACTCAATGGTACTCGTTTTATCGACCTCAGAAGGATGAAATGCTACGTAGACCGACCAGGATCTGGACCTGTGACCAAGAGGTCGAACACAAGCCCTATATGTTCTGCTGCTCGGCAGGCCCGTGAACTTGTATCCCAGGGCCGACTTCTGGCCTCTTAACCCTTACTTGGACATGCCTGAGCTAGAAACCCACCTCTAAAAGGCCTGCCAACCGGCTGACGACCAAAATGCAGTCCCAATGTTAACTGTCAGCTCCCAAGGAAAAATTGCTTAACTGAAGCAACTGGTAACATGCAATCCCTTTAGATCAGGGGACATGGATTAAACCTATGAGTAATGTACCTGCACCCTCTTAACTATGACTGCAAAATGTGCTCTGGTAGTTGTCCATATTAGTACTCCATCCCCTCCATTTCAGCACTATCAAGGCAAACCGCACCGTCCTGGGAATGGCCACTCACGCCCCAGATGTGTAGCCCATAACCTTCCGTTCACGGACGGTATACCAGGATTCTGCTGAAACTTAGCTTGATTTACTGCGGAGTGCGCATTGCACAATCACAGATATGTCTTTGCCTGTTCCGTTTCTGGCCGCAAAGTTCGATGACATTGCCAGCCTCAATCCCGGGCGAAATAAACGAAAGCTTTACTGCTACTCATGTGAGCCGCTACTGGTGCTAATGATGGTCCAATGTAGCACCAATAAACTAGATGCTTTACTATATCATTAGTGGGCCATTGCAGCGCTTTATTAAAGTTCATGGCTAACCTACTCACAGTATGGCATAAACAAGAGAGGCTGTAAATGTAAAGCCAATTGAGATGATGGTTAGATAGACCCAACAGGGAGTGATCCTGTGAAATGAGGTAGGGACCACCACCACCACACCCCGCATGTGGATCAGCCCAGGTTTACTTTACCATGACCCCACCTAAGCCCTTAGCGATCACCATAAACAACCTGAAGTGGCCAGGTGGCAGGCACTCAGCGGGACCTGCCAGTACTATTTACTCACCAACTTCTTGCCGCCTGGCAGCACTCCCTGCTGCAGGTGTCTTGTTGCAACCACTACTCGCTTCTCTTGACCCGTAATGATTGACATCGCTGAAGATGGGTGGTTACCTCTCATCGGGGTCGATGGAACGTATAACATGTGTCCTGAATGTACAATATATGTGATGTTGTGCCGGAGTAGAGGAATCAGAACCTAATAGTAACTGTGCACGGGGCATGTGCTAGTATTCAAAACTGTGACCTCTAGATTATGCACGACATGTGCTAGTATTCAAAACTGTGACCTCTAGATTATGCACGACATGTGCTAGTATTCAAAACTGTGACCTCTAGATTATGCACGACATGTGCTAGTATTCAAAACTGTGACATATAGATTATGCATGACATGTGCTAGTATAAAAAACTGTGACCTCTAGATTATGCACGACATGTGCTAGTATTCAAAACTGTGACCTCTAGATTATGCACGACATGTGCTAGTATTCAAAACTGTGACCTCTAGATTATGCACGACATGTGCTAGTATTCAAAACTGTGACCTCTAGATTATGCACGACATGTGCTAGTATTCAAAACTGTGACCTCTAGATTATGCACGACATGTGCTAGTATTCAAAACTGTGACATATAGATTATGCACGACATGTGCTAGTATTCAAAACTGTGACCTCTAGATTATGCACGACATGTGCTAGTATTCAAAACTGTGACCTCTAGATTATGCACGACATGTGCTAGTATTCAAAACTGTGACATATAGATTATGCATGACATGTGCTAGTATTCAAAACTGTGACCTCTAGATTATGCACGACATGCGCTAGTATTCAAAACTGTGACATATAGATTATGCATTAAATGTGCTAGTATTCAAAACTGTGACATATAGATGATGCATGACATGTGCTAGTATTCAAAACTGTGACCTCTAGATTACGCACGACATGTGCTAGTATTCAAAACTGTGACCTCTAGATTATGCACGACATGTGCTAGTATTCAAAACTGTGACATATAGATTATGCATGACATGTGCTAGTATTCAAAACTGTGACCTCTAGATTATGCACGACATGTGCTAGTATTCAAAGCTGTGACCTCTAGATTATGCACGACATGTGCTAGTATTCAAAACTGTGACCTCTAGATTATGCACGACATGTGCTAGTATTCAAAACTGTGACCTCTAGATTATGCACGACATGTGCTAGTATTCAAAACTGTGACATATAGATTATGCACGACATGTGCTAGTATTCAAAACTGTGACCTCTAGATTATGCACGACATGTGCTAGTATTCAAAACTGTGACCTCTAGATTATGCACGACATGTGCTAGTATTCAAAACTGTGACCTCTAGATTATGCACGACATGTGCTAGTATTCAAAACTGTGACCTCTAGATTATGCACGACATGTGCTAGTATTCAAAACTGTGACCTCTAGATTATGCACGACATGTGCTAGTATTCAAAACTGTGACCTCTAGATTATGCACGACATGTGCTAGTATTCAAAACTGTGACATATAGATTATGCACGACATGTGCTAGTATTCAAAACTGTGACCTCTAGATTATGCACGACATGTGCTAGTATTCAAAACTGTGACCTCTAGATTATGCACGACATGTGCTAGTATTCAAAACTGTGACATATAGATTATGCATGACATGTGCTAGTATTCAAAACTGTGACCTCTAGATTATGCACGACATGCGCTAGTATTCAAAACTGTGACATATAGATTATGCATTAAATGTGCTAGTATTCAAAACTGTGACATATAGATTATGCACGACATGTGCTAGTATTCAAAACTGTGACCTCTAGATTACGCACGACATGTGCTAGTATTCAAAACTGTGACCTCTAGATTATGCACGACATGTGCTAGTATTCAAAACTGTGACATATAGATTATGCACGACATGTGCTAGTATTCAAAACTGTGACCTCTAGATTATGCACGACATGTGCTAGTATTCAAAACTGTGACCTCTAGATTATGCACGACATGTGCTAGTATTCAAAACTGTGACATATAGATTATGCATGACATGTGCTAGTATTCAAAACTGTGACCTCTAGATTATGCACGACATGCGCTAGTATTCAAAACTGTGACATATAGATTATGCATTAAATGTGCTAGTATTCAAAACTGTGACATATAGATTATGCACGACATGTGCTAGTATTCAAAACTGTGACCTCTAGATTACGCACGACATGTGCTAGTATTCAAAACTGTGACCTCTAGATTATGCACGACATGTGCTAGTATTCAAAACTGTGACATATAGATTATGCATGACATGTGCTAGTATTCAAAACTGTGACCTCTAGATTATGCATGACATGTGCTAGTATTCAAAACTGTGACCTGTAGATTATGCACGACATGCGCTAGTATTCAAAACTGTGACCTCTAGATTACGCACGACATGCGCTAGTATTCAAAACTGTGACCTCTAGATTACGCACGACATGTGCTAGTATTCAAAACTGTGACCTCTAGATTACGCACGACATGTGCTAGTATTCAAAACTGTGACCTCTAGATTACGCATGACATGTGCTAGTATTCAAAACTGTGACCTCTAGATTATGCATGACATGTGCTAGTATTCAAAACTGTGACCTCTAGATTATGCACGACATGCGCTAGTATTCAAAACTGTGACCTCTAGATTACGCACGACATGTGCTAGTATTCAAAACTGTGACCTCTAGATTATGCATGACATGTGCTAGTATTCAAAACTGTGACCTCTAGATTATGCATGACATGTGCTAGTATTCAAAACTGTGACCTCTAGATTACGCACGACATGTGCTAGTATTCAAAACTGTGACCTCTAGATTACGCACGACATGTGCTAGTATTCAAAACTGTGACCTCTAGATTACGCACGACATGTGCTAGTATTCAAAACTGTGACCTCTAGATTATGCATGACATGTGCTAGTATTCAAAACTGTGACCTCTAGATTATGCATGACATGTGCTAGTATTCAAAACTGTGACCTCTAGATTACGCACGACATGTGCTAGTATTCAAAACTGTGACCTCTAGATTACGCACGACATGTGCTAGTATTCAAAACTGTGACCTCTAGATTATGCATGACATGTGCTAGTATTCAAAACTGTGACCTCTAGATTATGCATGACATGTGCTAGTATTCAAAACTGTGACCTCTAGATTACGCACGACATGTGCTAGTATTCAAAACTGTGACCTCTAGATTACGCACGACATGTGCTAGTATTCAAAACTGTGACCTCTAGATTATGCACGGTTCTTTGCAGCACTACTTGGCCCATCTCATCAACTTTAGAAACCCAGGAAGCAAACCTTTGCTGGTTACCCCCAGATCCTTGCCGTGCACGCCTTAACCCAGGGAGCTCTCTTACTACCGGAGCATTTGTCCAAACACAACTGACACCTCTGCATCCCCCTTCCGGATGACGCTCTATGTGCTTCATATTTGTCGGCTTTACTGCTGAGTGTCCCAGATCAGGCACTGCTATATCCAACAAGACTATCTTCTTTCTCTGACCGAAAGTGAAAGGATAATGTAAACACCAAACCCAAAGTAAACCAGAAATGCAAGCCGAACTTGTCAGGAGACATTCAACCTCTGTCCTTGAAGCGCAGCAAATGTGGCAATCAAAATTACAGAGCTGACAAGCCTCAATTTAACTTGAACTCCAAGCGTGACAAATGAGGCAATGCAGGCCCCCCAAGGCTAAAAGGATGGCTTGGGCAGAAGGCAATAGTCAACAATGATCTTGACATACTCAGTGCCTGTTGTAGTGGTCCTCTCTAAAAGCCAGAGAGTGGCACCTAGTGGCAGACTGTCAGAGGCGCCGGTGGTGAAAATTGAGTGACGGTGCCGCGCACCAGAAAAAACACCCGGTCAGATTTAAGGTTAACTTGCTGCTGAAAATAGCAATGGTGGGCCGATGCCCACTTTCAGAAGTCCAGACTAGACTTTCTCACCTGGTGGGTTTAAACAAGGTACAAATTTGTGTGTACCCCGTGACTAACTAGATGGGGAGACAATGTTAGGCCCCCCCTGCCGTGTGCAAAACAAATTGAGTGTCACATATACTGATCTGCCGATAACTTCACAAATAAGTCCTCCATAAACCCCACAATGAGGACCGGACAAGTCTTCTACCATTCTACCCATGTGGTTAGTCATCCTGTCACCTAGGAGCTGTGGCCAGCCAAGACTATTGGCTTTGTCGCTTTTTGGTAGTTGCATCAGGTAATTAAGCAACAACTGTGGCTATCGTGTAAGAATATCAAAATTCCTCCATTCTGAACTGATCAGACTGAGCCAAGGAAGTTGTACCCTCAAGGGATTTTCAAATACACTACACCTATCTGTGCATCTCCCCTTCCCTCAGTGGACGGGGCCTCATTCGTTCATAAATGCAATTGAAATCAGAGAGGACAAACAGCACAGTCCAAACAGTACATATTCCACACCGATCCTACCCCTGTCCAAGAGTTATGAATGCATTGTGCCCAATATTGTGTAAGTTAGACCCCCTTTAATGTGAATGACATTGATACAAGTGGTATCTTGCAGCCTCTGACAATATGTGCCCCCAGTTGGGCCGAAAAGTAGGTGGTGGGAGAAAATTGTTCCCAAACCATGGAGATGCATCCCCTGCGCGTGCCCCGGGCTCAGAGCAGCACGGTTGCGCATGTAAATCCAGTTACACCCCCCGCTTCTATTTGCCTCGCGCTGCGTGGACAGCAAGGACTACTGGCGCAGCCAATGGGAGTGATCCCCTATCCTACGCCTTGTATCTACACTTGTGACCACCAGTTGCGTGACCCAGGGACACACCCCTTACCTGTCACCCTGCTCGTGAACTCATCTTTACTAGTGATAACCACATGCATTCGAGCTGCGTCCCAAAGCATTTAATCGCCTGTTCTGCTTCCCTGGGCAGAGTTGCGAATCCCAGTTGACAACAACGTTTACGTCTTCTCAGGTAAACTCCTGTTACCTTTTCTGGCTGTAGTTCAGTGGGTAGTAGTGCCCACCCCTTGTAGGAGTTACTAGAGGCATGACTAGTTTGGAGAAATGTTAAACAGGCTGCAACATGTCCGCTTGCACATTTAGCATCTAACACAAACAGGCAATTTAGAACTCGGCGGACGGGTTACTCCGCGAGGTATATCCCATCCGCTGAAATATAAATCCCATAGGACCCCCTGAGCTCGGTCACAGTGCAGCTCTCCAGGCTGCTGAGCTCAAACTCCATGCTTGCAGCAGGCGGGTCACAGGTGCACAAAGTCGGTGGAACAGAAGGGAATTTGGAAAAAGCAAAGAGGACAACCCATGAAAATTAAAAAAAAGGTTGAGGCTGGCATCAAGGTTTTTATATGGGATTTAGTGTTACACAAAATCACTGAGTGGCGCTGCACAAATACAAGAACTGGATCCCACATCTGCCACCAATGTAGGAAATTGGGTTTTCAACTGAGGGAGGTGCCAACCTTTCCCAAGCGAAGACCACAATCCCTCTCAGGAGAAACCATAAAACTCACAAAATTAAGCTGTGCTTAAACCTCTGGTAGCTTGGGACAAACAAAGTCAGGCTTAACTTAAAGGCAAGGTGTAAAGTATTTATGCGGCACACAAACAGTAATAAACTAAAAAGACAACATGAGATATCCCACACCAATTTAGAAAAATAAAGTGAAATTTAATAAATAACTTTAGACCAAAAATGTCAGAAAAATATAATCAGTAGAACTGGAGATATACAATTTTAAAGTTTCTAGTAAGTACCTCCTAAAAGCACAAAGCGCCACTTGCAGTTATCTGGTCACGCTATACCAGGGTAAAGTCACAAGTTCAGGCCAACCATGATGGAGCGTGAGCTGGATACAGGAACCAGGTCAGTCCCACTGAAAAAGCTGCCTTCTCAAAGTCTGGTGCGAAGAGTCCAGTTCGGAACAGAGAAAGCACACGGACCAGGGAGAGCGCTGTGAACAGTTGTCGCTGTAGCGCAAAGATCCTTTTGGGTGTCCCTAATGGTTGTTGTTGGAGCATCGCATAGGCAGTCACCACAGCCTGTTAGTGCCGGAGCACGATGTGCAGATCTCGTGGTGCCAGTCATCTCTGTAGTGCGAAGAATCAGGCCCACCAGAGCTTCGCATTGGTGGTCATCGAGTGCAGCAATATCTTGTCGCGACTGGGCCCGTTCACAGTTGCGAAGAGCCCAGAACATCAGGATTGCTCCTTTTTTCACAGGTAGGACACAAACTGATACCAATCAAGGGCTCAAGACCTGGGTAGGCATCTCGAAGGGATCAGAAACTTACCCCAGCAGGACTCACGTTGGTCCAGTTGCAGATCCAGGCATGTCCAATGCAGTAGGCCAGCTGGGCAGTTGCAGATTTCCGGGGCTTGTTGTGTCCCTGTGGCTCCGAACAGGAAGTCAGCCACTTGACCCTTGGAGTCACTCTGCCAGGGATGAAGGGAGCTGGTCCAGTTTACCTTCTCTGAGAACAGGGCAGTTATCTTGCAGCAGGGCAGTCATCGGGCAACAGGACAGTCCTTATTTTGTAGTATCCACAGGCCCAGAAGTGTCCCGAAGAGTTGGCCCGAGGGACCAATATTTATAGCTGGTACCATCTTTGAAGTGGGAGAAACTTCTAAACTTCCCTCCACATATGGTTCATGAATTTCCTTCCTCCCCTTGCCCAGCAGCCAAGAAGTCTGGGTTGACAAAATCCTGGTGTCAAGACCCCCACATCATGCGGAGTTCCCCAGGGCTCCTCCCTGTCACCTCTACTGTTCAACCTTTACCTCCGCCCCCTCTCCGCTCACTCCGTAACTGGGACATCACAGCTTATAACTATGCCGACGATCTGCAGATCATCTTCCCACTCAATTCCCCCAACGCGGCAGACAACTTCCACTCCGTCATGCTCCACATCCAAGACTGGATGAACTCCAATCAATTGAAGCTGAACCCCGGGAAAACCGAGCTCCTCCTCCCGGGCTCCAGCCCCTCTTTCTGGGGTACTCAGTTCTGGCCCACTGAACTGGGCCTTCCACCGAAACCCTCGATCTCTGTAAAGAGCCTCGGCGTGATCATCAACGCCGAACTCTCCCTCCGACCCCACGTCAGCTCCGTGATTTCATGCTGCTCCTTCCAACTCAGAAAGATTCGGAAGATTAGCCACCTGCTTCCCCCTCCTGCTCTGATCCAAGTAATCATCTCTCTTGTGCTCTCCCGCTTGGACTTCTCCAACTGCATCTACCACGGATTTCCAAAAACACTTCTCCATCGCCTTCAGGTAGTCCAGAACCAGGCAGCCCGCATCATTTTCAAATCCCCAAAATGGCAATCGGCCAAACCCCTGATGCATAAACTGCACTGGCTGCCTATAGAACAGAGGGTGGCCTTCAAGCTAGGTTTCCTCACGTACAAGGCTCTCCACTGCTCCAGCCCCGCCTTCCTGACCTCCCTCATCACTCCCTACCGCCCAAATCGCAACCTACGCTCTGCTCATCTTCAGTCGATTGTCATACCCAAAACCAGAACCAACAAATTCGGTGGACGAAGATTTGCCCTCTTAGCCCCGAAGTTCTGAATTCTCTCCCCCTGACCATCAAATCTAGCAGCTCCCTCCTCCACTTCAGGAAGCTGCTCAAAACCTTCCTCTTCCCCCCATCCTGCTAACCCTGCACAAGCCCCAGTCAGTGTATCACCTCTGTCCTACAGCGCCAGGAAACCCACGGTGTCAGTGTGCTCTACAAATGTCATTTAATAATAATAATTATAAAAGTTGTTTGTGAGTGTGTTACGACAGCCCCTCTGAAATATGTGGGGCAGGGAAAAGCTCCGCTCCCCCATCCTAGCAGTATGGCCCATCCTACCAACATCTAGTCCCCCTTTGATTCGCTGTCTGGGAGGAATGAACAAGAGGCCAACTACACTTATTCATGTGATCCAGGATCCAGGCTGCAGGCACAAAATGGTTTGGACTAGAAAATGCCAACTTTCTAACAGTGGCAGTTTCAGAACTGTGCCTTAAAATCTGACTTGACCATTTAAAACGGTTTTAAATTACTATTTGTTTGAGTCTAAACATGAAATTCCTACCTGCTCCCTATAAAAAGTTATCACTTATTAAATGTCGTAAGTTAACCCAATGTTATCCTTTGGGAGAGGTAAGTCCCACAGTGGCCAAAAAACAAATGTAATAGTTTTCATCATCAGGACAGGTAAAACTTAAAAGTAGATTTCCAACATTTTAAATAACCTGCTCACAGCTCTACGGGCGATTTATTTTGATGAGTTGAATTGTAAGCTTAAAACTGCACACAGACTGCAGTGGCAGGTCAGAGACGTGTCTTAAAAAACGACTTAAGTAGGTGGCACAGTAAGTGCTGCAAACACACTAGTACCATTTAATTAACCAGGCCCTGAGTATATTTTATACCCCTTTACTGCGGACTTATGAGTAAATTACATGTGCCAATCAGGTGTAGGCCAGTGTTACCATGTTTTAAGGAGTGAGCATAAGTGCCTCAGCACTTGTTAGCAGTGCTAAAGTGCACAGAGTCCTAAAGCCAACAAAAACACATTTCAGAAAACAGGAGGGGTGAAGGCAAAAAGGTATGGGTGAGACCCAGCAGAGAAGGCCAAGTCTGATAGTACTTTATTGGCATGAATTCATGGCACAATGTGTCAATCCCCTGCTTGCAAAGAGAGCTTTACACTTCAGGCTGTTTCTGCAGCCTCGCTTGGATAGTTCACTCTTGTCTCCTATTTGCAGCCTTCTCTCTCAGATTGCGGAAGTCGCTGAATGTTTCAAAGCTCTTCTTGCTGTCTCTTGTGGTGCTTTCCAGACCCGTCAACCCTGTCGTCAGATTTTACATCTCTGCCTCCTGGTTGGTTGTGTTTTGTTTACTCGTTATTTGTTTTTAATGCACATTGCATCACAAAACCTGCTTCCGCAGCGTACATTGATGGGGTGAAAAGTGCTGATTTGCTGAGAGCCTCCTTCAAGAACTGCTCCTCAGCACTGGTTTGATGCATTTGTTGAGCTGTCCTGTTTTCAGCATCTCATGGTGCTCTGCACTCACATGTAGCGTCAACATTGGGGTGTTTGTTGTGTGGTGCATGAAGCTGCCTCTTTATGTGGTTTATAAAAAATCTGATATATCGTGTAAAGAGTACAGGGGTTCCCTTATAAGTGGACAGGGCTTTATGCAATCCCAAACTGCTCTACTAGGGGTAGTATGGTCAAAGAGCCTGAGGCTTAACACAGAGGAGTGCAAGACATTTGCAAATAAACACACTGATTAATAAATGACGTCACGACTCAAGAAGGAGATCGACACCAGTTTATAAAAATAGCAAGTATCATTATACATGTTTAGGCATCAGAGAAAAATAATTCACGTAAGTACGTTTTAAAATATAAATTGTTTTCAGTTTAAAAAGGGGACACAATGTAATTTCTGAGTACTGCAATGCATTCGTATGGGAGGAAAAACAAGTTCTGCAAAGAGGTACAGCACATCGACTTACAGGACCAATCTCCGGGAGTTAAGGTGAGAAATGGGCATGGTCGAAGGCAGCACCACCAGTACACCACCGGCTACACAGGGGCTGGGTGCAGGGTACAAAATAGCATCAGAAGCCCAATTGGTTTTAGTAGAGATAGGTCACTGTGGAAGGAGGCTGCAGTCTCGGATTGGGAGACCAGTTAAGGCAAACCAAGAGGGGGTTCAAGATTTTTGATGCTCGGGATGTAGGGACACCAGGCGTCTTCTTCTGCACAGTCCGGGGTGACGGGTGCAGAGATGTCTATAGGTGCCGGGTTTCCTTACCGGGAGCTGTCCTGGTCTCGAGGGGCCTGCGTGCAGAGGCTGCAGGCGATGTCGGAGAGTCCATAAGGGGGAGACCACACTGGACTCAGACTCTGGAGCACTTGGGAACCTTGTTGGCAGCGGTCGGCCACTTGAAGTCGGGCCAGAGGCATCGTCTGCAAAGGTGACTTTGGGTGTCGAGTCTCTGGCGGTTCCAGAGGCTGCAAAGTCTACTCTTTGGAGTTTCTTTTGAACAGGTCCACTGTTCACAGGAGGTCTTGGTCCTTGTGGCAGGCAGTCCTCAGGTTCTGGAGGCACACAGCTGCAGAATCAGTCAACTTTGGCGCAGAGCCGATGGAGAAGCCCAGACAGGTCAGCGGGGCTGGGGCCAGGTCAGGTGCTCTCTTGCCACCCAAGGAAGGCTGATCAGCAGGTCATCCTGTGGAAGGGGGTGTTACGGGAAACATCCATTACAACGCAGTCATTACTTCACATTGCTTTTACAACGCAACTGCCTTTACATCGCATGCTATTACAACACATAGCATTACAACACATGTCACTACAACACATGCCAATCCAATGCATAGCATTACAACACATGCCATTACAATGCATAGCATTACAACACATGCCATTACAATGCATAGCATTACAACACATGCCATTACAATGTATATCATTACAACACATGCCATTACAATGCTTTATTAGGTAAGAAATGGAGATTTTTTAGTTTTAGGGTGGGTATGGGTTTTGGGGTAGATGGGAATAGTAATTTTTACCCCTACACTATCCAACACTTACCCTACTGTTGCCCTAAAAGTAGTATGCGTTGTAATGGTATGCCTTGTAATGGAATGCGTTGTAATGGTAGTTTAAAATGCGTTGTAATGGCATGCGATGTAATGTAGTTGTGTTGTAAAAAACACATTGTAAAGCATGCGTTGTAGTTGTTTGGGTTGTAACGTCACACCTTCTTCCTGTACAGGCTTTTCTTCTGGGTCTCCTGAGAGCAAAAGGCTCTCACCCTAGGAGGTCCGAACGGTGTCTTGGGGTGTAGGCTACCAGAAACCAGTCAGCAAGGACACCAGAGGTTCGTAGGTTTTCATGGGGCAATTCTAAAGTGCCCTCTGGGTGCATGTGTTTCTAAATCTAACACCGGCATCAGTGTGGGTTTGCCAATACAAGGTCGATACCTGTCCTCCATCTGTCAGGGAAGGCCATGGATTTAAAGGACAGCTGAAGCGCCGCATGGCCTTCAGGGAGCTGTGGCGCCGATCTGACCAGACAGCTGCATTCACTCATTCATTCAGCTCCCATGTTCATTAACGGCCAATGTGATTGGTGTGGACACTTAACCAGCTACAGAAAGTCAGAACTGAGCACCGGAAGTTACCTATCTGCGCCTGCATCTGCTTCCAGGTATGTCTATTCAAAAACATGCTGTATTAACATTATAACCATAAAACAGTCCTTTACTTGCTTTAAACTGCGGCAAATCCAAAGGATATACATTAACTGCGAGTCCATCGCCCGAAACTCTGAAGAATACAATAAAACCAAAATACACATTTTTTTATATATGCGTGATGCATGCCAGTTTCAGCTGTATTCTGGCCTCGAGAGGAAGATTGTTCAGAGCTTTCAAGTGTGTAAAAAGGTGGTCGAACTTTCTTGTGCCAGTAAGTAGTCTGGCGGCCGCGTTGAGGCAGGCTTTCAAAGGCGCCGTATTCCAGTCTACAAATGACAAGTGCTTGGACTGCCATTTTTAGGTCGGGAGCATCGATGAAGGGTTTCAGTTCCTTGGTAGCTCAGGTGGAACCTGGCTGATTTGGCCATCGAGTTGATGTGATCTTGCATGTTCAGGCTGCAGCCCAGGGTTACTCCCAGAGATTTGGCTGATTCTACGATGGTCAGTAGGCAGTTTAAGGCTTTGATGGACTTTATCCATAGCTGAAGATCAGGATTGATTTTTGTAGGGGAGATTAGGAGAAATTCTGTTTCTTTGAGTTGAGTTTAAGTTGATTGGAGGCTAACCATTGGACAGTCTGTCTAGGGCCTCATTCAGGGAGAGGATCTCCTCGAGAAAAAAGGCTTTGATGTAGATCTGGGTATCGTCAGCATACATTTGGTAGGAGATATTCACGGTGCATGGAACATCGGTGTTAGAAAGGCGAACCCGGGGAGGCAGAAGGTGTCTGACTGACCACCCCTAGGTCTACCCCTCCTTCAGAGAAGGGACCGAGCGATGTCGAGAGGCCTCCGACGGGAGGGCCCTCTCCTAGAATCGTACAGCAGAGTAACCACACCACTACAAATATACACCACACGTAGATAGAGTTTTCAATCTTTATCGGGCAATAAGTATCGTTTCAATATATACAGCAGATCCAGAGATCTGGAAAGTCTCGTGGCAAGGGGCAAGGTAGCGGGACAGTCTTATAGATGGTCGGTTGCAATGGGGCCCTACGCACAGCTCTCAATCCTCGAGCTGGGGGGTTCCGGAAGGTTGGGCCGCGGCAGCGCCAGCAGGCTCCAAGATGGTTCAGCGAGTGTGGACCGCGGCAGCGCCAGCAGGCTCCAAGATGGTTACAGCAAAGATGGACCGCGGCAGCGCCAGCAGGTTCCAAGATGGTTCAGCCGATGTGGACCGCGGCAGCGCCAGCAGGCTCCAAGATGGTTACAGCAAAGATGGACCGCGGCAGCGCCAGCAGGTTCCAAGATGGTTCAGCGAATGTGGACCGCGGCAGCGCCAGCAGGCTCCAAGATGGTTACAGCAAAGATGGACCGCGGCAGCGCCAGCAGGTTCCAAGATGGTTCAGCGAGTGTGGACCGCGGCAGCGCCAGCAGGCTCCAAGATGGTTACAGCAAAGATGGACCGCGGCAGCGCCAGCAGGTTCCAAGATGGTTCAGCCGATGTGGACCGCGGCAGCGCCAGCAGGCTCCAAGATGGTTACAGCAAAGATGGACAGCGGCAGCGCCAGCAGGTTCCAAGATGGTTCAGCGAATGTGGACCGCGGCAGCGCCAGCAGGCTCCAAGATGGTTACAGCAAAGATGGACCGCGGCAGCGCCAGCAGGTCCCAGGTAGAGCAGCAAGGGGAGTTCGTCTAAGGGTCAGCCGCGACAGCGTCAGCAGGGCTTCTCGACTCCGGGATACAACTGCCGTCCTACTCCGGGGCTGGCCCAGATATAGGTCTGGAGTCCTTTGATGTCCGGACCCTCTCGCCTGGGGGTCAGAGGGGCCGGGATGATGGTGTCCAGACACCCAGCAGGGGGGTGGAGCCACAGCCCAGGGAGGCCGGAGGGCGATCAAAACCAGGCATCCGGGGACGGTTGGAGAGCCATCGAAACTCCCCTCTCCTTGTCTCTGGTCGAGTGGCCACTCTACCACCCGGAGGGCTCTTGGTGCCTCGATGGCGGGCTCGCTGGGGCCGTGGCCGCGGCTGGGCCGGGACCACGTGTCTATGACGTGATGGGCCCAAGATGGCGTCGGGCCTGGAATGAGGGTCCGGGGTGGGCACCAGACCGGTCATGCTGGGGCGGCCCGAGTGTGCCGTGTCAGTGGTTGTGGGCCGCCGGGTGGCGGATCTGGTGGTGTGGAGGGCGTGCAGAGGTGTGCCCGAGGCCGACCCGGTGCTGGATGGAGGGCCGATGTCGTCCGGGGCCCGCCATGCGGGAGGGGTAGGACCACGCCACGAGGCCGGGTCCAACACACGTCCCCCCCAGCTGAAGGCAGGGGAGAGTCACCCATCTTCTTGGGGATTCTCCTCGCCAAGGCGGAAGAATCTGGGGAGGCCGTCAGCGTTGGCGTGGTCGTTGTCAGGGCGATGTTCCACGGTGAAGTTCATCCCTTGGAGGGAGATGGACCAACGTAGCAACTTCGGGTTCTCGCCCCGCATCTGCATCAACCACCGCAGGGGCCGGTGGTCGGTCTGTACTCGGAAGTGGGTGCCGAAGAGGTAGGGCTGGAGCTTCTTTAGGGCCCATACGACGGCAAATGCTTCCCTCTCGATGGTGCTCCATCGTTGTTCTCGGGCCAGCAGGCGCCGGCTAATGAAGGCCACAGGAAGGTCAACTCCGTCAGAGTTCATTTGGGAGAGTACGGCCCCAATGCCGTGTTCCGAGGCGTCAGTTTGAACAATGAACTCTCGGCTGTAGTCGGGGGCCTGGAGCACCGGGGCGGTGCACATGGCAGTCTTTAGTGTCTCAAAGGCTACTTGGCACTCGGGGGTCCAGTGCACCTTCGGGGGTAGTCTCTTGGAGGTTAGTTCTGTGAAGGGCCCCACAATGCTCCCATAGTCCTTTATGAACCGCCGATAGTATCCAGTGAGCCCCAGGAAGGCTCGGACAGCGGTCTGGGTGACGGGGGGCTCCCAGGCCTGGACGGCGTTGATCTTGGGTTGAAGGGCGAGCCACTTGGCCGCTCCCCACTTGGTGTCCCAAATAGGTCACGGACCCTTGACCGATCTGGCACTTGCTGGCTTTTATAGATAGTCCGGCCCGTTGGAGGGCCGTCAGGACCTTCCAGAGGTGGGTCAGGTGCTCGTCCCAACAGAGGCTGTACACCGCAATATCGTCCAGATAGGCGGCACTGAACTCTTCCAGCCCTGCCAGCACCCGATTCACTAGTCTCTGGAAGGTGGCCGGAGCATTCTTCATGCCGAAGGGCATCACGTTGAAGTGGAAGTGGCCATCGGGGGTCGAGAAAGCGGATCGTTCTTGTGCCCCTGGCGTGAGGCCGATTTGCCAGTATCCGGCCGTGAGGTCGAAGGTGCTGAGGTACCTGGCGGCTCCCAGGCGATCGATCAGTTCATCCGCTCGGGGAATGGGATGGGCGTCGGTCCTGGTGACGGCATTCAGTCCCCGGTAGTCGACACAGAACCGCAGCTCCGGGGGCACCCCGGGGGCGGCGGCCTTAGGGACCAGACCGACGGGACTGGCACATGGACTGTCTGAAGGTTCGACTACACCTAGGGCTAGCATCTTGGAAACTTCGGCTTGGATGCAGGCCCGGACTCGGTCGGGGACTCGGTAGGCTCGGTGCCGCACGGGCGGACTGTCCCCGGTGTCGACGTCGTGAACACACCACTGGGTGACTCCGGGGGTGAGGGAAAATAAGTTCGCAAATTGACCCAGCAGTTTCTGGCAGTCCTGGCGCTGTTTGGGTGTCAGCGCGGGAGAGAGGGAGACTCCCTCGACGGAGCCATCTTTCTCGGAGGTGCTCAGGAGGTCTGGTAGAGGCTCGGAGTCGTCCTCTGCTCCGTCATCGATAGCCAACAACAGGCTCAGTTCGGTGCGGACAAAGTGGGGCTTGAGCCGGTTGGCGTGTAGGACCCGGAGGGGGTTCCGGGGGGACTCCATGTCCACTAGGTAGGTGACGGGGCTCTTGCGCTCCACCACTTTGAAGGGCCCCGTCCATTTGTCCTGGAGGGCGCCGGGGTCGACCGGGGACATGACCCAGACCTGCTGGCCCGGCTCGAATTCAATGGACGAGGCATTTTCATCATACCAGCGCTTCATCTCCTCATGACTGGCCTTCAGGTTGGTTTCGGCCAGTTCCCGGAACTTCCGAGTCTTGTTGCGGAGAGTCAAGAGGTATCGGAAAACATCGGGCGGAGTATCGGAGGCGGCCAGCTCCCAGCCTTCCTTGACCAGGCTGAGGGGGCCTCGCACCGGGTGTCCATATAATAGTTCAAAGGGGCTGAACCCCAGGGACTTCTGGGGTACCTCCCGGTAGGCGAACAGGAGGCATGGCAGCAGAACGTCCCATTTGCGCCGGAGGGGCTCTTCTAGGCCCTTGATAATTCCCTTCAGGGTCCTATTAAATCGCTCCACTGGTCCATTCCCTTGAGGGTGATACGGGGTGGTGAACTTATACGCGACCCCGCACTGTTGCCACAGGGATCGCATATATTTCGATATAAAGTTTGTGCCCGATCACTGACGACCTCTCGGGGGAAGCCGACTCGGGAGAAGATCCCCATTAGCGCCGACCCACTACGGGGGCTGTGATAGTCCGGAGGGGGATAGCTTCTGGGTAGCGGGTGGCATGGTCCACCAGGACGAGGATGAAGCGGTGCCCCTGAGAGGTTGGAGGATCCAGGGGCCCCACGATGTCGATCCCTACTCGCTCGAAGGGAGTGGTCACCACGGGAAACGGTTGGAGTGGGCCCTTGATTTTCCCCCCACTCTTTCCGCTGGCTTGGCAGGTCGGACAGGTTCGGCAGTGGTTGTACACATCGCGGCGCATCTTCGGCCAATAAAAGTGGGTCACCAGGCGGCTGTAGGTTTTGTCCTGCCCCAGGTGCCCGGCGAGGGGCACATCATGTGCCAGGTTTAAGAGAAAGTCTCTGAAGTGGAGGGGGACGACTAGCACTTGGCCGGCCCCCAGCTCGGCGATCTTTTGTTCACTGTACAGGAGGTCCTGGTCCCAATAGACCCAGTGGGACCCCGAGGAGTCTCCGGTGGCTTGCGTGGCGGCTTGTTGTCGGAGTCCCTCAAGGGACGGACAAGTCTTTTGTTCCCGACGGAACTGCTCGCAGGTGGGGCCCCCTTCTTGGCGCCACTGGGCTAGTTCGGGAAGGGGCCCGAGCTCGGGAAGTTCTTCATGGCGGGGGCCCTGCGGCCCCAGTTCGGGTTCGGCCATGGCAGTGGCGGGTGGCGGAGGTGCCGGCCATTCAGGTTCTTCGGGCAGCTTGTCTTCGGTTGGGACGGCGTCCCGGGTGGACATGGATCAAGTCGTTACGCAAACCCATTCAGGAAGGCCTAGCATCCCCAGATGCTCTCTTTGCTCGATCTGTGCCCAGGGGGAACTTTCCAGGTCGTTCCCTAGGAGGCAGTCCACCGGGGCATCGTCTCGGACGGTGACTTTCAGCATGCCGGACACTCCTCCCCACTCGAAGGGGATGCGGGCCATCTGGCACAGGCTCTCGGAATTGTCCGCTGACCGGACAGGGCACAGAACGTGGGGCAAGATTTGTTCTGGGGTCACCAGATGGCAGCGGACGGCGGTTATGCTGGCCCCCGTGTCACGGAGAGCCTCGGCCCGGCGTCCGTTGATGGTGACCCACTGACGGTACTTCTGGGTGTTGATCGGAATCTGGTCTCGGGGGATCATGTCTTTGTCGCCCAGGGAGGCGAGGCACATGGCCGCGGACTCCCGTTCTTCTGGTTCCATAGGGACCTCTTCTTCTTCATCCTTTTCTGCGCTCAGAGCAGCTGCAGTGATTTGTCAACCGGGGGGCCCGGTGGTGCCGGGCCGCTGGTTCATGGGGCAGAGAGGATCATTGGCATAGTGACCCAGCCGCTGGCATCTGTGGCATGTAACGTGGGGGCGTGGCCCCGGTCGGGCTGGATGGGCCCCCCTCGGGCTGGAGGCTGGTGTAGCGGAGGCAGGCGAAGACCCCGGCGGGAGGTCTCGACCTCGGCTGGTGCCAGACCCGCCGCCTCGCGGCCGGTGGTTCCCCGGGGACCCTCGACCGTATTCTCATGTGGTGTTCCGGTGGAGGCGGTTGCTCGCCCACCGATCTGCTTCGACCGCTAGCTTCCGCGGCTCGGTCAACTTGCTGTCGAGGAGGTGCTGTCGTAGTTCAATGAAGCAGTTGTTGGAGAGGTGCTCCCATAACATCAGGTCGACCAACTGCTGGTAGGTAGTGACCTGACTGCCTTTGACCCACCCCTCGAAGGCTCTGCTAAAAAAGTTCACATATTCTACCCAAGTGGTACCTGGGATTTTTTTACAGTCTCGGAACCTCTGCCGGTACATTTCGGGGGTGAGTCCGTAGCGCGTGAGTAGGGCCGTTTTCATGTGTTCATAGGAGGTCATTTCGGTGTCAGGGAGTTCCAGCAGGGCGTCCCTCCCTTCGTTGATGAACTTTCCCCACAGGCTGGCGCCCCAATCCTTCAGGGGCACCTGATGGGCGGTCATGGCCACCTCGTAGGCTTTGAACCATTGTTGGATATCATCGTTCTTGTAGTATTCTTTGACTACATCTTTCGGTAGGTGAACCTTGGTGTCCACGGGAGGGGCCGCGGTCTTGGCCCCGGCCGCGCTATCTTCGTTGATCTTGGCCTTGATTTCTAGTTTATTTATTTATTTATTTTGGACATTTGTAGAGCGCCTGGTTACGCGCACCGGCGTGTCCCCGCGCTATGGTAAGTGGAAATAGAAGCCCCAACCACCCACAAAACGTCTACCTGCTGTACAAGTGAGTTTTTAGCTTTTTTCTGAACAAGGTCTCGGACGGTTCCAGCCGTAGGTCCAGAGGTAAGGCATTCCAATGCTTAGGCGCAAGGTACCTGAAGGATCTCCCTCCCATACGAGCTTTCCTTACTCTTGGAACCTTCAGTAGCCCGGTGCGGGAGGAGCGAAGACTGCGCGTAGGCTCATACCAGGCCACCAGAGTCTGCAGCGGAGCCGGGGCTTTACCGCTCAGAATGCGGTGGCAAGTAGAGAGAGCTTTGAACTCTACCCTTTTCGCAACCGGGAGCCAGTGTAATGCCTGAAGCGCTGCTTTAGAGGGAGACCTCTTAGGGAGCCTCAAAACCAGGCGTGCCGCTGCATTTTGCAGCACCTGGAGGCTGTTTATGCTCTTTCCCGTCGCCCCCAGATACAGCAAATTGCCATAATCCAGGCGCGACGTTACAAGGGCATGCACCAGTGTCCTGCGAGCTGCAATAGGAAGGAGATCTAATACCTTCCTTAGAGTTCTCAGGACACCCAAGCACACCCCTGCCACCCGGCCAATCTGAGGGCCCAGGGCCAAATCCGCATCCAGCCACATGCCAAGATTTCTTACCTCCTGACAGGGAACAGGCATTGCTCCCAGGCAGGGTGGCCACCACGCCGACGACCAGGCCGCCGGTCCGCCCCCCACCACGAGCACCTCGGTCTTGTTGCCATTCAATTTCAAGCAGTTGGCGGACATCCAGGTAGCCAGTTCTTGCATGCAGTCCCTGAAGATGTCCGCCGCAAGACCGGGCGCGCGTGAGAGGGAGATGACCAGCTGCGTGTCGTCGGCGTATGACACCAGGCGCAGCCCGAATTTTTCAACAATTGTCGCTAGAGGGGAGACATAGAGATTGAACAGGTCGGGCTCAGGGATGAGCCCTGAGGCACGCCCTGTCCAAGCCCCATCTCCTTTGAGTAGCAGTCGCCCAGGCGGACCCGAAAGCACCTGTCAGACAGGAACGATCTAATCCAACCAAGCGCTGCACCTGTTACCCCTCCTTCACTCAGACACTGTAGCAAGATGGAATGTGCTACAGTGTCGAATGCAGCGCTCAGGTCCAGAAGGATCAAGGCCATAGTTTGGCCTTCATCCACCCCCTGCCGCAAGGCTTCTACCGCCATGAGGAGGGCTGACTCCGTCGAGTGGCGGGGGCGGAAGCCAAACTGAGAGTCATGGAACAGGGAGGCCTCCTCCACAAACTTCATCAGTTGGTGATTAACAATCTTTTCCGCAACCTTCGCCATGTACGGCAGGAGAGAGATGGGGCGGAGATTTTCTAGTTTTTTAAAGCTTACATTGGCTTTTTTTTGCAGAGGAAGTACAATTGCTTGTTTCCAGGCAATGGGAACAGTCTGCGTCTCAAAGGAGGCATCTAATAGATGGCGGATATATGGTTCCAATACCTGCAAACTCCCCATCAGCCGCCTGGGTGTAGTGGGGTCTTTTGGAGAGCCGGATTTAATGGTCCCGCAGATGTGGATAAGTTCCTCAGTAGACGGGGTAGAAAAGGTGGTCAACCACTGATCTCCTTTTATCTTAGTCGTATCCACAGACTTAGGGCTGTCACCAACCTGCTGAGGGAAGGTAGCGTATATCGTCGCCACCTTGTTAGCAAAAAACTCTGCTATGCGGTCACAGCCCTCCGCCGAGCAGAGCTCCTTGGGCACCACTGCAGGCTTGCCTACTGAGAGGGACTTATAAATTGAGAATAATTCTCTAGTGGAGTGTTCTGCTCCTTCAGTCCTCTTGCCAAAGTATGTAGTCTTGGCCTTCCTAATCAATCTGTGGTAGATGCGCCTGTTTTCTATATACCCTGTCTTGGCGTGAGCAGTAAGTGCTGCTCTCCATTGTCTCTCTGCACGTTTGCAAGCTACTTTGGCCGCTCGCACCTCCTCATTATACCATGGTGCTGTTTTTTGCACACGGCCCCCCACCTTTGCCATGCCCAGTGGGGCCACCAGATCCAGGGCTTCCGTAATCCGCTGGGTCAGGTTGATGTTAATTTCCTCTGCTCCTTCTCCCCCTGGGTTGCCCTTCATTGTGAGCGCCTGATTAAATTTAGCTTGAGAGAAGGCCGCCCATCTGCGCCTCGGATATTTATCCGCAGAAGGTTCTGCCGGGCGCTTTCCCTGCATATGGATCGTAAAGGGTATAAGGTGGTGATCTGACCATGGAATAGGTACGGGGTCATGGGCTTCCACTTGGTCCCAGTTTGCAAAAATCGGGTCCAGGAGGTGTCCCAGTTGGTGTGTGGGCCTCTTGACTTTTTGCTCAAACTGGAGGCCAGTCATCACTTGACCGAAATCCCTGGCCGTCTTATCATTTGGGTCATCTATATGGAGATTGAGATCCCCTAATACCAAGTATTTATTGGCTCGCAGTGCAGCCTCCGTGATGCCTTCAACTAGGCTCTCACTGAATCTCGCTGTTGAGCCGGGAGGCCGGTAGATTAAAAGTCCCTTCAGGGTACAGTTACCACTGACCGAGGTGGAAAAGGAGCCAGCTTCGCTACCCTCAATTTTAATATGTTCCAGTAGACATTGGAGGCCCTGTTTGGCTACAATGGCTATTCCCCCACCTCTGCCTATTGGTCTTTCTAGCCTCAGTATGGAATAGCCCTCCGGAATAGCCTCAGTAATCTCCGGCATGGAGTCCTGGTCTAGCCACGTTTCCGTGAGGAAGACCAGGTCCCATTGCCTCTCGCTGAGGAGGTCATGTATGTCAAGGCTGTGTCTGCGTAAAGATCGAACATTCAGCAGTCCACAGACCAAGACATTTTGATCTCTAGTTTCGACACCCCCTCGGTGAAAGGCAAATTTACAATGGCTACAGCCTACAGTGTCTTCAGCCGTCATACTGTGTAAGCATGATCCCAAGTGCTTACTGCGGAGGGCAACTAAATCCTCTCGACTCCAGCATCTCTCAGGCCTCGTTCGTGTTCATATGCTAGTCGTTTTTCTTCGAGGTCACGTTGTCTCCGTTTCTCTTCTAGATCCCCCTCCAGCCGTAGTTGCTCGAGGGCTATCTTTTTCTCTGCTAGCTGGAGTTCTCCGTCTAGCCGGAGTCGTGCAAGTTCCACTTCGTGTAGCCGGTTGCGCTCTCGTTCTCGAGCGTCTTCATAGATGAGGACCGCGTTTAGTGTTGCGGTTCTTTCCCCCGTCGGGGGTGCGCTGGTTTCCTGTTGCCCGTTCGGGCCATTCTCCTCTTGGGGTGGTCTGTCTCGGGTTTCCACCCAGGCTTGTAGGGCCGATTTGAAGTCCTCTTTTGTGCTCAGGCCAGTAGTAGCGATAACCATGTCTTTACAGAATTGTTTTAGTTCTTTGTGGCTGTATTCTTCTATCTTCTCTTTCTGGAATTCGGCAGGTAGGTTGGTTCCTTGGGTCGTCATGGTCTCTGTGTGTTTTTCCATCGTAGCGGGTAGATCACTCTCTGTACGATTTTGCGTTGGCTCGGATCGCAGCGCCTGCCACCAATGTTAGAAAGGCGAACCCGGGGGAGGCAGAAGGTGTCTGACTGACCACCCCTAGGTCTACCCCTCCTTCAGAGAAGGGACCGAGCGATGTCGAGAGGCCTCCGACGGGAGGGCCCTCTCCTAGAATCGTACAGCAGAGTAACCACACCACTACAAATATACACCACACGTAGATAGAGTTTTCAATCTTTATCGGGCAATAAGTATCGTTTCAATATATACAGCAGATCCAGAGATCTGGAAAGTCTCGTGGCAAGGGGCAAGGTAGCGGGACAGTCTTATAGATGGTCGGTTGCAATGGGACCCTACGCACAGCTCTCAATCCTCGAGCTGGGGGGTTACGGAAGGTTGGGCCGCGGCAGCGCCAGCAGGCTCCAAGATGGTTCAGCGAGTGTGGACCGCGGCAGCGCCAGCAGGCTCCAAGATGGTTACAGCAAAGATGGACCGCGGCAGCGCCAGCAGGTTCCAAGATGGTTCAGCGAAGGTGGACCGCGGCAGCGCCAGCAGGCTCCAAGATGGTTCAGCAAAGATGGACCGCGGCAGCGCCAGCAGGTCCCAGGTAGAACAGCAAGGGGAGTTCGTCTCAGGGTCAGCCGCGACAGCGTCAGCAGGGCATCTCGACTCCGGGATACAACTGCCGTCCTACTCCGGGGCTGGCCCAGATATAGGTCTGGAGTTCTTTGATATCCGGACCCTCTCGCCTGGGGGTCAGAGGGGCCGGGATGATGGTGTCCAGACACCCAGCAGGGGGTGGAGCCTGAGCCCAGGGAGGCCGGAGGGCGATCGAAACCAGGCATCCGGGGACGGTTGGAGAGCCATCGAAACTCCCCTCTCCTTGTCTCTGGTTGAGTGGCCACTCTACCACCCGGAGGGCTCTTGGTGCCTCGATGGCGGGCTCGCTGGGGCCATGGCCGCGGCTGGGCCGGGACCACGTGTCTATGACGTGATGGGCCCAAGATGGCGTTGGGCCTGGAATGAGGGTCCGGGGTGGGCACGGACCGGTCATGCTGGGGTGGCCCGAGTGTGCCGTGTCAGTGGTTGTGGGCCGCCGGGTGGCGGATCTGGTGGTGTGGAGGGCATGCAGAGGTGTGCCCGAGGCCGACCCGGGCTGGATGGAGGGCCGATGTCGTCCGGGGCCCGCCATGCGGGAGGGGTAGGACCACGCCACGAGGCCGGGTCCAACAATCGGTAAGCGGTTCTAGATGAAGGTTGAAGAGGGTGGGGGACAGGGTTGATCCTTGAGGGACTCCGACCGTGACCGGAGAGGGAGCAGACAGGTTACCGTTAATTAGGAATCTCTGTGATCGGTTTTGTAGGAAGGATCTAAACCATTTTAGAACAGAGTCATCCAATCCCATCCTTAGTTTGAGGCATTCAACTAGCTTTTCATGGTTGACCGTGTTGACGGTCGAGGAAAGATCTAGGAGGATTAGAAGACAGGTTTGGCCTTGGTCCATGGCTTAGAGGGCATCATCAACGATGTGGAGCATGGTGGTTTTAGTGCTGTGCCCAGGTCTGAATCCGGATTGGAAGTCATCGAGTAGGTGGAAGTTGTTGATGTGTTGACTTAGCTGTTGTTGCACACACTTCTCCAATACTTTGGCTAAGAGAGGGATATTGGAGATAGATCTGAAGTTGTTGGGGGAGGCTGGATCCAACAAAGGTTTTTTTAAAACGGGGAGGACTTGGCCGGCTTTCAAAGAATCAGGAATCAATGCCTGCTGGAGAGAGGCATTACTTATTGCAGTCCAGCTAGGAATAATTGATTGGGCGACGGCCTCTAGCCAGTTGGAGGGGAGCGGGTCATTAAAATGGTTATTAGGGTTTAAGGTGGACAGGATTTTTGAGATGAAGTCTTCTTCATAGAATTTGAAGTCGGTCCAGTGTGCTTGATGTTTAGGTGAAGCCAGGGTGGGTGGCATGGAAGGAGGAGGTAGGTCAGTAAGGGGTAGTATGTGGCCGAACTGAGTTCTTTACCTAAGGCTGTGATTTTGTCATCCAAGAAAGAGGGGAATTCCTCGGATGAGATTAGAGACTTTGGGGGTTCTTTCGAAGTTTTGGCCAGTTTATTGGATTGGTGTTTGACCAGTTTGAAGAGTTTGTGGGGCCTGTTCTTGGCGTTCCCCAGTTCGGATCTGAAGAATTGAATGCTATTGAATGCTATTGGGATTATCATAATAGTGCCTTAACCCAATGTTGTTAAAATTATCTTTGACATAATGAAGCCAGGGGATAGCCAGAACCTTTTGTAGGTGCATACAGTCTCTGAGAATACTCCTTGAGAATAATAGGTCCTCTGAGGTCCAAACTTTTCCCCAGAGAATCAGTGGGGCGATATTTATTCTATCTACTACAGAATCCAACCCCACTTCCGAATGACACAAATGTGTAGGAGAACTAATAGGAATCATCAACAGTTTTTTAGAAATGTATTTTCCAAAATTTGTAACTGGGTGCTTTTATGATGTCCCCATACTCCTGCCCCCTTGGTAGCTACTGACAGGCATTTTGGTTTGTATAGGGTTATCATTTCCGCTACAGGCTTATGTCCCAGCTTGCAAGCACAGTACAACAAAGAAATGGTCCAGTAGCACACAACGCTTATTGCAAAAGCCAACAGTAAGTCGCATCCACAATACCAATTCTTAGAAGTCAAATTTGCAAGTAATGCAGTTTATTCACAATCAAGTAGAGATCCTTAGTTGTGGCAACGCAGTTGCTCAATCATCTTCAAAAAATGCAAAATATTTACAATATTCGGTGCTCAGCGTTGGGAAACGGGGAATGAGAAGTGATTGTGATTAAAGTGAAAACGTGATGGTAGTGGACAAGGACAGGGTGGTGTGGCACATATCGATTAGATTAACATGGCGATACTGATCCGGCCTTAATAAAGGTCAATTGTTCCAAAGAAGTCACACAGCAGTCTATGAACACTGTCAAATGAATTACAGTTGTCCTGGCTTGTGATCTGGTTGAAGTCAACGTTTCGACCCCTACATGGTTAACTAGGTGAGTCCAGCCTTAGGGTGGGGTCTTCATCAGGACTAAAGATGTAGGAAGCACCCAAATCGGCATCCAGCATGTTCCTATGGGCTGGAAAGTAGTGTTGAAATGCGGCTCGACATACCTCTCAGGAAAAAGGTGGGGTACGGCCATCCATGCACGTACGCGTTGGAAAAACTGCAGGTTGGTAGATCACTGTCTGAATTCGGATGAATCTTTGGTCAACTGTCCAGCTCTGGTTCTGCTTCCAGAGTCTAAAGGAAAGCGGAATAGGCCCTCTTCTATTCTGCTAGTGTGTTGGACCCTAGCCACAAGGGGGGTAGGGGGGTTGGGCCCTAGCCACAGTGTGTTGGACCCTAGCCACTAAATCTACCCACTCCGCTCCACTCCACTTTAATCTACCCCACTCCACTCTAATTCACCTCGATGCATCCCATTCTACCGTACTGCACTTCAGTACAATCTATCCAGTCTACTCCACTTCAATCTACCACACTTCACTCCAATCTATCCCACTCATTCAATCTACCCCACTTCACTCCAGTTTACCCCACTCCACTGTACCCCATTTCTCTCCAATCCACAGCACTCCACTCCAATCTACCCCACTCCAATCTACCACAATCCACCACAATCCAATTTATCACCATCCACTCTAATCTACTCCTCTCCATTCAGTCTATCTCACTTCACTCCAATCTACCCAACTGCATTCAACCGCAATCTACCCCACTCCAATGTACAGCAATACTCTCCAGTCTTCCCCAATCTACCCCACTCCAATCCACTCCAATCTACCACAATCTACCCCACTTCGCTCCAAATGACCACACTCCTCTCTAATCTATCCCAATCCACTACACTCCTATCTACCCCACTCCACAGCAATCTAATTCACTCCGATCTACCCCACTCCAATCTACCACAAGCTATCCCAATTCACTCCAAACTACCCCACTCCTCTCTAATCTACCCCAATCCACTACACTCCTATCTACCCCACTCCACATCAATCTAATTTACTCCGATCTACCCCACTCCACCCCAACCTACTCCACTCCAGACCACCACACTTCACTCAAATCTACCCCACTCCACTCCAGTCTAATCCACAGCGGCGATGACTCTATGAAAGCAAAGAAGCGTCACCCCATCGCTGAAAGTGTAGGGAAACGTGAAAAATAAAATGGTACTAAAATACATTTATTACAATTGTGGGCACAGTGCACTTCCATTTAAAGTAGGGATGCCATTTTGTCAGACTGTCTTGTGATACGCATGCACACTTTAAACACTCCAACCCAAGCTGCCTAACACAGCTGGGTGGAGAGCAAGCACAGGCCTCCAGGGTCTGACGGAGCGTCAGACCAGGGTGCTGCAGCTAATCCTTGCACTGCTCTCATGCTTTCTGAGCAGCATGCAAGCTGCACCAGGATTGGTAGAGGGGAGTTGGATGAAGCTCTGAGGAGATGCTTCCTGTGCAGGAGGACCCACTGAGTGCCGAGAAGAAAAGGAGCAGTAGAGTGGGTACATAAAACTTTATTTGTGTTTTTTAAATTAACTTGCTGACAGCAGGTAGGAGGATGGCTTAGTATATGGTGTACACTTATTTAAGTGAAGGCCTTGCACTAATCCAGGCAACCCTTGTGGTGATTTTAGTGGTCTTAAACAACCTTAGAAAGCTCTGTAAGTAGTGGCTATGGAGAGCAGCCTTAAAGCTTCGTTCAGAAGGAGTGTTAAGCAGCTTGTTTTACCAGATCTAATCATGCAGTGTGGGTTAAACGAAAAAGAACCACACAGTGTAGCTATAAAAATAACTATATTTATTATACACACTCACTGACACATTGGTATATCTCCCGCTGGAGATATAAACACAACATACACAATAATACTTCATTTGCAAGAGGTAAGTAATCACAATACACTGTGGTCTCCAGGGAAAACCAAACCAGACACTAAGGAAGTGGAATACGAACTGCAACCGAAGTCGGGACATGGACCAGGAAATACAGAAGAGCTGGGGACACAAGGGACCACCCAAGGTAAATACCCCGGAACCCCATGGAGGCTGTGTGCAGAGTGGGAACACAGAAACATTCTCAATAAAAGTCAACACGAAAGTCGTAGTTTTGAAGAAGAAGGACTTTTTCCAAAAGACCCTAAAGAAACCCAGTGGAAGACAGAAGATTGGAGCGTCACCCACCCGTGGATACCCCAGGATCCAGGATACCTCCACCAGTGAAACCGGGTTAATAGTTGTGAAGTGACATCAGAAACAGCCGTAGACCACAATGGAGGACTTCAGTAAAGATGCTGATGGCGAAGACTGTGCAAGAGTCTCGTGGAATCCAAGGGTGGATTCCTGAAGAGAAGAACTAGCAAGCAGAGGGGACAGAGTCTATGCCGCTCGGAGGGGACCAGGAGGCACGGAGGAGCAATGCCCACCGATGATGGAAGATGCAGGAGTGATGAAGGTGACCTTGTCGCTGCAGCTGTGAGGACCAGGCGATGCTAAGGAACACCAGGATCCATGCACGAGCTGTACCGTGTTGAAAATAGAGATATAGGGGGGTCGGTGTCCGGCGGGAGCACCAACAAGTCTTGGCAGCTGCAACAGGCATGGAAAGCGAAGAAAGAACAATGTTGGGACCAGCAAGCTCCAAGGGACTCACCACAAGCTGGAGAGTCAAAGCAGGCCCAGAGCAAGCAGGGAGCCCACAGGCCAAAGGCACAGGAGTCACAAGAGGACCTTGAGCAGCTCACCAAATATGAAGGTCCAGGGTGCAGGGGATGCAGGGAGGACACTGATCTTGGCAGGAAGAATTGTGTCCGGGGTAGGCAGCTGCACTAGCTTGCTGGTAGACCCTTGCATGCTGTTACCGGGAGTACATGGGGATTCCCGGAGGAGCCCCCAAGTGCACGGAAGACATGCAGGATGCTGGAGATTCTTGTATCCTGAAGATGCCTGGAGCGAAGAGCCAACAAACCTTGGCAACAGGGGATCCCAGTGGTTCAGACGAGGGATACTGGCCTAAAACTTGCTGAAAGGACAGGTCAGGCCATGAGGGAGTTGCAGAGCCACCACCTATGTTGCTGAGCCTTTCAGAGTCTGTGGGATGTCAGGAGCAGCAGACCGGTCAGCTTTGTTGCAGTGACGGCAGATGCAGGGGTGTAACTCTTTTACTCCAAAGGAGATTACTTTGGGTGTCCTTGATGCCCCCAGTTCTGGAAGAAGCACAGACAGAGACGACGAAGGAGACTTGCAGACCAGCGAGACCAGGAACAGCAGGAGTCTTCCTTGATGTAGTCTGGGTTCCAGGCGAAGTCCAAGTGTCCGGATGGTTGGAGAGTGACGTGGTTTCAGGCTTGAGTCTTGTCCCACAACAAATCTGAGGACCCACCCACGGGTAACCCCTTAAATACCATAAGAAAGGGATTAGGATGACTCAGGGTCCCTCTCAGAGGAGGGACTGGACAGAGGAGAGGATACTCCCATGTCCATTGTGCAGGTTTGCACCAGAGCAGGTGCAAAGGGCTCCCTGAACTGGCTCAAACTGAAGATTTCAAGAAGGGCACCAAATGTGCCCTTTAAAGCAGTCTGTGATGCTGGCAAGCACCCTCACCCCAGCCCAATACACTAAGTCCTGTCTGGGAGGTGGTCACACCCCCCTGTGACAGGAAACCTATTGTTGGTTAGGCAGCAGCACTAGCCTGCTGGTAGACCCTTGTATGCTGTTACCGGGAGTACATGGGGATTCCCGGAGGAGCCCCCTAGTGCACGGAATCATACCTCCAACACCGGTAACGGTGCAGGGGTATGATTCCAACATTTTTTTTATACCTAACATGACCATGTTTGGCACAGCCACTATATAGTTAGCCATTGAGTAATGGCGCATGGCCACTATATGTATCAAAATGGCTGACCGCACTTACAAAACCTGGAGAATCGACTCTGGGGTTTTTAGAGGTGCCCTGTCCATGCGGGGGCACCCTCACACTTATAACCCAGCACCCTGCCTTCAGGATTGAAAGGTGTGCCGTACGGGTGACTTATAGGTTTTAGGTGCAGTGAGCTCACATATAAAAAAAATATATCTGTGGTAAGTGGTGCTGGCACCAGCTCACACAGGCTGCAGTGGCAGGCCTGGAGTCACACTTTGAGTGGTCTCTCAGGGATGGCGCAATACATGCTGCAGCCCACGGCAGACCCCTGGAGTACCTATGCCCTGGGTACCTTAGTACCATACACTAGAGACTTATAGGGGTACACCAGTAGCCAATTGTGCAGCTACAAAAGTACTTACCAGGTCAAATTTAGGGAGGAAGCACAGTGACTGGGTTCCTGATTAGCAGCATCCCAGTCAGACTTGTGAAAAAAGCATGCCGACACCGGCAAACAGTGGGGGTGACCATGAAAGCAGATGCTACACAGGCACTATGAGAATCATGCAGGGCTTTCAGCCTCAGCTCCAGAACTCCAAATCGTTGCCTGTTATAAACACTGCATAAAACGCACCACGAAAGAGGGCTTCAGCGCAGAGCCTAAGGGCATTGATTTATTTATTAACCAGTGCTCGTCTGTGGGTCAAATATCCACCCCACCACTTTTGTACCACAATCCACCCCACTCCAATGCAACGTACCCAATCTGCTTCACTCCAGACCATCCCAATCCACCCCACTCCACCTACTCCACCCCAGTCTACCCCACTCCACTCTACCTCATTCCACTACAATCTACCCAACGCACCCCAACCCACCCCACTCAATCTACCTAACTCCAATCCACTCTACCTCACTCCATTTTACCCCACTCCACTCCAATTTACCCAACACACCTCAATCCACCTCACGCCAATCTACCCAAATTTACCACACTCCACTCGACTTTATCCCCACTCCAGTCTAGCTGAATCCACCCAATCTACTCCAATCAGTCTATCCCAATCTGCCCCACTCTGCTCCAATCTACCTCACTCCACTCCAATCTACCCAACACAATCCCAATTCACCCCTCTCCAATCTACCCCACCAGAATCTACCCCACTGCAATGTATCCCACCCCACTTCAATCTACTCCAATCTACCACACTCCATTCAACTCTATCCTAAGTTAGCCCATTCCACTCCACCCCAATCTACCCCACTCCACTCCACTCTATCCCTAGATACCTCAGTACATTCCACCCAAATCTACCCTACTCCATCCCAATCTAACCCAATCTATGCTACTCCGCCACACTCCAGTCTATTCCATCCCACTATACCCCACTCCAATCTACTCCATTCTATTCTACCCCACTCCATTACAATCTACCAAAATCTACCCCACTCCATTCCACTCCAATCTACCACTTCAATCCGCTCTGATCCAATCTACCCCCTCCACCCAATATACCCTACACCAATCTACCCCAGTCTACTCCATTCTAACCCAATTTACCTCACTACTCTCCATCCAATCTACCCCACTCCATTCCAATCTACCCCACTCCACTCCATTCTACAACATTTTACTTACTCTAACCCGATCAACCCCACTTTACTCCAATCTACCCCAATCTACTCCACTGCACTCAAATCTACACCACTCTGCACCAAACTACTCCAAAATACACTACTCCACTCCAATCTGCCCTACTCCAAACTACCCCACCCCGCACTACCCCAATGCAACCCACTCCACCCCATTCTTCCCCACTCCATTCCAATATACACAACTCCACCCCAATCCATTCAACTCCACTTCAGTTTACCCCCTCCACCCCAATCTACCCCACTCCACTCCAATTTACCCCATTCCACTCCTGTTAGACCAGACAGCCTTAGGGTGGTCTTCCCCCCAAACTTTGTGCCTGCCTCCCTCCATTGTTATGACTTTTTTTTGCTGGTACTAGGGCTCTGTGCACTTTGCCACTGCTACCCAGGTCTAAAGTACTTGTGATCCCTCCCCTAAACATGGTAATATTGGTTCATCACCAATTGGCATTTTTAATGTACTAATAAGTCCCTTGCAAGTGGTACTCCCTGTAACCAGGGCCTGAAATTCAAATGCTAGTAATTGGCCTGCAGCACTGATTGTACCACCCACTTACCCACTTAAGTAACCCTTTAACCATGTCTCAGGTCTACTATTTTAGGGGTGACTTATATTTATAAAAAGGGAACGTTTAGGTCTGGCAAAAGGGTTATTTTACCAGGTCAACATGGTAATGTAAACTGCACACACAGGTTTTTGTCTTATTTTATTTATCAAATCGAAGTCTATTTTTCTAACTTGATGTGGTGTGTATCTTTTTGTTTCCACTGTATTACTGTCTGCAGTGTTACACAAATACTTTACACATTGCCTCCTAGTTAAGCCTCACTGCTCTGGGCCAAGCAAACAGGGGGTTGAGCAGGGGTTAATTTGGGTTTTGCTTGTGCCTTTCCCTGACTAGGACTGCTTGACCAGGGCTGCCCCTCAGTCAACCATTAAGCCAATTTCCAAATACTCGTATGTCCACTCCAATCTACCCACTCCAGCTCACCCTAACATAGTCCAATCTACCACAGTCTCTCCCACTCCACTCCAATCCACCTCACTCTGCTCCAATCTCCAATACCTCCGACTGTTTCCACTCCACTCTACCCTAATCTACCCCACTCCAATCCAATCCTTCCACTCCAATTCACCCAATCCAATCTACTCTACTCCACCCCAACCTACCACACTCCACCCTACCTCAATCTATCCTACTCCACTCTACCGCACTCCAGTCTACCAAACTCCACTCCAATCAAACCCTCTCCACCCCAATCCACTCCAATCAAACCCTCTCCACCCCAATCCACTCCAATCAAACCCTCTCCACCCCAATCCACTCCAATCAAACCCTCTCCAACCCAATCCACTCCAATCAAACCCTCTCCACCCAATCCACTCCAATCAAACCCTCTGCACCCCAATCCACTCCAATCAAACCCTCTCCACCCCAATCCACTCCAATCAAACCCTCTCCACCCAATCCACTCCAATCAAACCCTCTCCACCCCAATCCACTCCAATCAAACCCTCTCCACCCCAATCCACTCCAATCAAACCCTCTCCACCCCAATCCACTCCAATCAAACCCTCTCCACCCCAATCCACTCCAATCAAACCCTCTCCAACCCAATCCACTCCAATCAAACCCTCTCCACCCAATCCACTCCAATCAAACCCTCTCCACCCCAATCCACTCCAATCAAACCCTCTCCACCCCAATCCACTCCAATCAAACCCTCTCCACCCAATCCACTCCAATCAAACCCTCTCCACCCCAATCCACTCCAATCAAACCCTCTCCACCCCAATCCACTCCAATCAAACCCTCTCCACCCCAATCCACTCCAATCAAACCCTCTCCACCCCAATCCACTCCAATCAAACCCTCTCCACCCCAATCCACTCCAATCAAACCCTCTCCACCCCAATCCACTCCAATCAAACCCTCTCCAACCCAATCCACTCCAATCAAACCCTCTCCAACCCAATCGACTCCAATCAAACCCTCTTTACCCCAATCCACTCCAATCAAACCCTCTCCAACCCAATCCACTCCAATCAAACACTCTCCAACCCAATCCACTCCAATCAAACCCTCTCCACCCCAATCCACTCCAATCAAACCCTCTCCACCCCAATCCACTCCAATCAAACCCTCTCCACCCCAATCCACTCCAATCAAACCCTCTCCAACCCAATCCACTCCAATCAAACCCTCTCCACCCAATCCACTCCAATCAAACCCTCTGCACCCCAATCCACTCCAATCAAACCCTCTGCACCCCAATCCACTCCAATCAAACCCTCTCCACCCCAATCCACTCCAATCAAACCCTCTCCACCCAATCCACTCCAATCAAACCCTCTCCACCCCATCAAACCCTCTCCACCCCATCAAACCCTCTCCACCCAATCCACTCCAATCAAACCCTCTCCACCCAATCCACTCCAATCAAACCCTCTCCACCCAATCCACTCCAATCAAACCCTCTCCACCCCAATCCACTCCAATCAAACCCTCTCCACCCCAATCCACTCCAATCAAACCCTCTCCACCCAATCCACTCCAATCAAACCCTCTCCACCCCAATCCACTCCAATCAAACCCTCTCCACCCCAATCCACTCCAATCAAACCCTCTCCACCCCAATCAAACCCTCTCCACCCCAATCCACTCCAATCTACCCCACCCCACCCACGCCACTGACTTTTAGCCATGCTGAACAGCAGCCACGCCTCTACAACATGGCTAAAAGACATTGCCAGAGAATAGCTCTCACATAGGCGAGACCTATTGTCTTCGTCAACGCTTGTTTTTACAGACATGGGGAGATTAAGTGATTTGCCAAGAAGCACAGGATGTTCAGCTGACGCCGGGGCTTGAAAAAGTCAGCAGCTCTGGGCGTAGCTAACACCGTCTCACATTAAGTGACGTCAGGCAGTTTGATGCAAGAAAAGGAAGCCCCGGGGTGCACCGAGCACCCGAGGGTCGACCCCCGCCCCACTGGACGCACCCGCATCTGTGAGTGCACCCTGGCCCTGTGCTCGCAGCACCCTCCCTGACCCCCCCCTCCTGCCGCCCCCCAGGTATAAATTCTTATTGGTTTGGGGTGGAACTGCACTCCTGTACTCACTATTTTTAAATATTTCAAATAGGTTTTGTGGATGGTAAAGAATCTTAGCGTGCTTACTAGTATGAGGGTTGTGTGCCAGACTCCCTCCTAAGTAACAATTATGTAAATACAAGCCCTAGGAAACCCAGGGCTGCTAGTCGCACTGCAATTGGGCAAAACGCCTCTATAATTTAAATAGTATTTTTCACAAATATTCAAGTTTCAGGTTAACATTTATTTTTCAAAGAAAAGTTATCTTTCTCTTCCACATTATACATCAAAATACATTTTTGTATCTACTTGTTTCACAAAATATTCATGGTCGAAAAACATGAAGCACTTGAAAATATTAACACAACATATTTTCAATGCAGGTAGAATTATTATAATAGCGATTCAACAGTAATTGAAATTCAAAAAACAAAACCCAATGCCCCCCAGGTATAGACATGCACCCTGCCTGTAACGCTCCTGTCCCCAGCCCCACCGGACGCCCATCATCTTTCAGATCACCCTGTCCTCCCAGTCCCACCGGCCCCCTCCCTGCCTCCCCCTGACCTCCCCACCCCCGCTCCCCCACCACAAGTCGGTGCCCCCGGGCCTGTAACTGCACTTATTTGTGCTCCCTCCCCCCCCCCCCCTCTTCTGAGTGCAATAACCTGATTATCAGGCGCTCTGCAGCTGCCCTGACAGGAGGTGGGGGCCCTCTGCCCCCCACCCGCCCCCCCCCAGGAGTAGAAACTCTAACCCTCGTTAGGAGGCAATCTTCCAATCTCTGCCAACGAGGACAGATGGCCGGAAGTGGACCGGTGACGTGTTCGATGGTGATTATCACAAACGCGGGCTCCCATCCTAGGGGAGGGGGGCTACAGGTCAAACCTATACTTATAGGATCCGACCTCACATCTCCGTCAGTCCCTCCGCCCCCAGCCCCCCACGTGCAGGGCTCGGGGGGGGGGGGGGGCTCCAGCCTTCAGGTGTCACCTGTCAGTCACACCCACGGGTGCCTCGATGCTGCAGGGCGTTCACGCGCCTCAATATTGTTGTTTCTAGCTCATGAAAACAACATATAATATATACTCGTAACATGAAATAATGACCAGTGTCATAGCGCGTGCGTGAAAGTAGGCGCTGTAGCAAGAAGCGATGAGTGCAAAAAGTGTGCATTAAAGAGTGCCGGGCTTCAGGACAACAGAATCTAAAACAAGACACTCACAGAATAAAAAACACACATTCAGATTCCAGGCCCTACTGCGAAATGAAAAGCAACTGCCTGACGTAGACATAAGGTGAGGCTTAGGTGGCCTGGTTCATATCAGTGACGTCAGTCTTCCAAACTATCAACTGAACAAGGGTTGTGGCTCCCGAGGGGTACAGCTGCCCTGCCCCTGCACCATCAACAGTGAGAACCCCTTGTGACAAGAAAACTGCACTGCAGCATCAACAGTGGAAACCCCATGTGACAAGAAAACTGCACTGCACCATCAACAGTTCAAACTCCATGTGATAAGAAAACTGCACTGCACCATCAGCAGTGAGAACCCCTTGTGACAAGAAAACTGCACTGCAGCATCAACAGTGGAAACCCCATGTGACAACAAAACTGCACTGCACCATCAACATTGAGAACCCCTTGTGACAAGAAAGCTGCACTGCAGCGTCAACAGTGGAAACCCTACGTGACAAGAAAACTGCACTGCACCATCTACAGTGAGAACCCCAAGTGACAAGAAAACTGCACTGCACCATCTACAATGAGAACCCCAAGTGACAAGAAAACTGCACTGCACCATCAACAGTGAGAACCCCAAGTGACAAGAAAACTGCCCTGCACCATCAACACTGTGAACCCCACGTGACAAGAAAACTGCACTGCAGCATCAACAGTGGAAACCCCATGTGACAAGAAAACTGCACTGCACCATCAACAGTTCAAACTCCATGTGATAAGAAAACTGCACTGCACCATCAGCAGTGAGAACCCCTTGTGACAAGAAAACTGCACTGCAGCATCAACAGTGGAAACCCCATGTGACAACAAAACTGCACTGCACCATCAACATTGAGAACCCCTTGTGACAAGAAAGCTGCACTGCAGCGTCAACAGTGGAAACCCTACGTGACAAGAAAACTGCACTGCACCATCTACAGTGAGAACCCCAAGTGACAAGAAAACTGCACTGCACCATCTACAATGAGAACCCCAAGTGACAAGAAAACTGCACTGCACCATCAACAGTGAGAACCCCAAGTGACAAGAAAACTGCACTGCACCATCAACAGTGAGAACCCCATGTGACAACAAAACTGCACTGCACCATCAACAGTGAGAACCCCATGTGACAACAAAACTGCACTGCACCATCTACAGTGAGAACCCCAAGTGACAAGAAAACTGCACTGCACCATCTACAATGGAAACCCTACGTGACAAGAAAACTGCACTGCACCATCAACAGTGAGAACCCCATGTGACAACAAAACTGCACTGCACCATCAACAGTGAGAACCCCAAGTGACAAGAAAACTGCACTGCACCATCTACAGTGAGAACCCCAAGTGACAAGAAAACTGCACTGCACCATCAACAGTGAGAACCCCAAGTGACAAGAAAACTGCACTGCACCATCAACAGTGAGAACCCCATGTGACAACAAAACTGCACTGCACCATCAACAGTGAGAACCTCATGTGACAACAAAACTGCACTGCACCATCTACAGTGAGAACCCCAAGTGACAAGAAAACTGCACTGCACCATCTACAGTGGAAACCCTACGTGACAAGAAAACTGCACTGCACCATCAACAGTGAGAACCCCATGTGACAACAAAACTGCACTGCACCATCAACAGTGAGAACCCCAAGTGACAAGAAAACTGCACTGCACCATCTACAGTGAGAACCCCAAGTGACAAGAAAACTGCACTGCACCATCAACAGTGAGAACCCCAAGTGACAAGAAAACTGCACTGCACCATCAACAGTGAGAACCCCATGTGACAACAAAACTGCACTGCACCATCAACAGTGAGAACCCCATGTGACAACAAAACTGCACTGCACCATCTACAGTGAGAACCCCAAGTGACAAGAAAACTGCACTGCACCATCTACAGTGTGAACCCTACGTGTCAAGAAAACTGCACTGCACCATCAACAGTGTGAACCCTACGTGACAAGAAAACTGCACTGCACCATCAACAGTGTGAACCCTACGTGACAAGAAAACTGCCCTGCACCATCAACAGTGTGAACCCTACGTGACAAGAAAACTGCACTGCACCATCAACAGTGTGACCCCACGTGACAAGAAAACTGCACTGCACCATCAACAGTGTGAACCCCAAGTGACAAGAAAACTGCACTGCACCATCAACAGTGTGAACCCCAAGTGACAAGAAAACTGCACTGCAGCATCAATAGTGGATAACCCACATGACAAATAAACTGCACTGCACCATCAACAGTGGAAACCTCACGTCACGAGAAAACTGCACTGTACCGTCAACAATGTGAACCCCAAGTGACCAGAAAACTGCACTGCACGATCTACAGTGGAAACACATGTGACAAGAAAACTGCGCTGCACCATCAACAGCGAGAACCCAATATGACAAGAAAACTGCACTGCACCATAATCAATGGAAACCCCACGTAATAACAAAACTGCACTGCACCATCAAAAGTGGAAACATGTGATAACAAAACTGAAATGCACCATCAACAGTGAAAACCCATGTGACAAGAAGCACTGCACCATCTACAGTGGAAACCCCACGTCACAAGAAAACTGTACTGCACAATCCACAGTGGTTTCCCAACTGACAAGAACCACTGCACTGCACGATCTATAGTGGAAACCCAACATGACAAGAATCACTGCGCTGCACCATATACAGTTGAAAGCCACTTGAATAGAAAACTGCACTGCACCATAAACAGTGGAAACTCCAAATAGTTAAAAAAAAAACTGCACTGCACGATCAACAGTGCAAACCCCACATGACAAGTAAACTGCCCTTCACCATCAACAGTGCAAACCCCACATGAAAACAAAACTGCACTGCCCCACCAACAGTGAGAACACCACTTGACAAGAAAACTGCTCTGCACCGTCAACAGTGAGAAACCCATGTGACAACAAAACTGCACTGCACCATCAACAGTGAGAACCCCATGTGACAACAAAACTGCACTGCACCATCAACAGTGAGAACCCCATGTGACAACAAAACTGCACTGCACCATCTACAGTGAGAACCCCAAGTGACAAGAAAACTGCACTGCACCATCAACAGTGTGAACCCTACGTGACAAGAAAACTGCACTGCACCATCAACAGTGTGAACCCTACGTGACAAGAAAACTGCACTGCACCATCAACAGTGTGAACCCTACGTGACAAGAAAACTGCCCTGCACCATCAACAATGTGAACCCTACGTGACAAGGAAACTGCACTGCACCATCAACAGTGTGACCCCACGTGACAAGAAAACTGCACTGCACCATCAACAGTGTGAACCCCAAGTGACAAGAAAACTGCACTGCACCATCAACAGTGTGAACCCCAAGTGACAAGAAAACTGCACTGCAGCATCAACAGTGGATAACCCACATGACAAATAAACTGCACTGCACCATCAACAGTGGAAACCTCACGTCACAAGAAAACTGCACTGTACCGTCAACAATGTGAACCCCAAGTGACCAGAAAACTGCACTGCACGATCTACAGTGGAAACACATGTGACAAGAAAACTGCGCTGCAGCATCAACAGCGAGAACCCAATATGACAAGAAAACTGCACTGCACCATAATCAATGGAAACCCCACGTAATAACAAAACTGCACTGCACCATCAAAAGTGGAAACATGTGATAACAAAACTGAAATGCACCATCAACAGTGAAAACCCATGTGACAAGAAGCACTGCACCATCTACAGTGGAAACCCCACGTCACAAGAAAACTGTACTGCACAATCCACAGTGGTTTCCCAACTGACAAGAACCACTGCACTGCACGATCTATAGTGGAAACCCAACATGACAAGAATCACTGCGCTGCACCATATACAGTTGAAAGCCACTTGAATAGAAATCTGCACTCCACCATAAACAGTGGAAACTCCAAACAGTAAAAAAAACTGCACTGCACGATCAACAGTGCAAACCCCACATGACAAGTAAACTGCCCTTCACCATCAACAGTGCAAACCCCACATGACAACAAAACTGCACTGCCCCACCAACAGTGAGAACACCACTTGACAAGAAAACTGCTCTGCACCGTCAACAGTGAGAAACCCATGTGACAACAAAACTGCACCATCAACAGTGAGAACCCCATGTGACAACAAAACTGCACTGCACCATCAACAGTGAGAACCCCATGTGACAACAAAACTGCACTGCACCATCTACAGTGAGAACCCCAAGTGACAAGAAAACTGCACTGCACCATCTACAGTGAGAACCCCAAGTGACAAGAAAACTGCACTGCACCATCAACAGTGAGAACCCCAAGTGACAAGAAAACTGCACTGCACCATCAACAGTGAGAACCCCATGTGACAACAAAACTGCACTGCACCATCAACAGTGAGAACCCCATGTGACAACAAAACTGCACTGCACCATCTACAGTAAGAACCCCAAGTGACAAGAAAACTGCACTGCACCATCTACAGTGGAAACCCTACGTGACAAGAAAACTGCACTGCACCATCAACAGTGAGAACCCCATGTGACAACAAAACTGCACTGCACCATCAACAGTGAGAACCCCAAGTGACAAGAAAACTGCACTGCACCATCTACAGTGAGAACCCCAAGTGACAAGAAAACTGCACTGCACCATCAACAGTGAGAACCCCAAGTGACAAGAAAACTGCACTGCACCATCAACAGTGAGAACCCCATGTGACAACAAAACTGCACTGCACCATCAACAGTGAGAACCCCATGTGACAAGAAAACTGCACTGCACCATCTACAGTGAGAACCCCAAGTGACAAGAAAACTGCACTGCACCATCAACAGTGAGAACCCCACGTGACAAGAAAACTGCACTGCACCATCAACAGTGTGAACCCTACGTGGCAAGAAAACTGCACTGCACCATCAACAGTGTGAACCCTACGTGACAAGAAAACTGCACTGCACCATCAACAGTGTGAACCCTACGTGACAAGAAAACTGCCCTGCACCATCAACAGTGTGAACCCTACGTGACAAGAAAACTGCACTGCACCATCAACAGTGTGACCCCACGTGACAAGAAAACTGCACTGCACCATCAACAGTGTGAACCCCAAGTGACAAGAAAACTGCACTGCACCATCAACAGTGGAAACCTCACGTCACGAGATAACTGCACTGTACCGTCAACAATGTGAACCCCAAGTGACCAGAAAACTGCACTGCACGATCTACAGTGGAAACACATGTGACAAGAAAACTGCGCTGCAGCATCAACAGCGAGAACCCAATATGACAAGAAAACTGCACTGCACCATAATCAATGGAAATCCCACATAATAACAAAACTGCACTGCACCATCAAAAGTGGAAACATGTGATAACAAAACTGAAATGCACCATCAACAGTGAAAACCCATGTGACAAGAAGCATTGCACCATCTACAGTGGAAACCCCACGTCACAAGAAAACTGTACTGCACAATCCACAGTGGGATCCCAACTGACAAGAACCACTGCACTGCATGATCTATAGCGGATACCCAACATGACAAGATTCACTGCGCTGCACCATATACAGTTGAAAGCCACTTGACTAGAAAACTGCACTGCACCATAAACAGTGGAAACTCCAAATAGTAAAAAAAACTGCACTGCACGATCAACAGTGCAAACCCCACATGACAAGTAAACTGCCCTTCACCATCAACAGTGCAAACCCCACATGACAACAAAACTGCACTGCCCCACCAACAGTGAGAACACCACTTGACAAGAAAACTGCTCTGCACCGTCAACAGTGAGAAACCCATGTGACAAGAAAACCGTACTGCACCATCAACAGTGGAAACCCCACGTAATAACAAAACTGCACTGCGCCTTCAACAGTGCAAACTCCATGTGACAAAAAAACTGCACTGCAGCATCAACAGTGAGAACCCCTTCTGACAAGAAAACTGCACTGCACCATCAACAGTGAGAACCCCAAGTGACAAGAAAACTGCACTGCGGAAAAGTAAATTTTGCCATGTTCTGTGTCCCTACGTGTCGTCCATCAATATGTTATGTGTGCATGATTAAATATGCATATGTATTCCCCATGTCCGATTAATGACGCAATTACAGTTGTGTCCCCCTCTAGTATGCCAGTTTCCAGTCCTCGTGAATACTACGAATATCAGGCCTATGTAAAGCTACGTTGCCACGTTTCTCAGTGTGCACGTTATTCTATTATAAAGTCTCCGTTTCTAGGCCTCAAAAGGGCCTGGACACCAGATTCAGCTCCTGTCTCCTGAAACTTCGCTGAGGAGCGATACAGCCCCCACCTGTATCCTCGACCCTTCACTTACTTCCTGCCTCGCAGTGCCCGGTCCAGCCTGGCTCTGCCTCTGAGTCTGCCAAGACTATGTTATGATTCCAGTTATCAGTTCAGCCCTCCTTCCCTGCATTCCTAAACTACTGAATCGCATCAATAGTTTCCGTCGTTGTCTAGCCTTCACGTCTCCACGTTAGAGAAATACTGCATTTAATGGTCATTTAATATTCTTCATCACGCACTACATGTAGAATAATACATGGTCCAGTCTTAGAATCAAGTTAGCCTTTCCCCTTATGACTTCTAGTTTATATCAACATGTTCTCTAAACATCAGATACTAGATACTGTTTAGGTACATGTCGCTCTGACTCTCCAGACTTCAGTCTCTGCTCCTAGCACAGAGTTCATAGCCCCCAGCTTCTCCTAGTGATACGTCATTGCCAGTTTGCGCGCACCACTAGGTTAGAGGTCCCGGCTCCCCAGGTAGCCCCCTCGATGGTTTCCGCCCCATTCATGACATATTCTGTTACGTTTGCACCACATGTCTATGTATACGCCCAGTTACACCTACTTTTGCCTTTATCTTTCGCGACTGCTACGCGTCACACCTACTGCTCCACCCACTGCTACGCCCACTGCAATGTAATGCTATGTGTTTGCGTTATGTATATATGCTCATGTATTGTTATTAAAAGTCAGCGCGCTCATCCCAGACCCAGCCCCAGCAGCTGCTGGGCCCTGCCATCCTATTCCTATGCAGGTTGTCCTGTTCCTGTCCTTATGCTGTATTAAACCTGCAAAACTCCTACTACCTCGAATCTTGACTCTTATTTATTGAGCTATCTGTTATGATATATGTCTAGTCAAAAATAGGGTATTATTTATTTATTTACCACATAATGGCGCCCGAACAGGTACTTGCCCTTTCCCCACTCGTCGGTGAAGCCACGCCGACCCCCTGACCCTCTGCAGTCGTGACGGAACTCTTCTGCGCAGTGGCAGATATTTCTGCTCAAGTATCCCTCAGGCCCACGGAGGAGACGGAGGAGGCGGTCCAGCATCCAGACGAGACGGTGGAGGAACGCGGCGAGTCCCGACCAGAGCCCAAGCCAAGAGTCCAAGGTCCGAGGTATCCGGAGGTCCACCCGTAACTGAAGTCCGAAGTCCGAAGTTCGTCGTCCGTCGTCGTAGCAGTCCAGTCCAGTCTGAGGCCTTCCGTTCTTGCTGCCCGGTGAGTACCGTTACTGGGGTGGTATCTAGACAGGGTCAATTTAATTGACTCTGGTCTGTGGGTTGGTGGTACACAGTCCCACAAACGAAGTGTCCACGTCGGTGGATGCGGGTCCTGACGTGTCTCTTTATGAGACCGGTAAGTTTCGTACTGTTTCAGCAGTGCATCTAGTTTCTGTTCTAGTCAGTTTCTGTTCTCGAGAAAATTTATGTGTTCTGTTCTCAGTATTTCCAGGTAGTATTCTGTTTCGAACTGTTATTTTTAAATGTTTTTCATGTATTTTAATGTTGTGGTATGAATGGGGAATAAGTATCGTGTTCATTGTGTATTGTATTGTGTCTAGATTACAGTTCAGTCATGCCCATATTTTCCAAGTTACGTCAGTTAAAAACTAGAAAGGGTCTGCTGGAAGCAGCAGTTCCCGTCCCGCCCAGGGACAGTCCAGGTCACTTTATGTATCAGAAACATGGCATAAGTGCCATATTGTATCTAGATTTATGGGTAGAGTATACCAAACAGTTAGAAGAAAAGTATAGATGGCCCGTATCGGGTACATGGGATGCCGAATGCATCATGCGAGTAGAAGAGGCATTATGGAAAAAGAAAGCCAGACAGTCACAGAAAGATGCCATCGAGTTATGGCGTAAAGAATCTCATAAAAGAACCGAAAAGGAAATCAGGAAGTCAGAATTAAGTAGAGAATCCTTAGAACGAGCCCAAGAAAAAGAATTAATCGAGATAGGTGAACAAGTCAAAGCCGAACAATCAGACAGACAGAGGAATGCCCTTATTAAGGGTATGTACCCTCTTCTTGCCGAGGGCTTGCCAAAAGCGACCCCGGAGGCATCCAGTAATTTCCCGCCACCATTAGTTCCGACCAAGCTACGTCACAAACCGACCGCAGCTGATATTTTTATTTCGTCCTATCTGGACGACACAGTCCCTGAATATGCAAATCCTGTTCGCGCTCCGCCAGTCCCAGTAAATCAGGCACATCCTGCTTCTCCAGACACCGGGGCACCCCATGCAGTACCTGCTACGGTACCCCCGGTCCAGCCAGCATTTCAATTTCCTGCTCCGCCACGAAGAATATCAGTCGACGATTCTAGTCTAGGGGCCGCAGAAGGAGGTCCTCCTCAAACCCCGCCGCCACGCAAGCGTTTATCAGCACTCGAATTACATGCTCAAGCATCACAGCGTACTCCTAAGAGTAATAAGTCTGTTGCAGAAATCAGGCAAGCCCTTGGCGAATGTGCCTATGACCCAGTCCCAGGCGAGAATAATATGGTTTTATATTCAGTACGCGTAAGGAGAGTGACCGAGTATCTAGTCACCCTACCCAATATGAAAGAAGATCTAGACAGAATATATCGTTTCATCCGTACAGGGGATGATCCAGAAAGTATTAGTGATGCCATGTCTCAAAGGAAAGCTGAGATCCAGCGTATGATATTAAAGTTTTTAATTAACTGTCTAATAAGAGAACAAGATTACCCGTCTAAAGATCAGGCCGAAATGAAAACCCTGACAAAGTGGAGTGATAATATAGCCGAGGGTAAGCACAATACCATTAGTGCCATGGAGAGTATGTACAAGAAAATCCGTAGAGAAATAATAAAGATACACGAACAACGTAAAGCAGCACAAGTAAGCGAGAAAGAAAGTAACTCTGATACTGAAGAGATAGACGATGAGAATTCCGCCAGAATAGCGTATGTAGGAAAATCAAAATTTCCAGATCGCCATTTTCGTCTAGAACACAAGTCTACTTTCCATCATTCAGCACCAGAACAAGGTTCCCTAGAACAAGTGTTCCAAGCTACCGATCACATTCTGAAATCACGAATCGGTTACAGTGAGTTAAGTACCATGCATGAACAAGAACTAGCCCGATCAGCAGTCCGATGGATTACTGATTCTACCACTTTTCCAGACGAAATAGTGGCACAAATGTTTCTGAAATTGCCCCCAGCCGAGCAACGACTGGTGGGTATGTATATGATCCAGCACCTCATTACTTTGTATGAGGGTCAGCATTCTGATCCAGGTCCGTTACATGATATCCTGAACGAGTTACTCCAGTATAGATGGAAAGGTCTAGGTACCGATTTAATTAGTGTCATTCTAGAACAGCGCCACAAATATAGAACGTTCCTGAATCCGCATTTTGTTCATGTCTCACCCCCAGAAAGTAAACCATTTTACATAGAAAGACAGAACCCGTTACGAGAAGTGCATCCAGTTAAGACAGAGGACGGTGAAATGCAACGAGTATTTGTATACACTCCAATAACAAAGATGGAACTCCTCGAAATGAAGAAATTAATTCCCTGTCATGACAAAGATCCAGCAGGGTTCCATAGAGAATTAAAAGACATGCTCCGTATGGGAGAATACACTTACCCAGATATCATTAAAATGTTAAAGGTCCTGTTGCCCGCAGGGGTGTATGAAAAGCTAAAGGAAAAAGAATGGGAGGTGGGAGAGAAAAAGATCGATTGGGCAGTTCTAGAAGCTGAAGATAAGTCACGTGTACCAGGTACCGGTCTTGGAGATAAATGTAAAGAATTACCAGAATTATTGATTCAAGTTTTACCCAGATTATTGACAACTAGAAAAGAAGACTGGGATGCAATCTCAGCCTGTAAACAGAAACAAGAGGAAGATATTAGTGATTTTTATTCTAGGTTTGAAAAATGTTTTAGCATCAACAGTGGCCTCAAGACAAGTAGTGAGTCATACCCTCACCTTTTTGTTACTAAATTAGTCGAGAATTCAAGCCCACAAGTTAAAAATCGAGTTTTGAAAGTCGAAAGCACCTGGCAAGCTAATACTCCGTCCCAGATGCTCCAGATGCTCCAGTACCACCAGAATAGAATCAGGGAAGAGCAAGAACACGAGAGAAAACGTATGAAAGACACGAAAATGAAAGTACTAGTTGCACAATCTGTTCCTCAAGACAGTCAGAAGAGGGGTCCGAATCAAGCCAGTCATCCTGCAGCTCCCGTTAAAGGGAACTGCAACTATTGTAAACAGCCAGGTCATTTTATAAATGAGTGTGCAGTTCTGAAACACAACATAGCTACTGGTAAAACAAAAGAAAGACCACGTCCGCCTAGACAAGAACAAGTTTCACAGACTCCTCAGCCACAGAATGCACCACAGACAGTTACCGCACCGCAGCCTATCGCTGCAACACAGCATGTTACATCGCAGATGTACCAGTATGCACAGTCTGAGTATCCAGAGTACCAGCAGTATTCATGAAACAGCCTAGAGAGGGAGGTAGGCTTGCCTCTCATCGAGATACCTGTAGATCAAGAAGGTCCCTATGTTCACAGTCAAGTATTAGGGAAAGACAGAAAGTTTTTGATTGATACAGGGGCAAGTAGGACCACAATTAGTCACGCCGAAGTTCCAGGGGCTCCGCTCTCAGGCTCAAGAAATGTTTCCCTTGGATTATCAGGAAAACCTATCGTAAATGAGATTTCAAAGCCAGTTACTCTAGAAGTAGGTCCATTGTCCCGTACTACTGATCTGTTACTTACTAAGTCATGTCCAGAAAATCTATTAGGCATTAAAACACTGAAAGAGTTAGGTGCAGTTATATGCTGTTCCCCAGAGGGAATACGATTGTTCCTACGTGACTTTAAGGGTCACTATGTATTACGAGATTTTGATTCAAGACTGTCTAATGTTCCGCAGCATTTATGGGCGCAAGGTCCAACTGATGTTGGTTATATGCAAATCACACCCTATCGTGTGACTCTCAAGCCAGGTGTAGTGTTACCACGAATCAGACAGTACAGATTGCCACCTGAGGCTGTAGCAGCCTTATCCAAAATTATTGACGAGCTCATCGCTCAAGGAGTAGTTGTAGAAACTGACTCCAACGTATGCAATTCTCCGATCATTCCAGTCATGAAACGTACTGATCCAAATGCACCCCCAGTTTATCGATTAGTGATCGACCTACGAGAGCTTAATAAATGTATTATTCCGCAGTACCCAGTTGTCCCAGACATCTCTTCTCTATTGACAGCCATTGATTCCGAAGCCACGTTCTTTACAGTAATCGATCTCAAGAATGCATTTTTTAGTGTTCCAATTCATCCAGACAGCCAGTTTCTTTTCGGATTCTGTTTAAATGGAAGGAGCTATATGTTCACACGCGCTCCTCAAGGTTTCACAGAAAGTCCTAGTATTTACAGTCAAGCACTTAAGAGACAACTTGATAATGTTCACATGCCAACTGACACTGCCCTGCTCCAGTATGTCGATGATCTACTGATCACAGCCCGTTCCGAAGGTGCTTGCGAGCAAGCATCCCTTACAGTCTTGTATTTCCTAGCCGAGATGGGGCACAAGGTGTCCCCTTCGAAGCTTCAATTCTGTGTCCAGCAAGTGGTATACTTAGGACACTTACTGTCCAAGAGGGGTAGGCAGTTGACACCTGACCGTATCCAGTTAATAGCGAGTCTTCCTCAGCCCAAGACCCAGAAGGAGGTACGTGCTTTTATCGGCCTCACTTCTTATTGCAGACAATGGATTCCTCAGTATGCATTTCTAGCCAAGCCACTGATACAGTTAACGACACAGGAGGCAGCCGTATCGACTGTCCTCCCTTGGACATCTGAACATACACTGAGTTTCAACAAGTTAAAGAAAGCTTTATGCCAAGCTCCAGTTCTAGCTACACCAAACTACAGTAAGCCTTTTACACTTTTCGTCACAGAACGTGAAGGTACAGCATTATCAGTTCTCACACAAGATCAAGCAGGACAATACAAGCCCTGTGCTTATTTTTCGAGCACATTAGATCCTGTAGCCCAGGCTCTGCCTGCGTGCCTCAAGTCAGTTGCAGCCACAGCACTAGCTATCAGACAAAGTGATTCCATAGTCTTAGGACATACCTTGACAGTACAAGTTCCACACTCCGTAGAAGTTCTTCTGAACCGAACACAGACTCAGCACTTGACAATTGCACGTTTAACAGGTTATGAATTGACACTGTTCCAGCCACACATAGAAATCAGACGCTGCAACATTTTAAATCCTGCTACACTGTTACCATCAGTTACTTCGAATCCTGACCCACATGACTGTGTGGAAGTAGTTAACATTATGACAAAGCCAAGACAAGATCTGACAGATATTCCGCTACCAGATCCCGACCTGACACTTTATGTGGATGGTTCATGTATGAGAACTAGTACAGGAGAACTAGTCGCCGCGTATGCAGTGACTACTGACACTGAAGTTATTGAGACACACCATATTGACACTCTGTCCGCTCAAGCAGCAGAGCTAGTTGCTCTGACACAAGCCTGTATACACGCCAAGAACCTGAAAGTTAATGTTTACACAGATTCACGCTACGCATTTGGAGTCGTACACGACTTTGGAGTGCTCTGGCAGGAGAGAGGTTTCATGACTTCTCATGGAACCAAGATTCAGCATGGTCTCCTTATTCAAGCTCTGTTAGATGCCATACATTTACCGACATCCATTGCTATCATGAAGTGCAAAGCACATACGAAGGTCACTGACATTATTTCCCAGGGTAACGATCTAGCAGACCGCACAGCCAAGCTTACAGCACAGACTCCAGACATTCAAGTTAATCCGACACAGACACATACTCCAGATCCGACTACATGTATGACAGTTAAGGACCCTACTCAAGATGTCATAGATATCCAGTTACATGCTACTCCCAATGAAATTAAGAAATGGTCCGAACAAGGAGGGGTCCAGACAGATCAAGGATGGTTAACGAAGGGTAGAGCCACATGGTTTCTCCCCGACTCTATGGTTCAAGTCATTATTAATACCGCACATAGTCCAGCACATTTAGGAGAAAAAGCCATGTTAGATAGTATCCAGAACATTTGGTTCAACAAGCATTTACGAGCTGCAGCCAAGCAGAAAGTCCATACCTGTATGATATGTTGTCAGTTCAATCCAGGTAAAAGTGTCCCGGTGGAACAAGGTGGTTTCCAGCCCCCTGACCACCCTTTTGAAGTCCTCCAGATGGATTATATTCAGATGGAGCGATGTCGAGGTTTCAAGTATGTCCTTGTAGTTGTATGCGCTTTGTCCAGGTGGACAGAAGCATATCCAGTCCCAGATTACACAGCCGCGACCACTGCCAAGCAGTTGGTTCGTGAGTTCTTCCCCCGTTATGGACTCCCTAGAGTCGTATATTCTGACAACGGCCAGCCATTCTCCTCAGAGTTGATGAAGCATGTTTCCCTGTTGTTAGGGTACCAGTGGAAGTTCCATTGTGTACGCCATCCTGAAGCAGCCGGTCTCGTTGAGAGACATAATCAAACCCTGAAAATCCGCATCGCCAAAGTCTGTCAAGAAAAAGGTGTGGACTGGCTAGTAGCTCTGCCAGTCGCTTTATTTTATATGCGCATGGTTGCACATTCCAGATCAGGTCTGTCCCCGTATGAGGTCGTATTCGGCCGCCCCCCTAACATGTGGGGTACTCCTAGACCCCGAAGTATTACCGATGTTTCAAGTAATATGCTGACAGATTACCTAGCTTCCTTGATGTCTGCCCTCAACTCATGTCGTTCACAGGTTGCCGCCGCATTTCCAGACAATACCGAGGTGGCACCGCATGAAATCGTTCCAGGATCCATGGTGATGGTCCGCAACTTTGACAGATCAAGTCCGCTGGAGCCTCGTTGGAAAGAGCCCCGACAGGTCCTCCTCACCACCCGTACAGCCGTGAAGTTGGAAGGACGCAAGGGCTGGGTGCACCTTTCTCATGTTAAACTTTTTAATGGACTGAAACCCGTCTTTAAGAACATTTCCCAGGATTTGAAGGATTGCCAGAATATTGTTCCTAAGGACTGTCCCGCAAAAGACATTGCTACAACCCCTCCCCTATTAGAGAAAACTCCGCAGCAGGAGTATAAACAGAAACTACGGTCTAGTAAAATAGGTCAGCCAGTTTGATTGTCTAAGTCCTCCCCTAGGTGAAACGTTTAGACTGTTTCTGACATGTATAAAATAGACCCCCATAGTGAGAGAGTTAGTCAAAACTCAATCCGATGTATCGTTTTTCTATGTTTCATATTGTTTTCCAGCCTTATGATTTCCTGCACCAGTTATGCATTTTACCTATGTTTCCCAGTTTCACATGTAAATAAGTCTGCTAATGCTACAGTAGAGCACACGTTTAGTGATCTGCCTCCTCACGAGCTGTCCTACCGCCTCGCTATGCGTAATAACTCATTTATCCGTATGTTACATTACGCACACCAGACCAGCAATGCCACTAATTGTTGGGTGTGTGGTCGACTCCCCCCTTTCCAGACACCAAAGGGAGTTCTGCCACTTTTTCCTTATCCTTTTTCACATAATGGTTCGTGTGGAGCATGGTCCACGTTAACGTCATCCTCAACAGATATGTCTTTTCTTAACAGTACATGTTTCCCAGACAAGCAAGGTCTCCCTCACCGAACAGGTTTAGATCTAGAAAATGAAGTGTATAATTTAGGTAATTATTCTTCGAATTTTATGGTCCTGAATGTTCAGTCTGATACTACTCCAGACTTACCTGCTATTTCAGTACTACCAGTCAAAGGCGAATTATGTGTCCGAAATAAGGGTTCCATACATGTAGGACATAGTGATTGTACTACTGTTGTCAAGTATAGTGACAGTGGGAAATCTATTTTCAAAGCTTCACGTCATTCATATTTTATTTGTGGTCAAACCGCATATATTCGTCTGCCCCTCGATTGGGAGGGAACCTGTTACATTGCCTTCCTACTGCCACCAGTTTTCCTAGCCCCACCTGATTATCATAGAAATACACATCTAGTACACATTAGACATAGAAGGGAGTCCCCAATTGTCGATTATACTGAAACTGCTCTAGAACAATATACCGATTTCAATAAAGGTTTCTTCTTCTTTATAGGACCTATCCAGAATAGTAAGCTAATCCGTAGGCTAACCAGAACCCTTGAAGCTGTAGTAAATGAGACTGCCTCTGCTCTAGGTAACCTAACCGAAGAGCAATCTGCTATGAGATTTGTCGTTTTGCAAAATCGTCTCGTCCTTGACGTCATACTGGCCGATAGGGGCGGGGCCTGTAGAGTCATCGGATCTAGTTGCTGCATTTTCATTCCAAATAACGCGCCGTCTGTCTATTCAGCTATAACCAGACTCCATAAAATTGCCCATCTGTTACACCAAGATCCAGGCACCTGGACATGGTCCGGTTGGTTCTGGAATATAATTTCCGCATGGGGATGGAAAATATTGTCCTTTCTAGGTATTGCAGTAGCGATTATATTCAGCTGCTGCCTCTGTATACAATGTGGCCCTGCGATTTGCGGCATTTGTGCTACCTCTTGTATTCCTAGTCCCAAGCCCCGTTCTAAATCCCGTTCTAAGAGAATTCGAGATGAGCAAATGATACTGTATGAAATGATAGATGGTATCATGAATATTGATGTTTCCTGATGGAAACGTAGTGACAAGGAGGGAATGTGGAAAAGTAAATTTTGCCATGTTCTGTGTCCCTACGTGTCGTCCATCAATATGTTATGTGTGCATGATTAAATATGCATATGTATTCCCCATGTCCGATTAATGACGCAATTACAGTTGTGTCCCCCTCTAGTATGCCAGTTTCCAGTCCTCGTGAATACTACGAATATCAGGCCTATGTAAAGCTACGTTGCCACGTTTCTCAGTGTGCACGTTATTCTATTATAAAGTCTCCGTTTCTAGGCCTCAAAAGGGCCTGGACACCAGATTCAGCTCCTGTCTCCTGAAGCCTCGCTGAGGAGCGATACAGCCCCCACCTGTATCCTCGACCCTTCACTTACTTCCTGCCTCGCAGTGCCCGGTCCAGCCTGGCTCTGCCTCTGAGTCTGCCAAGACTATGTTATGATTCCAGTTATCAGTTCAGCCCTCCTTCCCTGCATTCCTAAACTACTGAATCGCATCAATAGTTTCCGTCGTTGTCTAGCCTTCACGTCTCCACGTTAGAGAAATACTGCATTTAATGGTCATTTAATATTCTTCATCACGCACTACATGTAGAATAATACATGGTCCAGTCTTAGAATCAAGTTAGCCTTTCCCCTTATGACTTCTAGTTTATATCAACATGTTCTCTAAACATCAGATACTAGATACTGTTTAGGTACATGTCGCTCTGACTCTCCAGACTTCAGTCTCTGCTCCTAGCACAGAGTTCATAGCCCCCAGCTTCTCCTAGTGATACGTCATTGCCAGTTTGCGCGCACCACTAGGTTAGAGGTCCCGGCTCCCCAGGTAGCCCCCTCCATGGTTTCCGCCCCATTCATGACATATTCTGTTACGTTTGCACCACATGTCTATGTATACGCCCAGTTACACCTACTTTTGCCTTTATCTTTCGCGACTGCTACGCGTCACACCTACTGCTCCACCCACTGCTACGCCCACTGCAATGTAATGCTATGTGTTTGCGTTATGTATATATGCTCATGTATTGTTATTAAAAGTCAGCGCGCTCATCCCAGACCCAGCCCCAGCAGCTGCTGGGCCCTGTCATCCTATTCCTATGCAGGTTGTCCTGTTCCTGTCCTTATGCTGTATTAAACCTGCAAAACTCCTACTACCTCGAATCTTGACTCTTATTTATTGAGCTATCTGTTATGATATATGTCTAGTCAAAAATAGGGTATTATTTATTTATTTACCACAGCACCATCAACAGTGCAAACTCCATGTGATAAGAAAACTGCACTGCACCATCAACAGTGAGAACCCCTTGTGACAAGAAAACTGCGCTGCAGCATCAACAGTGGAAACCCCACGTGCCAAGAAAACTGCACTGCACCATCAACAGTGAGAACACCTTGTGACAAGAAAACTGCACTGCAGCATCAACAGTGGAAACCCCACGTGACAAGAAAACTGCACTGCACCATCAACATTGAGAACCCCTTGTGACAAGAAAACTGCACTGCAGCATCAACAGTGGAAACCCCACACTGACAAGAAAACTGCACTTTGAACAGTGGAAAACGCATGTGACAAGAAAACTGCACTGCACCATCTTCAGTGAGAACCCCTTGTGACAAGAAAACTGCACTGCACCATCAACAGTGGAAACCCACGTGACAAGAAAACTGTACTGCACAATCCACAGTGGGATCCCAACTGACAAGAACCACTGCACTGCACGATCTATAGTGGAAACCCAACATGACAAGAATCACTACGCTACACCATATACAGTTGAAAGCCACTTGACTAGAAAACTGCACTGCACCATAAACAGTGGAAACTCCAAATAGTTAAAAAAAACTGCACTGCACGATCAACAGTGCAAACCCCACATGACAAGTAAACTGCCCTTCACCATCAACAGTGCAAACCCCACATGACAACAAAACTGCACTGCCCCATTAACAGTGATAACGCCACTTGACAAGAAAACTGCTCTGCACCGTCAACAGTGAGAAACCCATGTGACAAGAAAACCGTACTGCACCATCAACAGTGGAAACCCCACGTAATAACAAAACTGCACTGCGCCATCAACAGTGCAAACTCCATGAGACAAAAAAACTGCACTGCAGCATCAACAGTGAGAACCCCTTGTGACAAGAAAACTGCACTGCACCATCAACAGTGAGAACCCCTTGTGACAAGAAAACTGCACTGCAGCATCAACAGTGGAAACCCCATGTGACAAGAAAACTGCACTGCACCATCAGCAGTGAGAACCCCTTGTGACAAGAAAACTGCACTGCAGCATCAACAGTGGAAACCCCACGTGACAAGAAAACTGCACTGCACCATCAACAGTGCAAACCCCATGACAAGAAAACTGCACTGCACCATCAACATTGAGAACCCCTTGTGACAAGAAAACTGCACTGCAGCATCAACAGTGGAAACCCCATGTGACAAGAAAACTGCACTGCACCATCAACATTGAGAACCCCTTGTGACAAGAAAACTGCACTGCAGCATCAACAGTGGAAACCCCATGTGACAAGAAAGCTGCACTGCACCATCAACAGTGAGAACCCCTTGTGACAAAAAAACTGCACTGCAGCATCAACAGTGAGAAACCCTTGTGACAAGAAAACTGCACTGCACCATCAACAGTGAGAACCCCTTGTGACAAGAAAACTGCACTGCAGCATCAACAGTGGAAACCCCATGTGACAAGAAAACTGCACTGCACCATCAACAGTGCAAACTCCATGTGATAAGAAAACTGCACTGCACCATCAGCAGTGAGAACCCCTTGTGACAAGAAAACTGCACTGCAGCATCAACAGTGGAAACCCCACGTGACAAGAAAACTGCACTGCACCATCAACAGTGCAAACCCCATGTGACAAGAAAACTGCACTGCACCATCAACATTGAGAACCCCTTGTGACAAGAAAACTGCACTGCAGCATCAACAGTGGAAACCCCATGTGACAAGAAAACTGCACTGCACCATCAACATTGAGAACCCCTTGTGACAAGAAAACTGCACAGCAGCATCAACAGTGGAAACCCCATGTGACAAGAAAGCTGCACTGCACCATCTACAGTGAGAACCCCTTGTGACAAGAAAACTGCATGCACCATCTACAGTGAGAACCCCATGTGACAAGAAAACTGCATGCACCATCTACAGTGAGAACCCCTTGTGACAAGAAAACTGCACTGCAGCGTCAACAGTGGAAACCCTACGTGACAAGAAAACTGCACTGCACCATCTACAGTGAGAACCCCTTGTGACAAGAAAACTGCATGCACCATCTACAGTGAGAACCCCATGTGACAAGAAAACTGCATGCACCATCTACAGTGAGAACCCCTTGTGACAAGAAAACTGCACTGCAGCGTCAACAGTGGAAACCCTACGTGACAAGAAAACTGCACTGCATCATCAGCAGTGAGAACCCCTTATGACAAGAAAACTGCACTGCAGCGTCAACAGTGGAAACCCTACGTGACAAGAAAACTGCACTGCACCATCTACAGTGAGAACCCCACGTGACAAGAAAACTGCACTGCACCATCTACAGTGAGAACCCCACGTGACAAGAAAGCTGCACTGCACCATCTACAGTGAGAACCCCACGTGACAAGAAAACTGCACTGCAGCATCAACAGTGGAAACCCCATGTGACAAGAAAACTGCACTGCACCATCAACATTGAGAACCCCTTGTGACAAGAAAACTGCACTGCAGCATCAACAGTGAAAACCCCATGTGACAACAAAACTGCACTGCACCATCAACAGTGAGAACCCCATGTGACAACAAAACTGCACTGCACCATCAACAGTGAGAACCCCTTGTGACAAGAAAGCTGCACTGCACCATCTACAGTGAGAACCCCACGTGACAAGAAAACTGCACTGCACCATCAACAGTGGAAACCCCACACTGACAAGAAAACTGCACTTTGAACAGTGGAAAACGCATGTGACAAGAAAACTGCACTGCACCATCTACAGTGAGAACCCCTTGTGACAAGAAAACTGCACTGCACCATCAGCAGTGAGAACCCCTTGTGACAAGAAAGCTGCACTGCAGCGTCAACAGTGGAAACCCTACGTGACAAGAAAACTGCACTGCACCATCTACAGTGAGAACCCCACGTGACAAGAAAGCTGCACTGCACCATCAACAGTGAGAACCCCATGTGACAACAAAACTGCACTGCAGCATCAACAGTGGAAAACGCATGTGACAAGAAAACTGCACTGCAGCATCACAGTGGAAACCCCATGTGACTAGAAAACTGCACTGCACCATCAACAGTGGAAACCCCATCTGACAAGAAAACTGCCCTGTACCATCAACAGTGGAAACTCCATGTGACAAGAAAACTGCACTGCAGCGTCAACAGTGGAAACCCTACGTGACAAGAAAACTGCTCTGCACCATCAACAGTGGATAACCCACATGACAAATAAACTGCACTGCACCATCTACAGTGAGAACCCCACGTCACAAGGAAGCTGCACTGCACCATCTACAGTGAAAACCCCACGTGACAAGAAAACTGCACTGCAGCATCAACAGTGGAAACCCCATGTGACAAGAAAGCTGCACTGCACCATCAATAGTGAGAACCCCTTGTGACAAGAAAGCTGCACTGCACCATCAACAGTGTGAACCCCTTGTGACAAGAAAGCTGCACTGCACCATCAACAGTGAGAACCCCATGTGACAAGAAAACTGCACTGCACCATCAACAGTGGAAACCCCACACTGACAAGAAAACTGCACTTTGAACAGTGGAAAACGCATGTGACAAGAAAACTGCACTGCACCATCTACAGTGAGAACCCAACGTGACAAGAAAACTGCACTGCACCATCAACAGTGTGAACCCTACGTGACAAGAAAACTGCACTGCAGCATCAACAGTGAGAACCCCTTGTGACAAGAAAGCTGCACTGCACCATCAACAGTGAGAACCCCTTGTGACAAGAAAGCTGCACTGCACCATCAACAGTGTGAACCCCTTGTGACAAGAAAGCTGCACTGCACCATCTACAGTGAGAACCCCATGTGACAAGAAAACTGCACTTTGAACAGTGGAAAACGCATGTGACAAGAAAACTGCACTGCACCATCAGCAGTGAGAACCCCTTGTGACAAGAAAGCTGCACTGCACCATCAGCAGTGAGAACCCCTTGTGACAAGAAAGCTGCACTGCAGCGTCAACAGTGGAAACCCTACGTGACAAGAAAACTGCACTGCACCATCAACAGTGCAAACCCCACGTGACAAGAAAACTGCACTGCACCATCTACAGTGAGAACCCCATGTGACTAGAAAACTGCACTGCACCATCAACAGTGGATAACCCACATGACAAATAAACTGCACTGCACCATCTACAGTGCGAACCCCACGTCACGAGAAAGCTGCACTGCACCATGTACAGTGAGAACCCCATGTGACTAGAAAACTGCACTGCAGCATCAACAGTGGAAACCCCATGTGACAAGAAAACTGCACTGCACCATCAACAGTGGAAACCCCATGTGACAAGAAAACTGCACTGCAGCATCAACAGTGGAAACCCCATGTGACAAGAAAACTGCACTGCACCGTCAACAGTAAAAACCCCACGTGACAAGAAAACTGCACTGCACCATCAACAGTGAGAAACCCACGTGACAAGAAAACTGCACTTTGAACAGTGGAAAACGCATGTGACAAGAAAACTGCCCTGCACCATCAACAGTGTGAACACACGCGCCAAGAACCACTGCACTGCACCATCAACAGTGTGAACACACATGACAAGAACCACTGCACTGCACCACTGGTCTAGCGGCTGAATGCTTCCCTTCCTGATTTGCCCATCCGTTGCTCCAACCACACGGGGGAATGGTCCAACGTTCCTTGTGCGGGGTGCCTTGCATCATTAAATTGGTCCTCGTCTAGGCACACGTCAGTAACTAGTCTAGTCGTGAAAAGCTCTTGTGGGCCTGGAGTTGTAAATATATTGTTTTTGCTGTGGGATATGGGTTGCACCTTTGGTTCGTTAATCCTAGGACCCATCGGAAGCCCAGTAAGGGGCCGTGAATACCTCAGGTCACCCCTCTGGTCTCTCTGTAGCCTCTGGGGTAATTGAAGCAGGGCAGAGCTTATTGCTGACATGGCATTTTTCTGTAGCTGAGGTGGGAGGTAAATGGCGCCTCAAAAGAAAAGTCCAGCCCAAACTGCAATCCGGGTCCTCCCTGGACCTGAAACAAGCATCCTGGGACCGGTTTCGGGGTACCACCCCTCATCAGCCAGGCTAGCTTGAATCCAGTGGCACAGCATGCATTGGACCCAGGTCTGGGCTTACCTGTCCCCGTTAGAGCGGAAAGTGTAACTGCAACAAATGATGGCTGGGTGTAAAATAGACGGGCATGGGGAGCAAAACATTGTTGAACTCAGGCTCAGATCTCTGTACTGGGGTGAATATATGACATTGTTCAACATTCTGTCCATCAATTGTTTTTTTTCTTCTTTTGTCTCCCTAAGTGGGAAGGGTAAGCTCAGACGTGGGTCCCTTGCTCAGTGTGCCATTGGAGTCAAACTAGCCTAAACTGCAAAACCTCCTTGGATGCTTGTTTCCGGTCCAGGGAAGGCATGGCCTGGCAGTTCGGGCTGGACTGTTCCCATGAGGCACAGGGTCAAGGCTGATTTGCATATGGCTGGGTCCAAACTGGAATGGAACGGGGATCAAAACAACAATAGATTTAGGCCCAGATCTCTGTACTGGGGTGAATGTATGACATTGTTAAAAATTCTGTCCATCAATTTCGATATAAAAATCTTAGCAGTGGAATGCTGGACTCTGCCCCATACTTTTGCAGACACAGTTTGTTTATTCCAGAGGTCCAGCTCTAGCAGTGATTTTGGGCAGGCCCCAGACTAGCCCCAGACTGGGCCCAGACTGGCCCAGCCTTGGGCTTTGGCTGACAGAGTCAGCAAGAAGAGAGGGGGTGCATCTGTGAGTCCCCAATCAGGGAAAACTGAAAACAAGGGCACAAAACAGCTGGAGATTTCCCCAGTTACCCACCTCTCAACCAGCTGGGAGTAACCCTTCCCGGGAAGCATGAAGGGCAGAGCTTTCCCCCTTCGCTATAAGGGGACCTTTGCTTTCTCCCCTCCACACCCTAGTGTCTGGTCAGCTATGAAGGACCCCAGGAAGGCTTGGGAGCAGGGCAGTCAAGGGCTGTCTCCAACCTCTATCTTCGTAAGGACAGCTCCAGTGCAGAGCATCAAGGTGACTTCCTGGGTCGCCATGGTTACACGCAGCGCACGCACTTCAAGCACACACAATTGCAGGCACGTCAGGCGAGTTTGCGGGGCCTCGTGTGAGGCGAGTGTGTGGGGCCTCGTGTGAGGCGAGTTTGCGGGGCCTCGTGTCAGGCGAGTGTGTGGGGCCTCGTGTCAGGCGAGTTTGTGGGGCCTCGTGTCAGGCGAGTTTGTGGGGCCTCGTGTCAGGCGAGTTTGTGGGGCCTCGTGTCAGGCGAGTTTGCGGGGCCTCGTGTCAGGGGAGTTTGTGGGGCCTCGTGTCAGGCGAGTGTGTGGGGCCTCGTGTGAGGCGAGTTTGCGGGGCCTCGTGTCAGGGGAGTTTGTGGGGCCTCGTGTCAGGTGAGTGTGTGGGGCCTCGTGTGAGGCGAGTTTGCGGGGCCTCGTGTCAGGCGAGTGTGTGGGGCCTCGTGTGAGGCGAGTTTGCGGGGCCTCGTGTCAGGGGAGTTTGTGGGGCCTCGTGTCAGGCGAGTTTGCGGGGCCTCGTGTCAGGCGAGTGTGTGGGGCCACGTGTCAGGGGAGTTTGTGGGGCCTCGTGTCAGGCGAGTTTGTGGGGCCTCGTGTCAGGCGAGTTTGTGGGGCCTCGTGTCAGGCGAGTTTGCGGGGCCTCGTGTCAGGGGAGTTTGTGGGGCCTCGTGTCAGGCGAGTGTGTGGGGCCTCGTGTGAGGGAAGTTTGCGGGGCCTCGTGTCAGGGGAGTTTGTGGGGCCTCGTGTCAGGTGAGTGTGTGGGGCCTCGTGTGAGGCGAGTTTGCGGGGCCTCGTGTCAGGGGAGTTTGTGGGGCCTCGTGTCAGGCGAGTTTGCGGGGCCTCGTGTGAGGCGAGTTTGCGGGGCCTCGTGTCAGGCGAGTGTGTGGGGCCTCGTGTGAGGCGAGTTTGCGGGGCCTCGGGTGAGGCGAGTTTGCGGGGTCTCGTGTCAGGCGAGTGTGTGGGGCCTCGTGTGAAGCGAGTGTGTGGGGCCTCGTGTGAGGCGAGTTTGCGGGGCCTCGTGTCAGGCGACTTTGTGGGGCCTCGTGTGAGGCGAGTTTGCGGGGCCTCGTGTCAGGCGAGTTTGCGGGGCCTCGTGTCAGGGGAGTTTGTGGGGCCTCGTGTCAGGCCTGTGTGTGGGGCCTCGTGTCAGGCCAGTATGTGGGGTCTCGTGCCAGGTGAGTGTGTGGGGCCTCGTGTCAGGCGAGTTTGTGGGGCCTCGTGTCAGGCGGGTTTGTGGGGTCTTGTGCCAGGCGAGTTTGTGGGGCCTCGTGTCAGGCGAGTTTGTGGGGCCTCGTGTCAGGCGAGTTTGTGGGGCCTCATGTCAGGCAAGTTTGTGGGGCCTCGTGTGAGGCGAGTGTGTGGGGCCTCGTGTCAGGGGAGTTTGTGGGGCCTCGTGTCAGGCGTGTGTGTGGGGCCTCGTGTCAGGCGAGTGAGTGGGGTCTCGTGCCAGGTGAGTGTGTGGGGCCTCGTGTCAGGCGAGTTTGTGGGGCCTTGTGTCAGGCGAGTTTGTGGGGCCTCGTGTCAGGCGAGTTTGTGGGGTCTTGTGCCAGGCGAGTTTGTGGGATCTTGTGTCAGGCGAGTGTGTGGGGCCTTGTGTCAGGCGAGTTTGTGGGGCCTCGTGTCAGGCGAGTTTGTGGGGCCTCATGTCAAGGGAGTTTGTGGGGCCTCGTGTCAGGCGTGTGTGTGGGGCCTCGTGTCAGGCGAGTGTGTGGGGTCTCGTGTCAGGTGAGTGTTTGGGGCCTCGTGTCAGGCGAGGTTGCGGGGCCTCGTGTCAGGGGAGTTTGTGGGGCCTCGTGCCAGGTGAGTTTGTGGGGCCTCGTGTCAGGCGACTTTGTGGGGCCTCGTGTCAGGCGAGTTTGTGGGGCCTCGTGTCAGGCGAGTTTGCAGGGCCTTGTGTCAGGGGAGTTTGTGGGGCCTCGTGTGAGGCGAGTTTGCGGGGCCTCGTGTCAGGCGAGTTTGCGGGGCCTCGTGTCAGGGGAGTTTGTGGGGCCTCAAGTCAGGCGTGTGTGTGGGGCCTCGTGTCAGGCGAGTGTGTGGGGTCTCGTGTCAGGTGAGTGTTTGGGGCCTCGTGTCAGGCGAGGTTGCGGGGCCTCGTGTCAGGGGAGTTTGTGGGGCCTCGTGCCAGGTGAGTTTGTGGGGCCTCGTGTGAGGCGAGTTTGCGGGGCCTCGTGTCAGGCGAGTGTGTGGGGCCTCGTGTCAGGGGAGTTTGTGAGGCCTCGTGTCAGGCGAGTTTGTGGGGCCTCGTGTCAGGCGAGTTTGTGGGGCCTCGTGTCAGGCGAGTTTGCGGGGCCTCGTGTCAGGGGAGTTTGTGAGGCCTCGTGTCAGGCGAGTGTGTGGGGCCTCGTGTGAGGGAAGTTTGCGGGGCCTCGTGTCAGGGGAGTTTGTGGGGCCTTGTGTCAGGTGAGTGTGTGGGGCCTCGTGTGAGGCGAGTTTGCGGGGCCTCGTGTCAGGGGAGTTTGTGGAGCCTCGTGTCAGGCGAGTTTGCGGGGCCTCGTGTCAGGCGAGTTTGCGGGGCCTCGTGTCAGGCGAGTGTGTGGGGCCTCGTGTGAGGCGAGTTTGCGGGGCCTCGTGTGAGGCGAGTTTGCGGGGTCTCGTGTCAGGCGAGTGTGTGGGGCCTCGTGTGAAGCGAGTGTGTGGGGCCTCATGTGAGGCGAGTTTGCGGGGCCTCGTGTCAGGCGACTTTGTGGGGCCTCGTGTGAGGCGAGTTTGCGGGGCCTCGTGTCAGGCGAGTTTGCGGGGCCTCGTGTCAGGGGAGTTTGTGGGGCCTCGTGTCAGGCCTGTGTGTGGGGCCTCGTGTCAGGCCAGTGTGTGGGGTCTCGTGCCAGGTGAGTGTGTGGGGCCTCGTGTCAGGCGAGTTTGTGGGGCCTCGTGTCAGGCGAGTTTGTGGGGTCTTGTGCCAGGCGAGTTTGTGGGGCCTCGTGTCAGGCGAGTTTGTGGGGCCTCGTGTCAGGCGAGTTTGTGGGGCCTCGTGTCAGGCAAGTTTGTGGGGCCTCGTGTGAGGCGAGTGTGTGGGGCCTCGTGTCAGGGGAGTTTGTGGGGCCTCGTGTCAGGCGAGTGTGTGGGGTCTCGTGCCAGGTGAGTGTGTGGGGCCTCGTGTCAGGCGAGTTTGTGGGGCCTTGTGTCAGGCGAGTTTGTGGGGCCTCGTGTCAGGCGAGTTTGTGGGGTCTTGTGCCAGGCGAGTTTGTGGGATCTTGTGTCAGGCGAGTGTGTGGGGCCTTGTGTCAGGCGAGTTTGTGGGGCCTCGTGTCAGGCGAGTTTGTGGGGCCTCATGTCAGGGGAGTTTGTGGGGCCTCGTGTCAGGCGTGTGTGTGGGGCCTCGTGTCAGGCGAGTGTGTGGGGTCTCGTGTCAGGTGAGTGTTTGGGGCCTCGTGTCAGGCGAGGTTGCGGGGCCTCGTGTCAGGGGAGTTTGTGGGGCCTCGTGCCAGGTGAGTTTGTGGGGCCTCGTGTCAGGCGACTTTGTGGGGCCTCGTGTCAGGCGAGTTTGTGGGGCCTCGTGTCAGGCGAGTTTGCGGGGCCTTGTGTCAGGGGAGTTTGTGGGGCCTCGTGTGAGGCGAGTTTGCGGGGCCTCGTGTCAGGCGAGTTTGCGGGGCCTCGTGTCAGGGGAGTTTGTGGGGCCTCAAGTCAGGCGTGTGTGTGGGGCCTCGTGTGAGGCGAGTTTGTGGGGCCTCGTGTCAGGCGAGTTTGCGGTGCCTCGTGTCAGGCGAGTGTGTGGGGCCTCGTGTCAGGCGAGTTTGTGAGGCCTGATGTCAGGCGAGTTTGTGGGGCCTCGTGTCAGGCGAGTTTGTGGGGCCTCACGCCAGGCGAGTTTGTGGGGCCTCACGCCAGGTGAGTTTGTGGAGCCTCGTGTCAGGCGAGTTTGTGGGGCCTCGTGTCAGGCGAGTGTGTGGGGCCTCGTGTCAGGCGTGTGTGTGGGGCCTCGTGTCAGGCGAGTGTGTGGGGCCTCGTGTCAGGCGAGTGTGTGGGGCCTCGTGTCAGGCGAGTTTGTGGGGCCTCACGCCAGGCGAGTTTGTGGGGCCTCACGCCAGGCGAGTTTGTGGAGCCTCATGTCAGGCGAGTTTGTGGGGCCTTGTGTCAGGCGAGTGTGTGGGGCCTCGTGTCAGGCGTGTGTGTGGGGCCTCGTGTCAGGCGAGTGTGTGGGGCCTCGTGTCAGGCGAGTGTGTCGGGCCTCGTGTCAGGCGAGTGTGTGGGGCCTCGTGTCAGGCGTGTGTGTGGGGCCTCGTGTCAGGCGAGTGTGTGGGGCCTCGTGTCAGGCGTGTGTGTGGGGCCTCGTGTCAGGCGAGTGTGTGGAGCCTCGTGTCAGGGGAGTTTGTGGGGCCTCGTGTCAGGCGAGTTTGTGGGGCCTCGTGTCAGGCGAGATTGTGGGGCCTCGTGTCAGGCGAGATTGTGGGGCCTCGTGTCAGGCGAGATTGTGGGGCCTCGTGTCAGGCGAGATTGTGGGGCCTCGTGTCAGGTGAGTTTGTGGGGCCTCGTGTCAGGCGAGATTGTGGGGCCTCGTGTCAGGCGAGATTGTGGGGCCTCGTGTCAGGCGAGATTGTGGGGCCTCGTGTCAGGCGAGATTGTGGGGCCTCGTGTCAGGTGAGTTTGTGGGGCCTCGTGTCAGGCGAGTTTGTGGGGCCTCGTGTCAGGCGAGTGTGTGGGGCCTCGTGTCAGGCGAGTGTGTGGGGCCTCGTGTGAGGCGAGTTTGTGGGGCCTCGTGTCAGGCGAGTTTGTGGGGCCTCGTGTCAGGCGAGTGTGTGGGGCCTCGTGTCAGGCGAGTGTGTGGGGCCTCATGTGAGGCGAGTTTGTGGGGCCTCGTGTGAGGAGAGTTTGTGGGGCCTCGAGTGAGGCGAGTTTGTGGGGCCTCGTGTCAGGCGAGTTTGTGGGGCCTCGAGTGAGGTGAGTTTGTGGGGCCTCGTGTCAGGTGAGTTTGCGGGGCCTCGTGTCAGGTGAGTGTGTGGGGCCTCGTGTGAGGCGAGTTTGTGGGGCCTCGTGTCAGGTGAGTGTGTGGGGCCTCGTGTCAGGTGAGTTTGTGGGGCCTCGTGTGAGGCGAGTGTGTGGGGCCTCGTGTCAGGCGAGTTTGTGGGGCCTCGTGTCAGGCGAGTTTGTGAGGCCTCGTGTCAGGCGAGTGTGTGGGGCCTCGTGTCAGGCGAGTGTGTGGGGCCTCGTGTCAGGGGAGTTTGTGGGGCCTCGAGTGAGGCGAGTTTGTGGGGCCTCGTGTCAGGTGAGTTTGTGGGGCCTCGAGTGAGGTGAGTTTGTGGGGCCTCGTGTCAGGTGAGTTTGTGGGGCCTCGAGTGAGGTGAGTTTGTGGGGCCTCGAGTGAGGCGAGTTTGTGGGGCCTCGTGTCAGGTGAGTTTGTGGGGCCTCGAGTGAGGTGAGTTTGTGGGGCCTCGTGTCAGGTGAGTTTGTGGGGCCTCGAGTGAGGTGAGTTTGTGGGGCCTCGAGTGAGGCGAGTTTGTGGGGCCTCGTGTCAGGTGAGTTTGTGGGGCCTCGAGTCAGGTGAGTTTGTGGGGCCTCGTGTCAGGTGAGTTTGTGGGGCCTCGTGTCAGGTGAGTTTGTGGGGCCTCGAGTGAGGTGAGTTTGTGGGGCCTCGAGTGAGGCGAGTTTGTGGGGCCTCGTGTCAGGCGAGTTTGTGGGGCCTCGTGTGAGGCGAGTTTGTGGGGCCCCGTGTCAGGTGAGTTTGTGGGGCCTCGTGTCAGGGGAGATTGTGGGGCCTCGTGTCAGGCGAGATTGTGGGGCCTCGTGTCAGGTGAGTTTGTGGGGCCTCGAGTGAGGCGAGTTTGTGGGGCCTCGTGTCAGGTGAGTTTGTGGGGCCTCGAGTGAGGTGAGTTTGTGGGGCCTCGAGTGAGGCGAGTTTGTGGGGCCTCGTGTCAGGTGAGTTTGTGGGGCCTCGAGTGAGGTGAGTTTGTGGGGCCTCGTGTCAGGTGAGTTTGTGGGGCCTCGTGTCAGGTGAGTTTGTGGGGCCTCGAGTGAGGTGAGTTTGTGGGGCCTCGAGTGAGGCGAGTTTGTGGGGCTTCGTGTCAGGCGAGTTTGTGGGGCCTCGTGTGAGGCGAGTTTGTGGGGCCCCGTGTCAGGTGAGTTTGTGGGGCCTCGTGTCAGGCGAGTTTGTGGGGCCTCGTGTGAGGCGAGTTTGTGGGGCCCCGTGTGAGGCGAGTTTGTGGGGCCTCGTGTCAGGCGAGTTTGTGGGGCCTCGTGTGAGGCGAGTTTGTGGGGCCTCGTGTGAGGCGAGTTTGTGGGGCCCCGTGTGAGGCGAGTTTGTGGGGCCTCGTGTCAGGCGAGTTTGTGGGGCCTCGAGTGAGGTGAGTTTGTGGGGCCTCGAGTGAGGCGAGTTTGTGGGGCCTCGTGTCAGGCGAGTTTGTGGGGCCTCGTGTGAGGCGAGTTTGTGGGGCCCCGTGTCAGGTGAGTTTGTGGGGCCCCGTGTCAGGTGAGTGTGTGGGGCCGCATACCAGGCCCACAGGTCAGTATCTGACACCTTTTAATGGGTTAAGCCATGTTAATTTTCTGAATAACCAGGACAGACATGCTTAAAGAAAACTGACGCACGCACGAGTGTCACGTGTGCCGAGGCAAATGTCAAAAACCAAAATAAACTGGTAATGGGGTGCTCTCCGCAGGGGCGCACGCACCTTTTCCTTCACAACAGTATTCTAACATTCGAGAATAATAATAATAACAGCGCTTTCGGCCTCACATTCAAAGCGCTATATATATAATAATACAATGCCAAACAGCGCGTCTGCTTAGACAGACACTTAAATCACAGACTAAAATAGGATCGAATTATTGCGTTTTTAATGGTCCCCCTCTGTGGGAGCAGCGGGGCTTTCTTAGGTCAGGGGTGCGGGCAGCGCCCCCTCCCTGCCCTCAGATAGAAACCACCAGCGCCAGAAAGGGGAAATAAAGAGTAGAAAAGGGTTTCAGCGGCGCCACTCTTCCTAAATTACACCAGAAAGGAGAAGTGAAAGGCACTCTCTGGCCCCAGCATGGCCACAGCTGGGCTCCTGGTGCAGCTGCGGAGGGCTCTAGGCGCTTGTACCACTTCCCCATCCCCACCCACCAAAGTTTGACTTGCTCCATTGGTGGCGCCCGTGGGCCGCCTGTCCAAGGAACCCCTGAACCAGCGCTTCTTCCGGTACAGAGCCGCCTATGGCTTCTGTGGGAGCCTCGAACACAGACAGATGATAGCAGTGCAGTACAGCGCCTGACCTCCAGGGGGCGGGACAGAGCCACCGATGGCTTCTGTGGGAGCCTCGAACACAGACAGCTGGCAGCAGTGCAGTACAGCGCCTGACCTCCAGGGGGTGGCACAGAGCCACCTATGGCTTCTGTGGGAGCCTCGAACACAGACAGATGATAGCAGTGCACTACAGCGCCTGACCTCCAGGGGGCGGGACAGAGCCACCGATGGCTTCTGTGGGAGCCTCGAACACAGACAGCTGGCAGCAGTGCAGTACAGCGCCTGACCTCCAGGGGGTGGCACAGAGCCACCTATGGCTTCTGTGGGAGCCTCGAACACAGACAGATGATAGCAGTGCAGTACAGCGCCTGACCTCCAGGGGGCGGGACAGAGCCACCGATGGCTTCTGTGGGAGCCTCGAACACAGACAGCTGGCAGCAGTGCAGTACAGCGCCTGACCTCCAGGGGGTGGTACAGAGCCACCTATGGCTTCTGTGGGAGCCTCGTACACAGACAGCTGGCATCAGTGCAGTACACTGCCTGACCTCCAGGGGGTGGTACAGAGCCACCCATGGCTTCTGTGGGAGCCTCGAACACAGACAGATGATAGCAGTGCAGTACAGCGCCTGACCTCCAGGGGGTGGTACAGAGCCACCCATGGCTTCTGTGGGAGCCTCGAACACAGACAGCTGGCAGCAATGCAGTACACCGCCTGACCTCCAGGGGGTGGTACAGAGCCACCCATGGCTTCTGTGGGAGCCTCGAACACAGACAGATGATAGCAGTGCAGTACAGCGCCTGACCTCCAGGGGGTGGTACAGAGCCACCTATGGCTTCTGTGGGAGCCTCGAACACAGACAGCTGGCAGCAATGCAGTACACCGCCTGACCTCCAGGGGGTGGTACATAGCCACCTATGGCTTCTGTGGGAGCCTCGAACACAGACAGCTGGCAGCAGTGCAGTACACCGCCTGACCTCCAGGGGGTGGTACAGAGCCACCCATGGCTTCTGTGGGAGCCTCGAACATGACAGCTAGCAGCAGTGCAGTACACCTCCTGACCTCCAGGGGGTGGTACAGAGCCACCCATGGCTTCTGTGGGAGCCTCGAACACAGACAGCTGGCAGCAGTGCAGTACACCGCCTGACCTCCAGGGGGTGGTACAGAGCCACCCATGGCTTCTGTGGGAGCCTCGAACACAGACAGATGATAGCAGCGCAGTACAGCGCCTGACCTCCAGGGGGTGGTACAGAGCCACCTATGGCTTCTGTGGGAGCCTCGAACACAGACAGCTGGCAGCAATGCAGTACACCGCCTGACCTCCAGGGGGTGGTACCGAGCCACCTATGGCTTCTGTGGGAGCCTCGAACACAGACAGCTGGCAGCAGTGTAGTACACTGCCTGACCTCCAGGGGGTGGTACAGAGCCACCCATGGCTTCTGTGGGAGCCTTGAAAACAGACAGCTGATAGCAATGCAGTACACCGCCTGACCTCCAGGGGGTGGTACAGAGCCACCTATGGCTTCTGTGGGAGCCTCGAACACAGACAGCTAGCAGCAGTGCAGTACACCGCCTGACCTCCAGGGGGTGGTACAGAGCCACCTATGGCTTCTGTGGGAGCCTCGAACATGACAGCTAGCAGCAGTGCAGTACACCGCCTGACCTCCAGGGGGTGGTACAGAGCCACCCATGGCTTCTGTGGGAGCCTCGAACACACACAGCTAGCAGCAGTGCAGTACACCGCCTGACCTCCAGGGGGTGGTACAGAGCCACCCATGGCTTCTGTGGGAGCCTCGAACACAGACAGCTGGCAGCAGTGCAGTACACTGCCTGACCTCCAGGGGGTGGTACAGAGCCACCCATGGCTTCTGTGGCAGCCTCGAACACAGACAGCTGGCAGCAGTGCAGTAAACCGCCTGACCTCCAAGGGGTGGTACAGAGCCACCTATGGCTTCTGTGGGAGCCTCGAACATGACAGCTAGCAGCAGTGCAGTACACCGCCTGACCTCCAGGGGGTGGTACACAGCCACCTATGGCTTCTGTGGGAGCCTCGAACACAGACAGCTGGCATCAGTGCAGTACACCGCCTGACCTCCAGGGGGTGGTACAGAGCCACCTATGGCTTCTGTGGGAGCCTCGAACATGACAGCTAGCAGCAGTGCAGTACACCGCCTGACCTCCAGGGGGTGGTACAGAGCCACCTATGGCTTCTGTGGGAGCCTCGAACACAGACAGCTGGCAGCAGTGCAGTACACCGCCTGACCTCCAGGGGGTGGTACAGAGCCACCTATGGCTTCTGTGGGAGCCTCGAACACAGACAGCTGGCAGCAGTGCAGTACACCGCCTGACCTCCAGGGGGTGGTACAGAGCCACCGATGGCTTCTGTGGGAGCCTCGTACACAGACAGCTGGCATCAGTGCAGTACACTGCCTGACCTCCAGGGGGTGGTACAGAGCCACCCATGGCTTCTGTGGGAGCCTCGAACACAGACAGATGATAGCAGTGCAGTACAGCGCCTGACCTCCAGGGGGTGGTACAGAGCCACCCATGGCTTCTGTGGGAGCCTCAAACACAGACAGATGATAGCAGTGCAGTACAGCGCCTGACCTCCAGGGGGTGGTACAGAGCCACCTATGGCTTCTGTAGGAGCCTCGAACACAGACAGTTGGCAGCAATGCAGTACACCGCCTGACCTCCAGGGGGTGGTACATAGCCACCTATGGCTTCTGTGGGAGCCTCGAACACAGACAGCTGGCAGCAGTGCAGTACACCGCCTGACCTCCAGGGGGTGGTACAGAGCCACCCATGGCTTCTGTGGGAGCTGCGAAACATGACAGCTAGCAGCAGTGCAGTACACCTCCTGACCTCCAGGGGGTGGTACAGAGCCACCCATGGCTTCTGTGGGAGCCTCGAACACAGACAGCTGGCAGCAGTGCAGTACACCGCCTGACCTCCAGGGGGTGGTACAGAGCCACCCATGGCTTCTGTGGGAGCCTCGAACACAGACAGATGATAGCAGTGCAGTACAGCGCCTGACCTCCAGGGGGTGGTACAGAGCCACCTATGGCTTCTGTGGGAGCCTCGAACACAGACAGCTGGCAGCAATGCAGTACACCGCCTGACCTCCAGGGGGTGGTACAGAGCCACCCATGGCTTCTGTGGGAGCCTCGAACACAGACAGCTGGCAGCAGTGCAGTACACCGCCTGACCTCCAGGGGGTGGTACAGAGCCACCTATGGCTTCTGTGGGAGCCTCGAACATGTCAGCTAGCAGCAGTGCAGTACACCGCCTGACCTCCAGGGGGTGGTACACAGCCACCTATGGCTTCTGTGGGAGCCTCGAACACAGACAGCTGGCATCAGTGCAGTACACCGCCTGACCTCCAGGGGGTGGTACAGAGCCACCTATGGCTTCTGTGGGAGCCTCGAACATGACAACTAGCAGCAGTGCAGTACACCGCCTGACCTCCAGGGGGTGGTACAGAGCCACCTATGGCTTCTGTGGGAGCCTCGAACACAGACAGCTGGCAGCAGTGCAGTACACCGCCTGACCTCCAGGGGGTGGTACAGAGCCACCTATGGCTTCTGTGGGAGCCTCGAACACAGACAGCTGGCAGCAGTGCAGTACACCGCCTGACCTCCAGGGGGTGGTTCAGAGCCACCTATGGCTTCTCTGGGAGCCTCGAACACAGACAGCTGGCAGCAGTGCAGTACACCGCCTGACCTCCAGGGGGTGGTACAGAGCCACCTATGGCTTCTGTGGGAGCCTCGAACACAGACAGCTGGCAGCAGTGCAGTACACCGCCTGACCTCCAGGGGGTGGTACAGAGCCACCTATGGCTTCTGTGGGAGCCTCGAACACAGACAGCTGGCAGCAGTGCAGTACACCGCCTGACCTCCAGGGGGTGGTACAGAGCCACCTATGGCTTCTGTGGGAGCCTCGAACATGACAGCTAGCAGCAGTGCAGTACACCGCCTGACCTCCAGGGGGTGGTACAGAGCCACCTATGGCTTCTGTGGGAGCCTCGAACACAGACAGCTGGCAGCAGTGCAGTACACCGCCTGACCTCCAGAGGGTGGTACAGAGCCACCTATGGCTTCTCTGGGAGCCTCGAACACAGACAGCTGACAGCAGTGCAGTACACCGCCTGACCTCCAGAGGGTGGTACAGAGCCACCTATGGCTTCTGTGGGAGCCTCGAACACAGACAGCTGGCAGCAGTGCAGTCCACCACCTGACCTCCAGGGGGCGGTACAGAGCCACCGATGGCTTCTGTGGGAGCCTCGAACATGACAGCTAGCAGCAGTGCAGTACACCGCCAGACCTCCAGGGGGTGGTACAGAGCCACCTATGGCTTCTGTGGGAGCCTCGAACATGACAGCTAGCAGCAGTGCAGTACACCTCCTGACCTCCAGGGGGTGGTACAGAGCCACCCATGGCTTCTGTGGGAGCCTCGAACATGACAGCTAGCAGCAGTGCAGTACACCGCCTGACCTCCAGGGGGTGGTACAGAGCCACCTATGGCTTCTGTGGGAGCCTCGAACATGACAGCTAGCAGCAGTGCAGTACACCGCCTGACCTCCAGGGGGTGGTACAGAGCCACCCATGGCTTCTGTGGGAGCCTCGAACACAGACAGCTGGCAGCAGTGCAGTACACCGCCTGACCTCCAGGGGGTGGTACAGAGCCACCTATGGCTTCTGTGGGAGCCTCGAACACAGACGGCTAGCAGCAGTGCAGTACACCGCCTGACCTCCAGGGGGTGGTACAGAGCCGCCTATGGCTTCTGTGGGAGCCTCGAACATGACAGATAGCAGCAGTGCAGTACACCGACTGACCTCCAGGGGGTGGTACAGAGCCACCATTGGCTTCTGTGGGAGCCTCGAACACAGACAGCTGGCAGCAGTGCAGTACACCTCCTGACCTCCAGGGGGTGGTACAGAGCCACCTATGGCTTCTGTGGGAGCCTCGAACACAGACAGCTGGCAGCAGTGCAGTACAGCGCCTGACCTCCAGGGGGTGGTACAGAGCCACCTATGGCTTCTGTGGGAGCCTCGAACACAGACAGCTGGCAGCAGTGCAGTACACAGCCTGACCTCCAGGGGGTGGTACAGAGCCACCCATGGCTTCTGTGGGAGCCTCGAACACAGACAGCTAGCAGCAGTGCAGTACACCGCCTGACCTCCAGGGGGTGGTACAGAGCCACCCATGGCTTCTGTGGGAACCTCGAACACAGACAGCTAGCAGCAGTGCAGTACACCGCCTGACCTCCAGGGGGTGGTACAGAGCCACCGATGGCTTCTGTGGGAGCCTCGAACACAGACAGCTGGCAGCAGTGCAGTACAGCGCCTGACCTCCAGGGGGTGGTACAGAGCCACCTATGGCTTCTGTGGGAGCCTCGTACACAGACAGCTGGCATCAGTGCAGTACACTGCCTGACCTCCAGGGGGTGGTACAGAGCCACCCATGGCTTCTGTGGGAGCCTCGAACACAGACAGATGATAGCAGTGCAGTACAGCGCCTGACCTCCAGGGGGTGGTACAGAGCCACCCATGGCTTCTGTGGGAGCCTCGAACACAGACAGCTGGCAGCAATGCAGTACACCGCCTGACCTCCAGGGGGTGGTACAGAGCCACCCATGGCTTCTGTGGGAGCCTCAAACACAGACAGATGATAGCAGTGCAGTACAGCGCCTGACCTCCAGGGGGTGGTACAGAGCCACCTATGGCTTCTGTAGGAGCCTCGAACACAGACAGTTGGCAGCAATGCAGTACACCGCCTGACCTCCAGGGGGTGGTACATAGCCACCTATGGCTTCTGTGGGAGCCTCGAACACAGACAGCTGGCAGCAGTGCAGTACACCGCCTGACCTCCAGGGGGTGGTACAGAGCCACCCATGGCTTCTGTGGGAGCTGCGAAACATGACAGCTAGCAGCAGTGCAGTACACCTCCTGACCTCCAGGGGGTGGTACAGAGCCACCCATGGCTTCTGTGGGAGCCTCGAACACAGACAGCTGGCAGCAGTGCAGTACACCGCCTGACCTCCAGGGGGTGGTACAGAGCCACCCATGGCTTCTGTGGGAGCCTCGAACACAGACAGATGATAGCAGTGCAGTACAGCGCCTGACCTCCAGGGGGTGGTACAGAGCCACCTATGGCTTCTGTGGGAGCCTCGAACACAGACAGCTGGCAGCAATGCAGTACACCGCCTGACCTCCAGGGGGTGGTACAGAGCCACCTATGGCTTCTGTGGGAGCCTCGAACACAGACAGCTGGCAGCAGTGCAGTACACTGCCTGACCTCCAGGGGGTGGTACAGAGCCACCCATGGCTTCTGTGGGAGCCTCGAACACAGACAGCTGATAGCAGTGCAGTACACCGCCTGACCTCCAGGGGGTGGTACAGAGCCACCTATGGCTTCTGTGGGAGCCTCGAACACAGACAGCTAGCAGCAGTGCAGTACACCGCCTGACCTCCAGGGGGTGGTACAGAGCCACCTATGGCTTCTGTGGGAGCCTCGAACATGACAGCTAGCAGCAGTGCAGTACACCGCCTGACCTCCAGGGGGTGGTACAGAGCCACCCATGGCTTCTGTGGGAGCCTCGAACACACACAGCTAGCAGCAGTGCAGTACACCGCCTGACCTCCAGGGGGTGGTACAGAGCCACCCATGGCTTCTGTGGGAGCCTCGAACACAGACAGCTGGCAGCAGTGCAGTACACTGCCTGACCTCCAGGGGGTGGTACAGAGCCACCCATGGCTTCTGTGGGAGCCTCGAACACAGACAGCTGGCAGCAGTGCAGTACACCGCCTGACCTCCAGGGGGTGGTACAGAGCCACCTATGGCTTCTGTGGGAGCCTCGAACATGTCAGCTAGCAGCAGTGCAGTACACCGCCTGACCTCCAGGGGGTGGTACACAGCCACCTATGGCTTCTGTGGGAGCCTCGAACACAGACAGCTGGCATCAGTGCAGTACACCGCCTGACCTCCAGGGGGTGGTACAGAGCCACCTATGGCTTCTCTGGGAGCCTCGAACACAGACAGCTGGCAGCAGTGCAGTACACCGCCTGACCTCCAGGGGGTGGTACAGAGCCACCTATGGCTTCTGTGGGAGCCTCGAACACAGACAGCTGGCAGCAGTGCAGTACACCGCCTGACCTCCAGGGGGTGGTACAGAGCCACCTATGGCTTCTGTGGGAGCCTCGAACACAGACAGCTGGCAGCAGTGCAGTACACCGCCTGACCTCCAGGGGGTGGTACAGAGCCACCTATGGCTTCTGTGGGAGCCTCGAACATGACAGCTAGCAGCAGTGCAGTACACCGCCTGACCTCCAGGGGGTGGTACAGAGCCACCTATGGCTTCTGTGGGAGCCTCGAACACAGACAGCTGGCAGCAGTGCAGTACACCGCCTGACCTCCAGAGGGTGGTACAGAGCCACCTATGGCTTCTCTGGGAGCCTCGAACACAGACAGCTGGCAGCAGTGCAGTACACCGCCTGACCTCCAGAGGGTGGTACAGAGCCACCTATGGCTTCTGTGGGAGCCTCGAACACAGACAGCTGGCAGCAGTGCAGTCCACCACCTGACCTCCAGGGGGCGGTACAGAGCCACCGATGGCTTCTGTGGGAGCCTCGAACATGACAGCTAGCAGCAGTGCAGTACACCGCCAGACCTCCAGGGGGTGGTACAGAGCCACCTATGGCTTCTGTGGGAGCCTCGAACATGACAGCTAGCAGCAGTGCAGTACACCTCCTGACCTCCAGGGGGTGGTACAGAGCCACCCATGGCTTCTGTGGGAGCCTCGAACATGACAGCTAGCAGCAGTGCAGTACACCGCCTGACCTCCAGGGGGTGGTACAGAGCCACCTATGGCTTCTGTGGGAGCCTCGAACATGACAGCTAGCAGCAGTGCAGTACACCGCCTGACCTCCAGGGGGTGGTACAGAGCCACCCATGGCTTCTGTGGGAGCCTCGAACACAGACAGCTGGCAGCAGTGCAGTACACCGCCTGACCTCCAGGGGGTGGTACAGAGCCACCTATGGCTTCTGTGGGAGCCTCGAACACAGACGGCTAGCAGCAGTGCAGTACACCGCCTGACCTCCAGGGGGTGGTACAGAGCCGCCTATGGCTTCTGTGGGAGCCTCGAACATGACAGATAGCAGCAGTGCAGTACACCGACTGACCTCCAGGGGGTGGTACAGAGCCACCATTGGCTTCTGTGGGAGCCTCGAACACAGACAGCTGGCAGCAGTGCAGTACACCTCCTGACCTCCAGGGGGTGGTACAGAGCCACCTATGGCTTCTGTGGGAGCCTCGAACACAGACAGCTGGCAGCAGTGCAGTACAGCGCCTGACCTCCAGGGGGTGGTACAGAGCCACCTATGGCTTCTGTGGGAGCCTCGAACACGGACAGCTGGCAGCAGTGCAGTACACAGCCTGACCTCCAGGGGGTGGTACAGAGCCACCCATGGCTTCTGTGGGAGCCTCGAACACAGACAGCTAGCAGCAGTGCAGTACACCGCCTGACCTCCAGGGGGTGGTACAGAGCCACCCATGGCTTCTGTGGGAACCTCGAACACAGACAGCTAGCAGCAGTGCAGTACACCGCCTGACCTCCAGGGGGTGGTACAGAGCCACCGATGGCTTCTGTGGGAGCCTCGAACACAGACAGCTGGCAGCAGTGCAGTACAGCGCCTGACCTCCAGGGGGTGGTACAGAGCCACCTATGGCTTCTGTGGGAGCCTCGTACACAGACAGCTGGCATCAGTGCAGTACACTGCCTGACCTCCAGGGGGTGGTACAGAGCCACCCATGGCTTCTGTGGGAGCCTCGAACACAGACAGATGATAGCAGTGCAGTACAGCGCCTGACCTCCAGGGGGTGGTACAGAGCCACCCATGGCTTCTGTGGGAGCCTCGAACACAGACAGCTGGCAGCAATGCAGTACACCGCCTGACCTCCAGGGGGTGGTACAGAGCCACCCATGGCTTCTGTGGGAGCCTCAAACACAGACAGATGATAGCAGTGCAGTACAGCGCCTGACCTCCAGGGGGTGGTACAGAGCCACCTATGGCTTCTGTAGGAGCCTCGAACACAGACAGTTGGCAGCAATGCAGTACACCGCCTGACCTCCAGGGGGTGGTACATAGCCACCTATGGCTTCTGTGGGAGCCTCGAACACAGACAGCTGGCAGCAGTGCAGTACACCGCCTGACCTCCAGGGGGTGGTACAGAGCCACCCATGGCTTCTGTGGGAGCTGCGAAACATGACAGCTAGCAGCAGTGCAGTACACCTCCTGACCTCCAGGGGGTGGTACAGAGCCACCCATGGCTTCTGTGGGAGCCTCGAACACAGACAGCTGGCAGCAGTGCAGTACACCGCCTGACCTCCAGGGGGTGGTACAGAGCCACCCATGGCTTCTGTGGGAGCCTCGAACACAGACAGATGATAGCAGTGCAGTACAGCGCCTGACCTCCAGGGGGTGGTACAGAGCCACCTATGGCTTCTGTGGGAGCCTCGAACACAGACAGCTGGCAGCAATGCAGTACACCGCCTGACCTCCAGGGGGTGGTACAGAGCCACCTATGGCTTCTGTGGGAGCCTCGAACACAGACAGCTGGCAGCAGTGCAGTACACTGCCTGACCTCCAGGGGGTGGTACAGAGCCACCCATGGCTTCTGTGGGAGCCTCGAACACAGACAGCTGATAGCAGTGCAGTACACCGCCTGACCTCCAGGGGGTGGTACAGAGCCACCTATGGCTTCTGTGGGAGCCTCGAACACAGACAGCTAGCAGCAGTGCAGTACACCGCCTGACCTCCAGGGGGTGGTACAGAGCCACCTATGGCTTCTGTGGGAGCCTCGAACATGACAGCTAGCAGCAGTGCAGTACACCGCCTGACCTCCAGGGGGTGGTACAGAGCCACCCATGGCTTCTGTGGGAGCCTCGAACACACACAGCTAGCAGCAGTGCAGTACACCGCCTGACCTCCAGGGGGTGGTACAGAGCCACCCATGGCTTCTGTGGGAGCCTCGAACACAGACAGCTGGCAGCAGTGCAGTACACTGCCTGACCTCCAGGGGGTGGTACAGAGCCACCCATGGCTTCTGTGGGAGCCTCGAACACAGACAGCTGGCAGCAGTGCAGTACACCGCCTGACCTCCAGGGGGTGGTACAGAGCCACCTATGGCTTCTGTGGGAGCCTCGAACATGTCAGCTAGCAGCAGTGCAGTACACCGCCTGACCTCCAGGGGGTGGTACACAGCCACCTATGGCTTCTGTGGGAGCCTCGAACACAGACAGCTGGCATCAGTGCAGTACACCGCCTGACCTCCAGGGGGTGGTACAGAGCCACCTATGGCTTCTGTGGGAGCCTCGAACATGACAGCTAGCAGCAGTGCAGTACACCGCCTGACCTCCAGGGGGTGGTACAGAGCCACCTATGGCTTCTGTGGGAGCCTCGAACACAGACAGCTGGCAGCAGTGCAGTACACCGCCTGACCTCCAGGGGGTGGTACAGAGCCACCTATGGCTTCTGTGGGAGCCTCGAACACAGACAGCTGGCAGCAGTGCAGTACACCGCCTGACCTCCAGGGGGTGGTTCAGAGCCACCTATGGCTTCTCTGGGAGCCTCGAACACAGACAGCTGGCAGCAGTGCAGTACACCGCCTGACCTCCAGGGGGTGGTACAGAGCCACCTATGGCTTCTGTGGGAGCCTCGAACACAGACAGCTGGCAGCAGTGCAGTACACCGCCTGACCTCCAGGGGGTGGTACAGAGCCACCTATGGCTTCTGTGGGAGCCTCGAACACAGACAGCTGGCAGCAGTGCAGTACACCGCCTGACCTCCAGGGGGTGGTACAGAGCCACCTATGGCTTCTGTGGGAGCCTCGAACATGACAGCTAGCAGCAGTGCAGTACACCGCCTGACCTCCAGGGGGTGGTACAGAGCCACCTATGGCTTCTGTGGGAGCCTCGAACACAGACAGCTGGCAGCAGTGCAGTACACCGCCTGACCTCCAGAGGGTGGTACAGAGCCACCTATGGCTTCTCTGGGAGCCTCGAACACAGACAGCTGGCAGCAGTGCAGTACACCGCCTGACCTCCAGGGGGTGGTACAGAGCCACCTATGGCTTCTGTGGGAGCCTCGAACACAGACAGCTGGCAGCAGTGCAGTCCACCACCTGACCTCCAGGGGGCGGTACAGAGCCACCGATGGCTTCTGTGGGAGCCTCGAACATGACAGCTAGCAGCAGTGCAGTACACCGCCAGACCTCCAGGGGGTGGTACAGAGCCACCTATGGCTTCTGTGGGAGCCTCGAACATGACAGCTAGCAGCAGTGCAGTACACCTCCTGACCTCCAGGGGGTGGTACAGAGCCACCCATGGCTTCTGTGGGAGCCTCGAACATGACAGCTAGCAGCAGTGCAGTACACCGCCTGACCTCCAGGGGGTGGTACAGAGCCACCTATGGCTTCTGTGGGAGCCTCGAACATGACAGCTAGCAGCAGTGCAGTACACCGCCTGACCTCCAGGGGGTGGTACAGAGCCACCCATGGCTTCTGTGGGAGCCTCGAACACAGACAGCTGGCAGCAGTGCAGTACACCGCCTGACCTCCAGGGGGTGGTACAGAGCCACCTATGGCTTCTGTGGGAGCCTCGAACACAGACAGCTAGCAGCAGTGCAGTACACCGCCTGACCTCCAGGGGGTGGTACAGAGCCGCCTATGGCTTCTGTGGGAGCCTCGAACATGACAGATAGCAGCAGTGCAGTACACCGACTGACCTCCAGGGGGTGGTACAGAGCCACCATTGGCTTCTGTGGGAGCCTCGAACACAGACAGCTGGCAGCAGTGCAGTACACCTCCTGACCTCCAGGGGGTGGTACAGAGCCACCTATGGCTTCTGTGGGAGCCTCGAACACAGACAGCTGGCAGCAGTGCAGTACAGCGCCTGACCTCCAGGGGGTGGTACAGAGCCACCTATGGCTTCTGTGGGAGCCTCGAACACAGACAGCTGGCAGCAGTGTAGTACACTGCCTGACCTCCAGGGGGTGGTACAGAGCCACCCATGGCTTCTGTGGGAGCCTTGAAAACAGACAGCTGATAGCAATGCAGTACACCGCCTGACCTCCAGGGGGTGGTACAGAGCCACCTATGGCTTCTGTGGGAGCCTCGAACACAGACAGCTAGCAGCAGTGCAGTACACCGCCTGACCTCCAGGGGGTGGTACAGAGCCACCTATGGCTTCTGTGGGAGCCTCGAACATGACAGCTAGCAGCAGTGCAGTACACCGCCTGACCTCCAGGGGGTGGTACAGAGCCACCCATGGCTTCTGTGGGAGCCTCGAACACACACAGCTAGCAGCAGTGCAGTACACCGCCTGACCTCCAGGGGGTGGTACAGAGCCACCCATGGCTTCTGTGGGAGCCTCGAACACAGACAGCTGGCAGCAGTGCAGTACACTGCCTGACCTCCAGGGGGTGGTACAGAGCCACCCATGGCTTCTGTGGCAGCCTCGAACACAGACAGCTGGCAGCAGTGCAGTAAACCGCCTGACCTCCAAGGGGTGGTACAGAGCCACCTATGGCTTCTGTGGGAGCCTCGAACATGACAGCTAGCAGCAGTGCAGTACACCGCCTGACCTCCAGGGGGTGGTACACAGCCACCTATGGCTTCTGTGGGAGCCTCGAACACAGACAGCTGGCATCAGTGCAGTACACCGCCTGACCTCCAGGGGGTGGTACAGAGCCACCTATGGCTTCTGTGGGAGCCTCGAACATGACAGCTAGCAGCAGTGCAGTACACCGCCTGACCTCCAGGGGGTGGTACAGAGCCACCTATGGCTTCTGTGGGAGCCTCGAACACAGACAGCTGGCAGCAGTGCAGTACACCGCCTGACCTCCAGGGGGTGGTACAGAGCCACCTATGGCTTCTGTGGGAGCCTCGAACACAGACAGCTGGCAGCAGTGCAGTACACCGCCTGACCTCCAGGGGGTGGTACAGAGCCACCGATGGCTTCTGTGGGAGCCTCGTACACAGACAGCTGGCATCAGTGCAGTACACTGCCTGACCTCCAGGGGGTGGTACAGAGCCACCCATGGCTTCTGTGGGAGCCTCGAACACAGACAGATGATAGCAGTGCAGTACAGCGCCTGACCTCCAGGGGGTGGTACAGAGCCACCCATGGCTTCTGTGGGAGCCTCAAACACAGACAGATGATAGCAGTGCAGTACAGCGCCTGACCTCCAGGGGGTGGTACAGAGCCACCTATGGCTTCTGTAGGAGCCTCGAACACAGACAGTTGGCAGCAATGCAGTACACCGCCTGACCTCCAGGGGGTGGTACATAGCCACCTATGGCTTCTGTGGGAGCCTCGAACACAGACAGCTGGCAGCAGTGCAGTACACCGCCTGACCTCCAGGGGGTGGTACAGAGCCACCCATGGCTTCTGTGGGAGCTGCGAAACATGACAGCTAGCAGCAGTGCAGTACACCTCCTGACCTCCAGGGGGTGGTACAGAGCCACCCATGGCTTCTGTGGGAGCCTCGAACACAGACAGCTGGCAGCAGTGCAGTACACCGCCTGACCTCCAGGGGGTGGTACAGAGCCACCCATGGCTTCTGTGGGAGCCTCGAACACAGACAGATGATAGCAGTGCAGTACAGCGCCTGACCTCCAGGGGGTGGTACAGAGCCACCTATGGCTTCTGTGGGAGCCTCGAACACAGACAGCTGGCAGCAATGCAGTACACCGCCTGACCTCCAGGGGGTGGTACAGAGCCACCCATGGCTTCTGTGGGAGCCTCGAACACAGACAGCTGGCAGCAGTGCAGTACACCGCCTGACCTCCAGGGGGTGGTACAGAGCCACCTATGGCTTCTGTGGGAGCCTCGAACATGTCAGCTAGCAGCAGTGCAGTACACCGCCTGACCTCCAGGGGGTGGTACACAGCCACCTATGGCTTCTGTGGGAGCCTCGAACACAGACAGCTGGCATCAGTGCAGTACACCGCCTGACCTCCAGGGGGTGGTACAGAGCCACCTATGGCTTCTGTGGGAGCCTCGAACATGACAACTAGCAGCAGTGCAGTACACCGCCTGACCTCCAGGGGGTGGTACAGAGCCACCTATGGCTTCTGTGGGAGCCTCGAACACAGACAGGTGGCAGCAGTGCAGTACACCGCCTGACCTCCAGGGGGTGGTACAGAGCCACCTATGGCTTCTGTGGGAGCCTCGAACACAGACAGCTGGCAGCAGTGCAGTACACCGCCTGACCTCCAGGGGGTGGTTCAGAGCCACCTATGGCTTCTCTGGGAGCCTCGAACACAGACAGCTGGCAGCAGTGCAGTACACCGCCTGACCTCCAGGGGGTGGTACAGAGCCACCTATGGCTTCTGTGGGAGCCTCGAACACAGACAGCTGGCAGCAGTGCAGTACACCGCCTGACCTCCAGGGGGTGGTACAGAGCCACCTATGGCTTCTGTGGGAGCCTCGAACACAGACAGCTGGCAGCAGTGCAGTACACCGCCTGACCTCCAGGGGGTGGTACAGAGCCACCTATGGCTTCTGTGGGAGCCTCGAACATGACAGCTAGCAGCAGTGCAGTACACCGCCTGACCTCCAGGGGGTGGTACAGAGCCACCTATGGCTTCTGTGGGAGCCTCGAACACAGACAGCTGGCAGCAGTGCAGTACACCGCCTGACCTCCAGAGGGTGGTACAGAGCCACCTATGGCTTCTCTGGGAGCCTCGAACACAGACAGCTGACAGCAGTGCAGTACACCGCCTGACCTCCAGAGGGTGGTACAGAGCCACCTATGGCTTCTGTGGGAGCCTCGAACACAGACAGCTGGCAGCAGTGCAGTCCACCACCTGACCTCCAGGGGGCGGTACAGAGCCACCGATGGCTTCTGTGGGAGCCTCGAACATGACAGCTAGCAGCAGTGCAGTACACCGCCAGACCTCCAGGGGGTGGTACAGAGCCACCTATGGCTTCTGTGGGAGCCTCGAACATGACAGCTAGCAGCAGTGCAGTACACCTCCTGACCTCCAGGGGGTGGTACAGAGCCACCCATGGCTTCTGTGGGAGCCTCGAACATGACAGCTAGCAGCAGTGCAGTACACCGCCTGACCTCCAGGGGGTGGTACAGAGCCACCTATGGCTTCTGTGGGAGCCTCGAACATGACAGCTAGCAGCAGTGCAGTACACCGCCTGACCTCCAGGGGGTGGTACAGAGCCACCCATGGCTTCTGTGGGAGCCTCGAACACAGACAGCTGGCAGCAGTGCAGTACACCGCCTGACCTCCAGGGGGTGGTACAGAGCCACCTATGGCTTCTGTGGGAGCCTCGAACACAGACGGCTAGCAGCAGTGCAGTACACCGCCTGACCTCCAGGGGGTGGTACAGAGCCGCCTATGGCTTCTGTGGGAGCCTCGAACATGACAGATAGCAGCAGTGCAGTACACCGACTGACCTCCAGGGGGTGGTACAGAGCCACCATTGGCTTCTGTGGGAGCCTCGAACACAGACAGCTGGGAGCAGTGCAGTACACCTCCTGACCTCCAGGGGGTGGTACAGAGCCACCTATGGCTTCTGTGGGAGCCTCGAACACAGACAGCTGGCAGCAGTGCAGTACAGCGCCTGACCTCCAGGGGGTGGTACAGAGCCACCTATGGCTTCTGTGGGAGCCTCGAACACAGACAGCTGGCAGCAGTGCAGTACACAGCCTGACCTCCAGGGGGTGGTACAGAGCCACCCATGGCTTCTGTGGGAGCCTCGAACACAGACAGCTAGCAGCAGTGCAGTACACCGCCTGACCTCCAGGGGGTGGTACAGAGCCACCCATGGCTTCTGTGGGAACCTCGAACACAGACAGCTAGCAGCAGTGCAGTACACCGCCTGACCTCCAGGGGGTGGTACAGAGCCACCGATGGCTTCTGTGGGAGCCTCGAACACAGACAGCTGGCAGCAGTGCAGTACAGCGCCTGACCTCCAGGGGGTGGTACAGAGCCACCTATGGCTTCTGTGGGAGCCTCGTACACAGACAGCTGGCATCAGTGCAGTACACTGCCTGACCTCCAGGGGGTGGTACAGAGCCACCCATGGCTTCTGTGGGAGCCTCGAACACAGACAGATGATAGCAGTGCAGTACAGCGCCTGACCTCCAGGGGGTGGTACAGAGCCACCCATGGCTTCTGTGGGAGCCTCGAACACAGACAGCTGGCAGCAATGCAGTACACCGCCTGACCTCCAGGGGGTGGTACAGAGCCACCCATGGCTTCTGTGGGAGCCTCAAACACAGACAGATGATAGCAGTGCAGTACAGCGCCTGACCTCCAGGGGGTGGTACAGAGCCACCTATGGCTTCTGTAGGAGCCTCGAACACAGACAGTTGGCAGCAATGCAGTACACCGCCTGACCTCCAGGGGGTGGTACATAGCCACCTATGGCTTCTGTGGGAGCCTCGAACACAGACAGCTGGCAGCAGTGCAGTACACCGCCTGACCTCCAGGGGGTGGTACAGAGCCACCCATGGCTTCTGTGGGAGCTGCGAAACATGACAGCTAGCAGCAGTGCAGTACACCTCCTGACCTCCAGGGGGTGGTACAGAGCCACCCATGGCTTCTGTGGGAGCCTCGAACACAGACAGCTGGCAGCAGTGCAGTACACCGCCTGACCTCCAGGGGGTGGTACAGAGCCACCCATGGCTTCTGTGGGAGCCTCGAACACAGACAGATGATAGCAGTGCAGTACAGCGCCTGACCTCCAGGGGGTGGTACAGAGCCACCTATGGCTTCTGTGGGAGCCTCGAACACAGACAGCTGGCAGCAATGCAGTACACCGCCTGACCTCCAGGGGGTGGTACAGAGCCACCTATGGCTTCTGTGGGAGCCTCGAACACAGACAGCTGGCAGCAGTGCAGTACACTGCCTGACCTCCAGGGGGTGGTACAGAGCCACCCATGGCTTCTGTGGGAGCCTCGAACACAGACAGCTGATAGCAGTGCAGTACACCGCCTGACCTCCAGGGGGTGGTACAGAGCCACCTATGGCTTCTGTGGGAGCCTCGAACACAGACAGCTAGCAGCAGTGCAGTACACCGCCTGACCTCCAGGGGGTGGTACAGAGCCACCTATGGCTTCTGTGGGAGCCTCGAACATGACAGCTAGCAGCAGTGCAGTACACCGCCTGACCTCCAGGGGGTGGTACAGAGCCACCCATGGCTTCTGTGGGAGCCTCGAACACACACAGCTAGCAGCAGTGCAGTACACCGCCTGACCTCCAGGGGGTGGTACAGAGCCACCCATGGCTTCTGTGGGAGCCTCGAACACAGACAGCTGGCAGCAGTGCAGTACACTGCCTGACCTCCAGGGGGTGGTACAGAGCCACCCATGGCTTCTGTGGGAGCCTCGAACACAGACAGCTGGCAGCAGTGCAGTACACCGCCTGACCTCCAGGGGGTGGTACAGAGCCACCTATGGCTTCTGTGGGAGCCTCGAACATGTCAGCTAGCAGCAGTGCAGTACACCGCCTGACCTCCAGGGGGTGGTACACAGCCACCTATGGCTTCTGTGGGAGCCTCGAACACAGACAGCTGGCATCAGTGCAGTACACCGCCTGACCTCCAGGGGGTGGTACAGAGCCACCTATGGCTTCTCTGGGAGCCTCGAACACAGACAGCTGGCAGCAGTGCAGTACACCGCCTGACCTCCAGGGGGTGGTACAGAGCCACCTATGGCTTCTGTGGGAGCCTCGAACACAGACAGCTGGCAGCAGTGCAGTACACCGCCTGACCTCCAGGGGGTGGTACAGAGCCACCTATGGCTTCTGTGGGAGCCTCGAACACAGACAGCTGGCAGCAGTGCAGTACACCGCCTGACCTCCAGGGGGTGGTACAGAGCCACCTATGGCTTCTGTGGGAGCCTCGAACATGACAGCTAGCAGCAGTGCAGTACACCGCCTGACCTCCAGGGGGTGGTACAGAGCCACCTATGGCTTCTGTGGGAGCCTCGAACACAGACAGCTGGCAGCAGTGCAGTACACCGCCTGACCTCCAGAGGGTGGTACAGAGCCACCTATGGCTTCTCTGGGAGCCTCGAACACAGACAGCTGGCAGCAGTGCAGTACACCGCCTGACCTCCAGAGGGTGGTACAGAGCCACCTATGGCTTCTGTGGGAGCCTCGAACACAGACAGCTGGCAGCAGTGCAGTCCACCACCTGACCTCCAGGGGGCGGTACAGAGCCACCGATGGCTTCTGTGGGAGCCTCGAACATGACAGCTAGCAGCAGTGCAGTACACCGCCAGACCTCCAGGGGGTGGTACAGAGCCACCTATGGCTTCTGTGGGAGCCTCGAACATGACAGCTAGCAGCAGTGCAGTACACCTCCTGACCTCCAGGGGGTGGTACAGAGCCACCCATGGCTTCTGTGGGAGCCTCGAACATGACAGCTAGCAGCAGTGCAGTACACCGCCTGACCTCCAGGGGGTGGTACAGAGCCACCTATGGCTTCTGTGGGAGCCTCGAACATGAAAGCTAGCAGCAGTGCAGTACACCGCCTGACCTCCAGGGGGTGGTACAGAGCCACCCATGGCTTCTGTGGGAGCCTCGAACACAGACAGCTGGCAGCAGTGCAGTACACCGCCTGACCTCCAGGGGGTGGTACAGAGCCACCTATGGCTTCTGTGGGAGCCTCGAACACAGACGGCTAGCAGCAGTGCAGTACACCGCCTGACCTCCAGGGGGTGGTACAGAGCCGCCTATGGCTTCTGTGGGAGCCTCGAACATGACAGATAGCAGCAGTGCAGTACACCGACTGACCTCCAGGGGGTGGTACAGAGCCACCATTGGCTTCTGTGGGAGCCTCGAACACAGACAGCTGGCAGCAGTGCAGTACACCTCCTGACCTCCAGGGGGTGGTACAGAGCCACCTATGGCTTCTGTGGGAGCCTCGAACACAGACAGCTGGCAGCAGTGCAGTACAGCGCCTGACCTCCAGGGGGTGGTACAGAGCCACCTATGGCTTCTGTGGGAGCCTCGAACACGGACAGCTGGCAGCAGTGCAGTACACAGCCTGACCTCCAGGGGGTGGTACAGAGCCACCCATGGCTTCTGTGGGAGCCTCGAACACAGACAGCTAGCAGCAGTGCAGTACACCGCCTGACCTCCAGGGGGTGGTACAGAGCCACCCATGGCTTCTGTGGGAACCTCGAACACAGACAGCTAGCAGCAGTGCAGTACACCGCCTGACCTCCAGGGGGTGGTACAGAGCCACCGATGGCTTCTGTGGGAGCCTCGAACACAGACAGCTGGCAGCAGTGCAGTACAGCGCCTGACCTCCAGGGGGTGGTACAGAGCCACCTATGGCTTCTGTGGGAGCCTCGTACACAGACAGCTGGCATCAGTGCAGTACACTGCCTGACCTCCAGGGGGTGGTACAGAGCCACCCATGGCTTCTGTGGGAGCCTCGAACACAGACAGATGATAGCAGTGCAGTACAGCGCCTGACCTCCAGGGGGTGGTACAGAGCCACCCATGGCTTCTGTGGGAGCCTCGAACACAGACAGCTGGCAGCAATGCAGTACACCGCCTGACCTCCAGGGGGTGGTACAGAGCCACCCATGGCTTCTGTGGGAGCCTCAAACACAGACAGATGATAGCAGTGCAGTACAGCGCCTGACCTCCAGGGGGTGGTACAGAGCCACCTATGGCTTCTGTAGGAGCCTCGAACACAGACAGTTGGCAGCAATGCAGTACACCGCCTGACCTCCAGGGGGTGGTACATAGCCACCTATGGCTTCTGTGGGAGCCTCGAACACAGACAGCTGGCAGCAGTGCAGTACACCGCCTGACCTCCAGGGGGTGGTACAGAGCCACCCATGGCTTCTGTGGGAGCTGCGAAACATGACAGCTAGCAGCAGTGCAGTACACCTCCTGACCTCCAGGGGGTGGTACAGAGCCACCCATGGCTTCTGTGGGAGCCTCGAACACAGACAGCTGGCAGCAGTGCAGTACACCGCCTGACCTCCAGGGGGTGGTACAGAGCCACCCATGGCTTCTGTGGGAGCCTCGAACACAGACAGATGATAGCAGTGCAGTACAGCGCCTGACCTCCAGGGGGTGGTACAGAGCCACCTATGGCTTCTGTGGGAGCCTCGAACACAGACAGCTGGCAGCAATGCAGTACACCGCCTGACCTCCAGGGGGTGGTACAGAGCCACCTATGGCTTCTGTGGGAGCCTCGAACACAGACAGCTGGCAGCAGTGCAGTACACTGCCTGACCTCCAGGGGGTGGTACAGAGCCACCCATGGCTTCTGTGGGAGCCTCGAACACAGACAGCTGATAGCAGTGCAGTACACCGCCTGACCTCCAGGGGGTGGTACAGAGCCACCTATGGCTTCTGTGGGAGCCTCGAACACAGACAGCTAGCAGCAGTGCAGTACACCGCCTGACCTCCAGGGGGTGGTACAGAGCCACCTATGGCTTCTGTGGGAGCCTCGAACATGACAGCTAGCAGCAGTGCAGTACACCGCCTGACCTCCAGGGGGTGGTACAGAGCCACCCATGGCTTCTGTGGGAGCCTCGAACACACACAGCTAGCAGCAGTGCAGTACACCGCCTGACCTCCAGGGGGTGGTACAGAGCCACCCATGGCTTCTGTGGGAGCCTCGAACACAGACAGCTGGCAGCAGTGCAGTACACTGCCTGACCTCCAGGGGGTGGTACAGAGCCACCCATGGCTTCTGTGGGAGCCTCGAACACAGACAGCTGGCAGCAGTGCAGTACACCGCCTGACCTCCAGGGGGTGGTACAGAGCCACCTATGGCTTCTGTGGGAGCCTCGAACATGTCAGCTAGCAGCAGTGCAGTACACCGCCTGACCTCCAGGGGGTGGTACACAGCCACCTATGGCTTCTGTGGGAGCCTCGAACACAGACAGCTGGCATCAGTGCAGTACACCGCCTGACCTCCAGGGGGTGGTACAGAGCCACCTATGGCTTCTGTGGGAGCCTCGAACATGACAGCTAGCAGCAGTGCAGTACACCGCCTGACCTCCAGGGGGTGGTACAGAGCCACCTATGGCTTCTGTGGGAGCCTCGAACACAGACAGCTGGCAGCAGTGCAGTACACCGCCTGACCTCCAGGGGGTGGTACAGAGCCACCTATGGCTTCTGTGGGAGCCTCGAACACAGACAGCTGGCAGCAGTGCAGTACACCGCCTGACCTCCAGGGGGTGGTTCAGAGCCACCTATGGCTTCTCTGGGAGCCTCGAACACAGACAGCTGGCAGCAGTGCAGTACACCGCCTGACCTCCAGGGGGTGGTACAGAGCCACCTATGGCTTCTGTGGGAGCCTCGAACACAGACAGCTGGCAGCAGTGCAGTACACCGCCTGACCTCCAGGGGGTGGTACAGAGCCACCTATGGCTTCTGTGGGAGCCTCGAACACAGACAGCTGGCAGCAGTGCAGTACACCGCCTGACCTCCAGGGGGTGGTACAGAGCCACCTATGGCTTCTGTGGGAGCCTCGAACATGACAGCTAGCAGCAGTGCAGTACACCGCCTGACCTCCAGGGGGTGGTACAGAGCCACCTATGGCTTCTGTGGGAGCCTCGAACACAGACAGCTGGCAGCAGTGCAGTACACCGCCTGACCTCCAGAGGGTGGTACAGAGCCACCTATGGCTTCTCTGGGAGCCTCGAACACAGACAGCTGGCAGCAGTGCAGTACACCGCCTGACCTCCAGGGGGTGGTACAGAGCCACCTATGGCTTCTGTGGGAGCCTCGAACACAGACAGCTGGCAGCAGTGCAGTCCACCACCTGACCTCCAGGGGGCGGTACAGAGCCACCGATGGCTTCTGTGGGAGCCTCGAACATGACAGCTAGCAGCAGTGCAGTACACCGCCAGACCTCCAGGGGGTGGTACAGAGCCACCTATGGCTTCTGTGGGAGCCTCGAACATGACAGCTAGCAGCAGTGCAGTACACCTCCTGACCTCCAGGGGGTGGTACAGAGCCACCCATGGCTTCTGTGGGAGCCTCGAACATGACAGCTAGCAGCAGTGCAGTACACCGCCTGACCTCCAGGGGGTGGTACAGAGCCACCTATGGCTTCTGTGGGAGCCTCGAACATGACAGCTAGCAGCAGTGCAGTACACCGCCTGACCTCCAGGGGGTGGTACAGAGCCACCCATGGCTTCTGTGGGAGCCTCGAACACAGACAGCTGGCAGCAGTGCAGTACACCGCCTGACCTCCAGGGGGTGGTACAGAGCCACCTATGGCTTCTGTGGGAGCCTCGAACACAGACAGCTAGCAGCAGTGCAGTACACCGCCTGACCTCCAGGGGGTGGTACAGAGCCGCCTATGGCTTCTGTGGGAGCCTCGAACATGACAGATAGCAGCAGTGCAGTACACCGACTGACCTCCAGGGGGTGGTACAGAGCCACCATTGGCTTCTGTGGGAGCCTCGAACACAGACAGCTGGCAGCAGTGCAGTACACCTCCTGACCTCCAGGGGGTGGTACAGAGCCACCTATGGCTTCTGTGGGAGCCTCGAACACAGACAGCTGGCAGCAGTGCAGTACAGCGCCTGACCTCCAGGGGGTGGTACAGAGCCACCTATGGCTTCTGTGGGAGCCTCGAACACAGACAGCTGGCAGCAGTGCAGTACACAGCCTGACCTCCAGGGGGTGGTACAGAGCCACCCATGGCTTCTGTGGGAGCCTCGAACACAGACAGCTAGCAGCAGTGCAGTACACCGCCTGACCTCCAGGGGGTGGTACAGAGCCACCCATGGCTTCTGTGGGAACCTCGAACACAGACAGCTAGCAGCAGTGCAGTACACCGCCTGACCTCCAGGGGGTGGTACAGAGCCACCTATGGCTTCTGTGGGATCCTCGAACACAGACAGCTGGCAGCAGTGCAGTACACCGCCTGACCTCCAGGGGGTGGTACAGAGCCACCTATGGCTTCTGTGGGAGCCTCGAACACAGACAGCTGGCAGCAGTGCAGTACACTGCCTGACCTCCAGGGGGTGGTACAGAGCCACCTATGGCTTCTGTGGGAGCCTCGAACACAGACAGCTGGCAGCAGTGCAGTACACCGCCTGACCTCCAGGGGGTGGTACAGAGCCACCTATGGCTTCTGTGGGAGCCTCGAACATGACAGCTAGCAGCAGTGCAGTACACCGCCTGACCTCCAGGGGGTGGTACAGAGCCACCTATGGCTTCTGTGGGAGCCTCGAACATGACAGCTAGCAGCAGTGCAGTACACCGCCTGACCTCCAGGGGGTGGTACAGAGCCACCTATGGCTTCTGTGGGAGCCTCGAACACAGACAGCTGGCAGCAGTGCAGTACACCGCCTGACCTCCAGGGGGTGGTACAGAGCCACCCATGGCTTCTGTGGGAGCCTCGAACATGACAGCTAGCAGCAGTGCAGTACACCGCCTGACCTCCAGGGGGTGGTACAGAGCCACCCATGGCTTCTGTGGGAGCCTCGAACACACACAGCTAGCTGCAGTGCAGTACACCTCCTGACCTCCAGGGGGTGGTACAGAGCCACCCATGGCTTCTGTGAGAGCCTCGAACATGACAGCTAGCAGCAGTGCAGTACACTGCCTGACCTCCAGGGGTTGGTACAGAGCCACCTATGGCTTCTGTGGGAGCCTCGAACACAGACAGCTGGCAGCAATGCAGTACACCGCCTGACCTCCAGGGGGTGGTACAGAGCCACCTATGGCTTCTGTGGGAGCCTCGAACACAGACAGCTGGCAGCAGTGCAGTACACCTCCTGACCTCCAGGGGGTGGTACAGAGCCACCTATGGCTTCTGTGGGAGCCTCGAACACAGACAGCTGGCAGCAGTGCAGTACACCGCCTGACCTCCAGGGGGTGGTACAAAGCCACTTATGGCTTCTGTGGGAGCCTCGAACCTAGACAGCTGGCAGCAGTGCAGTACACCGCCTGACCTCCAGGGGGTGGTACAGAGCCACCTATGGCTTCTGTGGGAGCCTCGAACACAGACAGCTGGCAGCAGTGCAGTACACCGCCTGACCTCCAGGGGGTGGTACAGAGCCACCCATGGCTTCTGTGGGAGCCTCGAACACAGACAGCTGGCAGCAGTGCAGTACACCGCCTGACCTCCAGGGGGTGGTACAGAGCCACCCATGGCTTCTGTGGGAGCCTCGAACACAGACAGCTGGCAGCAGTGCAGTACACCGCCTGACCTCCAGGGGGTGGTACAGAGCCACCCATGGCTTCTGTGGGAGCCTCGAACACAGACAGCTAGCAGCAGTGCAGTACACCGCCTGACCTCCAGGGGGTGGTACAGAGCCACCCATGGCTTCTGTGGGAGCCTCGAACACAGACAGCTAGCAGCAGTGCAGTACACCGCCTGACCTCCAGGGGGTGGTACAGAGCCACCCATGGCTTCTGTGGGAGCCTCGAACATGACAGCTAGCAGCAGTGCAGTACACCGCCTGACCTCCAGGGGGTGGTACAGAGCCACCTATGGCTTCTCTGGGAGCCTCGAACACAGACAGCTGGCAGCAGTGCAGTACACCGCCTGACCTCCAGGGGGTGGTACAGAGCCACCTATGGCTTCTGTGGGAGCCTCGAACACAGACAGCTGGCAGCAGTGCAGTACACCGCCTGACCTCCAGGGGGTGGTACAGAGCCACCTATGGCTTCTGTGGGAGCCTCGAACACATACAGCTGGCAGCAGTGCAGTACACTGCCTGACCTCCAGGGGGTGGTACAGAGCCACCTATGGCTTCTGTGGGAGCCTCGAACACAGACAGCTGGCAGCAGTGCAGTACACTGCCTGACCTCCAGGGGGTGGTACAGAGCCACCTATGGCTTCTCTGGGAGCCTCGAACACAGACAGCTGGCAGCAGTGCAGTATACCGCCTGACCTCCAGGGGGTGGTACAGAGCCACCTATGGCTTCTGTGGGAGCCTCGAACACAGACAGCTGGCAGCAGTGCAGTACACTGCCTGACCTCCAGGGGGTGGTACAGAGCCACCTATGGCTTCTGTGGGAGCCTCGAACATGACAGCTAGCAGCAGTGCAGTACACCGCCTGACCTCCAGGGGGTGGTACACAGCCACCTATGGCTTCTGTGGGAGCCTCGAACACAGACAGCTGGCAGCAGTGCAGTACACCGCCTGACCTCCAGGGGGTGGTACAGAGCCACCTATGGCTTCTGTGGGAGCCTCGAACATGACAGCTAGCAGCAGTGCAGTACACCGCCTGACCTCCAGGGGGTGATACAGAGCCACCTATGGCTTCTGTGGGAGCCTCGAACACAGACAGCTGGCAGCAGTGCAGTACACCGCCTGACCTCCAGGGGGTGGTACAGAGCCACCTATGGCTTCTGTGGGAGCCTCGAATATGACAGCTAGCAGCAGTGCAGTACACCGCCTGACCTCCAGGGGGTGGTACAGAGCCACCTATGGCTTCTGTGGGAGCCTCGAACACAGACAGCTGGCAGCCGTGCAGTACACCGCCTGACCTCCAGAGGGTGGTACAGAGCCACCTATGGCTTCTGTGGGAGCCTCGAACACAGACAGCTGGCAGCAGTGCAGTACACTGCCTGACATCCAGGGGGTGGTACAGAGCCACCTATGGCTTCTGTGGGAGCCTCGAACACAGACAGCTGGCAGCAGTGCAGTACACCGCCTGACCTCCAGGGGGTGGTACAGCGCCACCTATGGCTTCTGTGGGAGCCTCGAACACAGACAGCTGGCAGCAGTGCAGTACACCGCCTGACCTCCAGGGGGTGGTACAGAGCCACCTATGGCTTCTGTGGGAGCCTCGAACATGACAGCTAGCAGCAGTGCAGTACACCGCCTGACCTCCAGGGGGTGGTAAAGAGCCACCTATGGCTTCTGTGGGAGCCTCGAACACAGACAGCTGGCAGCAATGCAGTACACCGCCTGACCTCCAGGGGGTGGTACAGAGCCACCTATGGCTTCTGTGGGAGCTGTGGTTCCCAAAATCCGGACCCTGTGGTTTTCCCGATATCGAGGTCCAATACCCGTGTCACGAAACCTCAACGTACCGAGACGATTTTGGTGTCTACGAACCGATAATGATTAGGACATCATTCCTATGTATTTGCGTTACAATCGAGGGTTGCCAACACCCCTAAATCACAGTTTCCGTCCCATCCCTTAAACTCCATTTTTGTGAACGGCATCCATCTTGCATCTTGCCCTCATGATAAGTCAATTAAAGGTCGAGCTTGATCCAAATAGACACGTCCACCTTTCGTGACTTTCCCCTGACCTGTCCCAACTGACTCCACTGTCTTCGGCCAAACCTGTTTAGGCAGCTCCTCGCCCAGTGGCCGAATACGATAGCATCTACGCATAACATTCCGCGAACCATTCACTACATACAGCCCATGTTTCCTTCAAACACGCACCTGTCCCCGTATCTTGTTTATGGCCCTTTTATGGCTGGGTTGTACCTTCCTTTATTGGTGGTTCATCTATATCTGATGGGAGTTCCCGATCCAACTGGGTAATCTATCAGCAAACTGGACATCTAAAATATGGGCTTGCTTACATGACTTCGCTCTTTGTATTGTTGTAGAAATATGTGTGTTGCCATACCATAAACTCAAGAATTCTTGCTTGAAGCCATATATTTGATATATAAGGAGACGGCTGGTTCTGTAAAAACAAACAGTCTCCCAAGAACCTACTCTCTGTGTGGTGTACTTCTGGGACACGTGTTACTTGGTAGCTACCAATAAAACTTGATCTTTGACTGCGACTAGAAGACTACGTGTTTCTGTGGTCCGGAACAAGGGAACTCAGAGGTCTTCGGGTGTTATCCCCTGACACCAGCGGGTTCCTAAAAACCCGTTACCTCAGTTGGCGCCCAACGTGGGGCGATATCAAGCGGTGACGGTCCAAGCCAGATGTTCGTGAGGAGCTTCGTGTGAAAATTCCGGAGGACGGCCAGCCACTTCAGCGACCCCTGTATGTCGACGTGGTTCCGAAGGTCTTTGCTGCGAGGTTCCCAGCGTCCCGACGGCTACGAAGGACTGCTGCCCTGACTATCGCCTTGTTTTGGACCCAGTGATCCTTGGTAGAGCGAAACGATAGACGAGTCTTCTAGCGACGTCATCGATCTTCAAATACTTCAGTTAAGTATAAGTGGAGCGTCTCCTAGTCCTTAGTTTGTTCTTAGTTTTTGGTATCCTTGAGATACGACTTGATTTGGAACTTGCAAGCCCCAAAGCCGAAGGACTCGTGTATTCACGAGAAATATCGTAACAGATAATCCTTTGAAGTTTGAAGCTAGACCAGTGAGCGAAGATGCCTGGTTTTAGCAAACTTGGAAACTTGTTTTGTCTTGGTTGTAGTAAGGACTCCCAGTTGGAAGATTCTTGTCCGGTTCCTCCAATTGGAACTCCAATGTATGAACTCTATGTGAAGCACGGCGTAGGTCCTATCACATATAACGAGGTATGGATAAAATACACCCACAAGGATGGTGTTTTAAAATGGCCCCAATATGGTAGTTTCGACCAAGAAATATTAGATAACTTAGAGGTCAAACTGTTCAAGAAGAAAGCCCGGCCGGCAATGTTTGACTCTTTCCGCTTATTGCGCAAGGAAGCCAAACAGAAAGAAATAAGACTAGCAAAAAAGAATAAAAGAGGTATGTCAATGGTGCAAGCTGCCGTTGCATACAGAGATAACGAGGAAGAGCAGGAGAGCGAACAGATGCTTAGGAGCAAGAAACTAGCGATAGATAAATGTTACCCAATGCTGCCAAATAGAGGAAAAGGTCAACAGGAAGGATCCGAGAAAGATCCATTGATGTCCCACCTATTAAATTCTCCGCCACCCTATGCACAAAATGCCACAGCACCTCCGCAACCTTTCGTTGCACCTTTGGTAGCTGTAATACAGGCTCCTTTACCGCACTCACCAGCTACTCTTCAGCTGGCTCCTGTTTCTTTGGCACAGCCTCCTCAAGGCTCACCGATCACATCTATTTCTCCTACCGTTCCTTCTAAAATTTCGCCTAGCGCACCTTCTAGTCTCTCTGATACTCGTTCTACGAACTTTTCTGTTTCTGCTTTGCGTGACTCTGTTCTACTACCAGCTATTCCTCCACTTTCACCTTTCGTCTGGCATAAAATGGCCAGCATTGTTAATAACTTTCCTTCACCACTTTTTCGGTCGCCTAAAACGACCCCTAACACGGAACGAAGACAATTACGAAGCCAAATGCCTGATTATCAGGAAAGGGAAACATTGAATAAGTTAGCACGAAATTGGGCTATGGATACAGCGAGATATGATGTAGAGTCTGTCATGAACGTTTTCCGTCAATGGGATGAACCAACGCAAAGATACGTCTTTGAGCAGATGTGTGTTTTCCTGTGTGAGGATTTGGAAGATAATGGTCAGAAGAGCAACCTGCAGGAGTTGTGTAGGTTACGATTTAAATTTGGGGAGGGTATGATAGTTGGTCCCGACGTTGAAAGAGCAGTAGAGATATTATTATCACATCGAAGTACAGGTGGTAATTCTGGGTCATCCTCTGACAGTGGTACGTATAGTAGGAAAAGAGCGAGACAGTACCCTATGAGAGAGGTTCCTCCGGTTTGGAGGGAAGGTGATGCAAACGCAGTTCCACCGGTTCTGCCTCATTTCCAGCGTGTATGGGTACATGTCCCCTGGAAAAGATCCGAAGTTCTAGCACTCAAGCAGACTCTACCCGATCCCCGTAAAAACCCGACTGGGTATTATAAGGAGTTGTCCCAAACTGCAAGCTCATGTATAATGAATTTAGCGGATATAGACATGTTGTTTGGGAACATTGTTCCACATCCTTTATGGAGTAAGATACGTCATACGGATCATGACCAAGAATTAGGTGACTCATGGGCAAACATTGCGACTACAGATGCTAGACAAATCGGTGGTTTCAAGCCTGAGCCGTTAATAGCTGAACTTCCTGGTAGAATTATCGCATACATGAAGACAATTATGCCTGAAGTACGTGTAAACTGGGACAAGCTATCCGCGTGCAAGCAGAAGAAAGACGAGAATGTGTCTGACTTCTTCACGAGATTTGAGGAAACCTTCACTGACCATAGTGGTCAGGATATGGCTACCGAGGGTGGCCAAAGACTGTTTGTAGACAAGTTTGTACACAATTTGCTTCCTGAATTGTGTGCTAAACTAAAAGACTCAGAAAGTGCTTGGGCTGTCTCTACGTCAGCGCAGATTCTAGCAACAGCCCAGTACTATGAAAATAGGCGTAAAGACGAGTTAGACAAGGCAGACAAAAAGACGAAAGATTTGAAAACTAAAGTTCTTCTCCAACAGGCCTATCAGCCTCGTATGGCTAGCCAGCCTAATTATCAACAGAATCAGCAGTACTCTAGAGACGCGCAAGGAAACGAGCTTTCCCATCAGCGTCCTACGTATGGCCCGAATCAATGTGCGTATTGCAAAGAAGAGGGCCATTTTAGGAATAATTGTCCGGCTCTTGCACGACGTTTAAACGGTGCACAAGGTGTAAGGGAAAGAGGTGTTCAGCATGCCTCTAGAGGTAGAGGCCGTGGAAATTTCACTCAGAATATAACTTCTTTTCCACCTCAGAAATCAATGAATAGCTTTGATCAACAGGGTAATTCATCGTCCAAGTCAGCTCAGTACTATGCTGACGACTATTACACCGAACACGACAATGAGGGTAACGATCGCTAGGACAGCCATGGACAAAGAGAGGGAGTTGTTTCAGTTCCAGTAGATCAGGATGGACCTTATGTCGAGGTAATTACCTCAGGAGTGTCAGAGCCATTTCTGCTGGATACTGGTGCTACAAAAAGTTCTATTATGCACTCAAACCTTCCTGGCGCACCTTTGTCTGGCGAAATGAATGTCTCAGTAGGCTTCTCTGGCGCCCCTGTTAGAAACCCGATCTCTAGTCCTGTTTCCGTTTCTGTTGTACGCGACTTTGTACTGTTCTCCCTCGGGAGTACAGCTTACTTTAGGGAGAAAAGTCATTTCTCCAATGTACTTGTCAAAAGAAGGTATCCCAACCGAATTGTCATCACTTCCAGATATACTATGGGCTAATGGTTCCAACGATGTAGGTCGTTTAGAGATAGCACCGTATGTCATAACTTTGAAAGCAAACGTCAGATTGCCACGTATTCCCCAATACAAAATTTCTAACGACTGCGAACAGGCATTGTTAACGATCGTTTATGATTTGGTCGATAAAGATGTTATCGAGGAAACAACAGGAAACATTTGTAACAGTCCAGTTTTACCGGTCTTGAAACGTACTGATCCTTCACAGCCCCCTGTGTATAGGTTTGTGATTGACCTCCGAGAAGTAAACAAGGTAGTTATACCGCAGTTTCCAGTCGTCCCCGACATTACTGCTTTATTGACAATGGTTCCAGCTTCAGCAGCTTGGTTCTCGGTGATTGACCTGAAGAACGCTTTCTTCAGCATCCCGATCGCCGAAGAGAGTAGAGACCTTTTCGGCTTCAATTTAGGAGGACGAAGCTTCCGCTTCAAATGCGCTCCTCAAGGCTACTGCGAAAGTCCATCAATATTCAGTCAGGCTCTGAAAACACAACTAGACACAATTGTACTGCCAGATGGGTCAACATTGATTCAGTACGTAGACGATCTACTGATCGCTGCAGACACTGAAGAGATTTGCAAGGAAGCTACGTTGTCGCTATTACGTCACCTATGTGACATGAAGCACAAAGTCTCCCTTTCAAAACTGCAATTTTGTCGACAAGAAGTAACCTACCTAGGTCACATCTTATCGAAGGAGGGAAGGAGACTGACACCAGAAAGAATACAGGCAATCACAGAACTAAGTGCCCCAAGGACACTGAGAGGTGTCCGAGCTTTTTTGGGCATTACATCGTACTGTAGACAATGGATACCGAATTTCTCACTACTAGCCAAACCCTTACTGTCACTACTCTGCAAAGACACGCCTAAACCTATGCCTTGGTCTGAAGATTGTCAGACGAGTTTCCGCGAGTTGCGCGATGCATTGTGTTCGGCTCCTGTGTTGGGAAACCCCAACTACAGTAAGCCTTTTACATTGTATGTCCACGAAAAAGAAGGTTGTGCATTATCAGTCTTAATGCAACTCTTTGGGGACAAACAGCGCCCATGCGCGTATTTTTCGGCAACTCTGGATCCAGTGGCTAAGGCACTGCCAAGTTGTCTAAGAGCAACAGCCGCAGCAGCTGTCTGCATTCGACAGTCTGCTGGATTAGTCATGAATAACACTCTGATCGTTATGGTTCCGCATGCAGTAGACATTTTACTAAATAGGACAAAGCACAACACCTTACTAGCGCTCGACTATCCAGTTACGAACTTACCCTGCTAGCAAGTCACATCCATATAAAGAGGTGTGATACACTCAATCCCGCTACGTTATTACCCATCCCGACAGAGACAGACAAGATTGACAAGCATGACTGCTGTTTCAGGACAGAGGAAGAGACAAAAGGGAGAGTAGACTTACAGGACACTCCCCTTCCCGAATGCAATGATACTCTATGGGTTGATGGTTCATGTTTCAAGTTGCCGAATGGTGATACGACTACAGCATATGCCGTAACGACGTTACACACCATTGTAGAGACTGCACGCATTCCCCACAGTTCTGCACAAGCTGCAGAGTTGATAGCGCTTACTAGAGCATGTGTGCTGGCGAAAGGAAAGCGAGTGAATGTGTACACTGACAGCCAATATGCCTTTGGTGTGGCTCACAGTTTTGGGAGATTATGGCGTGAACGTGGGTTCCTTACGTCCCATGGTGCAAAGATACAACATGGCCAGCTAGTTAATGAGCTCCTTGAGTCACTCACCTTGCCCCTACAAGTCGCCATTATAAAATGTAGTGCACACAGAAAGATTCAGGATGATGTTGGCCGCGGAAATGCATTTGCAGATGAGGTTGCGAAAGGAACTGCAAGGAACACAATGAATCGGATGTATGTCATGGGTCCCGCTAGATGGACTGCTGATGTAGGAATGTGTGAGGACACCATTGAAAGCGTAAAATCAATACAAGCCGAGGCCACTGAGAACGAGATGAATGAATGGAGAGAAAGCACAGGTAGATTGGATGCGAATGGTTGTTGGGTCGAACTATCGGAACACCAGCGATGGTTACTACCTAATGCATACGTACTTGCAGTGGTAACGATGGCTCACGGAATGGCACACATCAATTCGAGAGGAATATGTAAACTATTGGCCCCAGTATAGCAGAATAGCAATATCCCAAAGTACGCAGAAAACGTGGTCAGAAAGTGTATGGTATGTTTGAAGTACAATCCCGGTAGGGGAACGCCAACTCCAGCTGGTCATTTTGCGCCTCCAACGTACCCGTTCGAGGTTTTGCAGCTAGATTTCATCCACATGGAGAGGCGCAACAACCTGAAATACGTTCTCGTTGTTGTTTGCGCCTTTTCAAGGTGGGTGGAAGCGTACCCCCTTAAGGACAACACCGCCTTATCGACTGCCAAAGCCCTTGTCAAAGAGTTCTTCCCTAGATTCGGTATGCCTAGAATTGTCTGGAGTGATAACGGAAGTGAATTCGTAGGATGCGTGATGAAGAGAGTGTGTGAGTGTCTAGGCATACACCAAAAATTCCACTCTGCGAATCACCCCCAATCGGCTGGATTAGTAGAATGCTACAATGGCACTCTGAAACTCAAACTAGCCAAAATCCAAGCCAGTACAGGTCTTAAATGGCCTGATGCCTTGCCTCTAGCACTTTTGTCAACCAGGATGACTGTCCACTCCAGGTTAGGACTTAGCCCCCATGAAATCGTGTTTGGCCGCCCAGCCAACGTCTGGGGCGTGCCAAGACCCAAGAAACTGAGCGAGATAGAGCACCCCGTACTGCTTGACTATTTGTGCGAATTGACAACTAAATTGCGTGTTTTACACCAACAGGTTCACAGTTCTTCTCCACCAGCCTCTGACGATCCAGGTCACCTCATCGAACCCGGTTCGTGGGTTTTGTTGCGGAATTTTCAACGCACCAACAACGGACAACCGAGGTGGACCGGACCGCACCTGGTACTACTTTCAACAAGATCTGCTGTTCGGGTTGAAGGCAAGAAGAACTGGGTACATGGGACCCACTGCAAACGGGTCCCTCTACCCCTTCCATACGACCGGTGGGTCAACAAAGGACTTGCTGACTCTGAGACAGAATCCGTACCTCGCTTCATCCCTTTCAGCGATGCCCGTTTGAAAGAAACTAGCACCGAAAAGAAGAGTGATCATATTTTGCAAGGACTTGTGTCACCATCTATGCAATTGGACACTACTGACCCTGAAACGCTGTTTGAAGATCACACCGTACCTGGGAAACGACGATACAACCTGCGGTCTAGACAAAAGAACTAATAAAAGCTTGATCTAATGTAATTTCCTCTTCTCCCCTAAGAACTATTTTTGAATTTTCAGCTCTCTCGTCCCAAGGGAACTAGCTCATTTTTGATTTTTCGAACCGCCATCCGGTTCTGCTGCTAGGGTCGCGGTTGAAGTCTGGGGAGTGCAACTGGGAAGTTCTAGGTCCACGGTTCTGATTGGTCCACGGGAGTTACCCCGGACTGAGCAGAGCGCGCTCCCTGGGAGAATCAATCAACCACCGTGGGCAGCAACTAGAGGATGGAGTTTCCAAGGGTAGAGAGACCTGTCAGACTCACGAACTTCGAAAAACAGTTATGCACGATACTGTCCAGAAGAAGATTCCTGATATTATGTGTTTTAATGTTATGTAGCATACTTGTGTTTTTTATTGGTTATACCTTGTTCGTATTTAAAGTTACCTTTTCGAATGACACCCAGACACCACCTCCTCCCACTATTTCTCCACACTACTTTCACCCTTTACCTGAACACGAGTCTGCCCGAAGACTCGAATTTGTAAACAACTCTTTCATTCAGCTTCTACACCAACACCAGTCCATAATGAACACGTCAAACTGTTGGATATGCGGACTTATGCCACACACAACCGATAAGGGTATCCCATACTTCGTTTTGCCATTTAGCTACTATGGATCTCTGTGGGCTTTCCAGACCATGTTCCTATTCGCCCTAGAACCATACCCGACCCGTTCCGCTGCGAGCGACTCCAGTAACAAGGCACTAATTGCAGGGATAAGGAACATGAGTAGGGATATCGACACCTATCTGACAATCCCCAAAGATGAACTGAGTCCCTACACCCGTTGGAACGTGACCAAACATGGGGTTTACCTGGTCAAGAGCCAGGCAGCACAGAAATCTCGCCCAGTTTGGATAGTTCCCCACCGAGGTCACTTATGCTTACAGGGTATTGGTAGGAACCCCACAGCACAGTTAGGAAAGAGCATTTGCACGGAAACATATGTATTTGCTTCCCGAACTTCCCCGATACTCTTGGCAGCTAAAGGCACGTATTTCGTTTGCCACGACCAAGCCTACACGTGGTTGCCCCCTGATTTCTCAGGTATATGTTTTATTTCATTTCTGCTGCCTCCTACCTACACAGCCCGAGCAGATTACCACCGGACAAGGACAGCTAGAGGTGTTGTGAGTAAAGACGACACCGCGGGTCAGGAATTCGCTGACTTCGCAAAGGGTTTTCTGCCATTTTGGGGGCCTATGGTGAACAGCAGGAATATTCGCCAGTTAGCGAGGATAGTTGAATCCGCCGTGACCACAACGGCCGGAGCACTTGGCAATTTGACAACAGAGCTTCAGTCGGATCGACTTATGACCCTTCAGAACCGAATTGCCTTAGACATTATACTCGCCGATCGTGGTGGTGTGTGTAGAGTCATCCAATCCAGTTGCTGCATTTTCATCCCTGATAACGCACCAACAGTATACCAGGCCATCTCCAAACTACACGAAATATCTGGTTCCCTTCACATTGAGAAAGGGGATTGGTCCCTGCTGGGGTGGTTCTGGGAACTGATCACTGCCTGGGGATGGAAAACTTTGATTTTCATCGGGATGATCTTGGCACTTCTGTTCATGTTTTGCTTGTGTATACAGTGTGCTCCTGCACTATGTGGCCTCTGTGCTACCTCGTGTGTACGGAAGCCTGTGTCACAGGACGAGCTGAGTAGCAGAATGATGCTCCAGCAACATCTCCACGAATTTCTTCATACCGATTTGGACTCAGATTAGCATGAGTTATTGCCTTATATGAGGGCAAAAGGAGGGTCTGTGGTTCCCAAAATCCGGACCCTGTGGTTTTCCCGATATCGAGGTCCAATACCCGTGTCACGAAACCTCAACGTACCGAGACGATTTTGGTGTCTACGAACCGATAATGATTAGGACATCATTCCTATGTATTTGCGTTACAATCGAGGGTTGCCAACACCCCTAAATCACAGTTTCCGTCCCATCCCTTAAACTCCATTTTTGTGAACGGCATCCATCTTGCATCTTGCCCTCATGATAAGTCAATTAAAGGTCGAGCTTGATCCAAATAGACACGTCCACCTTTCGTGACTTTCCCCTGACCTGTCCCAACTGACTCCACTGTCTTCGGCCAAACCTGTTTAGGCAGCTCCTCGCCCAGTGGCCGAATACGATAGCATCTACGCATAACATTCCGCGAACCATTCACTACATACAGCCCATGTTTCCTTCAAACACGCACCTGTCCCCGTATCTTGTTTATGGCCCTTTTATGGCTGGGTTGTACCTTCCTTTATTGGTGGTTCATCTATATCTGATGGGAGTTCCCGATCCAACTGGGTAATCTATCAGCAAACTGGACATCTAAAATATGGGCTTGCTTACATGACTTCGCTCTTTGTATTGTTGTAGAAATATGTGTGTTGCCATACCATAAACTCAAGAATTCTTGCTTGAAGCCATATATTTGATATATAAGGAGACGGCTGGTTCTGTAAAAACGAACAGTCTCCCAAGAACCTACTCTCTGTGTGGTGTACTTCTGGGACACGTGTTACTTGGTAGCTACCAATAAAACTTGATCTTTGACTGCGACTAGAAGACTACGTGTTTCTGTGGTCCGGAACAAGGGAACTCAGAGGTCTTCGGGTGTTATCCCCTGACACCAGCGGGTTCCTAAAAACCCGTTACCTCAGAGCCTCGAACACAGACAGCTGGCAGCAGTGCAGTACACTGCCTGACCTCCAGGGGGTGGTACAGAGCCACCTATGGCTTTTGTGGGAGCCTCGAACATGACAGCTAGCAGCAGTGCAGTACACCGCCTGACCTCCAGGGGGTGGTACAGAGCCACCCATGGCTTCTGTGGGAGCCTCGAACATGACAGCTAGCAGCAGTGCAGTACACCGCCTGACCTCCAGGGGGTGGTACAGAGCCACCTATGGCTTCTGTGGGAGCCTCGAACACAGACAGCTGGCAGCAGTGCAGTACACTGCCTGACCTCCAGGGGGTGGTACAGAGCCACCTATGGCTTCTGTGGGAGCCTCGTACACAGACAGCTGGCAGCAGTGCAGTACACTGCCTGACCTCCAGGGGGTGGTACAGAGCCACCCATGGCTTCTGTGGGAGCCTCGAACATGACAGCTAGCAGCAGTGCAGTACACCGCCTGACCTCCAGGGGGTGGTACAGAGCCACCTATGGCTTCTGTGGGAGCCTCGAACACAGTCAGCTGGCAGCAGTGCAGTACACCGCCTGACCTCCAGGGGGTGGTACAGAGCCACCTATGGCTTCTGTGGGAGCCTCGAACACAGACAGCTGGCAGCAGTGCAGTACACCTCCTGACCTCCAGGGGGTGGTACAGAGCCACCTATGGCTTCTGTGGGAGCCTCGAACACAGACAGCTGGCAGCAGTGCAGTACACCGCCTGACCTCCAGGGGGTGGTACAGAGCCACCTATGGCTTCTGTGGGAGCCTCGAACACAGACAGCTGGCAGCAGTGCAGTACACTGCCTGACCTGAATTGAATTGAATTGAAATTAAATTTGTAGAGCGCAACTAAACCCATTGGCACCAAGACGCTTAAAGATGGTACAACTGTTTGATCAGGGGAGGACAGGGAGGGGATTACAGGTAGGATTCTTGAAATAGCCTGGTCTTGAGTGCTTTGCGAAAAAGGGGATGGGAAGCAAGACCCTTAAGGTCATCAGGGAGAGTGTTCCAAAGTCTGGGGGCGAGAAATCGGAAAGCCCTTCCGCCCCATCTGACTTTGGATACTCGGGGGACCACAAGCAGATTTGTATTGGCGGAGCGAAGAGCCCTACCGGGAACATAGTGGGACACAAGTGAACGGATATCCTCGGGCCCAGTCCCGTTCAGGGCACTGTGCGTAAGGCAGAGGGCCATAAAATGTATCCTAGCCTGCATGGGGAGCCAATGCAGGTTCTTCCTGATGGCCAGACCTGAAGAGTACTTCGGGGCCGCTGCATTTTGCACAATCTGGAGGCGTTGGACCAGGCCGTTGTTAATGCCTAGATAAAGTGCATTGCAGTAGTCCAGCCTGGAAGCTATAAGAGCCACCGCGACCTGTTTGCGGGCTTCTAGGGAAAGATAGTGGGTGATTTTTCTCAAAATCCTAAGGGCACCACAGCAGGTGGAAACAGTCCTTCTAACCTGTTTATCAAGAGATAGAGTGGTGTCCAGGATAACACCCAGGTTGCGGGCAGAGGAGGATGGCGTAGGGCAAGCGCCAAGGACAGAGGGCCACCAGTCCATCGACCAGGTCTCATGTTTGCCTCCAAAAATGAGAACCTCGGTTTTCTCCCCATTCAACCTGAGGAAGTTCTTGACCATCCAACCGGCGACCGCCTCCATACAGTTTTTAAAATTAAGAGCTGTAATATTCACAGATTGTGTTATGGAGACCATAATCTGTGTGTCGTCGGCGTGGGAGAGAACTTCTAGGCCGAAGGACCTTACAAGCCTGGCATGTGGGGCCACGTAAATGTTAAAGAGCGTGGGGCTCAGGGAGGAGCCCTGGGGGACCCCACACATCACAGGCTTGATTGGCGAAATGAAATCGCCCAGCTTTACTCTTTGCTTCCGTTGGTCAAGGAAGGATGTAAGAAGGCTGAGTGCGGGACCATCAACTCCCAGCTTACTGAGGCGGCTAGCTAAAATGGATGGGGAGCGGGTGTCGAAAGCCGCCGTTAGCTCTAACAGCATCAGTAAGGTTGTCTGGCCACTGTCGACCTTGGCCCGAATGCTGTTGACAACCACGGTAAGTGCCGACTCGGTGATGTGTGCCCTCCGAAAGCCATGCTGTGAGGGGTCAAGAGAGCTGGAACTGTTGAGGAAGGTACTCAAATGATGGTTAAGGTGTGCCTCCAGGAGCTTAGCGGGGGCAGGGAGAAGGGAGATGGGACGGAAGTTTTTTAGGGTCCCAGGGTACAGAGTAGGCTTTTTCAGCAGGGGCTTGACAATGGCCATTTTCTACGTAAGAGGGTAAACCCCTTCTGAAATAGCCAAATTCATTACCTCTACAAGGGGGGGCAGAATTACCTGCCTACATTCTTTCAAGATTTTCAAGGGGCAGGGATCGAGCGGGGATCCAGACTTAAGCTTGTCCAAAAGCAGGCTAAGATGGTCGGAAGTGAGGGGGGGAAATTAGTGAGCCGACTGAGGGGTTCGATTACCTGATTCTCCAGAGTCACGACGAGTGGAGCAGGGATCGCTGGGTTGAGATTGAGGGTTTCTAAGTCTGTGTAAATATCCATGATCTTAGAATGGAAAAAGGTGGAGATCTGATCACACAGATCTTGGGAGGCTGCTATGGGGTCGGGTGACTGAAGGAGGGATAGGGTATTGACTATTTTAAACAGGTCTCTGGAGGGAGCTAAGTGAAGCAATTAATTTGGAAAAATGAACCTTCTTTTCTGCTAGCACTGCCGCTTTATCGCCCTTGAGAAGGGTTTTATGTTTATCCTTCTCTATGGGGTCGAAGTGTGCTCTCCATAGTCTTTCTTGCCTCCTACATCCCTGTCTGAGGGTCCTAAGGGAATCTGAGAACCAGGGGGCCGAAGGCCGCTTCCTGGCTGAGTAGTGTTGTAGAGCCGGGGCGAGAGATTCAACGGCATCCGCCAGAGTGTTAGAGAGCTCAAGAGCCGCAGCATCGGCATCCTTAATTGGCAAGGGCATAAGTTTGGACAGAAAGGGAGTGAATGTGCCATTGTTAATCTCCCTGAGATTCCTCCTCATTTCCCACTTGTTGTGATCCAGCTGGGGTCCAGTGGGAGGGGGAGGTACGAATTCAAGGGGAACGGCCAGGTGGTCAGACCAAGACAAAAGGAGGGGGAAACCAGTCTGGAGCCGGGGGTCATTGGTGAATACCCCATCCAGGGTGTGCCCTGCTGAGTGGGTCAGACTACCCACTATCTGCAGCAGACCACTAGAGGCTAGGGAGTCCAACAGATGGATAATGTCGGAAGAGTTGGAAGAGTTGAATTTTCCAAGGATAGTTCCCAAGGATAGTTAGATTGGGTGTATCAATGTAGGGTTCCAGGATCTTGAGAAGTCCATGACAAAAAGCGGAGCTGGGGCCGGGGGGTCTGTAGATCAGAATCCCTGAAAAGGAGACTGTGGAGGAGGGGTTTAAGGTGAAATGCATAGCCTGGAGGGGATCGAGCGGGGAGGACAAGTAAGAGGTTCGGCATTTTATCGAGCTATGGTACAGTATCCCCAACCCCCCTCCCACGCGACCTACTCTATCCATTCTAGCCAGAGCATAGCCTTCAGGGATAGCGTTTATAAGGTCTGGCTCAGAGGAATCCGTAGCCCAGGTTTCGGTGATAAAGACCCAAGAGGGTTTTTTTTCAGAGATAAATTCCTTAAAGGTGATATTATTTTTGACTAACGGGCGGGTGTTAATGAGGAAACCGGTGTGGGTGGAAGTGAGTGGAAGACCTGGCCTTATGGAGGAAGCCCGTTTATTGCCGGTGTCTGAGATTTTTTGATGAATAACTATCTCGTTACAACCGCAATTTGGAACATTTATAAGCATTTCCGGGGTAGAAGAATGATGGCAAGGTAGCCAGGGGGGTTTGAGGGCTCGTAGGGCACAGAGGGTATAGAGGGGTTCTCCTACAGCTGGAGGGATAGCGGGGGCAGTGTACCTGGCCCCTGGCGCCTCCTTGTCGCTGACGGGCGCAGACGGGCTGGACTCTGGCGTGACTCCGGCGCTGGTACAGCGCGTCTGCTGCGCGGAGGCATGGCCGTCTCCTTAAATACTGTCCCTCTGGTGCAGAGTGTGATGCCTCCCAAGCCAAAATGGCCGCTGCCAGAAGCCCGGGACCGAGGGGCTCAGCACCTAACTCGGCTGAGTACCACTCGGAATGCGGGGAGAACGAGTGAGTATGTAAGTTTAAAACTGCTCAAATAAAGCAGAGTGCAGGAGAAAATTTTCAGAGTGAATTAAAAGCAAAGGGGAATCGCCGCGTTAAAATCCACGAGAGAGCCCCAGCGTTAGCACATGTAAATCTGGCTATACACCGTACAACACACCAACAACCTCCCGGCTTCCGCCTCAGGAGGAGAACAAACAGCTAGTGGTACAGAGCCACCTATGGCTTCTGTGGGAGCCTCGAACACAGACAGCGGATAGCAGTGCAGTTCAGCACCTGACCTCCAGGGGGTGGTACAGAGCCACTGATGGCATATGTGGGAGCCTCGAACACAGACAGCTGGCAGCAGTGCAGTACACCGCCTGACCTCCAGGGGGTGGTACAGAGTCACCCATGGCTTCTGTGGGAGCCTCGAACACAGACAGCTGGCAGCAGTGCAGTACACCGCCTGACCTCCACGGGGTGGTACAGAGCCACCTATGGCTTCTGTGGGAGCCTCGAACACAGACAGCTGGCAGCAGTACAGTTCAGCACCTGACCTCCAGGGGGTGGTGCAGAACTATCAATGGGATGTGTGGAAGCCTCGGACACAGACAGCTGTCAAATGTGCAGCAGCAGTGCAGTTCACCACCTGTCCTCCAGGGGGTGGTACAGAGCCACTGATGGCATATGTGGGAGCCTCGAACACAGACAGCTGATAGCAGTGCAGTTCAGCACCTGACCTCCAGGGGGTGGTGCAGAACTATCAATGGGATGTGTGGAAGCCTCGGACACAGACAGCTGCCATCAGTGCAGCAGCAGTGCAGTTCACCACCTGACCTCCAGTTCTGTAGGAGGCTGCTATTACAAGAAAAAGATGGCCCCAGTAGAACAGATAGACCAGCAGGGAAGCAGGGAAAAGGACCACTAAGAAAGCAAACCATGACCTGCCTGGTAAATGGATAGATTTTTGGCAAAGCAGGAACAGAGAAAATAGATAATAACGAATTTTTATTCAATACATAGATGCACTTAATTCAGTGTTTTGCTTTGATATTCATAGGGGCTGGAATTAATTAAAAATCCTGGTCTCTGCATTCCAAATCAAGGTGCCAGCCCATGTTTCGGTGTATATCTCAAACCTTCTTCAGGGCACAAAATAGAGATAACCATAAATCCAGAGGGGAGAATACCTGGAAGGGTCCTCAGGGGGACCTAAGGGAATTAAAAAAAAAAAAACATTTAATAGGCTATACAGAGCATAAAAAAAGCAATATACATGAATAGAACGGGAGACGTACCAAGACAAAGGAACATTATATCAGTACCCATGAGGCAAGAAAAAATCATGCAAGGATTTTATGTTAATGTAGTAAGAGGATCAAATAAAAGAGAAGGATGCCAGAAAGTTAATAAAATCACCATTACCACAGGGAGGGAAGGTAGCTTGTGTCACTGGGGACACGACGCAGCAGGGTGAGTCCTCTGATAGGACGGTGGTGATGATATGGAACATGAGAGACGCAGACGTAACAGACCCAAGGCTATGTTTAAGGTTAATCGTTGTGAGGTGTTGCTTAGGGTTGACACTGGTTCTAAATACACCTCTGTGCCCAACTCTGTATTTACACATCTGCGGGGAGGGACAGTGTTAAAACCCAAGGACATTACACCGACAGGTTATCAAGGTGAGACAATTAACATTGTAGGGTTTATGGAATCCAAAATAGAGTTTGTGGAAAGGTCTGTGCTTGGAGAAGTTTATGTGTCTGAAGATAGACCTGCTGTTTTAGGTTGGGCTCATCAATACGCTTTACACATAATCATTGATCCCAGGGCCCCATGCAAGTAATGGTTGTGGAGGAAGAAGCTATTCATGATATTTTGGACTCTATGAAGCATCTTTTTGATGACAAGTTGGGCATGATCTAAGGTTATGTGCACACGATAATGCTGATAAAGGTGCAATTCCAGTGCAACATAAACTCAGAAGAGTCCCTGTCATTATCAGGGAAGAAGTGAAAGAATTGCTAGAGGACATGTGACGTGAAGGGATCATCGAAACAGTAGAGGCTTCTAATTGGGTTTTGCCACAGGTCATAACGCTCAAATACGATGGCTGCTTGAGGTTCTGTGTGGACTTGAGGTCACTCTGCGGCAAGCGTGTTTCAACGTATGATGTCCGAAATATTTAGAGGCATGGATCACGTTATCTACTTTCAGAACGATATCTTAGTCTTTGGCGAGACAGTCCAAGAACACAACTCGATGTTAAAGCAGACCCTACAGAGAATTGCAGATGTGGGGATTACTTTACGCAGAGAAAAATGTTCCGTTCTCACAGAAAGTGGAGAATATTTGGGTTACACACACAGACAGCAAACTATGGCTGCTGCCGGACAGAGACACTTTATTGCCCTCCTGCTGCTGAGCCAAGCTTGAGCAGTTGAAGGCAGGGCAATAGGTTTCCTGTCACAGAGTGGTGTGACCACCTCCCAGACAGGTCTTGGTGTATTGGGGCTGGGTGGGGCGCTTGCCAGCGCCACTAGACTGCTTGAAGGGCACATTTGGTGCCCTCCTTGCATACTCCAGTTGAAACTAGTTCAGGGAGCCGTTGGCTCCCGCTCTGGCTTGAAACTAGACGAGTGACATAGAAGTATCCTCCTGACTGACTAGCCACTCATGTGGGAGGGACCCTTGAATCGTCCCAACCCTTTCCTTAGGGTACCTAAGGGCTTACCTGTGGGTGGGTCCCTAGATTTGTCGTGTAACAAGATTCAGATACGAAACCACTTCAACTTCAACCGTCTGGGCACTCTGGACTTCGCTGTGGGAATTGAGACTGCAACTCGGAAGACTCCTGCTGCTCCCGGTCTTGTTGTCCTGCCAGTCTTCTGCATCGTCAGTGCCTGTGCTCCATACAAGTTCTTCACAAGACCTGTGGACATCCAAGACACCCGAAGGAATCTCCCTTGAAGTGAAGGAGTCACTTCCCTTCGTCTGCAGGCACCACAACAAAGCGGACCGGTCTGCTGGTCCTGGGCTCTTACGGACTCTGAAAGGTTCTGCAACACAGGTGGTGGTATTGCAACTCCCTCGAGGCCTGCCCTGTCTTCACAGCAGTTGCCTCATACAAATATATTGGATTTAAGGTGGAATAAAAACTGAGTTATAAATCACAGCTCACCGCAATGAGGACCAAAACCCAAAACCTCATATATGGTTTTAAACTACTAAAAAAGAAACTAAGTTGTCCATCCCACAGCAACCTACTATCTGTCATGCTCGCTCAGATAATGGCAACAGTAACCTACGGCACAGAAATAATGAGGGGTCGTGAAATCCCAGCCTTGAATAAGATACAAACAAAAGTTTACAAAAACGTCTTCCACATCCAGCAAAGTGCATCACCTGGCCAAGTGCGCCTTGAGTTCGGACTGCCAAACCAAATATTCCGGAGTAAAAGTACATTTATCAACCTAAGTAACGGTGTATTTATCAGACTATGTTGGAGGCTGCGTGCATCTGAAATCAGGTCCATTGACCGTCTGGGCTGGAAAGAAATAGATAATCAAAAAGCAAACAAAATTCAAGGATCCTGCTGCTGCTATCTGAACCAGGCGATAGAGGACGTGCGAACTGAAGACATTAGGAACGCCAGCTTTGGGAAAAAGGCCTTCAACAAATTAATCAATTCCACAATAAAACTCCAGTCAAATTCAACAGATGAGAATACTTTATTACAAAGACGTCGCGCCTGGACGGTGATCAGCTCATACGGCACAAGGAAGCCTCAGGAATATTTATCAGCTCATTTCTCTTTAACCTTAAAATATCAATTCATGAGACTGCGCTTCGGCAAGTGGGAAACAAAGGATCTCATCCCTTCATGGAAAGATCAAAGGTAAAAGCGAGACTGCAGACTGTGTGGCTACAAATATGAATAACTTCAACATATTTTCTGCGCATGCCCAAAGTTACTAAAAGAAGGGAAGATTTTATTAAAAGAAATATTTAACAAGATGAACATTCGAACAAGTAGAGAAGCAGTAACGACCTGGCCTGGTGGACCCTCAATCCCCCTAGTCTGCAGGGGGGTACAACTTTTAAATCTGAATTTAAAGCAAATTGATCAAAATCCTGTGGAGTCCCAAACAGATTCTTAGAATTACTGAAACAATACGAAAAACTTGTAAAGAAAATAAGCTGTTTTATATATGAGTTTTTGTAATGACATTGTTTTTTAAATTTTCAATGTTTTTTTTTATTGCACTTTAGACGTAGAACAAAGACTAAATGTTTTAAAATTCTTTCAATGTTTTTTATTAGTGCTGCAAATGTTGCTTGGTGTAATGTTTTTTTTCAAAGACCGAACACTTAAATAAATAAACTAAAACACAGCAAGTTTGAAGCCAGTATCCCTCGTTGGAACCGCTGGAGCAGTACCCCTGTGCACTGCATTGACTTGCCATTGCCAAGGCTTGTTGACTCTCTTCACCAGAGATGTTCGGGCTCCAAGAAGCTCCAGCCTCAAGCATCTCCTGCAGCCCAGATCTTCACCTGCTTTGCATCCTCTGTACCGTAGGCCGTATCCTTTGGTGAGCTGCTTGAGGTCCTATTGCGACTCCTGTGCCTTCGGGCCATGGGTCCTCTTGAGGGTATTCTTTGGTTCTAGTGGGCTCTCCTGCTTGCATCGGGCCTGTTCTGACTTAACCGCTTGTGGTGGGTGGACCTTGATGGTCTTAACACTGCACTTTTTGCGACTACTCTGGTGGTTGCCGTTGCCAAGGCTTGTTGGTGCCCTGCCAGACAGTGACCCCTGGGCTCTTGACAACCGACATGGGACATCTCGTGAATGGCTCCTGGTCTTCCTCTGCCTTGCCTGATCCGCACAGCTGCAACTTCAAGGGCACAGTCAACTCTCCTGCATCTCTGAAATCGGTGGGCATTCGTCTTCCATCCCTCCTGGTCACGCCTGAGCGGCATAGAGTCTGTCCCCTATGCTTGCAGGTACCTCTCATCCTGAATCCACCTTTGGGTTCCACCGGACACTTTCACCTTCTTCGCTAGCGGCATCTTGCTGAAGTCCTCCATTGGGTTTGACTGTGGTTTCCGACTCCACTTCACACCTCTGCACCCGGCTTCCCTGGTGTAGATATCCCGGCTCCCAGGGTATCCACAGGTGGGGTGACTCTCCAACCTTCCATCTTCCACAGGGTTTCTTCAGGGTCCTTCGTCTTTAAAACTGAAACCGCAACTTACCCGTTGACTTGTATTGAGCATGTGGTCGTGTTCCTACTCTACACACGGCCTCCGTCGGATTCCTGGCTACTCACCTTGTGTGGTTCCTTGGGTCCCCGACTCTTCTACATCTTCTGGGTCCAGTCCCGACTGAAGTTGTGGTTCGCAGTCCATTATTTTAGTATATAGTTTGGTCTTCCCCTGGAGACCACTGTGTATTTGTGCTACTTACGTGTTCTAATATCAAAGTATTGTGTGTACTTTCTTTCCTACACTGTGAAGGAGAAACTGTTAAGTCTGGCTCTGAAGGAAAAGTCACTGCAAGCTTGGGGGGGCTGCTTTTAAAATCAGGTCAGATATTTCCAGGGAGAGAGCTGACAGACAGTGGGAGCTGGGAAAAAGAATGGAAGAACTGAGGTGGCTGGGGGCTAATGTGCAACTAAGATTTCCAGTCATCTTCAAGGTCATGTGGCAAAATAAAATGTACAATTTCCTGGCCGCTGAGGAAGTAGAAGAAATGAATGAGCTAGGAAACGGGATAGCATCACTCTGTCTGAGTTGAGCTCGAATAAGTTATGTTAAGGTTAGACATAAGAACGGGAGGGTTCCCAGGGTAAGAGCACATGTGGTGGGGAGCAAGGGGAAAAAAGCAAAAACGAAATCTAGTCCTCAAGTCAGGGTAGAAGGGTAGCACCAAATAGGAGTCGCAACTGGAAAAGGGAAAACAAAAACATGGGGGCATATTATCAAGAGCAGCGTTAAAATTATCGCCGTTTTAGAGGCAGAAAATTGCAGCTAAAGCGGCGATAATGGGCTTGATGATATGCCCTGGAGAATTCCAATAGAAGCCCATGTTCACACCCGAACATGGACTCCTATTGGAATTCTTCGGGGCATCTTATCAAGCGCATTATCGACGCTTTAGCGGCAGTTTTCTTCCGCTAAACCGGCGATAATTTTTAACGCTGTCCTTGATAATATGACCCAAAGTGATGACTATAAGAGATGAATGTGATCTAAAAAAGAAAAGGGTTCTCGAGATTCTTTGTTGGAATGTTAATGGGCTGCGGGTAAAGAAAAGGCAACGTATTATACTGCAGTACTTGAAGAAACACAAATCACAAATAATCAAGAAACCCACTGAACAATGCAGGAATGTAGAGAGTGATTGTTAAAGCAAAAGTGGGTGGAGACTGTTGTAGTCACTAATCAGCCGCAATGTACTAAAGGTATAGCCCTGATTTTTAAAACAAGATCTGGAGTCGGGCTGAGGTATAAAGCGGATGAGGGAGGCCGCTGGATTATAGCCGGGATTAATATACACCAAGGTCTGTACACGCTAGTGAGCTACCATGGGCCAAATATCGACGAGGCTGATGAGAGGTGTTACCTCGAAACCGGGCCGGTCCTCGGATGCTTGTTTCCGTTCTGGGAAGGACATGGCTTTTGTAGTTCGGACTGGACTGTTCCCATGGGGCACAGGGTCAGTGCTGATTTGCATATCGCCATTGTCTAACCCAGGGTGGTGTGGAGTGGAAAAACGATGGATTTGGGCCCAGATCTTTTGACTGGGGTGAATGTGTGACATTGATCCACATTCTGTCCATCATTGTTGTTTTTGCAGAGACTTATTGTTTAAGCAAAAGTGGGTGGAGACTGTTGTAGTCACTAATCAGCCGCAATGTACTAAAGGTATAGCCCTGATTTTTAAAACAAGATCTGGAGTCGGGCTGAGGTATAAAGCGGATGAGGGAGGCCGCTGGATTATAGCCGGGATTAATATACACCAAGGTCTGTACACGCTAGTGAGCTACCATGGGCCAAATATCGACGACACCTCTCATTTGGCAAACCTTTTATCCAGCCTGGTAGATTTAAATGCACCTATTATCTTAGCAGGGGGTCTTCAACATTCATTTAGACAACGACCTTGATAGATCCTCAGTACGGATTCAGATTAACTCTCCAAAGATTAGAGGTTAATTAGTGGAAATATGGTAGAAAATTATAACCTATGCAAGGTTTTTTGTAACGTAAATGGGGACTTTAGGGACTACACCTACCATAGTAAAAGAAAAACCACTATTCCAGTAGGTGCACAGTCTAAATATCGATTCCGAGGGGGCGTGGCTTGCGCGCCGCTTCGTGATGGCGGTCAGCGCTTGAGCTCCGGGGAGGCAGCGGCTGTCGGGACGCTTTTGGATTCCCCTTCAGTGACGCTTTCCTGTCTGACCACGGCAATTCATGTCGGAATGTGCCGGGAACGTGTTGGAATGAGCAGACATCGCTGACGACGGCGAGAACATCTTTTTCCGGTGTTTTGCAGCTCTGCTCACTGGATTTCACGAGCGGCCGCCATTTTGTTTCCTGTGGTGGCGTCGCTCGATTGTTCTGCTCTGAGCACTATGGCAAACTCCTGGGGACTGCGCTTCTGTTTCTATGAGGTGACATTTATCACTTTTTTCAAGCTTTTGGATTTTCAACAGCGTTTTCATCGCCTGCTGTTACTTCTATGGCTCTCTTTGCCTGGGGTGTCCTCATGTAACGCATCAGTGGTCTCCCTCTGCTCTTTTGCTTCTGCCTTGTGGTTGCTTCGGTATGTGGTCTGTTGAACCTGATTGCGAGGTTGTTGGCTACCTGGAATTCTATTTTCCATGACTGATTGAGGGATATTCAATGTCTTCTTTTTCCCTCATTTGATCTTGACGGCAATTTCAATTCTACTACTGCGGCCAGTGGTCATTATTTTGGCGTTTATTCAGCTCTAATTCCTAGGGTACCCTTGTGAGTTGCAATTTTTGCTCTTTTTCTTCCACCTGTTTTGCTCTCTTTATCTCCGCATAGTTGTTCAGGTGCTTTTTTGATCTTTCAACGAGGGCTGTTCTTATGGCGGACAACATGGGTCCTCCTGCTACTAACAAAGACTCCAAAGCTCCTCTCAAGAGATCCAAACAACACTCTCCTACTCCAGAATCTTCTCCGAAGGATGCTACTACCACTCTGGATACCATTCTATCGCGTCTCAATGCGGTTCATGATATAGCTCAATCTACTAAGACTAATACTGACCTTTTTCAAGTTGAAGTGGCGGCTATCAGGAATGACTTTAAGGCATTATCTGTTAGGGTCAAAGCTGCGGAGTCTCAGATTAGTGGTGTGGAGGATATTGCACACCAACATTCACGGTCTCTTCAACAGATGGAACGCTCAAAGGCTGCTCTACGGAGAGACTTTACGGAGCAGGAAGATCGTAACCGGAGAAGTAATTTACAAATTTTTGGTCTACCTGAAGACGCGGAGAAGTCAGCCTCCTCGATGATTGACTTTATCTCCCAATGGCTTCCTTCTACCTTACAGATTTCTTTCGTGAGGGACTTTGAGATTGAGAGGGCTCATCGTGTTCCTTCCTTCAGGTCTAAATCTGCGACAGGTCCAAGAGCGGTAATTTTTAAACCACTGCGTCATCAACATTCGGAGCAACTTTTGGCCCATATGAGGAAGGTCAAATCCGTGACTTGGGAGGGCCATCGAATTGCTATTTCTCAAGATTTTGCCAGAGATACTGTGATTCGTAGGAAGGGGTTTCTTAACCTGCCGAGATGTCTTTTGGACATGAACATCCCTTTTTCTTTTGCTGGTCCCTCCAGATTTCGTATTACATTCAAAGGCCGCTCTAAGATTTTTGACCAGCCTTCTGATCTTTCCAGTTTTTTGGATAATCAATCTGAATTGCAGATGGATTCTTCTCCTGCTCCTGGTCCTTCTGGATCTTAATTCTATTTGTGTTTTGTTTCTGTAACTTCTTATATCTTTCCGTCCGATATGTGCCACTGTTTCAGTGTTAAATGTTGTTTTTGGCTCCTTCCATCTTTTCAGATCTCGTATTTTCTCGTATTTTCGACGTCGTAGTTTCCTTATGCCTTGAGTCATGGTCCTTAGACACATATGTTGTTTCTTGTTGTCTCTCGTCCTTTTCGGACGGTTTGTTGTTTATCTACTCTAGCTTGGCAGTTATTTGTGATGTCTGGTATATAGGTAGATTCATTGACCTCTTTTCTTGTCTTCCTATTTGGTCTTGTTGTTTTTTGTCACTCGGCTGATGTTTTCTCCCTCCCCTGATTGGTTCCTTGTTTTGCGGGTTCCATTCACTACTTCTTTGACACTTCCTCAAGTTCATTTGGTGTTCAGTGTTTTTATTTTGTTTTTCATATCCATTGTCACATTTTGGTATTTTGCGTCCGTGCTTTGTAGTTCTCAATTTGATTGTTCTCACTTACTGCTGATTTTTTCTTGTTAGTCTTTTTATGTCCTTAGTATAGTTTTCATTTTTCTTGTTTATTCTAATGTTTCTTTTATCATTTACTGGGTACATTTATTGCAGTATTGTTATTATTGTACTCCTCATTTACCTATAGGTTTTACCCTGGTTGATGAATTATATGAGTTCTTAGGTACTGTTCCTATTTAACATCTGTTGTTTCTGGTGATATTGCTTCCCTTTACCTGGGTTTTTCTTGTTATGTTTTGCACATAGTTATTATGTATTATGTACTTTTGCTATTACAATCGATTGTAGATGATCTATGTACTTTTAAGACACTTATAATTGCTTTTGTTAATTTCTGACATGTGATGTTTTATATTTATTGCCACTTTACTTTATTGTATGCTTCTTTGCCTTGTTCTTTATATCATATATCCTATAGGGTTTATAAGCTTTATCATGTGTTTTCTCCCGCTGGCCTCCTGTCTCCCTTCCCATGTTCCCCCTGGTATGAACTTGGTCTCTTTTAGACCTCCCCTGGTGGGTCTTCTCTTCTCTCTTTTCTTTTTCCCCCCTTTGCCTCTCTCCTCTTTCTCTTGGATCTTCTGGGGCGGCTTTCCCTTTCTTTTGTTTAACGTTGGTATTTGCCTGTTTGATGTTTACTGCCCTTTCTCCCTCTCTCACCCATGTTTTACTGGATTTTTTGTCTATAAACACTTATGCCTGACTTGAATGTTGTGTCCCTTAATGTTAAAGGATTAAATCCCCCGGTAAATAGATCAAAAATCTTAGCTTATTGTAAATCTCTTTCTTCTGACTTGGTATTGTTACAAGAAACAAAAATTTCTTACAAAGAGGCTTTGTGTCTGATGAAAGACTGGGTTCTTGATGTTGCTTGTTCTGATGCCTCTGGTAAAAAGAATGGTGTGATTACATTGATCTCTAAAACTTCTGGTTTATCGCTGGTCTCTGCTGAACATGACTCTGAGGGGCGCTGGCTATTGTCTAGGCTTTCTAATGGTGCTAATGACTTATATGTTTTCAATATTTATGCTCCAAATTGTGATGATCCGGTGTTCTGGCGCACGATTACGAAAAAGCTGGTGGACACTCCACATCAGGGCAATTTAATTATTGGTGGTGACTTTAATTTACCTATGGACCTCTTGTTGGATAGGAATTCTGCCTTTAAGTTTCGTTCTTCTAAAGCGAATAAATAAATGTTGAGCATGTGCTCTACTCTCCAGCTTCAGGATCTTTGGCGGCTTCATAATCCTACTGGTAGTGATTTTTCTTTCTTTTCTTCTCCACACTCTAGCTTTTCTCGTATCGACCCCCTCTTAGTTCACTCGTCTCTTGTTCAGGCTTCATCCGCCCCACTCATTCACCCTATTCTTGTTTCTGATCATGCAGCTGTTTCCTTCTCTCTTTCGTCCTTTGCTACGAAAAAAGGTCCTAGTTCTTGGAGATTAAACACAGGAATTCTTTATGATGAGTCCCAGGTTCTGGCCTTAATGACTGATATTAAGAACTTCTTTGCTGATAATGATGGGTCTGTTAGTTCTCCAATAGTTTTGTGGGATTCGTTTAAATGCTCGCTTCGTGGTTCCATTATTCAATGTATGGCTAGGAGAAATGCTGCTGCTAAAAAAGACCTTAAGACTTAGCAGATGAAATTAAACAACAGGAACTTCTCTTCCGTCGCTCTAAAGATAAAAGCCATTTGCAAAACATTAAGAACCTGAAATATTCCTACAACACTATTGTTACTAAAAGGGCTTACATCGGGGTTCAGGCCCAGAAATCCAAACGTTTATTGTCAAAAAACCGTGCAGGTAAAATATTGGCTGCGACGTTGAAATTTCAGGAGTCCAATTTCAAATCTGTGCAAATCTCCTCAATTACCAATAGCTCCGGGTCTACAAAGTTTCAGACCAAGGAGATTCTTGATGTCTTTAGAGATTTCTATAGTAAACTCTACACTCCCACCAATCAATCCTCTTTTGCTCAATGCCAGGAGTTTCTGAAAACGATTCCTCTTCAATCGATATCCTCTGAAGATAGTTAGAAGCTAGGTGGTGCGATTACGTCTGAGGAAATCATTTCTGCCATTAAGTCTACTCGGTCTGGAAAAGCTCCAGGACCTGACGGTTTTCCTATTATGTTTTATAAAACCTTTCTTTCCATGGTTGTTCCTCGCCTTCAGGTTCTCTTTGACTCTTTCATCCAACAAGGGTCGGTCTCGGGTTCGGCAGCTGATGCCACCATTGTGGTAATTCCCAAGGAGGGCAAGGATCACTCGGACCCTAACATTTTTCGTCCTATTTCTCTCTTAAATATGGAAGTGAAAATCTTTGCCAAGATTCTGGCTAAGCGTTTAGAATTATTTATTCCTAAGCTTGTTCACCCCTCTCAGACGGGTTTTGTTAAGGGGCGTTTGGCGAGGGACAATATTCGTACCTTTTGTCATGTTTTGGGGGCTGCTAAACAATCTCTCCTTCCAGCTGCCGCCTTGGCCTTAGACGCCGAGAAGGCTTTCGACAAGGTTTCTTGGCCTTTTTTACATGTAAATGTAAATGTAAATGTAGTTGAGCTTATATAGCGCACAGCTACCCGCAGTGGGTTTCCCGGCGCTTGCTTAGGGAACCCTTCCTGGTATTCCCCTGTGAGATAGCAGGGTATCCACAAGGTGAAAGTCAGGCATCCCGCCGCGAGGGGCCATTGTGGAGATTAAGCAAGCTATTGCCCAGAGTCGCAGAGTGTAAACCCGTGAGTCGAGGAGGCACCGGGGCGAGAATTATCGAGTCCGTGGAATTTTTAGCCCAAGACCCGCCGAGGCAGGGAATTGAACCCTGGTCCAGGACCGATCTCAGCTTCCGGGTCTGCTGCCTCTAACCCCTGAGCCACACTTCTCCACGGTTCTTTGCGCACATAATTTTGGAGAATCGTTTGTCAATATGGTTATGTCCTGATATCCCCAGCCTAGGGCGAATATTAGAGTAAATGGCTCCACTTCTGCTTTTTTCAATCTTTGCCAAGGAACCCGACAAGGCTGTCCCTTGTCCCCTCTTTTGTTTTTACTTTCTATCGATCCGTTGCTTCGCTTGATTGACATTCATCCAGACATTAAAGGATTTACTTTTGGCTCACGATGTATCAAAACTGCTGCATACGCAGATGATGTTCTTATTTTTTCGGAAGACATTGAACGGGCCATTCCCGCGATTTCAGACATCATCTCCCTTTTTTCTGGAGTTTCTGGGTATACCCTCAATAAGGACAAAACGGAAATGTTTCCTTTAAACGCTTAAAGTTTTCCAGCTCATATGGGTTCTGCAGGGTTTAAATGGCAATCTAAACAGCTTAAATACTTAGGAATCTGGTTCTGTAGTACTCTTTATGATACTGTTGCGTACAATGAGGCTCAAACTATTACTAAAGTACGACAGCTTTTAGATACCTGGTCTCCTAAATATATTTCTTGGTGGGGCCATTTTCAGACTATAAAAATGATGATTGCACCTATTATTAATTTTGTATCTTCCATGCTCCCTGTGAAACTATCTTCTTCTTTTTTTCATTCGATGGACTCCCTTACTTCCAAGTTTCATTGGAATGAGAAGAGAGCTCGTATTGCTTATAAATATCTGAGGAAACCTTACGATATGGGTGGTTGCAACTTTCCTGATTGGGAGAAATATCAAACTGCTTTCTTTGCCTCGCAGGGGGCTCTTTGGCTCTCCTCGGTTCCTGACCATGTTCCTTCCTGGCTCTTAATTGAACAGCACATTGCCTCTCCCCTACCACCCTCATCTTTTTTAACTACGTCAACCTTATCTGTTCCTTTTTCGCGTTCAATCATCTTAGATACCGTTGCAGCGATCAAAAGAATTGATAGGCGAGTTGCTAATCCTATCCATAAATCGAGATGGTCCTCGTTGTGGCACAATCCTCGTATTAAACTCATTGTTGACCCTCCGTTGATCTTGTGTAAAGGGATAACTTTAGTGTGTCATCTGTATGACTTCAATGGGGATCCACTACCTTTTTCTACTTTAGCTCAACAGTTTTCTCTCAATAATTTCGATTTCTACACTTTCCTCAAAATAAAGGTGGCGATAGCTAAAACTCGTCTGGCTCCAACCTCTCCTTCCATTACATTATTTCAAATGTGGCTTCGTTTAGGTCATGTGGCTTCCTAAATTTATAAATTCCTTTCTTGCACTTCTCCTGCCGGCTGTACTGTCACCCAACAAAAATGGATATCTCATTTTGAGCAGGATATGATTGACCATATTTCTGAGGACGACTGGCGTTTGATTGGGAAGCTTTCTCTTCGGAATAAGGTTGCTCCTTCTTTAATCCAATCTAAATTTTTCTCCATTAATTTGCTTCACTGGACTCCGGTACGTTACACTCTCTCCAGTTGAAGGATGATGATCTTTGTTGGAGTTGTGTTCTGGTTACAGGCGATTACTTACACATGTTTTTTGAATGTTCGCTTCTTAAACCCTTTTGGGATTTAATACACAAACATCTTCAATTAACCTCAAGTTCCAGCTCTCTTTCCCCATGATTTTGTTAGGCCCACTTGCGTCTCGGACTCCTCCGCCCTTGGATTCCTTGGATTCCCAGTTACTAGATCTGTTACTAACTGTTGCGGTGAAAGTCATTCTTATGGATTGGAAATCTTTTTCCTCGGTCTCTTATCACACTTGGTGGGCTTGGGTCTCATATTTGAGAGGTGCACACACCTCAGTTGATGAAGCTCATCTTTCTCCCTCAATTTCTAGTGGTGTCTGGAGAACTTTGGATTCATATATGTATTTAGCTTCTAAGGGTTTGGTTGCTCAATATCCTTTTGACTCATCTGTGTGAGTGTTGTCTTTGTGTCCAGGTATAGCTTCCCAGAAGATCCCTACCTTCCTTCCGTTTCCCTTCTTTTCTTCCTTTTCCTTTCTTCAATTTCCCACCTGTCTCTTCCGCTTTCTTTTCCTTTCTTCTTATTTCTCTTATTTTCTCTTCTCTTTCTCAAATCTCTTTTTTACCCCATGGTGATACCTCTGATCTATAACACGTTTTTTTCTGGTTTCCACATTATATTATATCTTAGTAGTAACTCATGATGAATTTATATTAGCATTTCTCAGGATTGCTATTTTATTCTTTTTATTCCAATTTTTCCTCTTATGTATCACCTTTATGATATTCAAATGTTTGTATGCTTGTTTAATTCTAATAAACTTATTGAACTAAATATCGATTCCGAAATATCTACCTAAAGTAATATCGAGTTGGAAATATCGAAGGTGAAGAATATCGAGGTCAAGAATATCAGTTGGACAGAATATCGACCCTAAGGTAAGTAATATCGATTTTTTTATATCGATGTAAGTAATATCGAAGTTAGTAATATCGATATCAAATTTATAGATGTTACTAATTTCGATGTTACTAATATCGATATGTGTTTATTGTTATGTATTTTATTATGTATTTTATATGTATATGTTTTTGTTAAGTATTTTATTTGTTTTAAATTATATGTGTAATATTTTTTATATATTAATAATGTTATTTTTAAGTTAATTTTATGTTTTAGTACTGAAGTGGGTTGTGGGTTTATAGGGGAATAGGGTGGGAAGTAATTTAATTGTAATTAAGTAATGATGTTTATTTTATTGGTATTGATATTTATTTTATTTTTAATTAATTATTAATTATTAATTAATTATTTTACTGGTGATTAATTATTTTAATTGGTAATTAAGGTTTGTAATTGGTAATTACATTTTGTAATTGGCAATTAATTTTTTTAATTGGTAATTGCTTTTTTTATTGGTAATTCATATTTTTAATTGTTAAATAATTTTTATTAATTGGACATTATTTTTATTAATTGGTAATTATTGTTCCATAAAAAAAATTCATTTTTGATTTAAAAATACATTTATTGTTTATCATTTTTTATTGTTAATACATTTTTAATTATTAATACGTTAAAAAAAATATATTTTAGTGTTCAATATTTATTATTTAGTAACTAATATTTATTAATTAATATTTATTGGTATTTATTGTTAATTTATTGTTAATTAAATATTCAATTGTAATTATGTTTTTAATAGTTATTAATGGATATTTGCAAATGATGTAGAGTTATTTAAAAATGTAATTATTAATTATTTTATATACAACAATCATTTATAAGTATGTTATATTTAACTTCTACGATATCCAACGTTTTCCCTACTGTTGCACCCTCTGTAGTGGGAATAGTAATTTTTACCCCTACGCTATCCAACGCTTTCCCTACTATTGCACCCTCTGGAGTGGGAATAGTAAATTTTACCCCTACGCTATCCAACGCTTTCCCTACTGTTGCACTCTCTGGAGTTGGAATAGTAATTTTTACCCCTACGCTATCCAACGCTTTCCCTACTGTTGCACTCTCTGGAGTTGGAATAGTAATTTTTACCCCTACGCTATCCAACGCTTTCCCTACTGTTGCACCCTCTGAAGTGGGAATAGTAAATTTTACCCCTACGCTATCCAACGCTTTCCCTACTGTTGCACTCTCTGGAGTTGGAATAGTAATTTTTACCCCTACGCTATCCAACGCTTTCCCTACTGCTGCACCCTCTGAAGTGGGAATAGTAAATTTTACACCTACGCTATCCAACGCTTTCCCTACTGTTGCACTCTCTGGAGTTGGAATAGTAATTTTTACCCCTACACTATCCAACGCTTTCCCTAGAGGGTTTGGGGCTTCCAGACTTCCAACTCTATTGCTGGGCCTTTCAGCTCAAGAATAATAGAATGTTACTCTTCAGCCCAGACAAGACCTTAATTGGTGCCATGTACTGAACAAAGCTATCGGGTCTGCCCAAGGAGGGCTTTACCCATATGTTTAGGGAGCCAAAATACTTTAAGAAGGTCAGACTAACTTGTCTTCAAGCAGCAGCAAAAACCTGATTTGAGGTTGGATCGCTTTTAGGAAGTGCATATGACAGTAATTTGTCTCCCATATGGGACTGTGCTGGTTACCCGGAGTACCTGCTGGATACTCTTTCGGCCCCCATTAAACAGTGGGGGGTTAGTAGATGGGAGCAGCTGTTAGACGAGGGGCGGCACCCAACCTGGGAATACTGGAGTAACTGGACTGAAGAGAGAATCTCTAGGTTCAAAATCTATCAAGTGAACTCACGGCTGAAGAGCCAAGATTGGATGGGAATGTAACCAAGTCAAATGGAAATGGACCGCCAAGACCGCCGGTCTAAGAAAAAGGTAGTGGCGCAGTGGTACAAACATCTACTTACAGCGACCAATGAGAGCTCCATTTTCGGTATGAGATGGATACTTTCTGGACGTTGAGCTGGAAGAATCTTGCAAGTATTGTTTTCTACCCTTCGCTCGATTGTTGAGCCTGCTGAATTAAGGAAGAGCCACTTCTTTACTCTTTATAGAATATACTGGACTCCGGAAAGGCTGGCGAAAATAAGGGGTAATGGCGACCCTAAATGTAAACGTTGTGGAAGCAACGAGTCGGGCGACATACGCATGTTCGCCACCTGTCCAAAGTTAGAAGAGTTGTGGTTTTCTGGGGGTAACACGATCTCCCTCTCAGTGGGTGCTACTATGGAGGTGAGCACCATCTTAATCATGTTTGGGATAAGGCAACAGGATGCGGGAGGCATATTTTTAAACACAAACATTCCTCTTAATCTTAATTGCGAGAAGAGAAATATGAAAATCTTGTACTCAAGCCTCTCCACCTTCTTGGCAAACGTGGAGAAACTCTGTGGCCTTTTGTGAGAAGATAGATAGATGGCAAGATGAGCGAAAAGAGGGTGGTGACTCTTGGAATATGCTGAGATTTTAAGCAAATGTATTTGTCCAATGATTACATCTTCATAAAGCAGCTGGGAAATGTGAGTAAGAAAGATTCGAGGAAGCCCAACAAATATGCTTAAAACTAGAAAATACAATATTCGGAACAAGTAGACCCAAGATACCGTAATGGTGCTTATTCCAATAATTGGAAATAATATGAGGATTTATAAAAAAAAAATTGTTTTTATTATTGTGTGTATTGTGTGGTAGGAGATACTGCAATGTGTTAGTGAGTGTTTATAACAAATACATATTTTTATAACTACAGTGTGTGGTTCTGTTTCACTTAAACTATACCACAGAATACGTACAGGCAAAACAAGCTGCTTTACACTCCTTCTGGGCTAAGCCTGAAGGCTGCTCTCCACAGCTACCACTTCAAGACAAGCGATAACAGGCCATCACTCTGCCACCTCCTGTACCACCCCTCAGGCAACTCTTCCTAATTCAGTGAACACCTCTCTGACTTGATTGCCCACTGCTCACTCGGAATCTCAAACAATATAATTCTTGGCAACCTCAATCTAAGATGAAATGAAACAAAAAACTCACTTATTCAAACCCTAAACAACCTCCTACTAGAAAACAACCTGACTCAACACTGCTCAGAAGAAACACACCACAGAGGAGGAACCCTCGACGTAAATATTTCCGAAAGCAATGCAATCACCATCGGCCACATCCTTCCCGTAGACTGGTCCGACCATCACATCATCCTATTTCACGTCAACCAATCGGTCCTAACTCAACACCCCATGCAGGACCCCCCCAAATGGATTAGAAACACAGCTCAGATCCCTCAAACTCATCTAGAAGAAAGAATAAGCCTGCTCCTCCCCAACATCACTGATCACCTCCCAACTACCAAACTCATCTCTCTCTACAACTCAAATATGCTGATCACCCTTGTTGTACTTGACCTTTTTGCAGGGTCATCTCTGAATTTTTTGCCTTCCCCCTGTATTTTGTCTGACCTGTTTTTTTTTGTTTGTTTTATGCCTCTGAGCACTTTATCACGGCTGATCAGTGCTAAAGTGCATATGCTCTCCCTATTGTAAATTGATGTATGGATTAGTGACTCCATGATTGGCTGGTTTGGTTTACTTGTCAGACCTTAGTACAGTGCACTGCGTGTGCCCAGGGCTTGTAAACCAAATGCTGCTAGTGGGCCGCAGCACTGGTTGTGCCACCCACAGAAGCAGCCTTGTAAAATGTGTCTGAGGTCTGCCATTGCAGAGCCTGTGTGCAGTCTGGTACTGTCATGCTGACTGGGCAAGTGCATTCACTTACCAGTCCCTAAACCTTCCCTTTTCTTCATATCAGTCACCCCTATGGTAGGCCCAAGGGCAGAGTGAATTGTAAATATAAGGTAGGAGATGCCCTGGTGTGTGTGACATGTCCTAATAGTGAATTGCAGCCACTGCACAAAATAATACCCTTCCTCCCGCCCAAGGACCTTCAACAAGCCACCCAAGTACTGGTGCTCTCCAGGCTCGAATATGGGATCGCAGCCCTGACTGGTACAGCAAAATGCCACCTCGCCCCCCTTAAAACAACCTTTAATGCAGCAACCAGAATGGTCACCGGAACTCAGAAATTCGAACACATCTCGCCTGCACTCAGAGAACTTAAATGGCTCCCAATTGAGATGCGAGCCAGCTTCAGCCTGCCTCACGCACAAAGCCCTGCACACAGGCAAACCGGAATACCTGGCCGCCAAACTCAAAAGGGCCAGCCAGTCCAGGATCCTTAGGAGCTCCAACACTCTGCTACTCATCCCGCTAAAAAGACGCAAGAAAAAAACTGCGGCCAGGTCATTTGCTGGAAACACCCCCAAAATCTGGAACTCCATCCCCCTCACATCAGAACGATCCCCTCTTTTCCAAAATTCAAAAACCTGCTCAATGTCCTCTTCCTCGACCGCTCAATAGCGAACCAATAGGAGCCAATAAAGTACCTTAGTCGGTGCTCCATCTAACTTTAATTATGTGCCCGGTGACACTGACTCTGATCAAGAAAACTGTTTGGATACTCGCCTTGTTTGACCTGCACCCTCCGTGTTCCTTCTGCTCGATCACTTCTTTGTTCGATCTATACCCGGCGCGAACCCTTATGTTCTACTATAATCTCTGTTTTGCCTATTTGCATATAAGTTACTTGCTGTGAAGCGCCTCGATACCCTCGGGTCCAGCTAGCGCTATACAAAACTCCTAAAATAAATAAATAAAATAAATAAATAGAGAGTTTTCTAAGGTTGTCTATGACCACTAAAGTCACCATAAGCATTGTGTGGATTAGTGCAGGGTGCTACACTTACATAAGTGAGCACCATATACTAAGACAGCCTCCTACAGATGTCTAGTTTGCATCTCTTCAGATTAAATATTCTGTGAAGTCAGCTCCTCTGGTTCTGATGTTGTCTATCCCGTTCCAAGATGGCGCCTGAACTGGTCTTACTGGAGGACATAATCCTCTGCGGAATCGTACTCTTTATTTTCGATTGGGTTGGCCACGGTACCATTGGCTCATCAGGCGGGCAGAGCAGCTTAGGTTAGTCACCATTGCCTGCCCTTGGATCGCCCGTAAATTAACCCACCACGTTGGCATGCTCCTTGTATGAAATAAACCTGCAGCAAACCATTTTCCGTCAAACCTGTCTTGTGTAAATATTTAGTGCAGTGCATGCTATGTTCATCCTGCGGGTTTGCCTATATCAGCGCTATGCAGTGAGATTACAAGAACAGGAGAGGAATGCATGAACAGCAGAATGACAAATATTGGGAAGTAACCTTGTATCTCAAGGAGACATCTATTGACTCGCGACAGGACCTCAGATTGATTGTGAATACGTTACAGCAGCAGAAAGAATCACATTACTATGCATGAGCACAAAGAGGGCGACGAGGAAGGAAGATGTCTGCGCCTTCTGAAAACAGGAGAGTGCAGCTGCTTAAAACCCCCTCCTAACCCCACCCTTCAAGGGTACCCCCTGACCCCGCCCTTTAGAGGTACCCCATGACCATGCCCCTCAGAGGTACCCCTTCGCCCCGCCCCCAGTGCAGGCAGGCTCTGATGTCTGTAGGACATGGCATGCAGAGAGGGTGAGGGGGGCAGGAAGGATTGAAGCACCCCCAGACCCCGCCCTTCAGGGGTACCCAATGGCCCCGCCCCCCAGGGCAGGCAGGCTCTGATGTCAGCGGGACATGGCATGCAGAGAGGGTGAGGGGGAGAGGAAGGGTTGAAACACCCTGTGCCCCAGCCCGCAGAGGTACCCTTTGCCCCCCCCCTATCCCCCCAGTGCAGGCAGGTTCTATTGTCTGCAGGACATGGCCTCAAAAGAGGGTGAGGGGGCATAAAGCATTAAAACAGCCCTTCACACTTCCCTGTAGGTGTCCCCTGTGAGAAATTGGCTTGGTATATGCTGTCCACTAACGAAAGTGGGCACCTTGCACCAGTCCAAACGACCCTTAGTGATGATTAGGTTAAAGACAACCTTTATAGAAATCTATCCTAGTGGTAGCTGTGCAGAGCAGCCTTCACGCTAAGTCTCGAAGGAATGTAAAGCAGCTTGTTTTACCAGATCAGAACCTCCTGAATGATCAAAAATGAGAGGAGAACCACACAAGTGTTATATAAAATATATGTATTTATTACTAAATACTCTCTACTAACCTCTTAATGAGATTAGAGCACAAGGCACACAATACTTTACCAATAGAACGACAGTAAATAGCACAATCACTGGGACCCCAGGAACCACCCAAAGGAGTGACACAGGGAGCCCACGGAGGATGGGTGCAGTGCAAGAATGCAGACGAGAGCTCCGTACAACTCTATGGGAAAGTCGCGGTTATTACAGTTTAATGACACTTCGGAGAGGACTTCAAGCAAACCCTTTAGAACATAGAAGGTTCTAAGGCCAGCACCCCACATTTTGCTGATGTCTCACTGTTTTCAACTTAGACTGACTGGGATCCTGCAGTTCAGGACCCCAGTCTATCTGCTTTCTCCTCTAAATTGATTGCATGTACTTTAGGTACACTCCAGATTGGATATTGGGGTACCCTTATCAGTCCCTAGTATATGGTACGCCATGTACTCAGGGCATAGGTACCCCAGAGGCCTCTCAGGGGCTGCAGCATGTATTATGCCACCCCTGAAAGACCATTCAAAATGACACCACGTGTCTGCTACTGCAGCCTGTGTAAGGTTGTGCATGCACCCCTTACTTAGATATAGGTTACCTATATCTATTCTAAGTCACCCATATGGCAGGCCTTATCAATCCTTAAGACAGGGTGCTGGGTTTTGTATGCGAGGGTGCCCATGCATGAGCAGAGCCCCTCTGCAGCCTTTGGAACCTATTCTCCGGGGTTGTCTGTGATGCCGCCAACCATATATATTTAAGTGCATTACAACCTAGCGGTAAATGCTAACTTTAAAACGGCTGCTTAGAAACATGTTGTGTTTGGTGTTAAACATCTTGGAATCATACCTCCCCACCAGCAACTGGTGGGGGAGGTATGATCCCACCCTTCTAGAGGGACTTATGTGAAACACCAGTACACCCAGTACCAGCTTTTTCAACCTGTGCATCACAAAATGGATGCTGCCTGCCACAGACACGCGTCTGTACTTCTGCTGCTGAGCCAAGATCAAGCAGAGGAAGGCCTGACAATAGGTTTCCTGTCACAAAGAGGTGTGACCACCTCCCAGACAGGCTTTAGTGTATTGGGGCTGGGTGGTTGCACTCTGAGAGTGCAGGAAAGTCTGCAATGGGGGCACCTGTGGTGTCCCTGTGCATAGTCCAGCTCAAACCAGTTGCAGGAGCCATTTACTTCTGCTCTGGCATGAAACTGGACAAAGGACATGGGTGTAGCCATCCCTCTTTCCTGACCCTCCCATACGTGGGTCCCCAGAGTTTGTCCAACCCCTTCCGTGGGTATAAAGTAGGAACCCTGACTACAGGACTTAAGATATTACCTGGACTAAACTCTGCTAGCAGAAACCACATACTTCGACGGTCTACACTTCGCTGAACGACAGAAGAATCTCCCTTGGAGTAAAGGAGTTACTTCCCTGCAGCAGCAGACACCTTAATGCATCTGATCGGTCTGCATCTCCAGAGCTCCTGAGGACTCCGAAGATTTCTGCAACACAGGAGGTGGGTTCCAGAGCGTCCCTGAGGTTGATCTGACCTCTCAGCAATTCTGAGACCAGTATCCCTTGTGGGGACCGTGCAACCCGAACCACTGTGCACCGTGTACTTTTGCAGCAGCATATGCTTTCCGGCGATCCCTGAGGCTGTGCTTTGGGCTATGTATAGTCCTGACCCCGAGCAGAATTTCCCCTGAAGATTTCCAGCCTACACTCCTCAAGTGATCCGTGGGCTGGTATTTCGTGCTTCAGCTCGAGGTCCCTTCGCGATTCCTGGTCTGTTGGCCTGTGGGCTTCCCTGTTTGCTCCAGATGTGCCCTGACTCTCCATTGCTTGGAGAGTCCCCAGGACTTTGCTGGTCCTCACCGTAACTTGTTTCCTCTTCCCGTGTGGGCCGAAGTTGCTAAGGCTTGTTGGTGTTCAATACGGACACCCCCAGCACTCGACATCGTTCATGGGATAGCTCACCTCTGGACGTTGGTCGTCATTGACGTCTCCTGGTCCCCGTGGCTGCAGAGTCAAGCTTCACCTCCTCTCACCTGAAGTACCCGACATCAGTGGGCATTCGTCTACCGAGCCCCTGGTTACCCTGAAGGGACCCAGACTCTGTCCCCTCTGCTTTCAGGTTCTTCTCACCTCGGATCCAGGCTTGGATTCCACCGGACACTTTTCATCTTCCCGGCAGCAGCACTACTTTGCATCACACCATTCAAAACGACTAGGGTTTCGGACACCACTTGACCCCTATGCACCCGGCTCCACTGGCATAGGTAATACGGGTACCTCGGTACTCACTAAGGGTGCTGGTCTTAGAACCTTCTATGTTCCAGAGGGTTTGCTTGAAGTCCTCTCTGAAGTGTCCTTCAACTGTAATTTTTTAACTGTGACTTTCCCATAGAATTGCACGGAGCTCGCGTCTGTGTTCTCATACTGCCCCCATCCTCCGTGGGTCCCCTGTGTCACTACCGTGGGTGGTTCCTTGGGGTCCCAGTGATTTAACGTGCTCTAGGCACTGGGACTAGTGAAGTCGTTGTTGTTATACCATTTTTTTAGTATATGGTTTGGTCTCCTCCAGGAGCCCGCTGTGTATTGTGCTATTTACTGTCATTCTATTAATTCACTAGTGTGTGCCTTGTGGTCTAATCTCATTAAGAGGTTAGTAGAATGTGTTTAGTAATAAATACATATATTTTATATAACACTTGTGTGGTTCTCCTTTCATTTGGTCATTCAGGAGGTTCGGATCTGGTAAAACAAGCTTCTGTACATTCCTTCGATACTAAGGGCCAGATGTAGGTAAATAGTATTTACCGATTCGATAATACCGAATTTTAACGATTCGGTATTTTTGAATCTGTAAATGCTATGTAGCAAATTAATCGGTAAAAATTACCGAATCGTTAAGATTCGGTATTTACCGAATCGGTATTTACCGATTCGGTAATTGACATTCATTCCTATGGGCCTGTAGGCCCATAGGAATGAATGTCAATTACTAAATCGGTAAATACCGATTCGGTAAAAGGGGGATAACATTGAAGGGTGGCAGGGTGTCACTTTGATATCCTGTTGCACCCCTCAATTGTGTATGGGTGCACATGTGGCACACTAAGGGCATGTATGTCTGCAACATGGCACTGAAATAATTTGCATGTAATTGCTTTTTTGGGGGGTTTCGTTATTTACCACCAACTTGTGGTAAATAACGAATCCTAACATAGGATAAGCACTCATTTAAGTGCTTCCCTACATTCAGAATTCGGTAATTTACCGAATCGGTATTTAAGAATTCGGTAATTTACCGATTCCTTAAATTACCGATTCAGTGTAAGACTTTTGCCTGCCCCTGCTGAAGCCACTGCCCTGAAGGCCCACAGCTGCTCTCTGCTGCCCCCACCTGCACCTACAGCTCTGCGCAGACGAGGCTTCAAGGATGATTGCTATAGCCTTTTGCAACAGTGCCGCCTAGTGTCCGCTCTGCTGCACTGTAAGCAGTTGATGAGCAGAGTGCTGCGTGGCCCCAGGGGAATGTCGCCGCCACTGCAAATTAGAACATATCCAATGCTGCAGTAAAAGAGAGGAACGGCCCCATAGTGCGAGGCAGTCTGCCATGGCCACCAATGTCAAAGAGGCAGCACCACTTACCAAGTGCAGAGCCAGACTGCAGAGAGCATTCTGTGAAGACTGGGGCCCGCCAGCACTGCACACGGCCCCACTCCTGCATCTTCACCACAGCATGACTCTGCAAGTGAAGTAAGCCCGGCCAGCACCTGAACCGTAGCCACAGCGCCTCTTATGGTGGTGCACGACACCGCACCTCAACACTGCTTACACCACGCACGCAGCATGACGAAAGCTGCCGTGACTCGGTGAAATCACCTGCAGCGTCAGGGGAGCTCAGGTCGCATAGAAGTAGTTAGCGGCAGTGCCAACTTTTCCGTGCCCCAACAAAGACCACAAGAAGTCCAAAGAATTCCACGACATAGGGCCATATGTAGGTAGCTTATACCGGTCGGTAATGGCCGAAAATCAGTACATTTCCCCTTACCGACCGGTATTTAAGGAATTGGTAAATTACCGAATCCTTAAATGCTATGTAGGGAGCACTCAAGTGAGTGCATTTTTTATTTAAGCATTCGTTATTTACCACCAACTACAAATTGGCGGTAAATATCGAATACCTTTAAAAAAGCAATTTTGTGCTTTTTTAAAAGTGCCATGTGGCAGACATACATGCCCTTAGGGCACCATTGCGGGCTAGGAAACGGGCACGCCAAGCGTCAGAAGAGGACGCTGACAAAGGACTGAGCGCGCGAGGTCAGAGGTGTGCAGCAGGCTGCGCCAGAGAGCCTCATAGCGCAGGAACGAGAGCAGGAGAGAGAGACCTCTACGAAGAGAAGAAGCAATGCCTAAGGCAGGACGGAGAGTCTCTCTCTATTGTACCAGCGAAGCCCCGCAGTTGGCCAAACGCAACGCAACGCAGAGTGACCCCTCCCACACTGCCTCAAGACGGAGTTGCCAGTGGCCCAAAACAGGCAAGAGGAGAGTCACATGCCCCAAGTGGCAAGCTGCCACCAGAGAATGTGTACTGAACACATGCAACACGTGCCGGACGCCAGATGCCAAATTGCTATGCATGTAAGAAGGAGCCTGTCACGCAAAGTGACCAACCCTTCTAAGCATGTCTGAACACAGTCAGGAGCAGGCACCACGATGGTGCAGGCTCAATGTGCCAGCACAACACCCTTGAACGAAGATGGAGACGGCCATCCTGGTAAAGGAGCACCACAAACATCCCTGAAGAAGGAACACAGAAGACCAGAACCCAGGAGGAAGAAGAGATATGAGCGACTGGAAGTCTCGCCTGCATGGTCCAGAGGCCATTGAAGTTGATAGACTCTGTTGGCCTGTTTGGAAGAAGGTGCATGCTACTCCACCTGGAGGAAGAACTGCTAAGAAGTGTGACAATCTGGTCACTGTGAAGAACTGGACGTCCACAGGTGCCCTGGAGAGACCGAGGGGAGAAGAATGAGGACTTGCACCTCCACAAGACAAAGGCGCACCCGGAGACACCAGACAGCCACGAGGTGGACAGACGTCCCTGGAGACAGCTCAAAGGGAGAAACAAATGTAAGCTGCAGTCAGCGCAAACCGCGTCCCTCTGTCCGACGTGTCGCAGTGCGACAATCCATCCCCGAGCGCCAGCAGTATAAGTCGGACGTCATCCCTGCTCCTGACCGCAGATGCCACTGGTGAAGAACAGCCTCAGCAAGACGAAGACACCTGGCTACACAGTCCCTCCAGACATCCTCTCTCCCAGCAAGTCGCCGCCACATTTCATCCAGGTGCAATGGCAACCACATCATCATTGCCATGTGCATGGCAACGCACCCAGCAGGGGGCCTCCCCGTGGCAGGAGACTTGGACTTGACAGTGCTCCACTGACGGACTCCAGGGTGCAGCAAGGACGTCAAACAGAGGCTTCAGTTGATCAGGCAACACATTTGTGAACTTATACCATGGACTTCAATCACGCTCATAACGTACCCTGTTTATGACTTGTTATGACCTACCACACGTCATCCTCGACGTTAGCAGAGTGGAGCGATTTCAAACCAACAGACAGGTTTCCACTAGTAGGCTGCCAGAGTGCAGCTTAAGGGCCTGATTCACAGAAATAACTTGAGACAAAATCCTAAACTTACTACCATTTTGGTATTCACAGAGGCCACTTACTCGTCAATGAGTAAGTGCCTTCTGTGAATACCAAAATGAGTAAGTGCCTTCTGTGAATACCGAACTGAGTAAGTGCCTTCTGTGAATACCGAACTGAGTAAGTGCCTTCTGTGAATACCGAAATGAGTAAGTGCCTTCTGTGAATACCGAACTGAGTAAGTGCCTTCTGTGAATACCGAACTGAGTAAGTGCCTTCTGTGAATACCGGAATGAGTAAGTACCTTCTGTGAATACCGAAATGAGTAAGTGCCTTCTGTGAATACCGAAATAAGTAAGTGCCTATTGTGAATACCAAAATGAGTAAGTGCCTTCTGTGAATACCAAAATGAGTAAGTGCCTTCTGTGAACACCGAAATGAGTAAGTGCCTTCTGTGAACACCAAAATGAGTAAGTGCCTTCTGTGCATACCGAACTGAGTAAGTGCCTTCTGTGAATACCGAACTGAGTAAGTACCTTCTGTGAATACCGAAATGAGTAAGTGCCTTCTGTGAATGCCAAAATGGTAGTAAGTTTAGGATTCTGTCTTAAGTTAGTTCTGTGAATCGGGCCGATGTCTGCAAGCCAGCATTCGTGTCCTGAGCCACTCAGGTTAAATATTAAGTGCAAGTGCAGGAGTCCTGCTGCAGTCTGAGTCATCAGCCCCATGTCTGCTGTCTTCCCGCTGCACGAGTCTAGAGGCTGGTGGACCCTGTGGTGTTTATTTGGTTGTTGTTTAACCCCACAGGTTGGACTGGTGTCTGTTCTGTTTTTCAACAACATTTGGGCGGAATGTAGTGTCCTGTTGGACGCGTTCTAGTGTCTCAGCAGGCACTGAGTTTACCAGCCACTCCCTCGAGGGCTGGACACACATGCATCCGACACCCACCCACCACAGGCGTCACGAGTGACGTGACCTTGTTAATAAAAGGGCCCGAGTGCTCGTGGCAAGGTAACCACTACACTCCCAGCGTACGAGTCACTTATTTTAGCGGTATGTGGGCCGAGGGTCCACAACACCACAGAGGGCATGGAGGGCAGTGGGGGTAAGGAGGGCAGTGGGGGTCAAGGCGGGCAGTGAGTGACAAGGCGGGCAGTGGGGGTCAAGGCGGGCAGTGAGTGACAAGGAGGGCAGTGGGGGTCCAGGAGGGCAGTGAGTGGCGGGGGGGGGGGACAGTGAGTGCAGGGAGGAGAGTGGGGGCAGGAGAGTAGGAAACACAAAAGAAGCGGGGGTGGCTGCCGGAGGCGCCAGGGGGAGCAGTGGTGTCCAGTGAGAGAGCTGAGGGCAGGAGGGACAGAGGAGGAACACGAGGGACAGTGACGCGCCTGGAGCAGGGGGGGACAGTGTGTGCAGACACAGCAGCAGAGAACTGCAGGAAAGGACCCCACATGGATCTGCCCCGGGGCACAAGGAGGGGGGAGGGAGCGGAGCCCCAGAGAAACACAGGGAGAACCAGTGAACACCTGCCCCCAGAGAGTCACTCCCAGGGGAAGGAGAAGGGGCGTAACACAGGCCCCCGCGGGCCCCGAGCTGCAGGGGCCCCTCAGCACAGTACTCGGGCCTGAGAACTCCGGATTAAACCCGGAGCGGGGCCCCTTCATGTACCTTGCAGGGGGCCCCCTCCACTTTCGTTAGCCTCGCTCCAGCATCGCTTCTTTTCACTTGACACCGACCATGATAGGACAATGTTTCACTAAAGATGAAAAGATGAGAGTCTGGGGCCCCCTGGAGCCTGCCCCTGCTCCCCCTTTCACCGGTGCCCTGGACACACAGTGCACTCCTCCAGAGGGAGTCTTGATACAAACGGGTCATCAAACCCTCACTCGGTCCTGCGCTGCCCCCTGCAGGCAGAGAAAGGAAGTGACGAGTGAGAATCAAAGCAGCCTGTGTCCCACAGGAGGCGGGGCTGCAATTAAACCAAAGTATCGACTTTGTAGAGATAAGAGCTGCGTCCCAAAGGGGGACATTTACTGGCGACACTGCTGGAATATGAAAGACAAATGTATTCCGGGAACCCATACATTGGGGCTCAAGGTGTGGCATTGGAAAGGGGGTGGAGCTTGAAATGCAAAGTTCGACAGTCAATGCATACATCTATCTTAATTTAAACTGTTGTAAAGAAATTGGCACCAAGGTCAAATGTGACCATCTGTTCTAGATGACTTAACTGATCATAAAGGAGCTGCATTTTATAATTTCTTATGTGGTTAAGACACCTGCTGCAGAGGTCTTTGCAATTTTGTGGGGATTAAGATAACTCTGGTTTTTAACACAGTTCTGAATCATAAAACAGCATAGAGGATTAATGTGCCTGCTGCTACTAAACTGAGAAAAATCCTAACTTTAAGACATTCGGTATTCACAGAAGGCATTTAGGAGTCGTAAAGTTAGGAGTCCTAACTTCTGTGAATACCGAAATGAGTGAGTGCCTTCTATGAATACCGGAATGAGTAAGTGCCTTCTGTGAATGCAAAAATGGTAGTAAGTTTAGGATTTTGTCTTAAATTAGTTCTGTGAATCAGGGCCACAGTCTTTGTTTTGACTTTACCTATTGGCACACATCACCAAGACTTTAGTCTCCAATTAACAAATAACTTATTTTATTCTTAAAGCAGAATATTAACTTGATTGTAACATAACCCATGCTTAGCCATCCAACCCATGAGTGCTGCATATATGGAATCATTGCTCTGGGGTGAGCCCTTGCACTTTATACTTTTGGATCTCAGGGCTTACTTTTATTAAATATGCACTTCTGAGATAAGGATTTAATTTTTTGTTTTGCATAGAAAAAACAAACAGAAAAATGTTTTATGTAAAACAATATTATCGAAGCCCTTGTCGCCCAGGTGAGCTTTATCTTTAATAAGATGCAATTGTGATTAGTTGAAAATGCTGTGGTGTGCCTTTGAAACACATTTCTTACCATTCTTACATTTTAAGAATTAAATCTATTTATACATCACAGCTTGCGGTTTCTGTGTATTATGCATTCATCTTTTAATATGTTGGAGGCTGTCTTGTGACTTGTTGTTTACAGGACTTCACTTGTTCTCAAGCCGCCCTGGTCTGATACAAGCAGAGTTTTGTCTGGCGAGGGACTTCAGTCAGTGCCTACCAGACAGTACAGTTTCTCACAAATGGACAATACAGTGTCTCACAGGCAGTACAGTGACTCACAGGCAGTACAGTGTCTCACAGGCAGTACAGTGACTCACAGGCAGTACAGTGTCTCACAGGCCGTACAGTGACTCACAGGCAGTACAGTATCTCACAGATAGTACAGTGTCTGTGGTCCTCAATGGAACTGATGCAGAGAAACGCGAAGCACCTCAAAGCCTTGCCGCACAGCTGCCAGCACCACTGGGCTCGACACAGAGTGGTGCAAAGCCCCATGAAGCCTCGCCGCACAGTTGCCAGCTCATTAGCACCAATGCAGCGCGACGGCAAACCCGGTAAACAACCTTTACAACGCAAACTATTACAACGCATTGCTCTGGGGGGCGCTCTAGGATAGGGAATAGGTTAATTTACTATCCAATAACCTTCCCTAGTGTCCACGGGGACTGGAGTTGGAATAGTAAATTAAACTATTCACTATCCAGCACCCCAAAGCACTATGTGTTGTAATACTTGCATTGTAAAGGCATGCGATGTAATGTCATACACCCGGCAAACCCTGCTAAGCCTCGCCGCACAGCTACTCAGCACAGAAGCCAGACGACACGAAGCCTGACAGACAAACAGTACTGTGTCTCACAGACAGTACAGTGTCCCACAGACAGTACAATGTCTCACAGTCTGTCTCTGGCCAGTCTGGGGTGGGTAACAGCTGGGATTTGTGTATTCCCCCTTGACAGCCACACACAATGGGAGCTTAGGTGTAACTTGATGGGCCATCCTGGGCAGATGGGAGGGAGGAACTTTCCCCAGCATCACTTATACCTCAATAGGCTGTGACCTGTCCCCAGACAAAGTGCTGCATAAACCCCTGTAGTAAATCTGGAGCCTTGGAAGGAAGAGTGGACCTCTGCACACTTCAAAGGTCCAACTCACTATACGTACTCGACCTCTGACACCATGACCTCAGTACACTTCTGGATCTGTGGATACTCATTCAGGAAGCAGGATTGCTGTGCTGCTAAAGGATTGCACTCTGCTGGACTCTTGCTTTGCTGCACTGGCCTGATGACCTCCTGTCTGGGTGAGATGGACTAGACCTGCACCTCTCTTGAACCCAGAACCCAGAGTGACTCCAAGGGCTAGTTGGCCGGCCTCCTGATCTGAAGTCTCACAGACATAACAGACTTCCAATCTCCCTGTTTCTGCACCTAGACCCTGCCTTCTGTGGGTCTGTCCTGCCAAGTGGTGCTTCCCCAGTCTTGGACCCTTGGAAGTGGGCCTAAGGTGCTCAGCCTTCTGTTGTCCTCATCAGAACCAATGCATAGAATCTCGAAGCCCCTTAAAGCCTCGCCACACAGCTGCCAGATGAACAGAACGGACGTGACGCCGAGCCTGCAAAGCCTCGCCACACAGCTGCCAGATAATCAGAACGGACGTGACGCCAAGCCTGCAAAGCTTCACCACAGAGCTGCAAGATAATCAGAACGGACGTGACGCCAAGCCTGCAAAGCCTCGCCACACAGCTGCCAGATAATCAGAACGGACGTGACGCCAAGCCTGCAAAGCTTCACCACACAGCTGCAAGATAATGAGAACGGACGTGACGCCAAGCCTGCAAAGCCTCGCCACACAGCTGCCAGATAATCTGAACGGACGTGACGCCAAGCCTGCAAAGCCTCACCACACAGCTTCCAGATAATCAGAACGGACGTGACGCCAAGCCTGCAAAGCCTCACCACACAGCTTTCAGATAATCAGAACGGGCGTGACGCCAATCCCCGCAAAGCCTCCCCACACAGCTGCCAGATAATCAGAACGGACGTGACGCCAAGCCTGCAAAGCCTCGCCACACAGCTGCAAGATAATCAGAACGGACGTGACGCCAAGCCTGCAAAGCCTCGCCACACAGCTGCCAGATAATCAGAACGGACGTGACGCCAAGCCTGCAAAGCCTCACCACACAGCTTCCAGATAATCAGAACGGACGTGACGCAGAGCCTGCAAAGCCTCAGCACACCGCTGCCAGATAATCAGAACGGACGTGACGCCGAGCCTGCAAAGCCTCGCCACACAGCTTCCAGATAATCAGAACGGACGTGACGCAGAGCCTGCAAAGCCTCAGCACACCGCTGCCAGATAATCAGAACGGACGTGACGCCGAGCCCGCAAAGCCTCACCACACAGCTTCCAGATAATCAGAACGGACGTGACGCCAATCCCCACAAAGCCTCCCCACACAGCTGACACAATGACCTCAGTACACTTCTGGATCTGTGGATACTCATTCAGGAAGCAGGATTGCTGTGCTGCTAAAGGATTGCACTCTGCTGGACTCTTGCTTTGCTGCACTGGCCTGATGACCTCTTTTCTGGGTGAGATGGACTAGACCTGCACCTCTCTTGAACCCAGAACCCAGAGTGACTCCAAGGGCTAGTTGGCCGGCCTCCTGATCTGAAGTCTCACGGACATAACAGACTTCCAATCTCCCTGTTTCTGCACCTAGACCCTGCCATCTGTGAGTCTGTCCTGCCAAGTGGTGCTTCCCCAGTCTTGGACCCTTGGAAGTGGGCCTAAGGTGCTCAGCCTTCTGTTGTCCTCATCAGAACCAATGCATAGAAGCTCGAAGCCCCTTAAAGCCTCGCCACACAGCTGCCAGATGATCAGAACGGACGTGACGCCGAGCCTGCAAAGCCTCGCCACACAGCTGCAAGATAATCCGAACGGACGTGACGCCAAGCCTGCAAAGCCTCGCCACACAGCTGCAAGATAATCAGAACGGACGTGACGCCAAGCCTGCAAAGCCTCGCCACACAGCTGCCAGATAATCAGAACGGACGTGACGCCAAGCCCGCAAAGCCTCACCACACAGCTTCCAGATAATCAGAACGGACGTGACGCCGAGCCTGCAAAGCCTCGCCACACAGCTGCCAGATCATCAGAACGGACGTGACGCCAAGCCTGCAAAGCCTCGCCACACAGCTGCCAGATAATCAGAACAGACGTGACGCCGAGCCTGCAAAGTCTCGCAACACAGCTGCAAGATAATCAGAACGGACATAACATGAAGCCATGCTCTACAAAATCTCGCTGCTCAACTTCTCAGAGCAGGTGCCGGACAATACGAAGCCTCGCAAAGCAAAGTTACACTGACTGCGCACCAGGATTGAAGGTATTGTGTTCATTGAACCTGCTATGGTATCGTTTTGTGTGGTGTTTTCACTGTTTTACTGTTTGAAGTGTTACCCAAATGCTTTACACAACGCCTCTAAGTTAAGCCTGCCTGCTCTGGGCCGAGCTACCAGAGGGTGAGCAAATGTTAAGTTAGGGTTTGCCTGACACTTACCCTGACTAGGATTGTGGCTGCTGTTTGACTAAGGTCCACACCCCAGTTAACCAACAACCCAATTCCTAACAGACCTAACATAAGATGTCCAATGGTTGGCATTTGACCTTCGTCTTTGCCGCCTCATGCCTCTTTCTTCCACCACCAGGCACTCCCTGGTCCTTTATCTCACTCCTGCTCCTTCTTTTTCCTCTTTTTTTAAAATAATCTCTTTATTGGGTTTTATAAACATTAACAAAAAGCCATAAGTACAGTGATCAAAGCACGGCATAGCACAGTACATATATATGGGTTGAGGCAAATTACATATCTTAAGGCACATAATATCAGTACATTAACGGGTGACATGGGTACGAATCATAATGTATAACTTTACTTCCTATTCTCTACCAGTGGTTGTGCCCCAGGTAAGTGTGATGGAATCGAGTGAGCGGGTGGGATGGTCGGGACAGCGTGTGCTTTCTCTTTATCCAGATTCCATTTGATCGCCTGTGGTATTCTGCACAGGCATGTATACTTGTATCCTGATCTTCAGCCTCTGCTCTCAGATAAGTTATCAGTGGTTCCCATATGTCTCTAGGGCGGGAGTATGGTGGGATAAGTTCGGCATATGTGGTAAATTGGTTCTTGCAGTATATTAAGTCGGTCAGCCATTCTTTGGATTTAGGGGCTCGCCCTCTGCCCCATCTGCACGCTAACCAGCGTTTAGCAAATAATATTCCTAATGAGACAAATTTCCTGCATGCCCGTTGTATGTCTGCTGTGTATCCTAGAAGCGATACCATGGGGGTTTTGGGGATGTTAGGGCCAGTCATGTTGGAGAGTGCCTCAAGTACCTCCTCCCAGTGTTTGCAGATGGTCGGACAGAGCCGTGCAAGGTGTATGAAGTCTGTCCCCTCCCTTCTGCATCACCAGCAGCAGTCATCCACCCTGAGATTAAGCTTGCGTAGCTTAGCTGGGGTATAACATGTTCTGTTCAAGAACTTAAAGCGAGTGATGTGCAATCTACGGCTCGCAGTGGTGGCCTCGGTTTGCAAGCAGCAGTACGTCCATTGTTCGTCTGTTAGTGGCTCCTCAAGGTCTGTATCCCAATCTTACCCTACCCCAATCTACCCCACCCCAATCTACCCCACTCCATCCCAAAGTATCCATCTACCAAGCTAATTTATCTAACTCCCCTACTACAATCTACCCCACTCCACCCCACTCCAATGCACCCAAATCTACCTCACTCCAATGTACCCACTCTACACTTCACTCTACGCCATTCAACCCTACTCCACTTTATCGCAAATGAACCCAGCCCACTCAACGCTACTGGAGTTTAGCTATGCTGCATAGTAGTCACACTGGTGTACATAATGGCTAAAACACATTGCCAAAGACAACAGCTCTCACATAGGCAAGACCTATTGGCTTTGCCAATGCTTGTTAATAAAGAGGGGACAGAGCCATTTGCATCTTTCTGCTATAAGAGCGAGACTAATGCATTCTTGTGCACATCACATTGAAGCAGAAGGGCCTTTAATGAAGCGCAGCTGTGGTACCCTGCTTCACTTGGTGTTAATTTGGGGGTCTCTGGTTGGCACAGGGAGGTACTTGTGACAAGCAGGGACCCTATCCTCTAGTCACGGAAAGGGGGCTCACACTTCTAAAATAATCCCTGCTCACCCTCAAGGTAGCCTGGCGAGAGCAGCCAAGGCTTTACTTCAGAGGCAAGTTGAGCAGTTGTGACCACACACAGTGACCAAGTGACAACACTACAAATGGACACCACACAGGCTTTATATAAAAAATAAGTCGACTTGATATAGAGTTACCACAAGACCATAAACAACAAAAATACACACTATGATTAGTTTAAGATGGTAGATTTTAGCTTAGTTCAGTTCAGTTCTTAGATACAACACTCTGTGTCAATGTACCTTAAGTTGCGTTGCACTTCCACGACAAGCAATGTCCCAGCGATGGGAAATGCGGAAAAGTTCAGATACAAAGAAATAAAGATGTGAAGATCTTCCAGATTCGGCGCGCTTCTCAGGGATGCGAGAAACTTCTCGGTTCGATGCGTGGACTGCAGCGGCGTTACCCTTACGATGCGACGGCAACCGCTCCAGCAGCGACGCTCTTTTCCACGATGCGTGAAGCTTCCGCTCAATGCGACAACTACAGAGGCAACATCCAAGATGAGACGGCAGCAGCTCCGACGGCGGCGCGCTTTTCGGGGATGCGAGGTGCTCTTGGTCAATGTGGTGCAGTGTGACAGTTCCAGCGGCGACACCCTCCTTTCTCCGGAGTTGCGACGGCAGGCACAGCGACGGCGACATGCTCCGACCTCGTTGCGAGATTCTTCTCCTGATGTGGTGCAGTGCGACAACCACAGCGGCAACACCCTCCTTCATTGGAGTTGCGGCGGCAGCAGCAGCGACGGCGTAACGATTCCTCTTCATTGCGGCACGCTTCTCTCCGATGCGGTGCAGTGCGACAGCTCCAGCGGTGACACCCTCCTTTCTCCGGAGTTGCGACAGCAGGCTCAGCAACGGCGACACGCTTCTTCTCGTTGAGTCGCGCTTCCAGCTCCTTGTGACATGCAGTTCCTCAGAAGGCCCAAAACAGCAGCAGGCACTTCCACAAGAACTCTGGGCTGCTGGGGGGTGAAGTCTGTTGTCCCTGAGACTTCAGCAGGAGACAAGCTCTTTTCCAAGCCCTTGGAGATCCTTCACAAGTTGAAAGCAAAGTTACAAAGTTCCTTTCTCCTTCCTTTGGCAGTAAGGCAACCGCTGCAGGCCAATCCCCCAATCAGCACTTCCGCTTGGGAATAGTCTCTCCTCAGTTTTTTCAGGTACCTCTCCTCAGTAAAGGTGTCTTCTTGTAGTCCAAAAGTGATCTAATTTCATGGAAGCAGGGTCCTAATATTAATACCCCAAAATCCTTTGTTTTCCGAGGGGGAGAGGGGCCTGTGCCCAGTCCAAACCAGTTCCTGAGCACGTTGTTTTCCAGACTTCTCTCCTTTCACAGTGCAAGGCAGAAACATCAGACGCCCCACAGGAGGTGGAGCCAGCATTGTGGAAGGCAAGTACAGTCTTGGAGCACTCTGTTGACAGTCTTCCTTCTCTTCTTTCAGTGTGCAGGGCAGAGACATCAGCCGCTCCACATGGGGTGGAGCCAGCCTTATGGAAGGCAGGCACAGCCCTATTCAGAGTTCAGGTGCACTCCCTCCTCCAATCAAGATGCAGATCTCTCTATTCTCCACTGGGTGACTCAGCCTGTCTCCTGGAATTCCCCAGCCCTGTCACTCACAGACACCAGACATAGGAATACACAACCTAGCAGAGGCAGGTTTGAATGGATAGACAAGCAAAGACCTACTTTCTAAAAGTGGTATTTGCAAACACAGAATATTAAAATAACCTTCACTAAAAGATGCATTTTATTATTCTGAATTCAGGCATACTAAACTCGAATTTCTACCATGTTCTCTGAGCCTGTTAGAATTATAAAATGTTACAATTCTAACAGCCCATTCTGGCCTATGGAGAACAGGTAGCCTTGCAATAGTGAAAAACAAAAATGGCTGTAATTCACTATTAGGACAAGCCACACACATCAGGGCTTGTCCTACCTTATACTTACAATGCACCCTGCCCTTACAATGCGGCGCACCATGGGCCAAAAACGGCACAGATGCGTCAAGCATCTGTGCCGTAAAGGCGGCGCATTGCTGGAGTTGCGTCGCAAGTGCGACGCAGCTCCAGCAATGCTCTGGGAGGCCTATTCTTCCAATGCTGCATCAAGCCGCAGGGTTTGGACGCAGCATGGGCCTAAAAGTGACTGAGTGAAATCTTGTAGATTTCACTCAGCCATTTTTAGGAGGCGTACCTGCGCAGGAACGCCCCGCCCCCTGTGCCGGAACGCCTCCTTATGGCGCAGGGCTTTACAACGTGATGCATCTGTCAGATGCATCACGTTGTTAGTACACCGCACCATGGCGCATCTTTTGCGCTGCCGCTGCGTCACAAAAGTGACGCAATGGTGGCGCAAAAGAGGTGCATGGGGCTTGTAAATCTGCCCCCTCATGCACACAACCGAAGCAGCTAAGACAATAACAGACCACAGATTAACATTTTATTCACCTTTTCAGAAAAACAGGCTACAAAAGGATACAATAGACACCACATACAAACTTTAAAATGTGCAACGACTCAAAAACCTTTTCCCCTTTCATGCTCAATGAACACGAGACCACATCACGTCATTCAGAAACACAAGTGCTTAAAAATACAAGCATGTGCAATGCAATAGGTCTCGCAGTTACCCAAGTTTAAGCTATTGGCATTGTAAATGACAATGCCTTTTATTTATGTTTGAAAAACGAAAACAAAAATAAAAGGCATTGTTATCTGCAATGTTAATAACTCAAACTTGCGTAAATGCGAGGCCTATTGCATTGCAAATGCTTTTGTGTCATTCGACCACCAGATGGCAGTCACAGCACACACAGAACCATTCTGTTTTTAGGTTAAAACGAAACGCAAGTGTGATGGGTGCCCAGAAAATTGATGATCTTGAAAACGGCCCCTTCCTCCCTCTAACAAGCATTGGCATAGCCAATAGGTCTCGCCTTTGGGACCTTGTACGTTTTTTGCTAGAGCGATTGGCTTTGCAATGTCTGTAATGTATGTTCAAGAGCAGCGTGGCTACTGTGAGGCATGCCCAAAAGTTACAATAAAAAAAGTGTTAGAAGCATTTTTGTCACCTTATTTATAACCAACAAGACATTATGTAAAACTGAAAAACGTTTGTGCGACTGAGTTGAGGCCTGTTAAACTGGCCACAGGGTAGCCTCTTATCAGGGTTCATGTGGTATTTGAGCAAAGTATTTCCTTTCTGTATAAGGTGATAATCAGTTTCACTTTATCGTGTTTGATAATAAGATCAAGGAAGGGTAAGGATAATTTTCGCTATTGCTGGTAACGTTCAGATTCTTTTGGGTTATGCAGAGCGATATGAATTCTATACATGACTATACTATGAACGACATTGGACACGCCAAGCACTCTAAACCCAATAGGTGTTATGCACGTACTCTAAAGTAGTATATCAGATGGGCATACCTGTACTAACAGAGCCTTTTGTCATCATTCACATAATGGAGGCATGGCGTCAAAGTACAAAAAACATGCACGGTCCAATATGAGAGTGTTCCTCAACAAATAAGCACAGTTTGTGTATCCTTATTCCCATTATGGAGGCAGCCTGTCGAAAATATAACACTTACAGGAACATTGGACACATTATAAACATTGCCTCCCTGCCTGGTATCAGAATTTACAGAGACGGACGGTCCAGATTGTTCATATTACAAACAACTGTATCCTAATCTAGCGCCAATAATTGCACTGAGGAGGCATATTTCCTAAGTCACATCACACGTCCAGTACACATGAGGGTATAGCAAACATTGTCTGCAAACTAACATTCTAAACCCGTAGGTCACTAGCATTACTTTCCTAATATTGCTTACCCGTGTTCAGTAAAGCATTGTGACCTGCCGTGTCTGTATCCACGCGCACGCAACCATGGCCCTTCCGGGAAGTCGTCTTTAATGGTATAACCTCGCCCACATGGTAGCACTAGACCTCACCAATTCAAGTCGGGTGCGCCTGCGTCCTCAAAACAGCTACCTTCCTCCATGTCTGCGTGTGATACAATGTAAAACACTTACCGGAAGTAGTCCATGAACAACTGTTGATATCAGCCTGTTAACTAAAGCGTACCGGTTCCAAACCAAACGTTTCAGCGTGACACCGAAAGGCAAACACGGAGCACGACCCACATATATACACTCATGTACAGACCTATCAAGTATTCCGGGACGGGAGAGCGGCCCCCATATAGCAACTCATGGGTAAAGGCGGTCAAAAGAGACGTCACTGGAACGTGGGCCTGATGTTAAAAACACGGATGGTGCAATTAAAATAATAAGTACCCGATTGCCCAAGCACCCAAAATGGTGCTGACACACAAGGGATTATCCTCAGGGGGGGACGGGGGCGCAGCTTTGAGGCTCAGTCCATGTACAGCGCTTACCTTGTAGAAGCGAGCAGCGGCGCCATCTGTTTCCAAAGTGCGGGCGCGATAATTGGAAACAGGTGGCGCAGCTGCTCGCTCCCACAAGGTAGATGCCTTACCTGTACGAGTGCTCTTTGGAAACAGTGCCGTACATGCACAAGTTTTCCAAAAAGTACAGACCGATTCCAAAAGGTCAGATCCTAAGCAGTGCTTGTGCGCCGATTAGGCTTGACCTAAAAACGGAAGCGAAACACCGTCTTTTGTGTCTCACGACCATTGTCTTTTTTAGAGAAAATGTGTGGAATCTGAACCATAACACAGTGGCAGTGTTAACCGGGCATTTCACGAGCGTTAATGCAGGCTCTGCAGACGGACATCCGTTGCTGATATATGAATTTCACATAGAAGCCGACGTACAAATACTGTTCTACAAACGAGCAGCTGTGCTGCCAGCACTAAAGGCATGTTTATTAACTGAGAGATTGTCACACAGAGCAGGCGTACAAGACCAGGCGTGCAACACCCTTTAGGCCCAAAGGGTCTCAGCCGCCCCCCGTTGTGTGTGTCAGCCAAGGCTGAGACAGCTTCCCCAGCTGGCGACCGTCTTATTGCAGCCACACCCGAGTACTTCAAAGGTCTTTAAAAGACCATTTGCTTGTTAACGAGGCTTTGTCGTGTTTTCACTGCTTCTTAGAGCCCCTGCAGTTCCCCTGTGCCATTGCTGGAAGACTTAGACCCCCCCCCCCCCGAAATTTTTATTAACCCCCTCCCCTTAATTTGGCTGTTGGAAAGGCGATCCCAGGGGAGACAGAAGATGTCTGACTGCCCGCCCCGAGACTCACCTCTCTCTATGGAATAGGCCGAGCGCCGTAGGGAGGCCTCCTTGGCGAGGCTCCTCTCCTACAATCGTACCAGCTGAGCAATCACACTACTACAGACGGACACCACACGACGGAATATTCACAAGTATCTTTATATAAGAATTGAAGGCAGGTACTTAGCAGGTTAGCAGGCAGGGATCGAGGGATCCATAAAGTCGTGGTTTCGGGAATAATGGGGTAGCGGGACAGTCTTGGCACCAACTAGTGCGTGGATAGTTCAAGGGGTCAGGCAGCGACAGCGTCAGCAGGGCCTCGAAGGTGGTTCAGCTTGGTCAGGCCGCGACAGCGTCAGCAGGGCCTCGAAGGTGGTTCAGCTTGGTCAGGCCGCGTCAGCGTCAGCAGGGCCTCGAAGGTGGTTCAGCTTGGTCAGGCCGCGACAGCGTCAGCAGGGCCTCGAAGATGGTTCAGCTTGGTCAGGCCGCGACAGCGTCAGCAGGGCCTCGAAGGTGGTTCAGCTTGGTCAGGCCGCGACAGCGTCAGCAGGGCCTCGAAGATGGTTCAGCTCGGTCAGGCCGCAACAGCGTCAGCAGGGCCTCGAAGATGGTTCAGGTGCAAGAGTTCGTATCAGGATCAGCCGCGACAAGGGCAGCAGGGCTTCGACTCCAAGATACAACTGGCGTCCTAAACCAGGGCGGGCCCAGATATAGGACTGGAGTCCTTTGATGTCCGGACCCTCGCGCCTGGGGGTCCGAGGGGCCGGGTTGAAGGTGTCCAGACACCCAGCAGGGGGGTGGAGCCAGGGCCCAGGGAGGATGGAGGGCGATCGACACCAGGCGTCCGGGGATGGCTGGAGGCCCATCGAAACTCCCCTCCTCCGGGATCCGCCAAGTGGCCACTCTACCACCTGGGAGGATCTTGGTGCCTCGATGTCGGGGCTTCGCTGGGGCCGGGGCCAGGGATGGCTGCGGCCACGTGCTCGGGACGTGATGGGCCCAAGATGGAGTCGGGCCGGAAATGGTGGCCTGGCATGGTCGCCAGACCGGCAGTGTTGGCGAGCAGGGTCCGCTGGGGTCCCAGGGGGGGGAGAGCTGTGGGTTGCCAGGGGGGCTGCTCTCGTCGATGGTTCGTGTTCAGGGGGGTCGACGGCGGGTCGACGGAGGCCGATGTCGTCCCAGGCCCGCCATGCGGGAGGGGTAAGACCACGCCACAAGGCCGGGTCCAACACACGTCCCCTCCAGCTGAAGGCGGGGAGAGTCACCCATCTTCCTGGGTATTCTCCTCGTCGAGGCGGAAGAAGCGGGACAGGCCGTCAGCGTTGGCGTGGTCGTTGCCAGGGCGATGCTCCACAGTGAAGTCCATCCCTTGGAGGGAGATGGACCATCGCATCAGCTTTGGGTTTTCGCCACGCATCTGCATCAGCCACCGCAGGGGCCGGTGATCAGTCTGGACCCGGAAGTGGGTGCCGAAGAGGTAGGGCCTGAGTTTCTTGAGGGCCCATACGACGGCGAAGGCCTCTCTCTCAAAGGTGCTCCATCGCTGCTCTCTGGCCAGCAGCCACCGGCTGATGAAGGCCACAGGATGGTCAATCCCCTCGGCGTCAATCTGAGATAGGACCGCCCCAATGACGTGCTCCGAGGCGTCGGTCTGGACTATGAACTCCCGGCTGTAGTCAGGGGCTCGGAGCACAGGGGCGGTGCACATGGCTGTTTTCAAAGTCTCGAAGGCCACCTGACACGCGGGTGTCCATGGTACTTTCTGTGGCCGGTTCTTCGAGGTCAGTTCAGTGAGGGGACCCACAATGCTCCCATAGTTCTTTATGAAGCGTCGATAATATCCAGTGAGCCCCAGGAAGGCTCGGACGGCGGTCTGGGTGACCGGGGGCTCCCAGGCCACGATGGCGTCAATCTTGGGTTGGAAGGGAGCCACGTGGCCGCTCCCCACTTGGTGTCCCAGGTAGGTCACGGACCCTTGACCTATTTTGCACTTGCTGGCCTTTATTGTTAGTCCGGCCCGTCGGAGGGCCGTCAGGACCTCCCAGAGGTGCTTCAGGTGCTCGGCCCAGTGGAGGCTGTACACTGCAATGTCGTCTAGATATGCGGTGCTGAATTCTTCTAGCCCCGCCAGCACTTTGTTCACCAGTCTCTGGAAAGTTGCTGGGGCGTTTTTCATGCCGAAGGGCATCACCTTGAATTGGAAGTGGCCATCGGGTGTGGAGAAGGCCGATCGCTCCTGGGCGCCAGGGGTGAGGCCGATCTGCCAGTACCCTGCTGTGAGGTCGAAAGTACTGAGGTACTTGGCGGCTCCCAGGCGGTCGATTAGTTCATCGGCCCGGGGGATGGGATGTGCGTCGGTTCTGGTAACAGCATTTAGTCCCCGGTAGTCAACACAAAACCTGAGTTCTGGAGGGGTGCCAGGTGCGGCGGCTTTGGGGACCAGGACAACTGGGCTGGCCCAGGGACTGTCGGAGGGTTCGACCACCCCCAGGGCCAGCATTTTGTTAACTTCTGTCTGGATGCAGGCCCGAACTCGGTCGGGAACTCGGTAGGCCCGGTGTCGCACTGGCTGGCTGTCCCCGGTGTCGACATCGTGGACACACCACTGGGTAACCCCGAGGGTGATGGAGAACAGGTCCGTAAATTGCTCCAACAGCTCTTGGCAGTCTCAGCGCTGTGCGGGGGTCAGGTCGGAGGAGAGAGAGATTCCCTCGACGGAGCCGTCTTTCTCAGCGCCCCTTAGGAGGTCGGGCAGGGGCTCGGAGTCATCTTCGGCCCCATCATCGGTAGCTAGCAGCAGGCTCAGTTCTGTGCGGGCAAAATGAGGCTTGAGCCGATTGGCGTGCAGAACCCGGAGGGGGTTTCAGGGTGACTCCATGTCCACGAGATAGGTGACGGGGCTCTTGCGCTCGATCACTTTGAAGGGGCCCGACCATTTGTCCTGGAGGGCACAAGGTTCGACCGGGGACATGACCCAGACCTGTTGGCCCGGCTCGAACTCGATGGATGAAGAGTTCTGGTCATACCAGCGTTTCATGTCTTCCTGACTGGCCTCAAGGTTGGCCTCGGCAAGGGCCCGGAACTTCCGAGTCTGGCTTCGGAGGGTCAGGAGGTACCGGTAGACATCCGGCGGGGCCTCTTGGACTGTAGTTTCCCAGCCTTCTTTGACCAGGCTGAGGGGACCTCGGACAGGGTGCCCGTACAAGAGTTCGAAGGGGCTGAACCCCAGGGATTTCTGTGGTACCTCCCGATAGGCGAACAGGAGGCAGGGCAGCAGGACGTCCCATTTGCGGCGGAGGGGTTCTTCTAGGCCCTGGATCATCCCCTTGAGTGTTCGGTTAAACCGCTCCACAAGTCCATTCCCTTGGGGGTGATACGGGGTGGTGAACTTAAATGTGACCCCGCACTGTTGCCACAGGGACAGCATATACTTCGATATAAAGTTTGTGCCCCGATCGCTCACAACTTCTCGGGGGAACCCCACTCTGGAGAAGATCCCCATCAGTGCTCGGCCCACCACGGGAGCCGTTATGGTTCGTAGGGGGATGGCTTCGGGATAGCGGGTGGCATGGTCCACCAGGACGAGGATGAAGCGATGCCCTTGCGAGGTTCGGGGGTCCAGGGGCCCCACGATGTCGATCCCTACTCGCTCGAAGGGAGTGGTCACCACTGGAAAGGGTTGGAGCGGGGCCTTCACCTTCCCCCCGCTCTTTCCGCTGGCTTGGCATGTCGGGCAGGTGCGGCAGTGGTTATGCACATCGTTGCGCATTTTCGGCCAGTAGAAATGGGTCACCAGGCGGCTGTAAGTTTTGTCCGGTCCCAGGTGCCCGGCGAGGGGCACATTGTGTGCCAGGTTCAAGAAGAAGTCTCTGAATCGTAGGGGGACCACCAACACTCGGCTGGCCCCCAGCTCGGCAATTTTCTGTTCACTGTATAGGAGGCCGTGGTCCCAGTATACCCAGTGGGACCCCGAGGTGTCCCCGGCAGCTTGGGCTGTGGCTTGCTGCCGGGTCCCCTCGATGGAGGGGCAGGCCTTCTGTTCCAGCCGGAATTGTTCTCGGGTGGGACCACCCTCCTGGCGCCATTGGGCTAGTTCGGGTATGTCGCTGAGTTCGGCGCTGCCTTCTCGGTCATGCTCTGATGGCTCGGGCTCGGATTCTTCATTGACTGCGGGCGGTGGTGGCGCGGGCCACTCCGGCTCTTCAGTCGGGGTGGCCTCGGTTGCCGCCGGGGCCCGGGCAGTCATAGATCGGGTCGTAGCGCAGACCCACTCTGGTAGTCCCATCATTCCTAGATGTTCTCTCCGCTCGACTTGGGCCCAGGGAGAGTTCTCGAGGTCGTTTCCGAGGAGGCAGTCCACGGGGGCGTCGTCCCGGACGGTCACCTTGAGGGTGCCCGACACCCCCCCACTCGAAGGGGATTCGGGCCATCTGACACAGAGTCTCGGAGTTGTCGGCGGCCCTCACGGGGCATCGCACGTTGGGTATGATCTGTTCGGGGGTCACCAAGTGGCAGCGGACAGCCGTCACACTGGCTCCCGTGTCTCGGATGGCTTCGGTCCGTCGTCCATTGATGTGGACCCACTGACGGTATTTTTGAGTGTTGCTCGGTAGAGGGGCTTGGGGGACCATGCCTCTTTCGCCCAGGCAGGCTAGGGCCATGGCGGCCGGTTCATACTCGGTCTGATCTTCATTGTAGACCTCTTCGCCTTCTTCTCCCCCTTCCCCCAGGGCTGCAGCAGCGAACTGGCGGGTCGGAGGCCCGGTGGTGCCGGGGCGCTGGTTCATGGGGCAGAGGGGGTCACTGGCATAGTGACCGGGCCGCTGGCATCTGTGGCAAGTAATGTTCGGGCGGGGCCCCGGCCGTGCTGGAGGGGGTCCTCTTCTGGTCAGGGTTGGCGAAGGTTTATTCTGGGGGGACCCCCGAGGCAGGCTCCGGCCCGGGGCCGACGGGAAGTCTCGGCTCCTGTTCTGGCCTCCTCCGCCGCCACGCTGGCGGGGGTGCCCCTGGCCGTTCCGTCACGTTTCTCCTATCGGGGTCCGGGGGACCCGGGTGCTCACCCATCGATCAGCCTCGACGGCGAGTTTTCGGGGCTCAGTCAGCTTGCTGTCGAGGAGATGCTGTCTGAGCTCGACAAAGCAGTTGTTGGAGAGGTGCTCCCAAACGATGAGGTCGAACAGCTGCTCGTAGGTGGACACTTTGCTGCCCTTTATCCATCCTTCCAGGGCCCGGCTATAAAAGTTTACGTATTATACCCACGTGGTACCGGGGATCTTTTTGCAGTCTCTGAACCTCTGTTGGTACATCTCGGGGGTGAGGCCATACCGGGTGAGCAGGGCGTCCTTCATGTGGTCATAGGAGGACATCACTTCCTCGGCCAGCTCAAGCAGGGTGTCTCTCCCTTCGCTGACAAATCTCCCCCATAAGCCGGCACCCCAATCTTTTCGCGGGATGCGGTGCGCGGTCATGGCAACTTCATACGCCTTGAACCATTGCTGGATATCGTCATTCTTGTAGTATTCCTTGACGATATCTTTGGGAAGGTGGACATCCGGGTCGGCAGGAGGTGGAGGGTCCCGGGTTATCGCGGCGCCAGCCTCTTCGGTCTTGGACTTGATCTCTAGTTTTTTGAGGCCACGCTCGTGTTCGTACGTGAGCTTTTTTTCTTCCAATTCCCTTTGCCTCCGCCTCTCCTCCAGATCTCCTTCTAATCATAGTTGCTCAATGGCCATTTTCTTTTCTGCTAATTGAAGTTCTCCATCCAGCTGGAGTCGGGTGAGCTCTAGTTCATGGAGCCGACTCCTCTCTCGCTCCCGGGCGTCTTCGTGGGAGAGGCCCGGTTCTCTGTTGGTGGTTCTTTCTTCCACTGGGGCTATGACCGTACTCAGGGGTACTTCTAGGATAATGTCATCGTTAGCCTTGGGTGGGGTCGCTCCGGTCTCCACCCACGTTTGCAGCGCGTCTTTGAAATCGTCTTTTGTGCTTAGTCCGTGGTAGCGATACCCAGGGCTTTGCAGAATTGTTTGAGTTCTTTATGGGTGTACTCCTCTAATCGTTCCTTCTGGAATTCTGTGGTCGTTCCGGTTTCCTTAGTAGTCATCGTGGTTGTGGGTCTCTGTTAGTAGTGGCGAATTACTCGCTGTAGGATTTGCGCGGGCTCGGATCCCGTCGCTTGCCACCAATGTTGGAAAGGCGATCCCAGGGGAGACAGAAGATGTCTGACTGCCCGCCCTGAGACTCACCTCTCTCTATGGAATAGGCCGAGCACCGTAGGGAGGCCTCCTTGGCGAGGCTCCTCTCCTACAATCGTACCAGCTGAGCAATCACACTACTACAGACGGACACCACACGACGGAATATTCACAAGTATCTTTATATAAGAATTGAAGGCAGGTACTTAGCAGGTTAGCAGGCAGGGATCGAGGGATCCATAAAGTCGTGGTTTCGGGAATAATGGGGTAGCGGGACAGTCTTGGCACCAACTAGTGCGTGGATAGTTCAAGGGGTCAGGCCGCGACAGCGTCAGCAGGGCCTCGAAGGTGGTTCAGCTTGGTCAGGCCGCGTCAGCGTCAGCAGGGCCTCGAAGGTGGTTCAGCTTGGTCAGGCCGCGACAGCGTCAGCAGGGCCTCGAAGATGGTTCAGCTTGGTCAGGCCGCGACAGCGTCAGCAAGGCCTCGAAGGTGGTTCAGCTTGGTCAGGCCGCGACAGCGTCAGCAGGGCCTCGAAGGTGGTTCAGCTTGGTCAGGCCGCGACAGCGTCAGCAGGGCCTCGAAGATGGTTCAGCTCGTTCAGGCCGCGACAGCGTCAGCAGGGCCTCGAAGGTGGTTCAGCTTGGTCAGGCCGCGACAGCGTCAGCAGGGCCTCGAAGATGGTTCAGCCCGGTCAGGCCGCGACAGCGTCAGCAGGGCCTCGAAGATGGTTCAGGTGCAAGAGTTCGGATCAGGATCAGCCGCGACAAGGTCAGCAGGGCTTCGACTCCAAGATACAACTGGCGTCCTAATCCAGGGCGGGCCCAGATATAGGACTGGAGTCCTTTGATGTCCGGACCGGGATGAAGGTGTCCAGACACCCAGAAGGGGGGTGGAGCCAGGGCCCAGGGAGGCTGGAGGGCGATCGATACCAGGCGTCCGGGGATGGCTGGGGGCCCATCGAAACTCCCCTCCTCCGGGATCCGCCAAGTGGCCACTCTACCACCTGGGAGGATCTTGGTGCCTCGATGTCGGGGCTTCGCTGGGGCCGGGGCCAGGGATGGCTGCGGCCACGTGATGGGCCGAGGATGGAGTCGGGCCGGAAATGGTGGCCTGGCATGGTCGCCAGACCGGCAGTGTTGGCGAGCAGGGTCCGCTGGGGTCCCAGGGGGGGGGGAGCAGTGGGTTGCCAGGGGGGCTGCTCTCGTCGATGGTTCGTGTTCAGGGCGGTCGACGGCGGGTCGACGGAGGCCGATGTCGTCCCGGGCCCACCATGCGGGAGGGGTAAGACCACGCCACAAGGCCGGGTCCAACATTGGCTCTGGTTGCGCCTGTGCTCAAGAACACCACAGGTGCTCTCCAGCACTCCCAGAAGTTCGGGATTCAAACATTCTCTAAAGTTTGTTAAATATTAGCATGGAGGGTTTCCTGAAGTTTTGTATTGCTACTTTAGTGGCGTAACAAAACCATTGTCTGATAATAACAAGCTGTCACCATTGCCAAAGCAGAACGAAAAAAAATAGTGCTCACAGACTAATGAAGGAGACAGTGTAACGTCACAAGTAAAAGATCCAGTCCTGATGGGCGGTCACAAAAGGAGACAGGGCGATAGCAGGGAGGGACTAAGAAGCCTCATATCTAATCGTAAGGGCTTGAGTTGGGGTATCACGGGCTTGGACGGCCAGCCCCCACTTATTTTAATTTATTTTACCGGATGGACACCCTGCAAAGATGCCCTTGCTGAGGAATAAAGTGTATTCTTGCCATTAACTGCATGCAAAACATAACCAATATAAAGGCGGAGACGGGACGCCCCGCGGTCCCACCTCTGACTGTTCCCGATAGAAGCTGTAGCTACGAGCATAGTAAGCACATGGGAAGCTATTCACAAAAAAACGCTACATCCCCTCCACACCCTCCGCCTGGGAAGGGCTCCTTGAACAGCCTACAGCTACGGCTTTTTACGTTTTTAACTGACTAACTACTGTGACAGGCGTAGGTGACGTATGTAATGCCATGTTAACAGAGATGTGTTTAGGACTGCTCAAATAACATTGCAAGAGTTGATTCTACACCCTGCAAGAAACCCTTGGGTCCACAGTGCTAGGCTGCCTGTGAAATTACATAAACATCTTTTGTTTTTTATTCTTGTTCAAAATACATTTTCAAATCAAGGCTCCCTTTCTTCAACATGTATGTACTGCACAATCGGACTAATTTACATAGATGTGTTTTGGAAGTGCAGATATGTGTGAAAGGAGTGCTCTAATTTTTACCTTTCGTGATGTCACTTCCGGTCGTAACGTCACTCCATGTCTTTGAGCGTTCCCCCACTTCTATCTTTTTACCTTTCGTGACGTCACTTCCTTTTATGATGTCACTTCCTGTCTTTGAGTGTCCCCCCACTTCTTTATTTAGGACTTGTGCCCTAACGTGGTGAAAATCTGGAACTCCCTTCCGCCTCAGCTCCTGACCACCACCTCCTCCCAGGCCTTCAAAACGGACCTCAAAGTTCTCCTCCTTCAAAGACACTTCCAAAGTTAATTCATGCTCTCTCTTTTACCTGAAGGAAGACCCTCCATTATAGGAATCTCTGTTCTACATGACTATAGACGTGCCTTCCCAGTGTGTTCTTGTGGTTCGAGAGTCTGCCATTTATTGCAGTGTTATACCTCTACTTGTATTGTGTACTCCTTTGTAACGTGCACACGTCACTTTCCCTCTTGTAATGTATCGTTTGCTACCTCTTGTATTTTATTTAGTTTTCTCCTGATACATGCACAAGTGCCACTATGGCCTCTTATAACGTAACGTTTGTTTTTGCGCCTGCCCGAGGCTACCCTGTGGCCATCAGGAGGGCGGGTCCTTAGTCACGGAGGGCTGTCCCCGTCCCGTAATATGGTCAGCCACTCCTCCCTAGGGCAGGCGTTGCCCTGTGGGATGTGGGCGGGTCAGGTGACGCGCGTCCGGGGCGGCAGGCAGGGAGAGGGGGGTATATACCTCCCCCTCGCCATTGCTCAGGCCTCTTTGCCGCTCCGGACGTCACGCGCTCCACGTCGGGGACACTCTTTTCCCTCCCTACCTCTAACCCAGAGTGTCAGCTTGGGGGAGGCGCTCATAAGGGAATTGTTAATGTGTTCCTTTTTTCGTTGCAGGCGGAGTTACAGGGCGATCCGGAAGCAGAGAGGTGCAACAATGTACTTCAGCGGGCACATAGGGGTGCCAGAGCCTAACCTGGAACCTCATGGGAGGTCCAGGAACTTGTGTCGGCGCCCCAGTAGTCCTTCGGGCGGTTGTGGGCCTGTGCAACCGGGGGTTTGCCTAGATACGCCCCGCAAGGGGCGTGTGTAGTTTTATTACCATAATGGTGCAGCAGTTGGGTGATTCGCCACTGTGCTGATTGGCTCATCAGGCGGGCAGGTGGCGAGAATGCGGCCTGCCCTTTGATCGTCCGTAAGATAACCCACCGTGATTACATAATGTTGTATGTAATAATAAACCTGCAGCAATTTTTTTCCAATCTTAACACTTGTGTCTGTGTGTTATTTGCGGGATGTTGTATATGTTGGGGCGGGGGGGTCCTGTGGCCTTGAAGTGACTATGTGTTTTGAGTATCTGCTATTTAGTGCAGTATTATACTTCTATTTGTACTTTGTACGCTTTTGTAACGTAAGATATACACGTCACTTTTTCCCTCTTGTAACCTATAGTTTGCTACCTCTTGTATTTTCTTTGCTCTTGATACATACAAAAGCAAACGTTACGTTACATAAGGCAATAGGGACAATTGTGTAAATTGCTGACTTGTAATTTTTCCTCATGTTTCATTACTGTTCCTAATGTGAAGCGCTCTGACGCCTTCGGGTAAAGTCCGCGCTATATAAAAACGGATAAAAAAAATAAAAAAAAACATAAACCATCACAGGTGCAACAATTCTGCCAGTGCCTGGCATGTTTCACTACAGTACCAAGAGCAGCGTGTGTCACGGCCTCCCAGTTCCGAAGTTCACGCAGGGGTGTGTGCAATGTTATGTTATTTATATTTAATACAGCGCTCAACTCACCCGGGGCCTCTCGGCGCTGTAACAGACCCAAGTATCCGTGAAGGGGAGGGAAGGATCAATAAAATAGACGGGCTTCAAGTAATTTGCTGAATTTACAATAGTGTGCACAGGTATGAACTGCAGCAAACAGCATGGCCTGCATTCAGAAGGCGTTGCCTGCTCCCTGCAGCCTTCTGTGATGGCAGCTCCAGCTGTTTAAGATGGCAGCTTCAAGCCGCACCCTCGCAGATGGGCACAGTGGGCTGGAGACAGGTACACGGGTACGGTGAGCATAGGGTGACCAGATTTTCAAAACAAAAAACGGGGACCGGTCATAGACATAGAAGTAGGACTACGGTTTGCAGAAAACCATCAACCTAAAAGTAGGATTATTTGACAGCTGTCAGACATAGAAAAGGGACAACAACGACAGCTCCCTCCACAGACCGAGATGAAGCATTACAGACAACATATCCGAGGTCTTTTATTGGCACCCCTCTCCTTTACACAGCAGCATTAGTACTTCTTATTACATTTACACTTTTAAGGACAACAGCATATATTTGCCAAAAATCAATAAAATATCACAGGCTACAAAATGCCAGTGCAAACAGAGCATGCACGCGCATGCTCAACTGGAACAATGAAAAACAGGGACATTTCTGTGTTTACCTGGGACACTGTTTGAAAACGGGGACATTTGAGTCACTTGGAGAAAAGTGTCGGGACACGGGGACACTTCTCCAAAAACGGGGACCGTCCTGGGAAAACGGGGACGTCTGGTCACCCTAGGTGAGCAGTGGTAAAAATAAACATACAACAGGCAAATGTAACACCCTATTCGGGTCACCCTGTGTGTGCCTCGGTGTTTGTGTCCGACGAGAGGCATCTCAACGTGGAGTAATAAAAAGATGAAACCTCCAACTCCCGGCTCCTCCACACGGCGAGGGGTGATGCATGGCGATGCGCGTGCATCACCCCTGCTGTTTCTAGGGTGATGCCTACCATCACCCTAGAAACAGAGCACCCCTGGGGGGGAGAAATAGGAAGATCTTGACTTCAACGTGGCCCCCCCATTAATAGCGCCTGGAGGACCGCGATCAAAGAGAACAAACAGCGAAGCTGGAGGGGCTGGGGGCGGAACAGACGCCCTGTGACGACAGCGTCTGCGCAGCAAATGTCATGGAAACTGAATGTATTGTTCAGTTAATTAAAACCTTTACAAACCTGCATCTCATGTCATATTTACAAAACAGCACTTTGAACAAAATGCGAGTCACTGTTAAAAACACGTTAAAAATGAAATAAAATAAAATAAAATAAAGCCCCCGTACTGCCAGAGGAGTTGAATAAGGCCTTCATAGAAAAAGCAACTTGAAGTTGGTGGTAATTTGCGATTCCTTAAGGCCAATTTGCATTTTTTAATGCCTCTTATATTGCATTTAAGGAATCGCAAAATTTCCAATTCCTTAAATGCAATTGCAAATTTTGCAATTCCTTATTTTGCACGCAGATTTGTTTCATACATAGCATTTAGCAAAAATGTGTTCGCAAACTCCACAATTCTGCGAATTTCGGCGTTTGCGAACACATTTGTGCTTGATACATATGGCCCAAAGTGCTGGGGCGTGCAAGGGAAAGCGCAAAGTACAGGACAATATTTTAGCCGCTACAGGGATAGTAATGGTTATAATGCTTGTTCCACATGGCATTCAATTTCAAACAGGTGATCGGTTTCCTATGGACATGAGCCTAGCAACAGAGCAGAAGAAACTGTCCTCAATAGTCAGATACTTCTCAGCAGAGTAGAAAAGGTAGCAGAAAACAAAGTGCCAGGGTGTGCAAGGAAAAGTCCAAAGTGCAAGAAGAGCATTACAACCTCTGCAAAGATTCTGATAAATGTCATAAATGTTCCACCTAAGATACAACAGAAGAAAAGTGCTGAGTGCTAAGTGCATGACCGCAGAGGGTTGACCCAGTCCCAGTCTGCATCAATCTGTCTTCCTTCATGGAGTGCATAGTTGCAGAAGATCTTGCGGTAAAGTAAAGCAAATGCATTCATTTAAAAATCGTTAAATCCTTGGAAGAGACTAATTGTTCTGGATAAAAATAGCTTCTATGGAGCACTCAATCCAGAGCGGGTGTTTTTTTGAGTACAGGGCTAGAGTTCCACAACATGTCGCTCCAAACCCGGTGTGGTGGCCCGTTAGAGCGTGGGGTGGTCGCTCCAAGCCCGGTGTGGTGGCCCATTAGAGCGTGGGGTGGTCGCTCCAAGCCCGGTGTGGTGGCCCCTTAGAACGTGGGGTGGTCACTCCAAGCCCAGTGTGGTGGCCCGTTAGAGCGTGGGGTGGTCGCTCCAAGCCCGGTGTGGTGGCCCGTTAGAGCGTGGGGTGGCCGCTCCAAGCCTGGTGCGGTGGCCCGTTAGAGCGTGGGGTGGCCGCTCCAAGCCTGGTGTGGTGGCCCGTTAGAGCGTGGGGTGGTCGCTCCAAGCCCGGTGTGGTGGCCCGTTAGAACGTGGGGTGGTCACTCCAAGCCCTGTGTGGTGGTCCGTTAGAGCGTGGGGTGGTCCCTCCAAGCCCGGTGAGGTGGCCCGTTAGAGCATGGGGTGGCCGCTCCAAGCCTGGTGCGGTGGCCCGTTAGAGCGTGGGGTGGCCGCTCCAAGCCTGGTGTGGTGGTCGCTCCAAGCCCGGTGTGGTGGCCCGTTAGAGCGTGGGGTGGCTGCTTCAAGCCTGGTGTGGTGGCCCATTAGAGCGTGGGGTGGTCGCTCTAAGCCCGGTGTGGTGGCCCGTTAGAGCATGGGGTGGCCGCTCCAAGCCTGGTGTGGTGGTCGCTCCAAGCCCGGTGTGGTGGCCTGTTAGAGCGTGGGGTGGTCGTTCCAAGCCCGGTGTGGTGGCCCGTTAGAGCGTGGGGTGGCCGCTCCAAGCCTGGTGCGGTGGCCCGTTAGAGCGTGGGGTGGCCGCTCCAAGCCTGGTGTGGTGGCCCGTTAGAGCGTGGGGTGGTCGCTCCAAGCCCGGTGTGGTGGCCCGTTAGAACGTGGGGTGGTCACTCCAAGCCCAGTGTGGTGGTCCGTTAGAGCGTGGGGTGGTCGCTCCAAGCCCGGTGTGGTGGCCCGTTAGAGCGTGGGGTGGCCGCTCCAAGCCTGGTGCGGTGGCCCGTTAGAGCGTGGGGTGGCCGCTCCAAGCCTGGTGTGGTGGTCGCTCCAAGCCCGGTGTGGTGGCCCGTTAGAGCGTGGGGTGGCTGCTTCAAGCCTGGTGTGGTGGCCCGTTAGAGCGTGGGGTGGTCACTCTAAGCCCGGTGTGGTGGCCCGTTAGAGCATGGGGTGGCCGCTCCAAGCCTGGTGTGGTGGTCGCTCCAAGCCCGGTGTGGTGGCCTGTTAGAGCGTGGGGTGGTCGTTCCAAGCCCAGTGTGGTGGCCCGTTAGAGCGTGGGGTGGTCGCTCCAAGCCCAGTGTGGTGGCCCGTTCGAGCGTGGGGTGGCCGCCCCCTCAACCACTCGCCAATGGCGTTCCCGTATTAGAATCCTGCAGAGTCGGCAGTTTGCTGGCTTTGCAAGGCGTAGCCACGGTGGCATATCTTATGCGGATGGTGCTCTGCCGAGGCGGAGTTTCAAGACCTTCCCTTTGATGGTTCTAGTGAAGCCGGTGTGGAGATGAGCTTGGGGTGACGCTTTGCTGTAGGACTCTATGGTGAACCAGCCATGAGTCAGAGTAGCTTTGTCCTGTATGAGTGATTCCTTTTTAACAGTGTTGTTTTCTATGTTTTGAAGCTTGCAAGGGTCCCTGATGGCTCCTGGTGCTGCTGCAGCCCCTGTTGATCAAGTGAGCTGTCTCAGTAGCGTCTGGCCGGGAATGCCTCCTTGGCTTGCAGTTCTTGCCACAAGAAGGCATTAATCGAATCTGGCAGCCCCCTTATGATGCTGTACCAGCTTTTGATGAATGCTCCTTTAGGGGCGAGCTCTTGTCTTTGTATCCCCAACTCCAGCCTCGGTTGAGCGGGGGTGTATACCCTGGTAACCCATATATCAATCGGGGTGCTCTTGCTACAGTGCCATCCAGTGTTTCAGCGTCCCTCCCTCTCACGGGTTCACTTCCGGTATAAGTTTCGCCTGGATCACTCTAGTTAACGGAAGAACATTTGGGCCAGAGATATTATTTTTAGGTTTCTTAATGCTCAACAGTCATCATTCCCCTTTTTACGGCCTTGCGTTGTGCTGTGTAGTTTCCTTTGTTATCGATGATAACTCCCAGATATTTATAGTTTTGTGCTGCTTCCGGTTTGCAGGATGCCAGATGCCAGTGGTGATTTGACTTCATTTTGCGAATGTTCGCGCTCAGGAGTTTTGTTTTTTCTTGGTTGACGCCGAGTTTGTTCTCCTCCGGGTAAAGATATGTAATGTCGAGCAGGCGCTGTAGACCTACTGGTGTCCGGCTAATAAGCACCAAGTCGTCCGCATAGAGTAAGTTAGATAACGGGAGGCCCCCCGTAGCTTAGGAGCATGTGAGTTGCTTTCATTGAGAGTGGCTGATCGCTCCACCATAAAGAGATTAAAAAGTATTGGGGCCAGCGCGCAGCCTTGTTTCAGTCCAGAGGTTGTTGGGATCTTCTTTGTTAGCGTGTCCCCTGCACCCAGTTTTACCTGCACCCAGGTGTTGCTGTGTAAAAGGATTAACTGTTTTAGAAGTAGCGATGGAATGTTCAGCCTTTTTAGTTTTTGCCACAGTAAGTTTCTGTTTATATGGTCGAAGGCTGAGCTGCAGTCAATAAAACACAAGTATTGGGTCTGCTTTGTAGCAAGTGCAGCATCGATCCGTAATGAGAGCATTGGGATGTTGGTGATAGTCCCCGTATTCTTGCAGAAGCCTGTTTGGTTTAGTGGTCTTGCTGAAATTTCCGCAGCCCAGGACGTTAGTTCTTGTAGGAGTAATAATCCTGCATAATATTTGGCTTCATTATCCAATAAAGCTACCAGCCAGAAGCTTTTGGGTTATTCTATTGCCTTTTTGTAAATAGGTGAAATGATCGAGCCCCTCCACGATGATTGTATCGTCGAAGTTTGCAGGATTGTTTGGAAAGTTGGTTTGGGTACTCAGGCCCAGTATTCCGGGTCTTGTTTGAACAATGTAGGCGGAATCCCCTTTGGTCCTGGCGCTCCCTCGCGCCTACCTTTGGAAATTCTTTTAGAAATTTGGGCGGTGTTGAATGTTAAGAGCTGTTCCAGTATTATATTGGAATCAATTTGAGATGTTGATACTTCAATTCGGGCGGGAGGTTGTCTATACAGGGTTGGGTTCCTCGATCTTTGTTGAAATGGGTTTGAAGGTAGATTGTCCATGACTCTTCTGTTACGTGTGAGTTGATGGCTTGGTTTAACGGATTGGCGAGAGTGTTGACCTTTTGCCAAAATTGCCAGCTGTTACCATTATTGATGTCATGCAAAAGTTTAGCCCAGAGGGCATCGTCAGCTTCTCTCTAGAGGCGACAGGTTAGTTTCTTGCGATTAGCTTTCAATTGCCTCAATTCTTGCAAGGCCGTGGGATCTCGGCCGCCTATCTTCCGTCTCCGAAGCACGCGGTTTATCAGAGCCTTGAGCTTTTTCAGTTGTGTATTGTTTCCAATGTTGGAGTAGGGGCGTTTGTTTTGAGGGTAAACTGATCCCTTGTTTAGATGGTTTCCCTTTTCTACCCCATATTTATTTCCTAGGATTTTTGTAAACGCCTCCCAGCTTCCTATACTACCAGGCTCTGCAGCTTGTGCTTCTTCAAGAAGTTGCTTACCTTATTCATTTCAATAAAAAAAAAATTGAAATAAAAAAAAAAAAAAAAAAAAAAAACTTTCAACTACACAAAAGAAAAAAAAAAAAAAAAAAAAAAGAAGTTGCTTTACGAAGGAGAGAAGGCCTTCCGGGTCCCTGTTTTGCATTGTATTCTTTTCTCATTAGATGTATATTCCAGGGAATGTGCGTTGACTGACTATGATTGGGGTGTGGAGGGGAAGATCCTTTACAACGCGGATGTTACCCCGCAATACCGTTACAATGTGTATTTTACAACGCAAGTCGTAACCACGACTTGCCCTGGAGGGCGCTCAAGGATAAAGAATAATAGATTTACTATTCCAACACCTTCCCTACTGTACGTAGACTGGTGTTGGAATAGTAAATGTAACTATTCCTAAGTCCGCACCCCTACAGCGCAAGTTGTGGTAACGACTTGCGTTGTAAAAGACGCGTTGTAATGGTACACGTGGTAATACCACGCGTTGTACCGTCATACATCCGGGTGTGGATGATACTTCTATTGTAATTTCCTGTGGTAGATGATCGCTGTACTCTGAGGTTCCAATATGGTAGTTCTTTACTTTTGGGAACACACAGCGAGAGGTACACGTATATTCTATTGTTGTGCTTCCAGCTGCATTATGGAATGTTGCTCTCTGTGGGCGGTCTCCTGGGAATCTTCCATTTAGTGCTCGAAAGCCCACCTGCTCCAGGGTCGCTAAGAGCCTCTGAGCTGTTTTTGTGTGTCTTCCACCTGAGGTGTGGTCTTGTGTTGCTGCATCCCATGTGAACGGGTCCTCCTCCGTGTGGGTGTCTTCAGCTGTGTTCCTGAACATGTTTAAATTGAAGTCCCCAGTGATGATCAAGCCGGCTGTTTGCTCTTCCGTTACAATTTTCACTGGTTCTCCTTCAGCTGCCAGCCTTTAATTTTGTTGCGCGGGTGTAAGTAGAGGTTTATAAGTATTATCTGCTCATTTTTTATTCACCCCTGTAAGGTGATTCTAAGTGCTTGCATGGCATGTGGGGTGCTAAATTGTGCGTCATTGGCTCCAGTGCATAAATACCCCTTATAGAGCTGTATGTGACAAGGCCTCCCTTACTGTGGCCACATTTGGCGTTCTTTATAGCTGGGAGGAAGTGCAAGTTGAATCCCTGCAGTGCTGTTGGTGATTCGCACCAAATGTCTTGGAGTGAGACCATATCGAAATTTTGGAGGTAAGATTGTAGTTCCGGGTCCAGAGTCTTATCTCCCATGCCGTTGATGTTCCAGGAGCAAAGTTTCAGTTTTTTTTGTTTGTTTTCGGTGCAGTGAGCTTAGTATGTCACGGATTTTAACTTTTAGCGCTTATGTTCCTAGATAACCAACGGGAGGAGTACACCAAGGAGACAGCACAGTGCCTCCGCAGTATTGGGAGAGGTGCACAGGAAAGGAAATTCTCCTTTCTTAAGAAGACCTCTCACTCACCAACCTCGTTGGTGACATGCTTCATCATTGGGGTCCCACCTGAATAGCTGAATGCTATCCGGGTGTGCTTCGACACCTGATTACAGTGGAGCAGGTTATTTGTTTGTTGTGCAAGTGAGTGAAAAGTGGTTAAAAAATTGGCCAGATATAACTCACTAAAAATATTTTATTCTGGAGTAACTGGACAATATTAAAAATGCTGGTGAGATGCCGTGCTTGGTTAAATTGAACTTCGGTATCTTTAAAGTGAAAAAAGTGCATAAAAAGTGCATAAAAAGGTCTACATGTTTCAACCTGAAGTTGATAGTACCAGGTTTTCGTCAGGACAAGTAAACGTGACCCGGGCGGTATACACTCGCTAAGGTGTACCCTGCCCTTGATCACTATAACCTAACCAAGTATTCACGGTCAGGCGTCCTTTCGTCCAATTCATCGAAAGGAGAAAATTAAAAAACGCAATGTAGCGTTCCTCATGGGAGTCGAGGTCGTGGTGCTTGCTCGGTTACACGATTGTTTGGAGCCAGACACCGGCTGCTGCGCCTACCCTCAGGTCCCTCAGTAGCAGTATTGGTAATCCTAAAGGATTACCAATACTAGATATTTGTTGGTGATGTCATCTCTGAATAGGAATGCATTAAAACGTGGGTAGTAGTCTCCAGAATAAGGATGGTTGACATAAATGGTTATCGATTTACTGTGATGAAATCACCGTCACTCTGAGTTTTTTCAGAATGTGTTGTAGTATACTAGACCCATTCAATAGATGGTATCACAATCTCTAGCGAAAGACCGGCATGCTTGAAGTCTTCAGGATGAAAAGGAGAGCTATTCTGGAGACAAGTACCCATGTTTTAATCCATTCCTATTCGGAGATGACATCACCAACAAATATCTAGTATTGGTAATCCCTTAGGATATATAACCCATCCAATACCCATATTGGACACCTAGTTGTCAGCTTTATTAAGAGCAGAATATATCTTGCCTGTTTACTCTACATCTAAAGATTCATAGACTTGATGTCCTAAATCGGAATTCAGTGCCCTTAATACGGAATTTAGAGAAAGTTGAGAGGGAACACCTGACGAAGGCTCACATGCCGAAACGCGTGTTGTGTTTTCATCGACCGCCAGCCTCTGAATTGTTCACCAATATATCAACTCTTTCTCACATTTTAATTGTTTGTACAGTAATGTCATTTGTCACATTTGTTATCATTTAATGCATTTGTATTTTGTATATATGTGCTCATATTGATGTATATGTGTTGTATCCATTGGTGACCTTCTATGAATTACACAATATAAGTAAAAAAAAGATTATTGAAAATACCAAAATTTCAAAGAAAAGAAAAAAAAGAGAAAGAAAAAAATATATGACAGAAGAATAATAAAAAATATATTATGTAAGAAAAACAATCCTCTTTAGTCATGTGCACTTTTTAATTATAATTGCACTCTATTTTCAAATTTTTCTATGCATTAGTTTTAGTCATAATTCAAGTCTGAGATAAATTTATGTATAATTATCGTATATCTTGTGCCTAGCCTTTTTCTTTACCCTCTACAGTCAGATCCAGAGAGACTGGGTCAGATCCTGATATGTTGAGTTTGTTACTTGTTGCTCGACATTTCTCATGGGAGCTGATCTTTTTGCTGGTTTGTGTATCACAGCGTCTCTTATGTCAGAAAGGAGATTGTCCATTACTGTAGGTAAAGTTGCCAGCTTATCTACAATTGTTACGCAGGTGCAGCTGGCCTGTGTAAATTGTGTCTCCAATTGGGCCCTTCTGATCAAGTTGAGATCTGCCAGTTTGTTGTCGATGTTTGGGACGAAGTGAGGTTCCGTGAATTCTGAACCCGTTTCATAAAGGTCATGGTTTTGTTACGAATTTGATATTAGCGAACCGTAACTAGTTAGTGCGGCAAGTACAAGTGTTTTCATCATGTTAGACCGATGGATTCACTGCGTATTTAGGGATTTCGTTCTGAACCCTTGGGTTCCATTTTGTGTATGGCAGCCATTTTGTGGTTGCCCTCACATAGGCCGATGACTGTGGCTGAACTAGTCTTTTAAGGACATGTACACCTTAGCTCGAGTTCGTGCTGACTTCTGTTTGACCTGAGTGAACTGACCCTATTGCCTGAAGCTGACCTTGTTAAACCAGTTCCTGCCCTTTAGCTGATCAAGATTAAGGATCAGAGCACAGGACTTCATAAAGTTTTACTGCACACAAACAAGCCTTATCCTACTTCTATCTGTTTCTGTTTCTTCTTTTATGATCTATTTACGATATGGGTTGTGGTCCTTTTTATTATGGGTTTGTCTGGCTTGTCTAAAGAAGAATGTTGGGTTTGTTCAATGATTGATTATGGGCCGGACAACTGTAAAATGGGTTTGTCGTCATGCAATACTTTTGTTGTGGAAACATGTGATTGGTTAAACTGTAACCAGGGAATGTTTGCCTGAAGCATAATGTTTGGCATAAAAAGGGATGACTTGCTTTGTAAAGTTGAGCAGTCTCCTGAGAACTCATACCGTGAAGATTTCTAGGACTTCTGTTACTGGCTGCAGCCAATAAATTTGATCTTTGATGCCACTCAGAAGTATCCAGTGTCTCTGTATTCTAAGACAGGTGAACCCGAAGACTTTGGGTGTGCCCCTGGCGCCGCTGGGTTCTAAAACCCGGTTCTTCAGAAGGTCGAGAGCGAATCAAGGACTGACAGTTGGATATCCATCTTTTCTGATTGGTATTGCATGGCATTCCCGGACATTTGTATTGTGTGCTTCAGTGTGGTCCAAATGTCTTCTTTTTCCTGCCGTTTGTCCTGTTTGGTATTAAACTTTTTAGAGCTAATTCTTCCATGAGGTTCAACTTGAGGGGCTAGTGAGTATGAGACTACCAGTTCCTCCCATTCCTCTGGTGTGAGGTAAGATGACTCTGGTTCAGTTTCATGAGTTGTTGGAGTGTGTGGCCCTTGTATTTTTTTGTTTGGTTGGACATGCGCAGTGCCTTCCAAGGATTTGCTGTGCAGTTGTTCCTGGGTTGATTGACCAGGCCATTCTGGAGTTGTCTTTTGAGAAGCCGGTTGAATTTTTCCAGCTACTGTTTTGGTTGGTGTGTGTGAGGGGTCTTTTTTACCCATTGTGGCCTCCGTGGCTCAAGCACAAATGGGGATGAGAGGTTGAGTTGCTTTTCTTGTTTGAAGTCCTCCTCTGAATATACCTTGTATTTCTGGGGGAGTTCGAGAGGTCCTGTTTTTCCCCTTAAGATGATGTTGTTATTGGTGAGGTTTCCACATACTTGTGACTTCACCTCCTCTTTTCCCATTTTTTAAGGTAACCATTTGTCCAGAATTTCTTCCTTGTTGTGACTGGGAGGGTTATGATTGTTGGTGCTTTCTTTTTCTTCCTTTTTCATTGCTGCTGCGTAACTTGTGGCCTGTCCTGGGCCGTCTTTCTCCCTCCCATTGGGTTTATCGATGTTTTTGGGCGCGATCAGCTCTGGTTGGTCCCGTATGTCTTGGCTTCATTGCTCATGCTCCTCATTCCCTTTAGTCTTCTCTTCTTCTTCGCTTGTGTCTCATAGTCTTGCTGTGCTTGACCTGTCCCTGAAGACTTCAGGCTCTCCACAGTCAATCTCCAGCTGTTGTTGCACTCTCTGGTGTGCTTTGATTGGTTGGAAAGGAGTGGGGAGATTGCTTACTTTGTTGCTACTCAGGCACAAAAACCGGCTCAGCATCTTTTATAAAGGAAAATTTGGTATATATTTTTGGTTGGCCACTTGATTTGGTCGGAATGGTGAGGGTGATTGCACCGTTTTCCATGGTGGTTGGCTGTGCTTGCGGACTGGTGATGAGCCGTGAGATCGGGGGGATTGCCTCCTCCTTCTTCTTCATCTGTTCTTCTTTGCTTTCTTTAGTAAGCGCCATCTTTGTTACCCTGCGCGTTCTTTTATTAGGGTTCGCTATTGCCTTGCCTTCCCCGACCTCATTAATGTAGTTAATATCAATGCCCCTTCTGAGTTTTCCCCGCTTTTCCTTAACTATTCCTTGCCAGACGGCTGCTGCCTTGTTGTCTTTTCTCTTTTTTTCTTTTTTCCCCCTATATATATCCCCGTTTGACTTGTCTCCCATGCAGTTCCAGACAGTTTCCTTGGACGTCCTTGTCAGTTCTTGTCTACCCTCGCCTCGCTGTCCTTGTTTCCTCGGCGGATGTGAGCTGGGTCTGGATTGGGTTGGTGTGTAGATGTTGCCTGTATGGGCTGAGAGTTTGCGTAAACTGGCACGTGGTCTTGGGCAGTGATGATTGGGGGAGGAGCTCCCCCTTTTGGTATCCCTCCGGGGGCTACAGTCCACCTTCCCCCTGGTCTCTCTTAGCCCTCCCCTTCTCTCACCTTCTCTCACCTCAGGGATAAAGCAGGTGGGACTGTTGATCAGGCCTCTCGGGTGCGGTCAGGTCAGGTGGGTCCAATGAGTGCGGTGAGTGCGGGAGTGCTCGCTCAAGTATTGCCTCCTGTCTTTGTGCTTCTCAGCCTTGTAGCCTTGAAGACCTTGGGGAACTTGTCGCAGTCAAAGTCGCCACTTGGGTTTATTTTTTTCCTTCTGCTCGCCCTGCACCAGCCCTCTTCTCCTTATCGCCTTGCCGCCTTGCTGCCCGCTGCAGCTAACTTCACCCCCTGGAACCCCCTGGCAGTTGAACAGGTCGAGTTTCAGGGGTGAATCAGGTATAGTCCGGTGGAGTGTAGGTGGAGGGCAGCAGGGCAGGGCTGGACAGAATGGCTGGCAGCCAACCGGCTGGGTGATGGTGGTAGCAGGTGGTGGTAGCAGCAAAGTAGCGGGGCGAAGGAGGCATTGGTAGGGTTTTTTTGCTGGGCACCACGAATTACACGGTGTAGGCTGGGCCGGCATGTGATCAGGTGTGTGGCTCGATTGATCTCGGTGGGTCATTGATATCAGGGGCCAACCCGCCGATTCGTGGCCCCTGTGTTGTCCGCGCCCCACATGCCGCTACTTGAGTCACCTGCCCGCACCTGCAGGCTCAGCAGGCAGGCAGAACAGGACAGAGCGGAGCCTCCCTGCTGCGCAACCCCGTGCTCAGCCCAGCCCGGTTGCAGAGCGCAGTCCACACATCACGCCACACCGCGCCCGCAAGCCGCACCCGGTGCAAGATCGCTGGAACCACCGGGCCGCTTCGGCCGGGGGGGGGGGACAGCACAAGTTAACAGCACAGGTTATCAGCCGATCGGCAGCCAAGCCGCGCTCCAAACGCCAACACCTTCAGCACTGCAGCAATGCCGGGGCAAGGAAAGTGCGCCACTGAGGAGAATTTACAGGAATGTTTATGCAGCTCAGAGCCAGTGAAAAACACGTGCTCGTGTGAGCTGATTTTCAATTTAAAAAAAGTCATTGCTAAAACAGCCGCTAACAAGTTAATTGATATAGTACTAGGGCCCTGCTCCTGGGAAAGGCTAAACACAGGAAGAGAAATGACAAATGCATACCATTGACAAATGTGGAGAAACGATAGTAGATCAACAATGGAGCCAGCAGGGAAGCCTATGGGCAGGCTGAAGCCCACCAAGTATATACAACATGTCTCAAGGAGACAGCACAAGCACCGTCTAGCCGAGACCTAAAAATGTAGGCAAATAAATTGATGCCAGCTTCTTTCTAATTCTGGCCCTTGTGGTTTATACTGCAGAGGAGGAAAAACTACAACCCAGGTTACAGCTCACTTGATATAACGTGAAATCTTTGGTGTAAGAGGAAGGGAAGGAGTGCAGGAAAAGAGGAGACAACATTTACCCAAGAAGAGAAGGAAGGGAAATGAAGGCAAGCAAAATGGAAAAGTGTCCAAGGGTGAGGGATATGGGGGAAGAGGAAGGAACAAACTTGGGAAGTTGGGAATGAAAGTAGAATTGAGAGGAGGAAAGGCGCAGGGAAGGAATGAAACAGGAAAGAAGAGTGTAAAATAGAGAGAGAGAGTGACGGTGGCCCACTTCCACAAACCCTTCATATCCACACCAGTTCTGGTCCCCTGTTTGTCGCCCCCCCTCCACCTACACCCCCACCCCGAGTGCTAGATACAGAGACGCATGGTTCAGGGGGACGGGGGGGCACTACCCTAGGAAAGCATGTGATAGACATTGCACTGGTGAACCTTGCAAGGCTCTGCATGGGAAGAGGGTGCTGGGGGGCACTGCCGGCACTGCGGATACATGCATGACACATGGTCGCTCAGCGGCTATTTGGACTGTCAGTGTATCTGATGACGTTAAGAACACCCACGGTGATCACACTTCACTCGTGGGATGTCTCGCTTTGTCACAAACAACCATTTGCAATGATTTGATTTGGTGACACCATGAATAAAATAATTAGCATTTTTGAAACCTGATAAATACTTCCTCTTTTAGAGGGTCCCAGAATGTGGGCGAGTGTTTATGAGAAGTGGGTGCGTCCAGAGGGCAGGGCACCAGCAGGCAGTGCCCACGAGATTAGGATCCATTGGATTGTGTGGAGAGAGGAACAGTACACAGGTGGCTGTGCTTGTTTGTGTGTGGAGAAACGTGTAGTACACAGATGGTTTCTCTGTGTGTGTGTGTGGAGAGATGTGTAGTGTCCACGTGCATCCGTGGCTGATTTCTGTGTGTGAAGAGACGTGTAGTGCAGGCGGCTGTGGCTGGTTTCTGTTTGTGAAGAGGCATAAAGATGTAGTGTACAGGCAGCTCTGGCTGGTTTCTATGTGTGTGGAGAGACGTGAAGTGTGTCCAAGCATCTGTGGCTGGTGTCTGTGGGCCAGAACTAACTAAACTTACTACCATTTCGGTATTCACGGAAGGCACTTACTCATTTCCGTATTCACAGAAGTTAGGAGTCCTAACTTTACTACTCCTAAACTGAGAAAAATCCTAACTTTAAGACTTTCGGTATTCACAGAAGGCATTTAGGAGTCCTAAAGTTAGGCACCTAACTTCGGTGAATACCGGAAGTAGTAAGTGCCTTCTGTGAATACCAAAATGGTAGTAAGTTTAGGATTTTATCTTAAGTTAGTTCTGTGAACCGGGCCCTGTGTGTGTGGAGAAATGTGCAGTGTGTAAGCATGGGTGGCGTTCCGCTACGTGGAACTCCATGAAATGACCAAAAGCTCCGCCGTGCTATGTGGAGTTCCGCAAGTGGCAGAATGCGTTAGATTGCACAGTTTGCACATATTTTTTATGCCGAATGTTTGTCCCACTCTGGGAACTCAGCACAAACGGCACCATGAGCAGCGCAAGAGGGCGCAGCGTCTTTCAACCGCTCAAGTAGATGTTCTACTCAAGCAGCAACTTCCTCAACGTGAACGAAAGGTTTCTCAATGCGAGCGGTCGCAGTCATACGCAACCCAGCTTAATGGTGGCGAGCAAGTAAAAAACTCTGCTGCTCTTCGCGGAGCGGGGTTGTTCGGAACTCCGCGCGCTATGCGGAGCTTGGAGTGGAATGAATTCTGGGAGAGTTTCACATCAAGGCCTAGCAGTGTGCACAGGCGGCTGTGGCTGGTTTTTGTGTATGTGAAGGGGTGTTTAGTACACAGGCAGCTGTGGCTGGTTTCTGTGTCTGTGTGTGTGTGAAGGACATGTAGTAGATAGGCCTGGGGGTAGTTCGCTGAGTTTTACTAGGCGGAACTCCGCGGAGTTACAAAAAAACTCTGCGAAGTTCCAGGAGTGGCAGAGTGCAGTGCGCTTGGGTAGAAATTCTACCTGAGCGGCAGCTCGCGCTCGGCAACTTACCGTTCGGAGGGCGGAGTGCAGAAAACTCTGCAAAATCCATGAACGGAGCAAAGTTCACCACCCAGGCCTAGTAGTAGACAGGCAGCTGTCTACATGTGGGGAGAGAAGTAGTACATGGGTGCCTGTGGCAGGTTTCTGTGTGTGGAGAGAAGAGTAGTACACAGGCGGCTGTGGTTGTGTTTCAGTGTGTGTGGAAAGAAAAGTAGTACACATGAGGCAGTGGTTCTGTTTTTGTGAATGTGGAGAGGGGAGTCGTAAACAGGCAACTGTGGCTAGTTTCTGTGTGTGAAGTGGTGTGTAGTGCAAAGAAGGCTATGGTTGGTATTTTTATCTCTGTGGAGAGATGTGTAGTGCACAGGTGGCTGTGGTTGTGCTTTTGTGTGTGTGTGTAGAGCGGAGTAGTAGACAGGCAACTGTGGTTGTGTTTCTTTGTGTGTAGAGAGTAGTAGTACATAGGTGGTTGTGGCTGTTTTCTGTGTGTGAAGAGGTGTGTAGTGCACAGGAGGCTGTTGATTGTATTTGTGTGTCTGTAGAGAGGTGTGTAGTGCAGAGGCGGCCTCAGCTGTGTTCTGTGTGTAGAGAGAGGAGTAGTGCACAGGAGGCTATGGCAGGTTTCAGTATAAGTGGAGTGTGTAGTTCACCGGCGGCCGGGGACGGTGTGTGTGTGGACAGAGGGGCAGTGCAGAGGCAGGGTGTGACTGTTTGTCTGCGGGAGGTGTGTGTTTAGTTTAGTTTAGTTTATGACATTTGTTAAGCGCTTGGTTGCACAGAGAACAGTGCGTCCCCGCGCTGACGACCCTACCTACATCTCTTCAGCTTAGCTCACAGAGGGTGAACACAGGGGCACGGGTGAACTATGCTGAGTTTATCATGGGGAAAAGATGGGTTTTCAGCCTCTGTCTGAACCTGGTTTCAGACGGCTCCATCCTCAGTTCGATGGGTAGGTTATTCCAGTCGTTGCTGGCATGGTGTCTGAATGAACGTCCTCCCATCCTTGCTCTATGTATCCGAGGCACCACTAATAGCATGCTACCCATCGACCTCAAAGGACGTGCAGGGCGATAGACTGGAAGCAAGTCCTGAAGATATGGAGGTGCTTTTTTGTGAGCTATACGGTGGGTGATGCACATAGTTTTAAATTTGATTCTTTCCTTTATTGGGAGCCAATGAAGGGAGCGTAATGCATGTTTACCAGAGGCTCTCCTAGGGAGGTTAAGGACCAGCCTCGCAGCTGCGTTCTGGACGCGTTGCAGCTGTGTTAGGCCCTTTTTACTAAGTCCACATAGGAGGGAGTTCCCATAATCCAACTGGGAGGTGACCAAGGCGTGTACCATAGTTTTTCTGGAGCTAGGGGGCAATAGGTCCAGGATTTTCCTTAGGACCTTCAGGAGTCCAAAGCATTTTCCCGCGACCTTACCCACATGATTGGTGTAGGCTAGGTTAGAGTCCAGAAGAAAGCCAAGATTCTTAACTGTGTCTGCTGGGACCGGGACAGAGCCCAGTTCAGTGGGCCACCAGGCAGAGGTCCAGATGGAAGGACATGGACCTACAATAAGAACTTCCGTCTTGTTACCATTAAGGCGGAGACAGTTCTGTTTCATCCAGCCGTCAAGTGCCACAAGGCAAGCCGAGAAGTTCTCAGCATCCACAACTGGATCACGGGACAGATTGATCACCAGTTGTGTATCATCTGCATAGGAGACTATTGCCACACCATATGACTCCACCAGATTGGCAAGGGGTTCCATGTACAGATTGAATAATGTAAGGCTCAGTATAGAGCCCTGTGGAACTGTGGTAAATAAATAATTAATTACCGGTTCTATTTTTGACTGGATACAATATAAACAGATAGCTCAATAAATAAGAGTCAAGATTCGAGGTAGCTGGAGTTGACAGGCTTTAATTAAGCATAAAGGACTGGAACAGGACAGCCTGTACGGGAATGGGATGGCAGGGCCCGGCAGCTGCCGGGGCAGGATCTGGGAATGGCTAGCAAACTTTAATAACAGTGCACAATATTTATAGTTAAACAAATACATTGTATTCAATACAGTAGGCGTAGCAGTAGGCGGAGTTTGTAGCAGTCGCGAAAGATAAGGCATAAAGTGGGTGTAACAAGAGGTGTGTACAGGGCGTATACATAGACATGTGATGCAAACGTAACAGAATATGTCATAAACGGGGCGGAAACATGGAGGGGGCTACCTGAGCAGCTGGGACCTTTAACCTAGTGGTGCGCGCAAACTGACAATGAAGTGTTACTAGGGAGAACTGGGGGGCTATGACTTCTGTGCTAGAAGAGGAGACGAAAGTCTGGAGTGTCAGAGCGACATGTACCTAAAGCCTATCTAGTATCTAGTGTTTAGAGAACATGTTGATAGAATCCAAAAGTTATCAGGGCAAAGGCTAACAGACACTAAGACTGGGGCATGCATTATTCTACATGTAGTGCGTGTGCGAGGAGTATTCTATGAATATTAATACAGTATTTCTCTTACATGGAGACATAAAGGCTAGACCATGACGGAAACTATTGATGCGATTCAGTAGCTTAGGAATGCAGAGAAGGAGGGCTGGACTGATAACTAGAAACATAACATACTCTTGGCAGACTGGGAGGCAGAGCCAGGCCGGGCCGGGCACTGCGAGGCATGAAGTAAGTGAAGGGTCAGGGATACAGGTGGGGGCTGTATCGCTCCTCGGAGAGGGTTCAGGAGACAGGAGCTGAATCTGAGTCCGGGCCCTTTTGAGGCCTAGAAACGGGGATAATTCAATGAATTAACGTGCACACTGAAAAACGTGGCAACGTAGCTTTACATAGGCCTAATATTCGTTGTTTTTACGAAAACTGGAAACTGGCATACTAGAGATGGACACAACTGTAATTGCGTCTTTAATCGATCAGAGGGGAATACATGCATATCGATCATGCACATATAACATAACATGGGGAACACGTAGGCACATATAACATGGCAAAATTTACTTTTCCACATTCCCTCCTTGTGCCCTACGTTTCCATCAGGAAACATCTATATTCATGATACCATCTATCATTTCATACAGCATCATTTGCTCGTCTCGAATTGTCTTGGAACGGGTTTTAGGACTAGGGATACAAGAGGTAGCGCACATGCCGCAAATCGCAGGGCCACATTGTATACAGAGGCAGCAACTGAATATGATCATTACTGCGATACCTAGAAATGACAATACTTTCCATCCCCAGGCAGATAGGATATCCCAGAGCCAACCGGACCATGTCCAGGTGCCTGGATTCTGGTGTAACTGATGGGCAATTTTATGAAGTCTGGTTATAGCTGAATAAACAGACGGCGCGTTATTAGGAATGAAAATGCAGCAACTAGATCCGATGACTCTACATGCTCCTCCTCTATCGGCCAGTATGACGTCAAGAACGAGACGATTTTGGAGCACGACAAATCTCATAGCAGATTGCTCTTCAGTTAAGTTACCTAGAGCAGAAGTAGTCTCATTCACTACTGCTTCAAGGGTTCTGGTTAGTCTACGTATTAACTTACTATTCTGAATAGGTCCTATAAAGAAGAAGAAACCTTTATTGAAATCTTGATACTGTTCTAGAGTAGTTTCAGTTTGATCGACAATTGGGGACTCGATCTCCCTTCTAGGTCTGACGTGTACTAGATGTGTGTTTCTGTGATAATCAGATGGGGCTAGAAAAACTGGTGGCAGTAGAAAGGCAATGAAACATGTTCCATCCCAATCGAGGGGCAGACGAACATATGCGGTCTGACCACAAACAAAATAAGAATGACGTGAGGCTTTGAAAATAGATTTCCCACTGTCACTATACTCGACGGTAGTAGTACAATCACTATGTCCTACATGTGCGGAACCATTCTTTCTGACACATAATTCGCCTTTGACTGGTAGTACTGAAATAGCAGGCAAGTCTGGAGTAGTATCAGACTGAACATTCAGGACCATAAAATTCGAAGAATAATTACCTAAATTATAAACTTCATTTTCTAGATCTAACCCTGTTCTATGGGGGAGACCTTGCTTGTCTGGAAAACATGTTCTATTCAGAAGGGACATATCATTGGAAGATGACGTTAACGTGGACCATGCTCCACACGAACCATTATGTGAAAACGGATAAGGAAAGAGTGGCAGAACTCCCTTCGGTGTCTGGAAAGGGGGGAGTCGACCACACACCCAACAATTAGTGGCATTGCTGGTCTGGTGTGAATAGTGTAACATTCTGATGAATGTATTATTACGCATAGCAAGACGATAGGATAGCTCGTGAGGAGGCAGATCACTAAATGTGTGCTCTACTGTGGCATTAGAAAACTTATTTACATGAGAAATTGGAAAACATAAATGTAATGCATAACTTGTGCAGGTAACCATCAAACTTAGAAACAATAGAAAACTTAGAAAAATGATACATCGTATAGAGTTTTGACTAACTCTCTCACTATGGGGGTCTATCTCATACATGTCAGATACCTGTCTAACCGTTTCACCCGAGGGGGACTTAGACAATTAAACTGGCTGACTTATTTTACTAGACCGGAGTTTTAACTTATACTCCTGCTGCGGAGTTTTCTCTAACAGAGGAACTTTCAGTTCCGGATTTGAATCAATGTCTGATTTAGAGTCTGGTTTCAGGCAGTCTTTAGAGATGGAACAGTCCTTCGAAATGTTCTTGGCAAAAGTTTTATCACGGAGTCCATGAAATTTCTTGACATGCGACAGATGGACCCAACCCTTGCGGCCTTCCAACTTCACGGCCGTACGGGTGGTCAGAAGGACTAGTCTCGGCTCCTTCCAGCGAGGCTCCAGCGGACTTGAACGATCAAAATTCCGGACCAACACGAGGTCGCCTGGAATGACCTCATGTGGTTTCACTTCGGTATTGTCTGGAAATGCGGCGGCAACCTGTGAACGACAAGAGTGTAGGGCAGACATCAAGGAAGCTAGGTAATCTGTCAACATATTACTGGAAACATCTGTAATACTGCGGGGTCTAGGCATACCCCACATGTTTGGGGGGCGGCCGAATACGACCTCATAAGGGGACAGACCTGATCTGGAGTGTGCGACCATGCGCATAAAGAATAAAGCAACTGGCAGGGCAACTAGCCAGTCTACACCTTTCTCTTGACATATCTTGGCAATACGTATTTTCAGGGTCTGATTATGTCTCTCTACGAGACCGGCTGCTTCTGGATGGCGCACACAATGGAACTTCCACTGGTACCCTAACAAAAGGGAAACATGTTTCATAAGCTCAGATGAGAATGGCTGGCCGTTATCAGAATACACGACCCTAGGGAGTCCATAACGGGGGAAGAATTCACGAACCAACTGCTTGGCAGTGGTCGCTGCTGTGTAATCTGGAACTGGATATGCTTCTGTCCACCTGGACAAAGCGCATACAACTACAAGAACATACTTGAAACCTCGACATCGCTCCATCTGAATATAATCCATCTGGAGGACTTCAAAAGGGTGGTCAGGAGGTTGGAATCCACCTTGTTCCACCGGGACACTTTTACCTGGATTGAACTGGCAACATATCATACAGGTACGGACTTTCTGCTTGGCTGCAGCTCGTAAGTGCTTGTTGAACCAAAGGTTCTGAATACTGTCTAACATGGCTTTTTCTCCTAGATGTGCTGGACTATGTGCGGTATTAATAATGACTTGAACCATAGAGTCGGGGAGAAACCATGTGGCTTTTCCCTTCGTTACCCATCCCTGATCTGTCTGGACCCCTCCTTGTTCGGACCATTTCTTGATTTCTTCAGGAGTAGCATGTAACTGTATGTCTATGACATCTTGTGTAGGGTCCTTAACTGTCATACAAGTAGTCTGTTCTGGAATGCATGTCTGTGTCTTGTTAACTGGAATGTCTGGAGTCTGAGCTGTAAGCTTGGCTGTTCGGTCTGCTAGATCATTACCTTGGGAAATGATGTCAGTAACTTTCGTATGTGCTTTGCACTTCATGATAGCGATAGCTGTCGGTAAATGTATTGCATCTAACAGAGCTTGAATGAGGAGACCATGCTGAATCTTGGTTCCATGAGAAGTCATGAAACCTCTCTCCTGCCAGAGTACTCCGAAGTCGTGTACAACTCCGAATGCGTAACGTGAATCTGTGTATATATTTACTTTCAGGTTCTTGGCACGTATGCAGGCTTGGGTCAGAGCAACTAGCTCTGCTGCTTGAGCAGACAGGGTGTCAATACGGTGTGTTTCGATAACTTCAGTGTCAGTAGTCACTGCATACGCGGCTACTAGTTCTCCTGTACTAGTTCTCATACATGAACCATCCACATAAAGTGTCAGGTCGGGATTAGGTAATGCAATGTCTGTCAGGTCTTGTCTTGGCTTGGTCATAGTGTTAATGACTTCCACACAGTCATGCGTGGTAGGATTTGAAGTAACTGACGGTAACAGTGTAGCAGGATTTAAAACGTTGCAGCGTCTGATTTCTATGTGTGGCTGGAACAGTGTCAGTTCGTAACCTGTTAAACGTGCAATGGTCAAGTGCTGAGTCTGTGTTCGGTTTAAAAGAACTTCCACGGAATGTGGAACTTGTACTGTCAGGGAGTGTCCTAATACTATGGAATCACTTTGTCTGATAGCTAGAGCTGTGGCTGCAACTGACTTGAGGCACGCAGGCAGAGCCTGGGCTACTGGATCTAATGTGCTCGAAAAATAAGCACAAGGTTTGTACTGTCCTGCTTGATCTTGTGTGAGAACAGATAATGCAGTACCATCACGTTCTGTGACAAAAAGTGTAAAAGGCTTACTGTAGTTCGGTGTAGCTAGAACAGGTGCTTGGCATAAGGCTTTCTTTAATTCATTAAAACTAAGTGTATGTTCAGATGTCCAAGGGAGGACAGTCGATACGGCTGCCTCCTGTGTCGTTAACTGTATCAGTGGCTTGGCTAGAAATGCATACTGAGGAACCCATTGTCTGCAATAAGAAGTGAGGCCAATAAAAGCACGTACCTCCTTCTGTGTCTTGGGCTGTGGAAGACTCGCTATTAACTGGATACGGTCTGGTGTCAACTGCCTACCCCACTTGGACAGTAAGTGGCCTAAGTAGATCACTTGCTGGACACAGAACTGAAGCTTCGAAGGGGACACCTTGTGCCCCATCTCGGCTAGGAAATACAGAACTGTAAGTGACGCTCGCTCGCAGTCACGTTCAGAACGGGCTGTGATCAGTAGATCATCGACATACTGGAGCAGGGCAGTGTCTGTTGGCATGTGAATGTTGTCTAGTTGTCTCTTAAGTGCTTGACTGTAAATACTAGGACTTTCTGTGAAACCTTGAGGAGCTTGTGTGAATTTATAGCTCCTTCCATTTAAACAGAATCCGAAAAGGTACTGGCTGTCTGGATGAATGGGGACACTGAAAAATGCATTCTTGAGGTCTATTACAGTAAAAAATGTAGCTTCGGGATCAATAGCTGTCAATAAGGATGAAATATCTGGGACTACTGGATACTGGGGTATGATACATTTATTAAGTTCTCGAAGGTCAATCACTAATCGATATACTGGAGGTGCATTTGGATCAGTACGTTTCATGACTGGAATGATAGGAGAATTACATACATTGGAGTCAGTTTCTACGACCACTCCTTGAGCAATGAGCTCATCAATAATTTTGGATAAGGCTGCTACAGCCTCAGGTGGCAATCTGTACTGTCTGATTCGTGGCAAGACTATACCTTGCTTGAGAGTCACACGATGGGGTGTGATTTGCATAAAACCTACATCAGTTGGACCTTGCGCCCATAAATGCTGTGGTACATTGGACAATCTTGGATCAAAATCGCGTAATACATAGTGACCTTTAAAGTCCCTTAAGAACAATCGTATTCCTTCTGGGGAACAGCAAATTACTGCACCTAATTCTTTCAATGTTTTAATACCTAACAAATTTTCTGGACATGACTTCGTAAGTAACAAATCAGTAGTTCGGGACAATGGACCAACTTCTAGAGTAACTGGCTTTGAAATCTCGTTTACAATAGGCTTTCCTGAAAATCCAAGGGAAACATTTCTAGAGCCTGAGAGCGGAGCCCCTGGAACCTCGTCATGACTGATAGTAGTCCTACTTGCCCCTGTATCAATCAGAAACTTTCTGTCTTTCCCTAATACTTGACTGTGTACATAGGGACCCTCTTGATCTACAGGTATCTCGATGAGAGGCAAGCCTACCTCCCTCTCTAGGCTGTTTCATGAATACTGTTGATACTCTGGATACTCTGTCTGGGCATACTGGTACATTTGCTGTGTAACATGCTGTGTTGCAGCGATAGGCTGCGGTGCTGGAACTGTCTGTTGTGCATTCTGTGATGACGGTGAAGTCTGTGAAACTTGTTCTTGTCTAGGCGGACGTGGTCTTTCTTTAGTCTTACCAGTGGCTATGTTGTGTTTCAGAACTGCACACTCGTTTATAAAATGACCTGGCTGTTTACAATAATTGCATGTCCCTTTAACGGGAGCTGCAGGATGACTGGTTTGATTCGGACCCCTCTTCTGACTGTCTTGTGGAACAGATTGTGCAACTAGTACCTTCATTTTCGTGTCTTTCATACGTCTCTTTTCGTGTTCTTGCTCTTCCCTGATTCTGTTCTGGTGATACTGGAGCATCTGGAGCATTTGTGACGGGGTATTAGCTTGCCAAGTACTTTCGACTTTCAAAACTCGATTTTTAACTTGTGGACTTGAATTCTCGACTAGTTTAGTAACAAAAAGGTGAGGGTATGACTCGCTACCTGTCTTCAAACCACTGTTAATTATAAAACATTTTTCGAATCTAGAATAAAAATCACTAGTATCTTCATCCTGTTTCTGTTTACAAGCTGAGATTGCATCCCAATCTTCCTTTTTCGTGGCTAATAATCTTGGCAAAACTTGAATCAATAACTCGGGCAATTCTTTACATTTCTCCCCAAGACCGGTACCTGGTACTCGTATTTTATCTTCAGCTTCTAGAGCTGTCCAATCAATCTTTTTCTCTCCCACCTCCCATTCTTTTTCCTTGAGTTTTTCATATACCCCTGCGGGCAACAGGACCTTTAACATTTTAATAATATCTGGATACGTGTACTCTCCCATACGGAGCATGTCTTTTAATTCTCGATGGAACCCTGCTGGATCTTTGTCGTGACAGGGAATTAACTTCTTTATCTCTAAGAGTTCCATCTTTGTGATAGGAGTGTAAACAAATACTCGTTCTAGATCGCCACCCGCTGTCCTAACTGGGTGTACTTCTCGTAACGGATGCTGTCTATCTATGTAAAAGGGTTTACTTTCTGGAGGTGAGACGTGAACAAAATGCGGATTCAGAAACATTCTATATTTGTGGCGCTGTTCTAGAATGACACTAATTAAATCGGTACCTAAACCTTTCCATTTATACTGGAGTAACTTGTTCAGAACATCATGTAACGGACCTGGATCAGAATGCTGTCCCTCATACAGTGTAATGAGGTGCTGGATCATATACGTACCCACCAGTCGCTGCTCGGCTGGGGGCAGTTTCAGAAACATTTGTGCCACTATTTCGTCTGGAAAAGTGGTAGAATCAGTAATCCATCGGACTGCTGATCGGGCTAGTTCTTGTTCATGCATGGTACTAAGTTCACTATAACCGATACGTGATTTCAGAATGTGATCGGTAGCTTGAAATACTTGCTCGAGAGAACCTTGTTCTGGTGCTGGAGGAGGAAAAACTTTCTTGTGTTCTAGGCGTGAATGTCGGTCGGGAAGTCTAGTTCTACCTACATACGCTATTCTGGTGGGATTCTCGTCGTCTACCTCTTCAGTAGAAGAGTTGTCTTCTTTTTCGCTTACTTGTGCTGCTTTACGATTGTCGTGTAACCTTATTATTTCCTTACGAATTTTCTTGTACATACTCTCTATACTACTGAGTGTCTTGTGTCTACCCTCGGCTATATTATCACTCCACCTTGTCAGGACTTTCATTTCGGTCGGATCTTTAGTCGGACAATCTTGTTCCCTTATTAAACAATTAATTAGAAATTTTAATAGCATGAGCTGGGTCTCAGCTTTCCTTAGAGACATGATTTCGCCAATACTTTCTGGATCGTCTCCTGTACGGATGAAACGATATATTCTGTCTAGATCTTCTTTCATATTCGGTAGGGTGTCCAAATATTCGGTCACCCGTCTTACACGCAATGAATATATAACCATATTATCATCGCCTGGGACTGGATCATAACGGCATTCTGTAAGAGCTCGTTTGATATCTGCAACGGACTGATATTTGGGCGTACGCTGTAACGCACGTTCATGTAACTCGACTAACGTTACACGTTTGTGTGGCGGCGGGGTACCAGGAGGACCTCCCCCCGCGGCCCCTAAACTGGAATCGTCGACTGATACTCTTCGTGCTGGCAGAGTGACCGATGTAGCGGGAACTTGTACTATGGGCTGGACCGGGGGTACCGTAACAGGTGCTGCAACGGGTGCCCCGGTGGCTGGAGGAACAGGAATTACATTATTTACGGGAGCTGGCGGAACAGGATTTGCATATTCTGGGACTGTATCGTCCAAATAGGACGAGAGAAAAATATCAGCTGCGGTCGGTTTGTGACGTAGCTTAATCGGAACTAATGGCGGCGGAAAATTACATGGTGCTTCCGGGGTTGCTTTTGGCAAGCCCTCGGCAAGAAGAGGATACATACCCTTAATGAGGGCATTTCTCTGTCTGTCTGACTGTTCGGCTTTTACTCGTTCACCTATTTCGATTAATTCCCTTTCTTGGGCTCTTTCTGAGGATTCTCTACTTAATTCTGACTTTCTGATTTCTTTCTCTGTTCTTTTATGAGATTCTTTGCGCCATAACTCGATGGCATCTTTCTGGGACTGTCTTGATTTCTTTTTCCATAATACTTCTTCTACTCGCATGATGCACTCGGCATCCCATGTGCCTGATACAGGCCATCTATATTTCTCTTCTAATTCCTTGGTGTACTCTACCCATAAATCTAGATATAATATGGCACTTATGCCATGTTTATGATACATAAAATGACCTGGACTGTCCCTAGGCGGGACAGGAACTGCTTCCTCGAGCAGACCTTTTCTAGTTTTTAACTGACGTAACTTAGAGAACAGAGGCATGACTAGACTGGAGTCTAGAAACAATACAATACACAATAAACACAATAATAACTTTAAGAAAACAAATCACTCATACCACGACATTGAAAACACATGAAATAACATTTAAAAATAACGGTTCGGACAAAATACTACCTGGAATACTGAATACATTAATTTCTCGAGAACAGAACAGATCTTACTGGAATGACTAGATGCACTGCTAAAACAGTACGAAACTTACCGGTCTCATAAAGAGACACGTCAGGACCCGCATCCACCTAGGTGGACACTTCGTGTTGGATCTGTGTACCCAAACCCACGGACCAGAGACAAATTAATTGACCCTGTCTAGATACTACCCCAGCAACGGTACTCACCGGGCAGCAAGAACGGAAGGCCTCGGACTGGACTGGACTGCTACGACGACGGACGGACGAACTTCGGACTTCAGTTACAGGTGGGCCTCCGGATACCTCGGACCTTGGACTCTCGGTTTGGGCTCTGGTCGGGACTCGCCGCGTTCCTCCACCGCCTCGTCTGGATGCTGGACCGCAACCTCCGTCTCCTCCGTGGGCCTGAGGGATACTTGAAGCAGAAATATCTGCACGTGCACGGTATGGTTCCGTCACGGCTGCAGAGGATCAGGGGGCCTGCGTGGCTTCTCCGGCGCGTGGGGAAAGGGCAAGTCCCTGTTCGGGCGCCATTATGTGTTAAATAAATAATTAATTACCGGTTCTATTTTTGACTGGATACAATATAAACAGATAGCTCAATAAATAAGAGTCAAGATTCGAGGTAGCTGGAGTTGACAGGCTTTAATTAAGCATAAAGGACTGGAACAGGACAGCCTGTACGGGAATGGGATGGCAGGGCCCGGCAGCTGCCGGGGCAGGATCTGGGAATGGCTAGCAAACTTTAATAACAGTGCACAATATTTATAGTTAAACAAATACATTGTATTCAATACAGTAGGCGTAGCAGTAGGCGGAGTTTGTAGCAGTCGCGAAAGATAAGGCATAAAGTGGGTGTAACAAGAGGTGTGTACAGGGCGTATACATAGACATGTGATGCAAACGTAACAGAATATGTCATAAACGGGGCGGAAACATGGAGGGGGCTACCTGAGCAGCTGGGACCTTTAACCTAGTGGTGCGCGCAAACTGACAATGAAGTGTTACTAGGGAGAACTGGGGGGCTATGACTTCTGTGCTAGAAGAGGAGACGAAAGTCTGGAGTGTCAGAGCGACATGTACCTAAAGCCTATCTAGTATCTAGTGTTTAGAGAACATGTTGATAGAATCCAAAAGTTATCAGGGCAAAGGCTAACAGACACTAAGACTGGGGCATGCATTATTCTACATGTAGTGCGTGTGCGAGGAGTATTCTATGAATATTAATACAGTATTTCTCTTACATGGAGACATAAAGGCTAGACCATGACGGAAACTATTGATGCGATTCAGTAGCTTAGGAATGCAGAGAAGGAGGGCTGGACTGATAACTAGAAACATAACATACTCTTGGCAGACTGGGAGGCAGAGCCAGGCCGGGCCGGGCACTGCGAGGCATGAAGTAAGTGAAGGGTCAGGGATACAGGTGGGGGCTGTATCGCTCCTCGGAGAGGGTTCAGGAGACAGGAGCTGAATCTGAGTCCGGGCCCTTTTGAGGCCTAGAAACGGGGATAATTCAATGAATTAACGTGCACACTGAAAAACGTGGCAACGTAGCTTTACATAGGCCTAATATTCGTTGTTTTTACGAAAACTGGAAACTGGCATACTAGAGATGGACACAACTGTAATTGCGTCTTTAATCGATCAGAGGGGAATACATGCATATCGATCATGCACATATAACATAACATGGGGAACACGTAGGCACATATAACATGGCAAAATTTACTTTTCCACAGAACCCCTTGCCTGAGACACCTTACACTGGATTTGCATGGTGGGCAATGCACTTGAAATCTCCTGTTCTTAAGAAAGGATCCCAGCCACTCATGAGCAGGTCCGGTTATTCCCTTTTCACTCAGTCGGTCCAGTAGTACGGGATGTGATACGGTGTCAAACGCCGCACTTAAGTCCAATAGGACCAGTGCGGCCGTGTGACCTTCATCCGCCTTGCTCCGCAGCAATTCTGTTGATAGGAGGAGGGCGGTCTCAGTCGAGTGTTTAGCTCTGAAACCCGATTGAGACGTGTGCAGGAGCAAGTTTTCCTCCATGAAGCTTACCAGCTGTCGGTTAGCCAGTTTTTCTACTACCTTCGCACAGTAGGGGAGAAGGGAGATTGGTCTTAGGTTGTCTAATTGCGCTATGCTTATGTGGGCTTTCTTTTTTATTGGGACGACTTGGGCCAGTTTCCAGCTCTCCGGAACTAGACATTCATAGAAGGAAAGCGAGGCCATATTGCCTATATGCTTCGCCACCTGGGGAAGATGACTACGAAGAATTCTCGCTGGTACCGCATCTAGGGGAGAGCCCGAGTGAATGTCCGATAGGATGTTGATAAACTCCTCAGTTTGGGGAACCACAAATTTCCTAAGTTCTTTTCTGCCCTTATTACCGTAATTAGGGTCGGGCAAATTAGTAGCATCTGAATTAGTCTGAAACGAAGCATAGATCTTTTCTACCTTCCCTATAAAGAAGTCTGCGATCTCGTTGCATGACTCGGTCGTGGGTGGGACTTCCCCTGAACTCGCGGGAGGGGCGGAGAGTTCCTTCAGGATCATAAAGAGCTCTTTCGATGTATTCTCTGCACAGCCTATCCTGTTGTTATAGTACTCTCTTTTAGATTTCCTGATCTGGCTGTGGTAGACTCTAAGTTCGCTCTTATAGACTTCGCGTAGTGAGGGGGCGTAATCCACTCTCCATCTACGCTCCCAGGTTTTACATTTAGTTTTTGCGGCGCGTAGCTCAGCGGTGAACCACGGAGCGGATTTCGTGCTCCGTGCCATGGGTTTGTGAGTCCACGGGGCTACATTGTCCAGCGCACCTTGAACCCATTCTTCATACATCTTGTACGCCTCCACCAAATTGTCGCTAAGCTTTGGGGGGTCCTGTTCTAGGGCTTGACTGAAGGCATCGTGACTGAATTTCCTCCAGTCCCTGCGTCTAATAACGGGAGGTTTCTGTAAGGGCCCCCTGTTGTGTGTTTGTAGAGTGTGTTGTTCACAGGCGGCCGGGGACTGTGTGTGGGTGGGCATAGGGGACAGCAGAGAGGCAGCGTGTGTGTGTCTGAATGTCTGTCTGTGGTCATTTTGTGTGTGTGTGTGGAGGTTGTATGTGTGTGTTTGTGTGTAGACAGAGGGTACTGCGCAGAGGCACTGTATTTCTGTCTGCAGACGGTTTGTGTGTGTGGGGGAACAGCACAGAGGCACTGTATGTCTGTCTGTCTGTCTGTCTGCGGACGGTTTGTGTGTGGGGGGGCAGCACAGAGGTACTGTATGTCTGTCTGTCTGCAGACGGTTTGTGTGTGTGGGGGGACAGCACAGAGGCACTGTATGTCAGTCTGTCTGTCTGCGGACGGTTTGTGTGTGTGTGTAGACAGAGGGTACTGCGCAGAGGCACTATATGTCTGTCTGTCTGCGGGCGGTTTGTGTGTGTGTGTGTGTGTGTGGTCACAGGGTACAGCGCAGAGGCACTGTGTGTCTGTCTGTCTGTCTGCGGGCGGTTTGTGTGTGTGTGTGTGTGTGTGTGTGGACAGAGGGTACAGCGCAGAGGCACTGTGTGTCTGTCTGTCTGTCTGTCTGCGGGCGGTTTGTGTGTGTGCTCAGCAGTCGCCCACGCGCTGTTAGCAACAGTTGCTGTGGAGAGGGCAGTGCACAACAGCGCAGCACACACGGGTGCCGAGCCCAGCAGGAGGAGGGAAGTCCAAAGACAGACGGACACCGGGAGTGACGGGCGAGAGGGACTGCAGGTGAGTGAGGCTGGGAGGGGTGAGTGACAGACTGCAGGTGAGTGAGGCTGAGAGGGGCGAGTGACAGACTGCAGGTGAGTGACAGACTGCAGGGGAGTGAGGCTGGGAGGCCGTGAGTGACAGACTGCAGGGGAGTGAGGGGAGGGGTGAGTGACAGACTGCAGGGGAGTGAGGCTGGGAGGCCGTGAGTGACAGACTGCAGGGGAGTGAGGCTGGGGGGCTGTGAGGGACAGACTGCAGGGGAGCGAGGGGAGGGGTGAGTGACAGACCGCAGGGGAGTGAGGCTGGGGGGCTGTGAGTGACAGACTGCAGGTGAGTGACAGACTGCAGGGGAGTGACAGACTGCAGGGGAGTGAGGCTGGGAGGCCATGAGTGACAGACTGCAGGTGAGTGACAGACTGCAGGGGAGTGAGGCTGGGAGGCCGTGAGTGACAGACTGCATGTGAGTGAGGCTGGGAGGCCGTGAGTGACAGACTGCAGGTGAGTGAGTCTGGAGGCGGTGAGTGACAGTCAGACCGCAGGTGAGTGAGGCTGGGAAGCCGTGAGTGAGAGACTGCAGGGGGGTGAGTATCGCTAATGAGTGAGTGAGTGCAGGGGAGTGAGGTGAGCTGATGGGCGACAAACAAGGCATGTGTGGTCGGTTCGCCCTGAAGCAAAGTCTGCGGCAAACATTTAAAGTTGACTTTACAAAAACGGCCTCTTCGACATCTGTAACACTAAAGTGTTTGAGATCTGAGTGCGAGGAAGTCTTTCTGTTCGTTTAAAAACAATCTATTTTTGTATTCAGCGTCCAGCGCTGTAACTGACATTCCCAGCTTGGCGCAGACTGAGCTGAGACCGGGGAGGCGCGGCGACGTGCCCAAGATCACACATTGTAATCCGAGAGATCAATTTACATCTCTCTTGACACCACTTACTATGACAGAATCTAACACAGGGGTGCCTGTCTAATGCTGAGAATAGACTTGAGACGGTCTAACACAGGGGTGCCTGTCTATTGCTGAGAATAGACTTGAGACGCTCTAACACAGGGGTGCCTGTCTAATGCTCAGAAGAGACTTGAGACGCTCTAACACAGGGGTGCCTGTCTAATGCTGAGAATAGACTTGAGACGGTCTAACACAGGGGTGCCTGTCTATTGCTGAGAAGAGACTTGAGACGGTCTAACACAGGGGTGCCTGTCTAACGCTCTAGCACAGGGGTGCCTGTCTAACGCTCTAGCACAGGGGTGCCTGTTTAATGCTGAGAAGACACTGTCCTGAGACAGTCTAATACGAGGTGCCTGTCTAATGCTGAGATGACACGTGAGGCACTCTAACCCAGGGTGCATGTCTAATACAGAGAAGACATTTGGGGGACACTTGGGCAGAGGTGCCTGTCTTATGCTGAGAGAACAAAACAGACACTCCAACAGAGGGGTGACTGAGACACTCTAACATGGGGGTGCCTGTCTAATGCCGACACCGTCTACAGACAGCACCAGCATTTACCATGGTTGCCCAGTATGCCAAGATCTGCCTCTGTTAGGCCAGTGCCAGCATTTTGCCGCGGGTGCTGCTGTGAGCCAAGAATTACCACCAGTATGCCAGGGCAGACGGCAGGCTCGCAAGCATAGCACCGTATACACACTCACAAACACTCACTCACACTCATACTCGCTGAGTAAAGAGGTTGTGAGGAGGCACACCGGCTGTGTTCTACGAAAAGGTGGCTCACGGTCAGTGTGCCCCCCCATAAATCGACCCCTGCAAGGGGGAAAGTCTCTCTTGGGCCCCTCAGATATTCCCCCACAGGCAGGTGGAGTGACTCACTGCACCCACCGACAGGGGGCTCTATGCCCACCCTTTGAAGTGCAGAACGAGTGCTGCCTGCTTCAGAGAGCCGCTCCACCGTTCACTGCCCCCGAGGTGGCTGTGCCCCCCCCGGCTGGCCTTGAACCACCATCGACTCACATCACCCCCCACCTGAGAGACCTGCACTGGCTCCCGGTCAACAAGAGGATCACCTTCAAGCTCCTCACCCACGCTCACAAGGCACTACACAACACCGGACCAACGTACCTCAACGAACGACTCACCTTCTACACCCCGAACCGCCAGCTCCGCTCCGCAGACCACTCCCTCGTCACCGTCGCCCACATCTGAAGAGCGACCGCCGGTGGCAGATCATTCTCCCACCTCGCCGCCAAGACCTGGAACACCCTCCCACTCAGCCTACACCAGACCCAAGACCTGCTAACCTTCAGGAGGATGCTCAAGACCTGGCTGTTCGAGCAGTAGCAGCACCCCAGCGCCTTGAGACCCTCACAGGTACATAGTGCGCTTTACAAATGATTGATTGATTGATTGATTGATTGATTGACTCTACCAGGGCCCTCTCCCGAGTCTGCACTTGGCGCACCAAGTGTGAGCAACTTTGATGCTCCAGTCTTCCTTACCATAATAAATACTAGACAACTATTATTCACTATTAAGAGAAACCAAGGAGGAAGGTGCCTTGACGCCCATAATGATGAGCCGCCACTGTCTTGTTGGCACTGATTTTGCCATTTCTGAGGCCGGGGTCTCAAAGGCAGTGCCAGGAGTTGCTAGGGGTTCACCAGGGGTCTCAGCTGCAAGCCCCAGTGACCCCCAAATGATGTCTGTTTGAGAAACTTGAGACACTCAAATGAAGGAGTCTCTAAGGGAGGGGCACCACTTCAGACATGGCCATATGCAAATGGTTTGACCGAACCTTTGAAGAGTGAGGACTTCGACCTTACTGAGGGAGGTGTTGACAAATGGTCTAACTGAGATGGATAGGAGAGCATAATATCGATACTGCAGATGGATGCAAGATATGACGGCAGAGCCTTGTTTGCCCAAAGTCCTGATGATGCCTAAGATGTTGAAAGGCTGAAACGCGTCGACTGTTGTTCGGAAGACACTTTACAAAAGAATTTTTGTTGAACATATGAAATAATATTGTGAGGAGCTCAAATACAAGGAAAGGTTAAAAAAGGATTATACCTTTGGATGCTCCCTCGAATTTGGTTTTGGTGACCTCGTTATAAGGAATGTTCTTTTGTAAAAATGTAAAACATCCTTTTTTGATACTATTTTAGGCAAAGAACCCTAAAAAAGGTTCAAGGATTCTTTATATTTTTTTGTACATAGTAAATGTGTTTGTATATTGTATATATGTGTGTATATATATGTTGAAGTTGTGTGTATATATATATATATATATATATATGTAAAAAATAGACTATTAACATAAAAAAAGAAAATAGAATCAACCTTTTGAGAAATACATGGTTTATTAAATGAAGTATATAAACCAACTACTTGATCTTTTTAGATTGTCTTGATCTTTGTTGATTTTTTGAATTTGGTGGATTGCAAGTTAGTCGAATGAGAGTAAAAAACTCATGATTCATTTTCTACAAAAGTAATTGTATTGTGGAAGAGATAATTAATGGTATCTGTTCCTATAAAATATTTGTAAATGCTCCATAGGCATCACCTTTATTATCTTTGTATTGTTCACCCAGATGCCTGTTGGTTAATTGGGTTCCCCCCTTTAATATTGAGTGCTTGACGAAACTCTGACAGGGAAGGCCTGGACAATAGGCTTCCTGTCACAGGGAGGTGTGACCACCTCCCAGACAGGCCTAAGTGTATTGGGGCTGGGTGGGTGCACTCTGAGAGTGCTTTGAAGTCTGCACTGGGGGCACATTTGGTGCCCTTGTGCATAGCCCAGTTCAAACCAGTTGCAGGGGCCACCCGTCCCTGCTCTGGCGTGAAACTGGACAAAGGAAATGGGTTTAGCCACCCCTCTTTCCAGACCCTCCCATAGGTGGTTCCCCAGAGCAAGTCCAACCCCTTCCTTGGGTATAAGAAAGGAACCCCTGACTACAGGACTTTAGATTAGACCGGGACGAAACTCTGCTACAGATATCCTGGAACTTTGATGATCTACCCGACTAGATGACTGAAGAATCTCCCTTGGAGTAAAGGAGTTACTTCCCTGTTCAAACAGGCACCAAAGACGCATCTGACTGGTCTGCATCTCCGAAGCTCCCAATGGACTCCGAAGTAATTGCAGCCCAAGAGGTGGATTTCCAGACTTCTCTAAGGACGACCTGAGTCCCCATCAAAGCTGAGACCCGCAGCCCTCGTGAGTACCGTGGAACCGGAACCCCTGGACACCGTGCACATTTGCAAGTGCAGCAGCTTCTCGACGATCTTTGAGGCTGTGCATTGGGTTACTTGTAGCCTAGACCCCGAGCACTTTTTCTACAAAACATTGCTGGCCTACACTCCACGAGTGTTCCATGAGCCGTCCCTTTGTGTTTTCACTCGAGGTACCTTTGCAATCCCTGGTCTGTTGACTGGCGAGTCCCTGAGAAGGAAACTTTAACTTTCAATCGGGTTCCCTGGTTGCTCCAGATGTGCCCTGACTCTCCTCCAAAGGGTGAGTCCCTCAGACCTTGCTGGTCTGCACCAAAGCCTTTCTTCACTTTTTGCATGGGTTGCTGTTGCCAAGGCTTGTTGGGTCCAATCCGGTCACCGACGCTGCAGCACTCAACATCCCTTGTGGAACAGCTTGAATCCAGATCCTGGTTGTTGTCAACACCTCCTGGTCCTCGTGGCTGCAGAGTCAAGCTTCTCCTCTTCAACCTGAAATCACCCGACATCGGTGGGCATTCGTCTATCGTGCTCCTGGTCACTGGCAAGTGACCCAGACTCTGTCCCCTCTGCTTTCAGGTTCCTCACATCTATGATCCAGGCTTGGATCACACCGGACACTTTCCACTTCGACGGCAGCAGCACTTTGCAGCAGATCGCCATTGAAATCAACGACGATTCTCGACACCAAAAGACACCCATGCACCTGGCCTCCCTGGTTGAGGTAACGAGTACTCCGGTGCTCCTGTGGGTGTTGGCCCTAGAACCCCTTAAGTCTAAAGGGGTTTGCTCAAAGTCCTCTCCTAAGTGTATTTAATCTTTAGATTTCCAACCGTGACTTTCCCAATCGAAGCTAACGAAGCTTGCGGCTGTGTTCTCACACTGCACATGCCCCCCGTGGGTCCCTTGTGTCACTACCTTGGGTGGTTCCTTGGGGTCCCAGCGATTCTACGTGCTCTAGGCCATGTGTCTAGTCAAGTTTTGGTTCTTATACTAGTTTCTTAATATATGGTTTGGTACGCCCCGAGGGCTCAACGTATATTGTGCTAATTTACTGTGTGCTATTAAGTCTAACTTATGTACTTTTTCCTCTAGCCTCATAAAGAGACTAGTAGAGAGTGTTTAGTAATAAATACATATATTTTATATATATACCTGGTGTGGTTCTCCTTTCATTTGGTCATTCAAGAGATTATAGACAGGTAAAGCAAGCTGCTTTACATTACTTCAAGCGATACCAAAGGGGATGATGGACGGAGCGTTTGAACAAATCAAACACTCACCTCCAGTCAACTGATCTGGGTTTAACCCATCACCATTCTTTAGCTCACTCCACCACCCCAGTTCAGACATGGCTATATGCAAATCAGTCTGACCCTGTGCCTCGTGGGAACAGTCCAGCCCGAACTGCCAAGCCATGTCTTCCCTGGACCGGAAACAAGCTTCCTGGGACCGGTTTCGGATTCATAATCCTCATCAGCCAGGCTATCTTGAATCCAGTGGCCAAGTGAACAAGGGACTCACGTCTGAGCATACCCTGCCACACTTAGGGCGAACAAAGCGATACAAAAGGGGATGATGGACGGAGCGTTTGAGCAAATCAAACACTCACCCCCTGGTGACTGGTGATTGGGTCCGTCCACTCTCCACCCATATTTTTCATTGGTTGTGTTGTTGTCCTTTGTAAATGCTGGCTTCTGATTCCTTACTCGCCTTGTTAGTCCCTCCTTAGTACAGCCTTGTCTTCATTTGAAACCTCCCATGGTGACTGGCCATTTTACTGTTGCGGCACAGTATATTTTAATTCGTCTTTAAGCACTATTTTCTTTAATGGGTTTTGTCCTACTGCAGTCCCAACATGCTTTCCTTACATTCCAAGCATGCTTTCACCTTCAAAGCAGCTGGGACAATGTTGGGCACTTGTTTGCAACGAGTTTGAGCTATTGGCATTGTAAATATTTTTTTTATTGTGAAAGCCCCCATGCCGCACTTTCACGTGCATGAAGACCGTGTCCCTTTCTTAAGACGAGCCCTGTCTAAGGAAAGGTGCATTGCCGCTATTATAGTGTAACCTCAGGATGGGGACTTTTGCAAAAAAAAAGTTTTGGGACGAACAGATGCTTTTTTTTGTAAAAGCCACCATGCCCCGGGTTCACTTTAATAGCGGCCATGCACCTTTTGTGAGACACTGCTTTTTTAAAGAAAGGGATGCCATCTTCATGCACGTGAAAGTGTGTCATGGGTGTGGCATGGGGGCTTTAACAACAAAAAAGTACATGAAATGCCATTGGTCTTGCATGTGTGAGAGTTTAAGCTGTTGGCATTTACAGTGCCAATAGCTCAAACTCTGGTAAATGTGAGACCTATTATAGCATTGCAAATGCTTGTTCCTCTTTCCATGAGTACAATGAAAACACAACAATTGATTGTTTTTGTGCAGGAATGTGCCCCTTCCTGCACAAAAACAATCCTGCTTGCCACAGAGGCACTCTTGCACCATGGTACATGGGTGCCTGCGTTGCCGCAAGGCTGCTCAAATGGCGCTACCACAGGGGGAAAGGCCAGTAATGCACCGTATTGGATACATATAGTGCTTTCCGGCCCTTTCACATTGGCGTAGAGCAGCGCAGCAAGAAGGCTCGCAGCGCCGCCCTGCGCTAATTTCCCATAAATGAGGCCCTGAGTCCTATGAACATCCGACCTTTGGGCAGGATCATGTCTGAGAATCCTTTATGTTGTGTGTGCGGGGGGTGATGAGGAGGGGGAGGGGGCAGGGCTACAATACTCATTAAGGAACATGTATCTTTCTAAAGTTTCAAGACATTAGAGGCGCAACAGAAAGGTAACTCCATGCACAGAGACCTCCGCACACAGCTTTTACTCCTCCGCTTCGACGTAAATCTCACCGCGATGCAATTTGGAAGCAATGAGAGCAGATTTACTAGTAGTAGGAATACATGTCCTGCCACTTATACTAGAGGGTGGGGACACGTGTGACTCAAAATACTACTGTGAAGTTACTACTAGTAACTTTACGGACTTAATTTAGGCCTAGAATCGGCCATGTGAAGGTCTACATAGCTGAGGTGGTCTCGGCCTTCACCGCCAGGAGTTGTGAAAAGTGCTGCATGAAAACCAGGGGTGGAGGCATTACCTGCGAGTAACGACAATATTTACTTTAAAACCATCAGAGGTGGAGGCACTAGACACATTCCACACCAGGGCTCTGCTCTCTTCTCCTTGTAGACTAGTGCCTAGAGCTGCTGACTTAGAACCGGGGCGCTAGGTGGACAAACATTAGGAATACTGATTTTCAAACTGCGATTCTCTGCGGATCACAATTAGGAAATCAGTATTCCTAATGTATACATCTCTTTTGAGTTTCATTAGCGATTCCCAGTGGGGCTAAAACAGATCTACCTCATAAATATTAATGAGTTAGGTTGCAATTTGTGACCCATTAGGAATCACAGTCATCACAGGAATTGTGGCCTGCTGGGGTCCCTTGCTCGCTGCACCACTGGATTTAAGCAAGCCTGGCTGAGGAGGGGTGTTACCTCAAAACCTCTCCCAGGATGCTTGATTCCGGTCCAGGGAAGGCATGGCCTGGCAGTTCGGGCTGGACTGTTCCCATGAGGAGCAGGGTCAAGACTGGTTTGCGTATGGCTGGGTCCAAACTGGGGGGGAATAGTGAGCAAAAGAATGATGGATTTAACCCAGATATTTGATTTATTCAGCATTCCGTCCATCATCTGTTGCTGCAGCACTTTTCGCCCTTAGTTGGCACGGTTAGCCAGCCGCGCTGAGAACCCTACTGTTCCACCCCTGCACCCTATGATGGAGAGAAGATGTCAAAGCTGTCACCTGGTGATGCGAGTGGTCACCATAGAGAGATGAGTTGTTATGGGGTCTAGCGGCAGTGTCTTCTGGTGAGGGGAAGGACAGTCTAGGGGAAGAACCAGGCTCTGTGCGGGTGTGTGGATCTTACAAAGGAGGAAGGTTCAGAGGGCATAAGCCGCACATGCTCTGGTTGTGGTACGGGGTCCTGCGGAAAAGAGAGGGATGCCTCTGAGCATACAAGCAAAGCATCGTCTGATAGTGGTAAACTCTTGAGAATGAGTACTTGAAGTACCACCTGATGGTCAGATGAGTATTCTTTCATACAAGACAATCTTTGTTCCCTGCAGAAAACAAAGCTCATTCTCTCACACATGAAAGTGGTTTATGGGTTGAAGTCGAGGTGTTCTCACAGGTTAAGTGGTTAGAGACATGCTTTTTGAAGGCAGTAACAAGTTGGGCATGAACATGTAAGGCTACTTTGCTGAGGTCACCATTGATTTTGCCTTTGATATTTTACAGGTTTTTCCAGCGGCCATGGAGCCGCTCTACGCTTCCCTGCGAAGCGAGATCCGAACCTTTGAGGAACATGTCCACAGCTGTCAAGCCAAGTTTGACCTCCAGACTCTGTACAACTTGCTTGTGCTACTGACAGAAACCTCCACAAGGGAAGTGGACAGCATGGAGCAGCTGGTGAAGCTTGCAGAGAGTACGAAGGACGTGCCTAGAAGCGATGGGATAAAGACCACCTTTAAGAACGGCACGTCTAACATTCAAGGCTACGTCTCCTGGTTCATGTCGTATGTGGGCTACCTGAGGTCTATGAAGGAGATGTTTGATAACAAGATTGTGTTTCCGCTCTGCGAGAACCTCTATGTCAATGAGGACATGGAGTCCATTGACGCACCTGCCCTTTCTCTAAGCGAGTCCCTGAATTCCAGGAGCTCATCCGAATCGGGGCTGTTTGACATGAAGAGACCTCATTCCATGACGTCCATCACCGAGACCGCCAAGGAGCTGTTCCACCACAGGAGGAAGTGGGCCCTGCTGCTCAAGGGCGGGACCATCAGTGAGAAAAGCTTCACCTACGAGAGCCTGCTGGACATCCACGCTTTTGGGAACGTTGCTTCATTCGCCAAAGTCCTCAGGCTGGTCCCAGATATTTTCTACAAGAGCCTCACCACCGCCAGCCTCGCGAGGCAATGGATCGACCTGCACGAGCGCCGCAGCCAGTCCATCCAACGATTGTCCAAACACGTCCAGGGAAGCGGTCAGTCTGAAGTTAGTACAGAGCAGCGACCTGGAAGCCGTCCTCGTCCTTCAAAGGGAAGTCCAACGACCCTCTCTGGGTCTCGCTTGAACTCCTTCGTAAATGGCGACCCCAGCAGTGAGGCTGATGGGTGGTCGGACAGTATTGGTGACCTCCGGGCCAAGTTAAGAGAGAGGCGCGAGGAGTTGATGTTCCTCCTCTGGAGGGCGGAGAGAGCAGAGGCTCTGGAAATGCAGGTTCAAGAGACAAATCAAAGGGTTGTCAGCTTGGAGCAGCAGCTGGAGGATAAGAGGAAGGCCTTGGACAATCTCCAGCAGAGACTAGAGCAAGAAGGCAAGGACACTGCACAGGCAAAGACCATCAACAGCCACGGCCAGGAGCTGCTGCGGCTCATCGACACCCTGGACCGGCAACTTAAGCTGGAGCGCTTTCAGAAGAAGATCCTGCAAAGCGATTGGCTGTTGGAGCTTGCTGTCCGTCCATCTCTCATCCGACAAATTGACACGGTAACTCAAATGCTCGTGAAGGTTTACAGCCATGATGGAAAATGTGTGTATTGGGACAAAGAAGGCAAAATCCAGAAATACTCTACTACTGCTATTTCTGGTACCAGAATGATCACAACCAGTAACAGTAATATTTCTAGTAACAGAAGAGGTAGTAGTAATACACCAAGTACTAACACTACTGCTAGTTCTCCTCATGGAAGTCACCTGTTAGTGGTACATCAGCCATTCATGAGAGGTAGAAATTAGATATTAGTGAAATAAGGTCATCAGATGTTCATGAGATCAAGGCATCAAACATTCATGAGAGCAGGACATGAGAAATTCATAAGCTCAAGAGATTAGATATTCTTGAGATATTCATGAGCTCAGGACATTAGGTATTTACTGGATCAAGACGTTAGATATTCGTGAAATGAGGATGTTAGATATTCATGAGATCAGGACATTTAATAATCATGAGATGATGACATCAAATATTCATGAGATCAGGACATCAGCTATTAATGAGAGGTAGAAATTAGATGTTCATTATAACAGGACATTAGATATTCATGAGATCAGGACATTAGATATTCATGATATCAGGAGATGAGATTTTCCTGAGATCAAGAGATGAGATATTCATGAGACCAGGACATTAAGTACTCGTGAGATGAAGACATCAGATATTCATTAGATCAGGACATCAGATATTCATGAGAGGTAGACATTAGATATTCATTACCAGGACATTAAATATTCATGAGATCAAGACATCAAATATTTATGAGAGCAGGGCATGAGATCTTCATGAGATCAGGACATAAGATATTCATGAGATCAAGAGCTGACACATTCATGAGATCAGTAAATTAGGTATTCACAGATTCAAGACATTAGATATTCATGATGTATGGATGTTAGATATTTATGAGATCAGGGCATTAGATATTCATGAGATCAAGACGTCACAAATTCATGAGAGCAGGACATGGGATATTCATGAGATCAGGACATGAGATATTCATGAGATCAAGAGATTAGCTACTCGTGAGATCAAGGAATTAGGTATTCACTTAGGTATTCACTGGATCACGATGTTAGATATTCATGAGATTAGGACGTTAGATATTTAAGAGATCAGGACAAGAGATATTCATGAGATCAAGATCAAGACATCAAACATTTATGAGAGCAGGACATGAGATATTCATGAGATCAGGACTTTAAATATTCATGAGATCAAGAGATGAGCTATTCATGAGATTAAGAGATGAGATATTCATGATATTATGAATTCATGGGATCAATATGTTTGATATTTGTGAGATGCGGACGTTAGATATTCATGAGATGAAGACATCAGATATTCATGAAATCAGGACATCAGCTATTCATGAGAGGAAGACATTAGAAATCCATAATATCAGAACATTAGATATTCATGAGATCAAGACATAAAATATTCCTGAGAGCAGGACATGAGATATTCATGAGATCAGGACATGAGATATTCATGAGATCATGACATTATGTGTTCATGGGATCAATACATTTGATATTTGGGAGATGAGTACGTTAGATATTCATGATATGAAGACATCAGATATTCATAAGATCAGGACATTAGATATTCATGAGATCAAGACAGAAGATATTCATGAGAGCAGGACATCAGATATTAGTGAGAGTTAGACATTAAATATTCATGAGATATTAGATATCCCATTTTTTGCATGCGATTGATGCAATGTGTGCAATTTTCTTCAATGTCGTCCAGGTTCCTTGTGCTTCAAACAGACTGAGGCTTCATGCGACACACTCATGTATCAATTTGGTGCAGAATAAGCCACTAAGCATAACATAACACACCGTGATACAAACCCTCTTATGATCATGAACTTTTGACCGAAATATTGCGAATGCTGCAACTTGTTGTTCTTCTAAACAAACACTGCCACAAATCAAGCACAGGAAAAGCCCAGGTTTTATTGTCACCTGGAGCGAAACGCACCAGGTGAAGCTTTAGTGCAGCTTTCACTGCACCTTTCCCAGCAGAAATGTCTTTAGTGTGTATTTTCTGTTCTCCTCAGATATCACTTGTTGGCCTAGGCGGAATTGTAATTACGCAGTGTAATTCATGCAGTTTAGAAATTTAGCTGTATGTTAGTTACTTGAAATTCCTGAATTCCCCCCACATTGCTTCATTACACCACACTATCTCGACATTTATATCGTGGGGGTCATGCACGTGACCAGATCTCGAGTTGGGTCGTTCAAAGAGCCTGTGTTTTGGGCGGTATGTTTAGTGTGTGAAATGCATCCTTGCATATAAATGGATCTGAGGATAGAATATATAATACTAAATACAAAATAATACTAAATGCGAGATTTCTTTTTGCCTAATTACAATTAAATTTCCCGAATGTTTGCAAAATTACACAAAAGCATATTACGCTCACCCCTCCCCCAGCAATAAGAACCAGGGGCCAGATTCACAGAACGAACTTAAGACAAAATCCTAAACTTACTACCATTTTGGTATTCACAGAATGCACTTAACAATTTTGGTATTCACAGAAGGCACTTACTCATTTCACAGAAGTTAGGTGCCTAACTTTAGGATTCCTAAATGCCTTCTGTGAATACCGAAAGTCTTAAAGTTAGGATTTTTCTCAGTTTAGGAGTAGTAAAGTTAGACTTTAGGACTGGTATGGGAGGGGCCCTGTGAGGCTATGGGGAGGGAACTGAGGTGAGGGGTCCATGATTGGTTAGGGGGGAGGCAGGATAGAGGATAGTGGGAGAAAGGAAGGGTGGAGAGATGGGGAGAGGTGCAGGGGAGGGGGGCATGGAGGAGCAGGGCATGGGGGGCAGGGAGTGGTAGTGGTGGGGGGATGAGGAGGACGGGGCCCTCTTGCCTCTCTTCTCCACCAAACCTCCCTCTCCCCAACCCCTCCCCTCCTTCTCCCTCCCCCACCCCCCCCGCCCCGGGACGCACCGTTCTACCACTGGGCGAGGCCCCCCCACCATTGGAGCCAGCAGATGAGGATTCTGACCCCCTCAACACGCTCTCCTTTCATTTCCTCTTCTTCTTTATCTCTTCATGGTACCTCCATCCACCCCCCAGCACCCAATGGATAAGCCACTGCCAACAGGTCAAGGAGGAAACCCTCCCCCTCCCTGCTCTGCGCCACACCTTTGACACCTGCCCACATGCTGCCTTCCAGCTGGCTTTGTGCGCCTTAACTACTTTCGGGTCTCGCCCTCCCCACTTTGTCTGACTCCCTGAGGCGATGTCCCGTACCCCATACCCCACTTTGTGCAACTCCCTGAGGCGCTGTCCCTAACCCCACTTTGTACGACTCCCTGAGGCGCTGTCCCGTACCCCACTTTGTACGACTCCCTGAGGAGCTGTTCCGTACCTGACTTTGTACGACTCCCTGAGGCGCTGTCTCGAACCCCACTTTGTACGACTCCCTGAGGAGCTGTCCCTTACTCCACTTTGTACGACTCCCTGAGGAGCTGTTCCGTACCTGACTTTGTACGACTCCCTGAGGCGCTGTCTCGTACCCCACTTTGTACGACTCCCTGAGGAGCTGTCCCTTACTCCACTTTGTACGACTCCCTGAGGTGCTGTTCCGTACCCCACTTTGTACGACTCCCCAAGGCGCTGTCCCGTACCCCACTTTGTACGACTCCCTGAGAAGCTGTCCCGTACCCCACTTTGTACAACTCCCTGAGGTGCTGTCCCAAACCCCACTTTGTACGACTCCCTGAGGCGCTGTCCCGTACCCCACTTTGTACGACTCCCTGAGGAGCTGTTCCGTACCTGACTTTGTACGACTCCCTGAGGCGCTGTCTCTAACGTCACTTTGTACAACTCCCTGAGGAGCTGTCCCTTACTCCACTTTGTACGACTCCCTGAGGCGCTGTTCCGTACCCCACTTTTTACGACTCCCCAAGGCGCTGTCCCGTACCCCACTTTGTACGACTCCCTGAGGCACTGTCCCGTACCCCACTTTGTATGACTCCCTGAGGCATTGTCCCTAACCCCACTTTGTACAACTCCCTGAGGCGCTGTCCCGTACCCCACTTTGTACGACTCCCTGAGGCATTGTCCCGTACCCCACTTTGTATGACTCCCTGAGGCACTGTCCCGTACCCCACTTTGTATGACTCCCTGAGGCATTGTCCCTAACCCCACTTTGTACAACTCCCTGAGGCGCTGTCCCGTACCCCACTTTGTACGACTCCCTGAGGCGCTGTCCCGTACCCCACTTTGTACGACTCCCTGAGGCACTGTCCCATACCCCACTTTGTATGACTTCCTGAGGTGCTGTCCCGTACCCCACTTTGTACGACTCCCTGAGGCGCTGTCCCGTACCCCACTTTGTATGACTCCCTGAGGCATTGTCCCGTACCCCACTTTGTATGACTCCCTGAGGTGCTGTCCCGTACCCCACTTTGTACGACTCCCTGAAGCGCTGTCCCGTACCCCACTTTGTACGAATCCCTGCGGCACTATCCCGTACCCCACTTTGTATGACTACCTGAGGCGCTGTCCCGTACCCCACTTTGTACGACTCCCTGAGGCGCTGTCTCGTACCCCACTTTGTATGACTCCCTGGGGCATTGTCCCGTACCCCACTTTGTATGACTCCCTGAGGTGCTGTCCCATACCCCACTTTGTACGACTCCCTGAGGCGCTGTCCCGTACCCCACTTTGTATGACTCCCTGAGGCGCTGTCCCGTACCCCACTTTGTATGACTCCCTGAGGTGCTGTCCCATACCCCACTTTGTACGACTCCCTGAGGCGCTGTCCCGTACCCCACTTTGTATGACTCCCTGAGGTGCTGTCCCGTACCCCACTTTGTACGACTCCCTGAGGCACTGTCGCGTACCCCACTTTGTAAGACTCCCTGAGGTGCTGTCCCGTACCCCACTTTGTACGACTCCCTGAGGCACTGTCACGTACCCCACTTTGTATGACTCCCTGATGCGCTGTCCCGTACCCCACTTTGTACGACTCCCTGAGGCGCTGTCCCGTACCCCACTTTGTATGACTCCCTGAGGCATTGTCCCGTACCCCACTTTGTATGACTCCCTGAGGTGCTGTCCCGTACCCCACTTTGTACGACTCCCTGAGGCGCTGTCCCGTACCCCACTTTGTATGACTCCCTGAGGCATTGTCCCGTACCCCACTTTGTATGACTCCCTGAGGTGCTGTCCCGTACCCCACTTTGTACGACTCCCTGAGGCGCTGTCCCGTACCCCACTTTGTACGACTCCCTGAGGCACTGTCCCGTACACCTCACTTTGTATGACTACCTGAGGCGCTGTCCCGTACCCCACTTTGTACGACTCCCTGAGGCGCTGTCCCGTACCCCACTTTGTATGACTCCCTGGGGAATTGTCCCGTACCCCACTTTGTATGACTCCCTGAGGTGCTGTCCCATACCCCACTTTGTACGACTCCCTGAGGCGCTGTCCCGTACCCCACTTTGTATGACTCCCTGAGGCGCTGTCCCGTACCCCACTTTGTATGACTCCCTGAGGTGCTGTCCCATACCCCACTTTGTACGACTCCCTGAGGCGCTGTCCCGTACCCCACTTTGTATGACTCCCTGAGGTGCTGTCCCGTACCCCACTTTGTACGACTCCCTGAGGCGCTGTCCCGTACCCCACTTTGTACGACTCCCTGAGGCACTGTCCCGTACCCCACTTTGTATGACTCCCTGATGCGCTGTCCCGTACCCCACTTTGTACGACTCCCTGAGGCGCTGTCCCGTACCCCACTTTGTATGACTCCCTGAGGCATTGTCCCGTACCCCACTTTGTATGACTCCCTGAGGTGCTGTCCCGTACCCCACTTTGTACGACTCCCTGAGGCGCTGTCCCGTACCCCACTTTGTATGACTCCCTGAGGCATTGTCCCGTACCCCACTTTGTATGACTCCCTGAGGTGCTGTCCCGTACCCCACTTTGTACGACTCCCTGAGGCGCTGTCCCGTACCGCACTTTGTATGACTCCCACCCCTCCACCTTCCTCCCCTTCCCTGTTGTTAAGTACCAACTCATCTTGTTTTTTCCAATTATACAATGTTATCACATCTGAATGCTGGTTGACGATTATCCCTGTTGTACATTCTTAATTCTTGTTAAATAAACAATTGCAACACAAAAAAAGCATATTACGCAAACGTCGCACCACCTAGTCAATGCATTCCAGATTCATGCGTTGATGTTGAGTTATAAAATGGAGGCTTGGAATGCTTACAGAAAGTTATTAAGAGGACGAGAGAAAGAAATGCAGCAGATGTTAAAACCATGACAGAATAGGACCCCCTCTTCTTTTGACATTGTTGGTCGATAACATTATATATAATGTATCTGAAGAAGTATGCCTCTATATTTCCCATGGTATATCGATCGATCTTGAACCATCATTGGTTAATTCAAAGACTTAGGAATGTAGGAGTTGCCGGAACAGCGTTAAAGTGGCTACAGTCCTTTTTAGAGGACCAATCCTTTGAAGATGAAACCGCTTCAAAGCCAATGCCTCTTAGATGTGGGGTTCCTCAGGGATCTTCCCTGAGCCCCTTGGCGGAAGTAGTAACACCTTCTGGCATTCAGATCATTACCTACGCTGATGATACTCAGTTGGTGGTCTCGCTCAATCAACTGGATAATTCAGGCTCTGGGTTAGCCTTATGCCTTGAAAAGGTATCGAGTTTATTTATTATTTATTTATTTTTGGATTTGTAAGGCGCATGGCTGCCACAGTGACGGGACGTCCCAGCACAACCAGAAACCAGAGAAAGACCGGAAAAGCCTACATGCACCTAAACAGAAGAAATAGGAAACAGCCAGGTCTTTATAGCCCTGCGAAAGATCAGTAGATTAGGAATGCCTCGAAACTGCACTGGGAGTGAATTCCAGAGCTTGGCCGCGAGGAGGCCGAATGAACGGCCACCGGCCCCTGCTCTCCAGACCTGAGGGACACAGACAAGCCCTTGATCAACAGAACGCAAAGTGCGCCTGGGCACATAAGGCTTCAATAAGCCAGATAATCCAGTGGGTGCATCAAGATTTTATAAGAGATGCACAGCACTTTGAACTGAATACGTTCTGCTATAGGCAGCCAGCGCAACTTAGGGAGCACATGAGCCACTGAATGGAATTTGGGTAAGGCTACTAACATCCGCGCCGCCGCGTTCTGGACCCGCTGCAGGCACCTAGGTATAGAGAGTTGCAATAATCCAGTCTAGCCAGTGTAGAAGACTGCACAATGGTCTGGCGCGCCCTGGGGGGAAAGAAAGCCAGTAAGGGTCTCAGTCCTCTCAAGAGCCCGAAACAAACATCGGCAACTGCTCTTGTCTGTTTCTCGAAAGTAAATCCACTATCCAGCCAAACGCCTAAGTTCTTGACAGCCTCCTTGGGTAAAGGGGTGGGTTTGAGGTGGACAGGCCACCACTGTTCAGACCAGAGATCTTGGTCCTTCCCGAACAGAAGAATCTCGGGCCTCATTTATGAGGCTGTGTGTCACTTTTACACCGCCGGTGCGTCACTTTTTGTGACGCACCAGTGGTGTAAAAAATGCGCCTTGTTGCGCCATATTTAAAAAGTGACGCATCTAGGTAGATGCGTCACTTTTTAAACCCCTGTGCCACATTATACCTGCGCCAGGTATAATGTATGCAAGGGGGGCGTATTGACGCAAGGAAGGGTCGTAGAAGTGACGCAGTGAAATCTATGAGATTTCACTGCGTCACTTTTAGGACACTGTTGCGTCAAAATCTTGCGCCTGCCTCACAGCAGGCGTAAGACTGGCGCAGGCCCTTGCAGGGCGCATTGCTGGAGTTGCGTCACTTTTGTGACACACTCCAGCAATGCGTCACTTTTGCGCTTAAAGGTACGTCAGAAATACTGACGTATCTGTAACTCCTTGCGACATGATGCGTCATACATTAAATATGACACATCAGGAATGTCGCAAGGAGTGCGCACTGAGAAGTGACGCATCACTGCTTTCACGCAGTGATGCGTCCTTTCTCATAAATGAGGCCCCTTGGATTTACTCGCGTTTAATTGGAGACAATTGGCTCTCATCCAGTCCGAGACAGCTGACAAATCCTCTTTAAACTTCTCAAGATTGGCGCAGCAGTTTTTAGAAAAAGCGATCACCAGCTGGGTGTCATCAGCGTATGACACCAGCGACAACCCCCTGCCTCTAGCCACCTCAGTCAAGGGCCTCACATATAGATTGAATAAGAGCGGGCTCAAAATAGATCCTTGAGGTACCCCATGGCACAAAGCATGATCCTGAGAGTGAAAAGGTGGCACTGAAACCTGAAAAGACCTCCCTGCCAAGAAGGACCGGATCCAGTCAAGAGCACTACCCCTAATTCCAACTGCCCATAGGCGTTCAAGGAGAATTCCGTGAGACACCGTGTCGAAAGCGGCGCTTAGGTCCAATAGGACCAAGGCCGCAGAGTCTCCTACATCTAGCCTGCTCCGGATAGATTCCCTGACGGCCAAGAGTGCTGACTCAGTACTGTGGCGAGCGCGGAAGCCATGTTGCGATGGATCATAGATGTTACACTCATCAATGTATTTGGACAGAATAGAATTCACATGCACCTCCACGAGTTTAGCCAAAAACGGAAGCTGGGATATTGGGCGATCATTTCCGGGATCTTCCGCGTTCAATGATGGCTTTTTTAACAATGGAATAACTTTAGCATGTTTCCATGCCCTCGGAACGGCGGATAACTTCAAAGACAGGTTGACTAGTTCTAAGCCCACAGGAGCGATAGGTAACTGAAGCTGGCGAAAATGAGCGGATGGTAACGGGTCAGCTGGGGAGCCAGACTTAATTTTCGCACTTAAGGCCTCAAATTCCTGGGGTGACAACAAAGGGAAGACGGATACGTTATTGTCCGTCCCTGCCAGCATATCATTCCCAGTGGGGGTAGTCTCATTGGATAGGCTCTGACGTATCAGCTCAACTTTATTTACAAAGAGGTGGGCTAAGTCCTCACATTGTTGATTAGAGGCTATAGGAGAGGCGCTAGTTTCGCCAGCACTTTTCATGTTTTTAAAGCAGGGATAAGATGGTCTTGGCAGGATTAGAGCTGGCGAGGATTTTTTTAGCCACAAACTCAGCCCGCGTTCGGCAGAGGAGCCTGTGGTATTCCTTAACCACCGCACGATAAGCTAGTTTAGCAGGTGCCTCATAGGAGCGGCGCCAAGCGCGCTCCAGTTGCTTGCATCCCTTCTTGGCCTGAGTTATGGAGTCATTAAACCAAGGGTTCGACGTCCCACGACCCTTACCTCCCCATTTGGCCGGGATGCAGCTGTCTAAGCCAGTCACCAGCCAATCGTGTAAACACGACTGCGCCTTCTCAATATCTGATGGAAGCTGGGGTTTGTGTTATATTAACCAGGAGGCAAGCATCCCCTGGTCTAACCTATGCCAAGGCCGCTTTTTCACTAAGGCTGGGCGGGCCAAATTGGCTCTACCAGGCCAAAGCAGGGAGAATGACACCAATGAGTGATCAGTCCACCTCTGGGGGACAGGGGGGAAGATTTTTAAGCAGCTAAGGTTGGAAAAAAGGGGGTCAAGTAAGTGACCAGCTACATGGGTGTTCTCGAGGACGAGTTGCGGCAGCTGGAAAGCTTCCAGGTCCGCTAAAAAACTCGTAATCTCGGACCTTTCCAACTAGCTCAAGGTGGAGATTAAGATCCCCCAGGATAGTAAAGTTTGCCGCCTTGCTGGCCAGTTGTCCGATTTTGTTCGCTAGCTCTTCTCTAAAAGTACCTGACGGCCCAGGGGGTATATAAATCAAAAGACCGGACATTGTGAAATTGCAGATAAGCTTAATTTTAAACAGGACGCTTTCACAATCTGCTATATTGTCCTTGATCAAACTGACAGCATAGGCTTCCTTGGTCAGCACAGCAATACCACCCCCTCTCCCCCCCCTCTCTGTTAATGTTATTTAAAATATAGCCATCTGGGAGGGCGAGCCAAGGCTCTGCCACTGAGTCATGAGTAAGCCAGGTTTCAGAAAGGAAAAGGACATCCGGGCTCTCATCCGTTAAACAATCACCTAGTGAGAGCGACAATTGAAGCTGGAAAACTTGTATTCAGTGTCATTGCATGCGCGTGATGGCTGCTCCCCAGCATCCACCTTAAACGCACAAAAATCACTTTCGAAAGTCGGCTCCTGAAAAGCCCAGGGTGCCGACTGACACCCAGAAGTCAGACCTAGGAGCTCCTCACGAGTATAACTACGTAATTCACCTGGTTGAAATGCAGGGGTGCTGGCGACTGGCGACGACCCGGCGCGGACGGGCGCAGACAGGCTTGCCTTAGGGCGTCTAGGTGCCAGCATTTATCGAAATAGAGGAGGGGACCGGACAAGCAAGGCTGCAGCTTGGATGGACAGCTCTTGTTTAAAACTAAATGGAGCTAAGACAGAGCTGATGCTCTGGGGTAATCCCACCACATTGAGCATAGGCTCATTTTGGCCTGGCTGCTTGGGGCTACCACCTTCCCCAAAAGAACAAATGAAGAGGCTTGGTGTATGGCTGGACCGCAATCTTGATTTTAAGGAGCAAGCACGCACGGTTGCAGCTTGTTGTTATGGGATTTTAAGAATGTTAAGAAAGATCCTCCCCTTGCTACCTTTCTCTGCAAGAAGAGTGCTGGCCCAAGCATTGATCTTGTCACGCCATGACTACGCTAATGCCCTATATCTGGGAACCCGACTTACTACCACCAAAAAATTGCAGATTGTGCAAAATTGCGCAGCACGTCTGCTCACGAATACTTCTTTTTTTTATTTCAAAGATTTTATTGAAAATTTTTAAAAGATATACAGTACAGGGGTAATGCAAGGCGGTACAGGTACAATACTTGGTGTCTTTGTGATTACATTAGTCGTGCCGCAGGGTAGGCTTGTTCTGTCGTTGAAGATCCTGTACAGCCCCAAGAGAGAAGAAGAGAAAAGAAAGGGAGAGGTAGAAAGGGTGGTTGGGGGGGGGACATGTCGTTCGTTGTTGCTCGTTGTGCGCCACTCGCCAGTCTGGTGCTAGGGGTGGGGCTGTGTTGTTGGTGGATGTGCGCCTACGGAGGTTTGTGTGACCTCAAGTGTGTGTCTATCTCGCCTCTCGCAGTGTGGTTGGGCGAGTGGCTGTCCGTGATGTTATCCGCTCGCCTGAGGAAGATGACCCAGTTGACCCAGCCCTTAAAGGTCGCCTTAGCTGTGTTCTTCCAGTTCGCTAATACAGTTTTGACTACTGCAGTGAGTAGGAGGCCAACCAGTTCCCTGTCCTCTTTGCACTCTAGGTCTGGGGCCATGAACGCGGTGGTTAGTCCTCCGAATCCAGGCGGTATGTTTCCCCTCACTACTGTGTTGATGAGGTCAGTAACTTTCCTCCAAAATGTTTTAACCTTCAGGCAATCGAAGATGAGGTGTGCCAGGTCTCCTTTTGTTTTGTGGCAGTTCCAGCATGTGTCGCTCTCACTAATACCGACCTCCGCTAGGCGAGCTGGTGTCCAGAACGCTCTGTGCAGAAGCCAGTATTTTGTTTGCATTAGCTGGGGGGAGACTTTGTTCTTGGAGGCTGAGGCCCAGAGGCGGGCCTTTTCCTCTTCACTGAAATGTCTGTTGTGTAGTGTTTCCCAGAAACTAATTGTTTGGTGTTCAGCTTAGTCGTGTTAGGGCGTAGGAGTTTGTATAGGTGGGTGGTCTGGTGCCCGACCTTGTTTAGGTTACTCATGTATTGTATGATGGTGGGTGGCTCTTTACTTAGGTTCGCCTTGGTTATAGCTGTCTTAACCTTCAGGAATTTGTAGAATTCTATGCTAGGCAGGTTGTAGGCCCGTTTAACGGTCTCAAAAGTTAGAGGGTTGTCTCCTTTTTCCAGTTGTGTCGGTGTGGTGGTCCCTTTCTCATACCAAGTCTGATTGTCTAGTGTTTGCCCTTTGTATTGTATTTTAGTGTTGAACCAGATCGATTCCCATCTGGTCCTCTGATGCTTTGCTTCATCTTCTTGTCTACCTTCAATAGGGCTGTGTTGGTGTTTTTGATGATAGCGTTACTTCCTTCCGAGTGTGTGTTGGCTGTAAGCATGGCGATAGGGTCTAGCCCGCCCAGGGTGTCTCTCTCTAGTGCTAGCCACACTGGTGGGTATTCCTGGTTTTGCCTTATCCAAAAATTCCCTGCTTGGCCAGGCATGCTGACTGGAAGACTTTAAAGTCTGTGACGTTCAGCCCTCCTAAGTTTTTGTCTAATCTTTTTTCAGGCTGATCCTAGGTGTCTTTTCCTTCCATATGAATCTGTTTATCATTTTGTCCAGTTTCTTGTGGAAATCCTCCGTCATTGTCGCTTCGCGTACAATGTCGCTAAATTGTAGAATCTCTTGCCCCTCTGTATCCGCCTTGAACCAAACTACCAGACCTTTCGTTTGGTTAGTCGTTGTTGCACCCCTATCCCCACACGCACCATCACTTTCTTTTCTTTGTTGTGCCCCAAATCAAGAGCGTTAACCGAGCTTCCCTTGGCAGGGCAGACATCTCTTCTGCTTGAGCTGCAGAACATGTCACATGTCAAGCTCTTTTGGGATCAAAAATACTCTCTTTGATTAGTTCATCTTTACATCAGGCTGGAGCGTGTGTGTGAGGGGCTTCTAAGCGCCGAGACCCTAGTAGGCTGTACGTTTAGCTTCCTAAATATCCGGTTAGAAGGCAACAGAATTGAGTAGAAGAAGCCTGCCACCAGATATTACTCCTGCCATGGCTCGGTCATGGAGATGTTAGTCACCCAGATAAAAGGAGTACCACTTTGGGTGGGTTTCTATCACACAGCGAAAATGAGGGGCAGGCAGTCACGGGGACTCTGCGCCAGGGAATGTCGACCCGTCAAGCAAAGCGATACCAAAGGGGATGATGGACGGAGCATTTGAGCAAATCAAACACTCACCCCCAGTCAACTGATCTGGGTTTAATCCATCACCATTCTTTAGCTCACTCCACCACCCCAGTTCAGACATGGCTATATGCAAATCAGTCTGACCCTGTGCCTCATGGGAACAGTCCAGCCCGAACTGCCAAGCCATGTCTTCCCTGGACCGGAAACAAGCATCCTGGGACCGGTTTCGGATTCATAATCCTCATCAGCCAGGCTATCTTGAATCCAGTGGCCAAGTGAGCAAGGGACTCACGTCTGAGCATACCCTGCCACACTTAGGGCGAACAAAGCGATACAAAAGGGGATGATGGACGGAGCGTTTGAGCAAATCAAACACTCACCCCCAGTCAACTGATCTGGGTTTAATCCATCACCGTTCTTTAGTTCACTCAGCCACCCCAGTTCAGACATGGCCATATGCAAATCAGTCTGACCCTGTGCCTCATGGGAACAATCCAGCCCGAACTGCCGACTCTTAAAGCCGGCTGAACATGAGGGAGAAACACTGCTTGTCTGATCTTCCATCACTAACCTGGACGTGAAAGAGACAGCATAACTATGGTGGGAACTCAGACCCCTGCAGCTCCTGCGGTGCGGGGGCGGGGCAGCTCTCTGGGGGGCCCACAGCACTTCAAAGGGGGCCCCATTCAGCCCAGGGCCTATTGTTATCTGTCAGCCATGGGAGATTTGGGGACCCTCTTCTGCTCCTGTAGGAGGCCCCCATCAATGGCCAATGACCAAACTGATTCTGCATCCTCTTCTTAGGCAGTCAAAACATTCCCCGTGATTTATGTCTGTAAAGCTGGTTTGAGACTTGAAGGGCATATTTACAAGCCCCTATCACCACCACAAAGTCACTTTTCACGACTTGGTGGCAATAGGGGCTTCAACCTATTTACATGGCAGCATTAAGCCACTAAACCTGTCTTAACGCCGCCTTGTAAATAAGGCTCCCTTTCATGCTATGCTTAGTGTGAAAGGGGCGTGCAATGGGTGTTCATGTAGGCGTTCCACCACAACACCCATCGATTTTGACACTGCCTCATATTCACAAGGGTGGCATGAATGTGGGCAGCTCCAAAATTAAGACCAGTTGTCTACACAGGTGCAACAAGGAGAACTATTCAACTTCCCCTCTTTTTTGCTGTTTCTATGTGTGCTGAATCGTGACGCACACACGGAAACAGCAAAACACCATTGATTGTTTATGTGCAGGAAGGGTCCCCTTTCTACACATAAACAATCATTAAAAAACTATGATGTTTTGCAACTTGTATGTGAGCTCCATTCAGCTGCACACATAGAAGTTTCGAAACGCCATTTCAGATTGTTTATGTGCAGGAAGGTAGACATTCCTGCACATAAACAATCTTCCCCTCAATGCAGACAGCCTTGCACTATAGTGTGCCTATGTTGGCACTAGGGTGCGAAGTTTAGTGCCAACACACGGGGAAACGCAGGGCTGCACCATATTCTAGTAAATACGATGCAGCCTGCGTTTCTAACTTAACAAAGCGTGTTGTTAGCCTTCTTGGCTTAACGACACGCTTCGCCACTCTCCTAGTAAATATGCTCCTGAATGTGTTTTTATTGTGTTTAGACACGAGTGCCTGAAAGCCTCTGTTACTTACCACAAGCACACAGAGGTGCAGATTGTGGTTTTAAAGCTCTGTTCTGACCCTCTGGCACACTGTGAAGTTGCCAGTGACTCATGGGCTCTGAGGCAGAGTGACAGGTGGACTTGTAGAGCTAGCAGAGCACGGAGCGCCTTTGTGTACATGAGCCCGGGCACTCAGAGCCTGGATTATAGGTTGTTTATGTACCCACACCTGTACCTGTCCTGCAGGATGGTCAGCCAAGCATGAAAGCCCCAGCCGGACCTGCGGCACGAGGCAAAGCGGTGCTCCATTCAACTAACTTCCAATGTACTCGTTTATATAGAAACAGTCACGCGCACTCCTTCATCATAGCATACCATTCAAAAAGAAGTTTAATGAAAACAGTCACGGAATTGGAAAGAGAAGAAGGGACGAGAGATGCCACAAACATCTCCTCTGCCCACGCATGAAGGCCTGGGCTGTTTATTATGAGCAAACATTCCTTCCTTCCCTGAAGGATCCCCGCAGTGGATTCCAATGACTACAAAGAGATTTCAGCTGTTTCACAGTGTGGGCATCCAACCTCACTTTCCCAAACTCTAGATCCATAGATGCGTTGGACGCTGCTGGCTCATGGCAATAAGAATTGGCAGTTCTTAGCAAAAATAACAGTTCCAAGAGAGAAAAAAAATTCCACCAAAATGTGTGTGGTTGCGTTTCGTCTGCACTCACTAGTATTGTACACCAATCACTGTATATGAGTCACAAATGCAAGTCCAGAATCCTCACCGCTGACCACCAATGTTAGATTTGGGGGTCTCTAGTTGGCAGAGGTAGGTACTTGTGACGAATAGGGACCCTTGTCTCTAGTCAGGGTAAAGGGGTACACTCCTAAAATGACCCCCGATCACCCCCTTGGTAGCTTGGCACGAGCAGGCAGGCTTGTGAGAAGTTGGCCTGGTATATGATGTCCACTATTCTAGTGGGCACCTTGCACCAGTCCAAACAACCCTTATGGTGATGGTTGTAAAGTCAACCTTATAGACCAGCTATCCTAGTGGTAGCATGGACAAAGCAGTCTTAGGCTAAAACTTCAGAGAGCATGTGAAGCCAGCTGTTTTACCATATATAATCCCTTGAATACCAAATGAAAGGACACCACACAAGGTATATTACTACCACAACCCCTTTGCACTCTTTATGAGGTCAGAGTTTGAGATACAGCACAAGTTACTCAATAAGCATACTATAAGTTGCACAAATATAATTCTGCCCTAGGAGCCTCACGAACCATATACTAAGTAAGTGGTATAAGAACCACTTCAGGAAAGGTGAGTAGGCCTAGGGCCTAGGAAATCGCTGGGGCCACACGAAACAACCAAGGGATTGGAAGCAGGAGGCCCACAGGAAGCGTGTGCAGTGTCTAAACACACACGCTGGTTGCCATAGAGTTTCAATGGGAACGTAAAAGTTACGAAGTAAGTGCTGCAGGCGACCAGGAGAAAAGTGCCCGGGTGGATCCAAGGGTGGATCGGAGTCGAAAAGAATCTGAAAGCAGAGGGGACAGAGTCTGGGTCACTAGCCAGTGACCAGGAAGGTACCAGGAAGGAACCAGGCGATGTCGAGATGCAATCAGGTGAAGAGGTGAAGCTTGTCTCTGCAGCCATGAGGACCAGGAGGCGTCGACGACAACCAGGAGCTGGAGTCAAGCTGTCCCTCAACGGATCTAGCTGTTGGGGGTGTCGGTATCCAGATTGGATCTAACAACTCTTGGCAAATGCAATCCACGTAGGATAGGAAGATTGGCTTCAGTTTAGACCAGCAAGGTCTGGGGAGCTTCTCCTTCGCATGAAAGCTGAAGCAAGCCCGGAGCAACCAGGCAAGTGGTGTAGTTTCACAAAGATGTCTTCAGAGGGATTATTAGCCAATGGGCTAGCAACCGCAAAGACGCGTCAAGCTGAAATGCAGGCGTAGCATCACGTGGCACTCGTGGAGTGTGGAGGGCTGAGCTTTGGTAAAAATGCTGCTTGGGTCTGGGGCTTCTCAAACCCCAATGCACAACTTTGAGGGTACCTCAGAAGCTGCATAGGTAGCAAAAAGAAGATAATCCAGGATGTCCGGTCCCACGTCTCTCGTGTCTGCCACGGGTCTCCACTTTGCTGTGGATGTGGGTTAGAGTCAGAAAAGTCTGGAAGTCTAGTTCCTGCATTGCTAAGTCTTCGGGTTCCGGCAGGAGCATCAACAAAGCAAACCAGCAAGTTACTGATGGTGCCTGTTTGCACAGGGTGCTCACTCCTTGACCACAAGGGAGATCTCTTCAGTCTTCTAGTCGATATGGAACGTCGAAGGTCCAAGAGTTTCATTTCAGAGTTTCTTTCCAGGATAATCTAATCTCTCTAGACTCAGCTTCTAACTTTATACCAAACTAAGGGGCTGGATTACCTGCTAGGTCCCTCCTATGGGTGGAACCTGGGAAGGGGTTTGGTTACACCCCTTTCCCTTTGTCCAGTTTCGCGCCAGAGCTGGGGCTGGAGTGCCCCAGCAACTGGTTTGAACCGGACTATGCACCTTGTGTGCCCCAGGCAGTGTCTCATTTTGCAGCCCTCCCTGCCCCAATACACTAAAAGCCTGTCTGGGGAGGTGCAAACACCTCCCAAGGCAGAAAACCTGTTGTCCAGGCCTCCCCTGCCGGAGTTTCGTCCAGCAGCAGGAGGTCAGACTCGGATCACTGACATAATATCGACGACACAAATATCGAGATACACAAATATCGAGTCAAAAATATCGTTTGACAAAATATCGACTCCCTATCTTCAAACAGGTAAGTACCAAAATATCGACTCCAAAATATCGACTTACAAAAATTTAGACTGTCAAAATATCGATTTTTTAAAATGTCTTAAAATTAAGTTAAAACTAATATAGTAATACATATATTTAATATAAACTTAGAAATAATTATTAAAAAAATATAATTTTAATAAATAATTTATATAATTAAAAAAATTATATCACCAAAAATTACACACACACATATATATATATATATATATATATATATATATATATATATATATATATATATATATATATATATATATTAAACATATTATTAAATAAACATATATAACATTTTAGAAAATGTTTAAAATTTATTGTTACAACTATAGTGAGTTCAACATTAGCAAAAGTGTTGGATAGCGTAGAGGTAAAATTTACTACTCCCACTCCAGTGGGTGCAACAGTAGGGAAAGCGCTGGATAGCGTAGAGGTTAAAATTACTATTCCCACTCCAGGGATGTATGACGTTACAACGCATACTTTTACAACGCCTACCATTACAACAAAACTTTTACAACGCAAAAACTTTTACAACGCATACATTTACAACGCAAGATTTTACAACGCATATACCTTTACAACGCATACCATTACAACATAAGTATTGGTAAGTATATAATAATTTTTTGAATATAAATTAATAAAAAATATTATAATATAATTTAATATAATTTAATTTTATTAAATAAATGTAATTTAAATGTAATTTTACTTTATTTTTACAAAGTACCCCTGTACCCCAAAAACCCAAAACTGACCCTGAACCCTAAAAATACCCCTTTACCCATAAACTGAAAACTGACCCTGAACCCTAAAAATACCCCTTTACCCGAAAACTGAAAACTGACCCTGAACCCTAAAAATACCCCTTTACCCAAAAACTGAAAACTGACCCTGAACCCTAAAAATACCCCTTTACCTACAAACTGAAAACTGACCCTGAACCCTAAAAATACCCCTTTACCCCAAAAACTGAAAACTGACCCTGAACCCTAAAAATACCCCTTTACCCAAAAACTGAAACTGACCCTGAACCCTAAAAATACCCCTTTACCTACAAACTGAAAACTGACCCTGAACCCTAAAAATACCCCTTTACCCCAAAAACTGAAAACTGACCCTGAACCCTAAAAATACCCCTTTACCCAAAAACTGAAAACTGACCCTGAACCCTAAAAATACCCCTTTACCCAAAAACTGAAAACTGACCCTGAACCCTAAAAATACCCCTTTACCCAAAAACTGAAAACTGACCCTGAACCCTAAAAATACCCCTTTACCTACAAACTGAAAACTGACCCTGAACCCTAAAAATACCCCTTTACCCCAAAAACTGAAAACTGACCCTGAACCCTAAAAATACCCCTTTACCCAAAAACTGAAAACTGACCCTGAACCCTAAAAATACCCCTTTACCCAAAAACTGAAAACTGACCCTGAACCCTAAAATTAAAATATTTATCAATTAATCAATTATAATTAATTACCAATTATATTTTAATTAATTACCAATTAATAATTAATTAACAATTAATTTTTAAAAAATATCAATAAATAAATTAACATATTTAATTAATTATAATTAAATTACTTCCCACCCTATTCTCCTATAAACCCACAACCCGCTACAGAAAATAAATTACTAAAATTAAAATATTTATCAATTAATCAATTATAATTAATTACCAATTATATTTTAATTAATTACCAATTAATAATTAATTAACAATTAATTCTAAATTATTATCAATAAAAAATTAACATATTTAATTAATTATAATTAAATTACTTCCCACCCTATTCCCCTATAAACCCACAACCCGCTACAGAAAATAAATTACTAAAATTAAAATATTTATCAATTAATCAATTATAATTAATTACCAATTATATTTTAATTAATTACCAATTAATAATTAATTAACAATTAATTCTAAATATATATCAATAAATAAATTAACATATTTAATTAATTAGAATTAAATTACTTCCCACCCTATTCCCCTATAAACCCACAACCCGCTACAGACTTATATTACACAAAAAATAAAAATTATTATTAACTTACCTTAAATTCGATATTTTTGTTGTCTATATTATGTCTAGTCGATATTATGTCCATTCTATATTTTTGATTCGATATTATGTCCATTCTATTCGATATTAATTTTCTCTAGTCGATATTTTTGTTGTCTATATTATGTCTAGTCGATATTATGTCCATTCTATATTTTTTACTCGATATTCTGTCCAGTCGAAATAATTGACTCGATATTATGACTGTACACCGTCAGACTCATGTCTGTGGCAGCAGCATCCATTTTGTGATGCTGAGGCTATGTTTAACTTTAACCGGGTAAAGCCGTAACCAACATGTCTTCTCCCTCTAGAAGCGTATGACACCTTACACGACATGTTTTGATAAAGCAAACCAAAGATAGCATTAACCGCGAGGATTATAATGCACTTAAGAGTATATGGTATGGCTATATCAGAGAACAGCTATAAGGACTTGGTTCCGAAAGCTGCAGAGGAGCTCGGCTCATGCCAGAGCACCCCCTCACTTAAAACCCAGCACCCTGCCTCCAGGATTGTTAAGGCCTGCCATAGGAGTGACTTATAGGTACATATGTGTCTATATACAAGGGTAGTTGAAGTTGAAGTTGAAGGTTCTTAGTAAAGCGCACTGCGACCAAGCGGCTTCCTGGCGCTGGAGTATTGACAAAGTACAACAGATAAAGCCTAGGGGAGTTTAGCAGGAATATGCTTGGGAGAACAGAAAGGTCTTAAGCACTTTACGAAATTGAGTGTAACCTGTAATAGACCTGAGGGACAAGAAAAGACTGTTCCAGAAGCGGGGGGCAACAACAGAAAACCTGGTCCCGCCGACACGAGTCTTGCGGAACCGAGGGACATTAAGAAGACCCTGGCTGGAGGAACGAAGGGAGCGGCTAGGGACGTAGAAACTGATCAGGGAGTTTAAGAAACCCGGGGCCGTGCGGGCACGGGCCATAAAGACCAAACAGCCCATCTTGAAAAGGGATCTCTGGTGAATAGGGAGCCAGTGAAGAGACTTGAGTAGGGGAGTGATATGATGGGACTTGGGGAGGTGATGGATAAGACGGGTGGCTTGATTCTGGATAGCCTGTAGTCGGCGGAGTTCGTAGGCTGGAATAGCCATGGTCGAACGTACAGGCTATTCCCGTAGTCGAGACGGGACAGAATCATAGCCAAAACAATAAGTTTAAGGGCATCAGGAGAGAAAAAGCGGGAGATTTTACGAATGATACGAAGGGATAAGAAACAGGATGAAACTACTGAGCTTATCTGGGAATGCATGGAGAGGTCCTGACTGACTTTAATGCCCAGGGTCTTAACAGACACCGCCGGTACCGGGGTGGGCCCAAAGATGGAAGGCCAAAAGGCAGCAGACCAAGGGCTGGTGGAGCCGCCAGTCAGGACCAACTCCGTCTTATCCGAATTAAGCTTGAGGTAGTTATAGTTCATCTAGTCGGAAATGAAAACAAGAGCAGAGTGAAATTTCGAAAGGGAGTCAAAGGAGGAGGAGAGATCAAATACGAGCTGGAGGTCATCTGCATAGTTATATACAGAGACCCCATATCGAGAAGAGAAACAATAAGGGGATGGATATAAAGGTTGAAAAGAAGAGGGGACAGGGAAGAACCTTGAGGGACCCCACAGGGTACCAGGCGGTTAGGGGCAGAAAAACCCGAGAGGTGGACCGCCTGCGACCGCCCTTTAAGAAAGGAGGCGAGCCAAGAGAAAGCGGTGCCCTGAATGCCACGGCCGAGAAGGATGGGATGGTCGACCGTGTCAAACGCAGCGGACAAGTCAAGGAGCACCAAAGCTTGAGGCTGGTTGGAATCAACCTTACTCTTAAGCTCGTCTAGGACGGCCAGGACCACCGATTCGGTCGAATGGACCGGGCGGAATCCCGCTTGGTGGGAGGCCAAGAGATGATTGTCCTCAATATAAGCAGAGAGGCAGGAGGTAATGTGGCTCTCCAAGATCTTCCCTAAATAGGGAAGGAGAGAGATGGGCCTAAAGTTGGACGGAAGAGAAGGATCTGAACCAGGTTTTTTTTTAATGGGAATGACTATAGCCGATTTAAAAGACAGCGGGACAGTACCTTGAGAAATGGAGGCATTAAGAAGGGAAAGGGGGGGATCGGGACAACCAAGGAAAAGTTCTCTGAGGATACGAGCCGGCCCACAATCGGCCGGGGAGCCGGACTTAACTTTCCTTAGTAATGTAAAGAATCCTCCGAGATAGGAGGAAAACAATCAAGAGAGGAAGAGGGTAGATATAGGTATACTATATCTAAACAAAGGGTGATTACATGACCTTGCCCAAGCTAAGTAATCAGCCTGTGGTGTCAGTTTGGATGGCCAGCCAGGGGTGGCATAATACATGCTGCAGCCCTTGGTAGGCCTTGGATGCACCTATGCCCTGGGTACCTATGGTACACTATACAGGGGCTCACAAAGGTGACCCAATCCCAATTAGGTATGTACCTAAAGTACATGGAGTCCATTTTACAGAGAGAGCAGATAGCCTGGGGCCCTGAATAGCAGGATCCCAGGCCAACTAAGTCAAAAATCAGCGAAACACTAGTCAAAAAGTTGGGGTAACCATATAGTCAGATATCCACCTTCCCTACAAGGCTCATCTCAGACGCAGTGTGTAAAGCATCTGTGAACACATACAGTAATACAGTGAACACACTACAGATGGACACCACACAGGCTTTTTAAAAATAAGTATTCTTTATATAGACTTAATACAAGACCCAAAACGACAAACATCCACAATACAGTATTCAGAAAAATAACTTTTAGATGGTAGAAATAGCTTAGTTTAAAGATGATAGTAAATGCGACATGTTTCGCACAAAGTAACTTTGTATGCGTCACGCAAGTTAAACAAAAGATTTGCAGAGAGAACGATGCATCAGTTCCTTGCTTTGGGTGAGGCAAAAAGTTTGTTCCACAGTGCTTGCGCAAAGTAGGTGATGCATCTGTTCCTTACCGGAGAGGAGGTGATGCATCGATCTGGTGTTGCGTTCCGGTTGCGATGCAACAAGATGGCGCCTCAATGCGATGCGATGATCCGGAGCGATGCGACAAGATGGCATCGACGTGAAGGCGATGCGTGCATGCCCGACGGCTGTGCGGAAACTCTGGAACTTCTGAGCCACGACTGGCCCTGCAACATGTTTCTCCAGTGATGAAATGGCGACCCCTGTGGTGGTGACACTTCGCTGGTGATGCGACGACAAACAGCTGCGACGGCGACACGCTTCTCCAGTGATGCGACAGCGACCCTTGCGGTGGCGACATGCTTCTCCAATTATGCGACGGCAACAGCTGCAGATGCGACACGCTTCTTCTTGTTGAATCGAACTTCCAGCTCCCAACAATGCCCAGGCTTCTGCAGACAGAATTCCCATCAAGGAAATTCAGGGGGGAGCTGGTGGTGAAGTCTTGTATCCCCGAGACATCAGCAGGAGGCAAGCACAGTTCAAGCTCTTGGAGATTCTTCTTCAAGATGATGAAAGTTCAATAAAAGTTCCTTCTCCTTTCCTTGGCAAATAAGCAACCAATACAGGCCAATCCCAGAAAATAGCATAATGGCACAGGGGCAGTCAAGTCCTTCAGCTTCTTCTTTTCGTTCCTCTCCTTGGCAAAGGTTTGTCTTGATTCCCAGTAGTGATCTAAAGTCTTGGGTTCTGGACCCCCATATTTATACAAGTAAATCCTTTGTCCTCTGAAGGCCAAAACCAGTTCTGTGCAGCTTCCTGGCAGGAGGTGAAGAGAGCATTGTTGAAAGCAGACCTGGCCCAGGTAGCCGAAAGGAAATCTCCTCCCCCCACTCTCTATGCATCCAAGGTCCTATTCAGACCAGCCCTGACTCATCAGAATGCTGGAGCCTAAGCCCTCCTGTCACTCACAAACCAGACATGCAATGCACAACCTAGCAGAGGCAGGCTGGATGGTTAGGTAAGAAAATACCTACTTTCTAAAAGTGGTATTTTGAAACACAAAATGTAAAAATCACCTTCACTAAAAGGTGTAAGTTCAGGCATACTAAATTCGTTTTTCGACCATGTTCCCTGGGTCAGTTAGGTTATAAGATGTTATAAACAAACTGCCAATTCTGGCCTATGGGGACAGGAAGCCTTGCAATAGTGAAAAACATAATTGGCTGCAGTTCACTATCAGGACATACCACACACACCAGGGCATATTCTACCTTGTACTTAAAATGTGCCCCTCCTTTTGGCCTACTGTAGGGGTGGCTAACATGTAGAAAAGGGAAGGTTTAGGTACTGGTAGGTGGGTGCACTTACCAATTCGACATGGCAGTACCAGACTGCACACAGGCTCTGCAATGGCAGGCCTGAGACACACTTTACAAACTGCTTTTGTGGGTGTTCACAAAAAGTGCTGCCCACTGGCAGCATTTGCTTTACAGGCCCTGGGCACACTCAGTGCACTGTACTACGGTCTGACAAGTAAATCAAATAAGCCAATAATTAAGTCACTAATCCATTACAACAATTTACAATAGGGAGCACTTGCACTGTGGCACTGAATAGCAGTGGCAAAGTGCCCAAAGCATGTAAACCAGCAAAAACATATCAAAAACACAGAGGATAAAACAGCGAAAAATGGAAGGGAGACTCACGCCAATTATTATTATTATTATTATTACGAATTTTGATATAGCGCCTGGTTACCAAAAAGGCATCCCCGCGCTTATCCAGAGAAAGGCATCGTCACATCAGCACAGGACATCAGGCAGGAAACAGAAAAGTTTTCAAAAGTTTACGAAAACGTAAAAAACTTGCTTCCGAACGCAAATACAGAGGGAGGGAGTTCCACAGGGTGGCCACCCTTATGGAAAATCTTCTTCCACCAGTTCTTTCTCTCCTCACCCTACTGACTTGCAGCAAGTGTTGATGGTCGGAACGGAGAGAGCGGGGGGCCTTATAGGCTTGGACCATATCCTCAAGGATAGGTGGCCCTTTCCCCTGTAGAAGTTTGTGGGCTATACAAAGCGACTTAAATTTAACCCTCTCTCTGACGGGGAGCCAATGTAGCGCCTTTAAAGCAGGGCGAGCGGACTGACGCCTAGGGACATCCGTCAAAAGCCTGGCGGCCGCATTCTGCCCTTGCTGCAGTTTATTTAATGTACATTCTGGGGCACCCAGAAAGAGAGCATTGCTAAAGTCCAACCGCGAGATGACAAGCCCCTGAATGAGTAACCTCCTAGAGGCTGCTGGCAGGAGAGGTAGGATCTTCCGGGCTGACCGGAGCAGGCCAAAGCACACGCCTGAGATCTTTTTCGCGTGTGTTTTAAAGGAAAGGTCCTGCTCAAGCCACACCCCGAGGCTCTTGATCTCCCGTTTAGGGGTGGGCACAGGTCCCAAACAGCTGGGCTAGCTGCTAGGGGGTAAAGAAGGTGAAGAATTCCCCAGCAGCATCAGTTCCGTCTTGGAGCCGTTGAGCTTGAGGGCTGAGCTACACATCCATGTAAAGATCTTTTCCAGGCATGTGTGCAACCGGTCGGGATGATGGATCGATTGTGGGAGGCCTACTACCAGCTGGGTATCATCAGCATAGCTGATGATCTTAATACCCAGAGGCAGTACCACACTCTCCAGCGGGGCCATGTAGATGTTAAATAAGGTAGGGCTCAATGAAGAGCCCTGTGGCACCCCGCACTGGAGAGGTACTGAGGATGATTTCTCAGGGCCTTCCCATACCTCAAATGACCGCCCTTCCAAAAAGGATACGAACCACTCGAGGGCCACCCCGGAGACCCCTACCCCTGACAGCCGTCGGAGAAGCACCTGATGGTCTACGGTGTCAAAGGCAGCACTGAGGTCCAGGAGGATCACTGCCACTGATCCCCCTGAGTCCAGAATGCTCCTTGCACTCTCCACGACTGCCAACAGGGCGGTATCGGTCCCCTGACCGGGACGGAACCCAGTTTGAGAATTGCCCAAAAGGGCGTTGGACTCCAAGAAACGTGACAGGCGGCTATTCACCAGCTTCTCGGCCACCTTACTGATGCCGGGGAGCAGGGATATAGGCCTAAAGTTGGCAAGGTTGGCTGGATCCAGATTAGGCTTCTTTAAAAGAGCCTTCACAACCGCACCTTTCCAACTAGGGGGTACTACTCCTTGGGCAAGGGACAGATTTATGAGGTCCGTCACAGGCCCGCCGATGGTAAGGGCTACCTGCTTCAGGTATTTCATGGGGGCCGGATCTTTCGGAGAGCCACTTTTCATAGATGTTAACACTGTGAGGACTTCTTCCACAGTAACCGGACCAAGGGAGTCCAACTCCACCGGTCGCGCCCTAGATTGAGACCCTGGACTGTCACTCGAGGAAACATCCTCGGTTGGCCGGGGAAGGGAAGCAAGGATGTTATCAATTTTGGTTTTAAAGAAAGTGGCTAACTCTGAGCATTTCTCTCGTGGGTCCTCGTGAGTGACCTGAGGTTCGGGAGCTTTCAGAAGTTCTTTAATGACCCTAAACGATTCCTTCGAGGAGTTGGCCGCAGAGCCAATTCTCTCCGTGAAGAATCCAGTTTTAGCTACCCGAATGGCAGACTTGTAGGTACTAAGAGCCGCCCGGTATTCTTTACGGCTCGTTTCGCACCAATCTTTCCTCCAGTACCGCTCCAGCCTCTTGCAACCCTTCCTTAGCGATCTCAGTTCAGGTGTGTACCAGGGTGCAGATCCTACTCTCTTTCCCTTAGTAAGTTTTTTTTTTTTTGGGAAGGCCATTGGGACCAGGTCTAACACACACCAATTATAGAAGGCACAGTACTAGCCACTATTAAGAAAATGAGGAATGACAGGGAACAGGGCTGAATGGGATTTCTGCTGCTGTGTTCAAAACAGTGCAAAACTTCTCGATGACTGTTCTAACACCACTCTTCAAACACACTTTCGCTGTGGCAAGCATATCGGCCTCCTGGAACGGCTCAATCCTCTTCTCCATTCACAAAAAGGGAGACGACTCTAACCCAGCAATTATAGGCTCATCACCCTTCACAATCTGTAAGTCAAGGCCTATGCCCACATCCTTCTAAAGGAGCTGGAAATGTGGGCAACGGAAACAGGAATCCTCCCACTGCATCAATCTGGATTCAGGCCAGATAGCTCAACAATGGACAACATGTTAGCACTGGTGCATTTGTCCACACAAGCCGTAAGAGGGAAGCAACCCCCTTTGTTCTGCTGTTTCATTCTTTAAAGTACAGCCTTCAACAGGGTGGACCGGGGCAGGCTATAGGGAAGCTGGTCCCATGGGGGATCACCCCCCTGCTCCTTTGGGCGATCACATCATCACATCAGGGGACATGGATCCAGGTAAAAACAAGGCCCTACAGAGTGCCGACCAACAACGGGCTTAAACAGGGCTGCGTGTTGGCCCCCCTCCTTCTCAAGCTCTATACCACAGATTTGGGACCAGCCTTGGAAGGAGCCGGTTCAGTTACACCGAGGCTGGGAAGAGTGCGTCTCTCCATCCTGCAGTATGTAGATGACACTGGAATCATGCACCCAACCAGAGGCGGCCTGCAGACCCCTCACTGCGCTGCACGGCGACAACCAGGAGAACAAACTGAATGAATCTGGTGAATCAGAGCAACACCAAATGAGCCACTTTCAGCAAGTATCCCCATAAAAAAATAGATCCAACATTAGCTGTGAGACCTACAAATACCGACAACCCCAGCTTATAACTACCTTGGTGTCTGGTTCTCAGAGAGGGCCAAACCGGCCATCCAAATAAGGTACCTCAGAACTAAGTCTAACAGTGTCACCCATACATTGAAGCGCCTATGCAGCCGCTTGCAAAGCTCAACCGCCGAGCTTATGCTAACAGTTTTGAGAGCAAAACTGATCCCGGCTCTCAACTACGGCCACTTGGCGTTTCCTGGTGCCCTCAACATGTTTCCAATGAACTCCCAGATCAAGATGTATAAGAAAGTTCTACTCGCCCTCCCGGCAAGCCGGAAGAACAAGGCTGAGGCTGGAGCAGGCCTTGGGAGCCCAGACCTTGGGTGTCAGGGGGATCTAACGAAGTAATATCTGAGGGATCTGCGAGCCCCAGAGACCTCCCTCAAACAAAATCTGAAAATAATTGCTGACAAAGAGGTATATCCCTGGCAAACATGGCTAGCAAAGGCAACTAGCACTTTGAAGATGAGGGAAGACAGCCTGCATACATTACTATCTCAGCCTGGAAATAGCCGTGAACAGGCAGGTGATATGAACCTCCTTTGAATGGGATCTCGGAGGTCTTTGTACAAGCCCCATGACCGAGACGTTGGACGCATCTTACATCCCGGGGTAGGCAGTCTTATTTTCAACTTTCAGCCCAGGCTCACGGGGAAATCCTCTACATAAGGATCATCGCTTTAGCTGTCTCAGACTTCAAACCTGCCTGTGCCTGTCAAGAGGACGCAATCTCATCCAGGCTATGCAACTATCGCAAATAATTTAGGCTCCACCTGCTGTGCTGCGCCGCCTGCATCTCCCCTTGTTTCGCTCTAAAGGTGTCAGGTGCTGCAGGGAGGCAACGTAGCTGTGCATCTCTATAAACACGCCACGCACCCTAGCCAGACTGGGAAAATTTGCAAGCCTTATTCGCCTCTCACTCACTGAACCCCTGGCCACACACCACAGGCTCAGCATTTACCATTCAGCTTTAGGGAGAGCGGTCAACTAGCATTGACACCATCAAGGGCCACGTGTAGCGTTCTCCATGGCCATGCGGCCGGCAGTCTGCAGATCACCAGCCTTGAAAACACCATCACTGGTCAGGCTCAACTAGAGGCAGACGGGACGTTCAACCAGTCCAGATTAAAACATCCTGAGGTGCTCAGTTGCTAAGTAGCCCAAGCAGCATGAAGCCTCACTAGGTTGCATCCTGCACTTGATTCCCCTTTTTCCACAACTCAGGTCACTTCTCCTAATGCTCTAAGGTGCTAAACTTTATTGGTCTAAGAGGATCCACTTGACATATTTGACCTCTAAACCCAAGGAGATCCCCCCCCCAGTGCTCATTCCTCAGCCCCACACTCTTCAGTGCATACATGACCCCACTGGACAACATCGTCAGATCCCAAGGTCTCAACATAACGTCCTAAGCGGATTACACCCAACTTATCCTCTCACTCACCAACGACCCCACCACCACCAGAACCAACATGCACTGTAGCAGGACATACATCACCGACTGGATGAAGAACAACTGCCTGTAGCTAAACGCAGACAAGACAGAAGTACTGATCTTTGGCAACAAAAGCAACACATGGAATGACTCCTGGTGGCCATCAGAACTCAGACTCGCACATACTCCCTCCAACCACACCAGAAACCTCAGAATCATCATTGACAACAAGCTCACCATAAAATCACAGATCAATACCGTCTCCTCCACCTGCTTTCTCACTCTGCGCATGCTACGTAAGTTCTTCAAGTGGCTATCTGTACACACGAGATGCACCGTGACACAAGCCCTTATCACCATGTGACTGGACTACAGAAATGCCTCTACGTAGGAATCGCTGCACACTTTCAACAGAGACTTCAGAGCATTCAGTACAACACAGCCAGACTCATCCTCAGCCCTCCTTGATGAACCCACATCACGCCCCACTTCAGGAATCTCCACTGGCTACCCATACTGAAGCGATGCAAATTCAAGCTGCTGACACGCCCATACAAGGCTCTGCACAACCAAGGACCCGCCTACATTAACCACCGCTTGAACTTCCACCAACCATTCAATCAGTCAGGCATTTGTGAAGCGCACTACACACCCGTGAGGGTCTCAAGGTGCTGGGGGGAGGTTACATGCAGCTTTGCCTCATCTGAAGCAGCCAGGCCTTGAGCATCTTCCTGTAGCCTACGCTCCGCCTCCCTTTCATTGGTCCACACTCCCCGCATCCACCGAAGCTGAAGTGGAGGACGCTCTTTCTCCACATTGCAGCAAGACCTGGAACAGCCCCCTACGCACCCCGGACCATCACCTCACTTCTGAAATTCCAAATGGCCCTGAAGACCAGGCTGCTCGAATAAGCCTCTGGGACCTGCGAGCGCCTGGATACCTGTCGGGTAATTAGCTGCGCTTTCAAAATCCTGATTGCTGGATTGAAAGTATGGTCTTGTGGGCACAGGTGTGGAGCCTTCCTGCTTGTGAGCTCTTTCTAGGGCATGAGATGATGGGGGATGTGATGCGGTTCCTGTCTAAAACAAACAGGGTTCAATATTCGAGCCAACCCAAGGATTCTGATCTGGCTTGCATCCATTGGTGCCGGAAGGTTTCTATTTGGCAATAAATAGGCATTTCGGCCCTATTCTCCACACTCAAAGCTTTGGGGACAACTAGAGGGAGGAGACTTCATGGGGTTCTTTTCTCCAGAGCCACTTCTGTCCCTCGTGCCTCTTACTTCTTTCTTCTTCATCCCTATGAGCCAGTTCTCCTGCATCCATCGAGCGAGAGTCTCATAGACTCGGGCACATCTTGAGTTCTAGGTGCATTTGTTTTCTCATATACCTGGCCTGGCTCCACCGCTTCTGTAAAGAAAGGGACAAGCGCTGTCACCCAACGCGGCACGACTCCGCACGCTGCTCCCAAAAAGTATTCCCTAATCATTTTTTCCTGAATGCTCTCCTTAGAGAAGAACTAGTTACCTGCCAAGTCCTTAGTTTGGAAATAGAAAAGATGAGGTGTTTTTTGACAACTATAGATGTAGGATATGGAGAGAGGATGTGGCCTAATGGCTAGGATGATCGACCTCAAACCTGGGGAACCGGGTTCGAGTCTCGGCAACGACGCTCAACATCATATGATTCTGGGCAAATCAAGTAATCTCCCCGTGCCTAAAAAAAGGGAATGTGTCCTAATGTAACTGGTGCTCATGGAAAGAGCTCTAGCACTGATATCTTCGGGTCAAGTTTGCAGTGCCTTAGAAGATACCTAGGTCAGTGTGTGTTGAGATGGATTCGTCTTGCCCTGAGATGGATGTGTCTTCTCTCTGCAGTAAAACACTCGGGGGTATATTATCAAGGGGTTTATCTCCGCTTTTTTGGCTTTAAAAGCCAAGAAAGCGGAGATAAAATTATCTCCCTATTACCAAGCTGTCGCTAACACCAGTTAGTGACAGCTAATAGGAGATAGCGACCATCTTGGGCCCCGCTTTGCATGTCAGTGATATTTATCACTAATGACATGCAAAGTGGGCGTGCCAAGATGTTAGCGACTGGAAACAGTCGCTAACATCGCTATCTCCTATTACCAACTTTTGGAGATATTCGCGCTAAGCGCGAATATCTCCAAAAGCTAACACCTGCCCTGAGCAGTTCTTCACCATGTTATCCAATGGGAGGTGGATAACATGGCTAAGAGCATTTGCTCGATAATGCATGAATATCGCTGACTTTTCAGCGATATTCATGCATTGCGGCCGTTTTTTATCGCATTTGCGATAAACCTTGCTAATAGCAAGGTTTATCTGCGATAAAAATCGCCGATGTGCGGCGATAATTTTTGTCTCTAAACAAGTTAGAGACAAAAATTATCGCTAGTTGTTGGTAATATACCCCTCTGTGCCTTAGATGCGTAGTCTAGTGTGTGTGTTGAGATGGATGCGTCTCGTCTCTGCAGTAACATACTGTGTGCCTTAGAAGATGCCTATTCTAGTGTGTGTTGAGATGGACATGTCTCACCTTTGGACTAACACATTCTGTGCCTTAGAAGTAACCCTGGGCAGTGAACTCTACTCCACTCGCAGAGTTTGCGGAGTTTTCCGTACTACACATTACGCAGAGCTCGCCGAGTTCAGTTTTTTTCCCCTCTCGCGTTCATCAACATCAAGTTGGCGACCTCAAGCGAGGAAAATCAACCTCCTGGCAAGATTTTTCCTCGTTCACAATCGTCAACATGAAGTTGGCGTGCACGAGCGTGGAAAATAAACATCCCAGTGAGATTTCTCAACGTGGGGGGGTAAGGTTTCTCATTGCGAGAGGTTGCGTATGCTCGTGACCGCTCGTGTTGAGGAACTGCCCGTTTGCGTTGAAAAAGCTACAGCTCGAGTAAAAATCTACTAGAGTGGCAGAAAAAGAAAGAAGCAACTGCTTGCCCTGTGCAAGATGCTGTTCACCTGGCACTGTGCAATCACTGCGAACTGCATTTTTCTATGGAACTCTGCCGATTGTGGAGCTCCACGTAGTGCAGCAGAGTTTTTTTGCCACTTTGCAGTTTTCTGCGTAGTGCAACACCGCGAACTCCGCCCAGGGTTATTTAGAAGATGCCTAGTCTAGTGTGTGTTGAGATGGACGTGTCTCACTTCTGGAGGAACGCATTCTATGCCTTTGAAGATGCCTAGGTCAGTGTGTGTTGAGATTGATGCGTATCGCCACTGCTGTAAATCAATCTTTGGCTTAGAAGATGCCTAGTCTAGTGTGTGTTGAGATGGATGCGTCTCGTCTCTGCAGCAACACACTCTGTGCCTTATAAGATGCCTAGGTCAGTGTGTGTTTAGATGAATGTGTCTCGCCTCTGTCGTAAAACATTCTTTGGCTTAGGAGATGCCTAGTTCATTGTGTGCTGAGAAGGATGTGCCTTGCCCTGAGATGGATGTGTGTCACCTCTGGAGGAACGCATTCTGTGCCTTAGAAGATGCCAGGTCAGTGTGTGTTGAGATGGATGTGTCTCGCCTCTGTCGTAAAACATTCTTTGGCTTAAGAGATGCCTAGTTCATTGTGTGCTGAGAAGGATGTGCCTTGCCCTGAGATGGATGTGTGTCACCTCTGGAGGAACGCATTCTGTTCCTTACAAGATGCCTAGGTCAGTGTGTGTTGAGATGGATGTGTCTTGCCCTGAGGTGGATGTGTCTTCTCTCTGCATTAACACAATATTTGCCTTAGAAGATGAGTTGCTCTCACAGAGTGAGGCATCTGATATCACCAGAGAAGCAGAGGACAGAGCAGGTAATCTTTTGTCTGTGCTTAAAATATTTGGGAGAGCATGGTTTGTGGCTGTAGAGTGCAGAGACACAGGGTTCTGAACTGCTTATAGTTGGGGTCACCTGTCTCAAAGGTTGGAATGAAAGCAGGTTGAGCCGCAGAGGATCTGCCAAGGCCCACCTAGAGTCAGAAGATTCTCTGAGCCTCAGTGAGGAGTTGTTTAGGGACAGGATACAATGCGATGAGTTATGCCAACTTGTGACGTGTCTGAGGTGTCTTGTTCTTCTCACCCACAGGTCAGAGAGAGATGCTGCCGGCTAGAGTTGGTGCTGAAGCAGCGAGACACTGAGCCATCAGAAGACAGTCTTCGGCCATCTAGTGAGACCGACTCAGAGACCCTGTCTCTCTTCTCGGAGCCCTCCCGTGGCATGTCCAACATCTTTACCAAGGTCTAGTGTCTTTGTCCCTGGAGTCCTGCAGGATCACCAAGAGATTATCACAGTGGGGGGCACCGTCACTGAAAACTAGACACCTGTAGGACAGAAAGCAGAGCTGACCCTCACTAGAACCGGGGTCCAACAGCAGGACGACTCTACCGGTGCAGCCGGATCGCGGTCTACAGCCATGAATCATCCACACACTCATCCGTCCAGTGGCCTTCCAGCATGCCCCGCGTCCAGCTAAAACATGGCTGCACTCTGTCAAACCGCAGAGGCGGAATCTGGCAGGCCCTGTGCATTTCACAATGAATACCCATGACATAATTCTGCAGACAATGAATAATATTTGTTTACAATTACAGCCTGCATGGGGGCTCTCTGGAGTCCATCAGTGTCTCTGAAGCTACTCCAAGGACAGGGGGGTGCAGCTGTTGTTAGTTGCTTCTGGAGAGTGAACTGTTTCTTCCACCCCTCAATTTCTTTGAAACAATGTGAGGTTGCAGGAAACACACAGTGGGCTGGTGAGAAGACAATCTGGCTAGAAAGGATGCCAAGGAAACCAAAGGACTGAAAGGAGTAGCCTTGGTGGTAGCCCTGGCCCATCAGCAGAGATGCCATGATGACAAGACTCCTCTCTCCATCTAATATCTATGGAGTGACGTTGACACGCTACGTTCTGCTGTTCACTGCTGAGTTGTATTGTTAAAATGTATTCATCCCACACTAGGCTCTTCAGCTAGATTCAATAAAGGTGAACTGGAGCTGAAATACCCACTTAACAGCCCTTAGTGAAGAGTCGGGAGATCTTTTATACCTATTTCTAAATCACTTTGTAGTGCAGCGCTTCATGGTACGGATAGAAGGGCTTCGGAGCGCTTCATGGAGATGAGGAATGAGGGTCTACACAGATACACAGAGGCAGATCACCTCATGCACTGGGGAGGGGTCCATGCCAAGACCCATGGAAACCCCAGGGAGGGCAGAGATGGTGGTGAGGCCAGGGCAGGTGGAGCCCTGTTCTCCATCCCTCGGGTATCCTACGAAGTGGAGCTAAGGCCAGGCTTGAGTCTGCTGCAGCAAGTTACATGTAGGAGTGAAAAAGGCAGGAAGTGGGTGACATGGATGTCAAGAAGCTGCAGGGGTGTTATTTATAAGAGACTTGCGCCGCGTCACTTTTTCGGATGCTCTGACGGTGCAAGGCCTCTGAATCATATCCATGAGGTGAAGCGACGTCCCTCTGCCTGGCGTTGAACGCCCTCATAGAGATGGAGTGGGACCGAGCAATGTAACTCGCTGCCGCGCCTCACTACAGATCAAGGAGGCGCTCCAGGGGCGTTGTGATGGTTTTTCCATGCAACACCCATGGCTTTTGACGCTGCCCCAGAATTACCTGATCACGTAAACCTAGGGCAGCGCCAACGTCTAACGCTTCCCTAGAGCAGACGTGACAAGGACATTCTTTTTTATTTCTCCTCATTTTTTCCTCTCTCCATCTGTGCTGCATTCTGAAGCTCCCATAGAAAGAGGGAAATGTCTCTCTTGGTTGTTTTTGTGCAGGGAGGTGTTCCTTCTTGTACAAAAACAATGCTGCCTGCAATGGAGGGACCCTTGCAACAAGGTACACGGGGACATGCCTTGGCACCGGCCTGCTGACATGGCGTCAGCGCAGCGGGAAAGGATAGGGATGCACCGTATTTCATAAATACTGTTCCTTCCTGTCCTTTCACATTGGATCTAGCCTGATGCCTGAGGATAATTCTAAGGTAAGGAATACACAGCTGGAAGTCTCTATCAGATACATGGGACAGTGCCACCAGGAAATTAGTGACCGGGCTTTCTTTGAGCTGGCAGTGAGGTTGTAAGACACTCGCGGTGCTGAAAAATGCTTAAAACGTTATTTGGTTGCTTGGCGATGATTCACAAAAATGCTAGTTAGCTGTAGTGCCACGCGTGCTCTTCGACCGTCATATATTTATTGCCTGGTGCCAAACCAAGCGTCTCAGCAAAGTATCACTCTTACAAGCTGTTTGCTTCATTTCCTGCCCCTGATGTCAAGATCACTCAGACCAGGGTGGGGGGGGGACCTGCAGGGGGTACCAGCTGACACATCTGGCTACTAATACCTGAGGCCAATCTTGTGACTTGGGGCCAGATGTAGGTAAATCATATTTACCGACTCTTAAATACCGAATTTTACCGATTCGGTATTTAAGAGTCGGTAAATATGAAGGGGGGAGATGTAGGTATTTCCAGAAGTGGAAATACCGAATCGTTAGAATTCGGTATTTACCGATTCGGTAATTACCGAATCGGTATTCCCTATTGATTCCTATGGGCTCTGAAGCCCATAGGAATCAATGGGAAATACCGATTCGGTAATTACCGAATCGGTAAATACCGACTTTTGCAAGGGTGCAGGGGGTGTCACTTTGACACCCTCTGGCACCCCAAAAATAGGCATGTGTGCCATGTGGCACACAGACATGCCCTAAGGGCATGTCTGTGTGTCACATGGCACAGGTGTGCATGCACACAAGTGCATGCACACCTGAATTCGGTATTTTAACACCCAATTGGATTGGGTGTTAAAATACCGAATTTGTAGGGCCTTTGGGACTCTGAAGAGTCCCACCTACATCTGAGATTTACCGAATCTGTAAAAATACCGATTCGGTATTTTACAGAATCGGTAAATTTACCGAATCGGTAAATTTACCGATTCTGTAAAATAATGCCCCCTACATACCAATTCTGAAATACCGGTCGGTAACGGCCGAAAATACCGATTTTCGGCCGTTACCGACCGACCTACATCTGGCCCTTGATCACAAATACATTGAATTAAGAGTTCAAGTGGACAGATTTAAAGAACATTGATTGAACAAAATTCAACAGTTTCCTGTGTTCTGGTCCAAAAACTTCTTATTCTTCTAAATAAAGAGACATTTGTACCACTCTTTGTCAGCTCCAACCACAGCTGTAAACCTCATTGTCTGTGGAGGTAATCTGATGCCCATTTATTGGTATCTTGCCTTATCTTACCATGATGGCCCCCCAATTGGTGTCTACCCTTACCTTACCATGGAAGTCCCCCACAGCTGCAGTCTAGCCTTACTAAGATTGGCTCCTACTGATGGTGTTTAGCCTTACCTGTTTAGCCGTGCCTGATCGTGATTGCTTTTGGTGCTTGCCTTACCATACCACGATCGCCCCCTGCTGGTGGCATTTAGCCACACCTTACCATGATTGCTTCCTTCTGTTGTTGTCTAGCGTTACCTTACCATGATCGCCGCCTACTGGTGTTTAGCCACACCTTACCATGATTACTTCCTTCTGTTGTTGTCTAGCCTTACGTTACCATGATCGCCCCCTGCTGGTGGCGTTTAGCCACATCTTACCATGATTGCTTCCTTCTGTTGTTGTCTAGCCTTACGTTACCATGCTCGCCCCCTGCTGGTGGCGTTTAGCCACACCTTACCATGATTGCTTCCTTCTGTTGTGGTCTAGCCTTACGTTACCATGATCGCCCCCTGCTGGTGGCGTTTAGCCACACCTTACCATGATTGCTTCCTTCTGTTGTTGTCTAGCGTTACCTTACCACGATCGCCCCCTGCTGGTGTTTAGCCACACCTTACCATGTTTGCATCCTTCTGTTGTTGTCTAGCCTTACGTTACCATGATCGCTCCCTGCTGGTGGCGTTTAGCCACACCTTACCATGATTGCTTCCTTCTGTTGTTGTCTAGCGTTACCTTACCATGATCGCCCCCTGCTGGTGTTTAGCCACACCTTACCATGTTAGCATCCTTCTGTTGTTGTCTAGCCTTACGTTACCATGATCGCCCCCTGCTGGTGGCGTTTAGCTACACCTTACCATGATTGCTTCCTTCTGTTGTTGTCTAGCGTTACCTTACCATGATCGCCCCCTGCTGGTGTTTAGCCACACCTTACCATGTTTGCATTCTTCTGTTGTTGTCTAGCCTTACCTTACCATGATCACCCCCTGCTGGTGGCGTTTAGCCACACCTTACCATGATTGCTTCCTTCTGTTGTTGTCTAGCGTTACCTTACCATGATCGCCCCCTGCTGGTGTTTAGCCACACCTTACCATGTTTGCATTCTTCTGTTGTTGTCTAGCCTTACCTTACCATGATCACCCCCTGCTGGTGGCGTTTAGCCACACCTTACCATGATTGCTTCCTTCTGTTGTTGTCTAGCGTTACCTTACCATGATCACCCCCTGCTGGTGTTTAGCCACACCTTACCATGATTGCTTCCTTCTGTTGTTGTCTAGCGTTACCTTACCATGATCACCCCCTGCTGGTGTTTAGCCACACCTTACCATGATTGCTTCCTTCTGTTGTTGTCTAGCGTTACCTTACCATGATCACCCCCTGCTGGTGTTTAGCCACACCTTACCATGTTTGCATTCTTCTGTTGTTGTCTAGCCTTACCTTACCATGATCACCCCCTGCTGGTGGCGTTTAGCCACACCTTACCATGATTGCTTCCTTCTGTTGTTGTCTAGCGTTACCTTACCATGATCGCCCCCTGCTGGTGTTTAGCCACACCTTACCATGTTTGCATTCTTCTGTTGTTGTCTAGCCTTACCTTACCATGATCACCCCCTGCTGGTGGCGTTTAGCCACACCTTACCATGATTGCTTCCTTCTGTTGTTGTCTAGCCTTACCTTTCCATGATCACCCCCTGCTGGTGGCGTTTAGCCACACCTTACCATGATTGCTTCCTTCTGTTGTTGTCTAGCCTTACCTTACCATGATCACCCCCTGCTGGTGTTTAGCCACACCTTACCATGTTTGCATCCTTCTGTTGTTGTCTAGCCTTACGTTACCATGATCGCCCCTGCTGGTGGCGTTTAGCCACACCTTACCATGATTGCTTCCTTCTGTTGTTGTCTAGCGTTACTTTACCATGATCGCCCCCTGCTGGTGGCGTTTATCCTTACCTCACTTAGATTTTTAGAATTCCGAAACACTCCCCAGATGCGGGCCAAGGGCCCGCATACCATTACATTCGCTCTTTTCAATAAAGGTTGGCATATTTTGGGAAATTTAAACAGCACATTTATTTGGTACTCTAAAAAAATAAATACTGAGCAATGCTACAATGATTCTTTCAAAAGGTCAATTACAGTGATAAAAATATCAAAATTCTGGGGTGTTAATGAGGAAATGTATGAAAAGCTACACCTTCAAAACATAAAACTCATTGCACACAGTGATCTGGAAATCATCTTTGCTGTAGGCAGTGGGTGAGGGATCCAACAGGTGCTACACAGGGACCACCAATCAGCTGCAAGCGATCCTTGGAAGAGATGCTACCCCTCACCTTAGCTGCCGGCCCCTGTCCGAGCATCCGAAGAGCAAAGACCTTCTTCCACAATCGGCATGACTCCACCCTTGGCAGGTGAGCCCCTAGTGCAACTAGACGAGTAGACGTAAGGTACAAATGGTAGGTCCCGTATGCTGCCGGAAGAGGTGCCGGAAGCTACAGAAGGATGGGCACAACATGCTGGTCTCTGGGAGAGCTTGACCTCTCGAAGCGATGGACTCCAAGTCCTGGTCAGTGAGACCTCCTCAGGCAGCAAACAAGTGTGTACATGATGACGTACAGAAGATTGGCACACCTGGTACTTCAGGGTGAGAAGACAAGCTCCCAGGAAGGACAGCAGGTGCTACTGTGTGCAAATATCTGAGGGACAGGCCTTGATCCCACACCCTCCATGGAGAAGACCCTAAGAAGGTTTTATTCATTCTTGCAAAGCTGGTATGAACACTTTGGGCTTGAATAATCTGTCAGTGCAAATGTCCTTCATGGTAGCCACCCCTACTAGTGAGAGACATGTGCCACCTACACCAGTATTTAAATATGCAAAAAGTGCAAATCAAGCATGTGAGGTGCTCGTGTTTCTTCTCACCTTTAAAAATGATTCAAGTAGAGGGAGCAGGCACCACTTACTGGGTGCTTAAAGCTATGACTGAGATTGCCTCTGGTATTACCATGGAAAACTGGGCGCAACCAGGACTGGATCCAAGTGGGGGCCAGGGAATGGAAGTAACAGTGCCCCTGACAACTCCTGACAATGTCTAAATCCAGAGCAGAGGCTTATGTCTGGCAAGCCTCTTCTGGTGACACCGATTGTGGAAAGCATCAGTTCATTAAACCCAACTGGCCATTGTAGAACCTGACTCGCCACTGGCCATAGAGGCAATATTGGACGCCGCGGCATGGTTCTGCTCCATTGTCAATCTCTGGGTGAACATCAGAAGCTGCTGGTGATCAATTGGCTTTGGAAGCAGGTCCATGAGAAGAAACAATCAGGAAAATGTATAGACACAAGAGGCAGATAATTTGCCATCAAGACCCCAGAATCCATCATTGCCATTGAATAGATAAATCTCTAAGTGTATTTCCTCACCTAGGAAGAGTGGGAATGCGGTGAAGGTGGAGGCTCGCTCGAGTCAAAATGTCTTTGTACAAACCTTGGGGCTAGCCCACCAACACACACCGCGAGTGATTCAAGGCCCTTCCAAAGGACTCAGGGAAAGGCGTAGAATCCCACGACAAGAATAACTTTTGAGGTAATAGCAACATAATCAACAGGTGCCAGATGAGACAACTTCCGACAGATGTTCAAAGGTGATAACAACATACGCCATGGGACCGAGAGGAGACCACAACGTCTCACAGATGTCAGAAGGTGATAATAACACCATACTGGATGGAACTTAGAGGAGACAACAACTTCCGACAAATGCCCAAAGGTGATAACAATGTACTCTGGGAGCGTTGGGGGAGAAGATAACTTTTCACAGCTGTCCGAAGGTGATAAGAACATACTAGGTGGGTGCCGGTGGAGACAACAATATCTGACAGGCAACAAAACACCCAATGGGTGAAGGGAGGCGAAGAACAATTACAAATTGCTTTTTGCAGAAGATGAAATAGGTTTCAAGTCAACATTAGAGAAAAGTCTAGGTCTGATGAAGTTCTGAAGAAGATGACAGCACATCTAACGGGTCTTGTTGAAAGAAGTCCCACAAAACTCCAAATCAATTTACAGGGATTTGCCACCAGGTCTAATCAATCTCGAAGGAGAATATGCTACAGTTTAAATTTCCAAGAGTGTCTACTGTCCTCCTCTTTCACCCTGGTGGAAGAACCAGCCAGCCAGTTCCAGATGGTGTATCCTACATCCAGTCACTGATGTGTGCTTTTTAATCATCTGGTGAACTGATCTGCAGTGCCATTCATTGTTGGTGTTTCTGCAGAACAGTGCCTGTTGTCAGCTGCTATTTGATTTGAATCAATAGAATTACTTGTGTTCTTCCTTTGACATTCGCAATTCAGTTTCCACTCACTGGGCAGGGCAGACAGCACTTGTGAACCCATAGCTCGATGTTACATCATCTTTGGTGGACCCTACGTGTCTCAAGGTGCATGCAACATCTGGGGAATGGCAGGCAGTTCTTGTATACCCCTAGCTCGAAGGTACATCATGTTTGGTGGACCCAACGATCTCAAGGCGAGTGTCACACCATTAGGGGTGGGGCAGGACAGACCGTGCATGTGTACACCTAGCTCAATGTTATATCATCTTTGGTGGACCCTACGTGTCTCAAGGCGCGTGCCACATCTAGGGAAGGGCAGGCATGCTTGTATACCCCTAGCTCAATGTTAAATCATCTTTGGTGGACCCTACGTGTCTCAAGGCATGTGCCACATCTGAGGAAGGACAGCAGTGCTTGCATACCCCTAGCTCGATGGTACATCATGTTTGGTGGACCCAACGATCTCAAGGCGAGTGTCACACCATTGGGGGTTGGGGCAGGACAGACTGTGCATGTGTACACCTGGCTCAATGTTACATCATCTTTGGTGGGGCCCTACGTGTCTCAAGGCGCGTGCTACATCTGGGGAAGGGCAGGCATGCTTGTATACCCCTAGCTCAATGTTAAATCATCTTTGGTGGACCCTACGTGTCTCAAGGCATGTGCCACATCTGGGAAATGGCAGGCAGTGCTTGTATACCCCTAGCTCGAAGGTACATCATGTTTGGTGGACCCAACGATCTCAAGGCGAGTGTCACACCATTAGGGGTAGGGCAGGACAGACCGTGCATGTGTACACCTGGCTCAATGTTACATCATCTTTGGTGGACCCTATGTGTCTCAAGGTGCGTGCCACATCTGGGAAGGGCAGGCAGTGCTTGCATACCCCTAACTCAATGTTACATCATCTTTGGTGGACCCTACGTGTCTCAAGGCGCGTGCCACATCTGGGGAAGGGCAGGCATGCTTGTATACCCCTAGCTCGATGGTACATCATGTTTGGTGGACCCAACGATCTCAAGGCGAGTGTCACACCATTGGGGGTGGGGCAGGACAGACTGTGCATGTGTACACCTGGCTCAATGTTACATCATCTTTGGTGGGCCCTACGTGTCTCAAGGCGCGTGCTACATCTGGGGAAGGGCAGGCATGCTTGTATACGCCTAGCTCGATGTTAAATCATCTTTGGTGAACCCTACGTGTCTCAAGGCACGTGCCACATCTGAGGAAGGACAGGCAGTGCTTGCATACCCCTAGCTCGATGGTACATCAAGTTTGGTGGACGCTATGATCTGAAGGCGAGTGTCACACCATTGGGGGTGGGGCAGGGCAGACCGCGCTTGTGTACCCTTAGCTCAATGTTACATCATCTTTGGTGGACCATGCGTGTCTCAAGGTGAGTGCCACATCTGGGAAAGGGCAGGCAGTGCTTCTGTACCCCTAGTTCAATAGTAAATCATATTTGGTGGATTCTACCATCTCAAGGCGAGTGTCACACCATTGGGGGTGGGGCAGGGCAGACTGCTCTTGTGTACCCTTAGCTCAATGTTACATCATCTTTGGTGGACGATGCGTGTCTCAAGGTGAGTGCCACATTGTCTTTGTTAGTGTGTCTGCCTCAGATATATATGACTGTCTCGGTCAGCGTGTCTGCCTCAAGTATATTTAACTGTCTTGTGGGTGCATGCAACTGTTTCTGTTGGTGTGATTGTCTCATTTATATATGACTGTCTCTGACACTGTCTTGTGTGTTTATATGCCTGTCTTTGTTGGTGTGACTGTCTCGTTTTTATTTGACAGCCTTGGTCGGTATGACTGTCTTGTGTGTGTATGAGAAAGTCTGGGTCGGTGTGACTGTCTTGTGTGTGTCTGTGACAGTCTGGGTCGATATGACAGTTTTGCATGTGTATATGACAGTCTTGGTCGATGTGACAGTCTTGTGTGTGTATATGCCTATCTCTGTGGATGTGACTCTCTTGTTTGTAAATGATTGGGTCTGTAAGTGTAACTGTCTCGTCTGTGTATATGACAGTCTCGGTCGGTGTGACTGTCTTGTGTTTGTATGAGACGGTTTCTGTTGATGTGATTGTCTCATTTGTATAAAAATTTCTCTGTCGAAGTGACTGTCTTGTGTGTGTATATGACTGCCTCTGTTGGTGTGACTATCTCGTTTGTATATGGCAGTCTCTGTCGAAGAGACTGTTGCATGTGTATGTGACAGTCTCTGTCGATGTGACTGTCTTGTTTGTATATGACAGTCTCGGTTGGTGTAACTGTCTTGTGTGTTTCTGAGACAGTCTCTGTGGGTGTGACTGTGTTGTGTGTGTATATGCCGATCTCTGTCGGTGTGACTTTCTTGTTTGTATATGACAGTCTTGGTCGTGTGACTGTCTTTTGTGCGTATGCAACTGTTTTTGTTGGTGTGATTGTCTCGTTTATCGATGACAGTCTATGTCAATGTGACTGTCTCGTGTATGTATATATCTATCTCTGTCGGTGTGACTGTCTTGTGTATGTGTGAAACAGTCACTGTCAGAGTGCCTGTCTTGTGTGTGTATATGCTGACCCTGGGCGGTGTACTCCACTCCGTTTGCGGAGTTTTCCGCACTCCGCGTTACACGGAGTTCCGAAAACTCCGCTCTGCGTAGCGGAGCTGAGATTTTTTCCTCGCTCACGTTCATCAACGTCAAGTTGGCAACCACGGGCAAGGAAAATCAACCTCCTTGCGAGATTTCTCATCGTTCGCGATCGTCTACATCAAGTTGGCGAGCGTGGAAAAAGAACATCCTGGCGAGATTTTTCAACGCGGGGGTGACAGTTTTCTCATTAAGAGTGGTTGCGTATGCTCGTGGCCACTCGTGTTGAGAAACTGCCTGTTCGTGTTGAGAAAGCTCCTGCTTGAGTAAAAGTCTACTCGAGTGGCAGAAAAGGAAAGAAGGGACCTCTTGTGATGTGCAAGCGACCGTTCACAATGGTTGCACAGTGCAGACAACCATAAGGCACTGTGCAATCACCATGAACGGCATTTTTCTATGGAACTCCGCCACTTGCGGAGCTCCATGTAGTGCGACAGAGTTTATTTGCAACTTCGCAGAGTTCCGTGTAGTGCAACTCTGCAAATTATGCCCAGGGTTAGTATATGCCTATCTCTGTCGGTGTGACTGTCTTGCGTTTTTGTGAGACAGTCTCTGTCGGTGTGACTGTCTCGTGTGTATATGCCTATCTCTGTTGGTGTAACTGTCTTGTGTGTGTCTAAGACAGTCTCTGTCAGTGTGACTGTCTTGAGTGTGTATATGCCTATCTCTGTTGTGGTACTCGCAATCACACACACCATTTCAAGCGCCTCGTGCATCCACACACCTGTCTGCACTGTCAACTGAGTGTACTGAGCGCCTACACGGGGGGAGAAGTATTGCAAACCTGGAAGAGTCCATCAGTACTGACAGTACTGGAGCCCTCAAAGCACTGGTCATGTGTGTCTGTCTATCTGTACATATGTACATGTTCCTCTGCTACAAAAGGCTGTGTGTCAGTATTGTGTGGTGTCTGTGGTGCCATCTGCCCGTTCCATATGTGTTGATTCTTGACAGAAGGTTCTGATTATAATGTACTGTACATGGCCTTTGACCCTGTCTGTCCATCCATGTGCACATGTCCACGTGTCCAGGCGTCGCACACGTGTACTCAGCGGTGAAGGGACTCCCTGCTTCGGCCTCACACTGGCATGTGCAGCTCATTGTACTCATCACGTCCGTCTTCATCAAAGTTTGGGGCACCGTCTTCTGCGTCCAGCTGGAGAGAGGAGAGATAGAGGGGAGTCATGACACTGAGCAGCACTCGAGACCACAGTGGCATGCTATGTGACTGTCTCCTTGCCTAGGGTGCGCTACCACAGCGTGCATACTCAACTCTACGACACTCCGCTCTGCACCACTCCACCGTACGCCAACCCACTCCACTCTACACCATTCACCACAGCGTCACTGAACTTGACTCTACACCACTCCATGCTACGCCACTCCACAGCACTCACCACTGCGTCATGCACTTGACTCTACACCACTCCACAATACGCCACTCCACATCACTAACCACTTCATCACTGTACTCTACTCTGCACCACTCCACACTACGCCACTCCACACCTCTAACCCCTAACCACTTCATCACTGTACTCTACTCTGCACAACTCCACACTATGCCACTCCACTCCACTAACCACTTCATCACTGTACTCTACTCTGCACCACTCCACACTGTCACTCCTCTCCACACCACTAACCACTTCATCACTGTACTCTACTCTGCACCACCCCACACAATGCCACTTCTCTCCACACCACTAACCACTTTGTCACTGTACTCTACACCACTCCAAACTATGCCACCCCACACCACTAACCACTTCATCACTGTACTCTACTCTGCACCACTCCACACTATGCCACTCCACTCCACACCACTAACTACTTTATCACTGTACTCTACTCTGCACCACTCCACACTATGCCACTCCTCTCCACACCACTAAGCACTTTGTCACTGTACTCTACTCTGCACCACTCCAAACTATGCCACTTCACACCACTAACCACTTCATCACTGTACTCTACTCTGCACCACTCCACACTATGCCACTCTTCTCCACTCCACTAACCACTTCATTACTGTACTCTACTCTGCACCACCCCACACTATGCCACTCCTCTCCACACCACTAATCACTTTGTCACTGTACTCTACTCTGCACCACTCCACACTATGCCACTCCACTCCACACCGCTAACCACTATGTCACTGTACTCTACTCTGCACCACCCCACACTATGCCACTTCACACCACTAACCACTTCATCACTGTACTCTACTCTGCACCACTCCACACTATGCCACTTCACACCACTAACCACTTCATCACTGTACTCTACTCTGCACCACTCCACACTATGCCACTTCACACCACTAACCACTTCATCACTGTACTCTACTCTGCACCACTCCACACTATGCCACTCTTCTCCACTCCACTAACCACTTCATCACTGTACTCTACTCTGCACCACTCCACACTATGCCACTCTTCTCCACACCACTAACCACTTTGTCACTGCACTCTACTCTGCACCACTCCAAACTATGCCACTTCACACCACTAACCACTTCATCACTGTACTCTACTCTGCACCACTCCACACTATGCCACTCTTCTCCACTCCACTAACCACTTCATTACTGTACTCTACTCTGCACCACCCCACACTATGCCACTTCTCTCCACACCACTAATCACTTTGTCACTGTACTCTACTCTGCACCACTCCACACTATGCCACTCATCTCCACACCACTAACCACTTTGTCACTGTACTCTACTCTGCACCACTCCAAACTATGCCATTCCACACCACTAACCACTTCATCACTGTACTCTACTCTGCACCACTCCACACTATGCCACTCTTCTCCACACCACTAACCACTTTGCCACTGTACTCTACTCTGCACCACTCCAAACTATGCCACTCCACTCCACACCACTAACCAGTTCATCACTGTACTCTACTCTGCACCACCCCACACTATGCCACTCCTCTCAACACCACTAACCACTTTGTCACTGTACTCTACTCTGCACCACTCCACACTATGCCACTCTTCTCCACACCACTAACCACTTTTTCACTGTACTCTACTCTGCACCACCCCACACTATGCCACTCCACTACACACCACTAACCACTTCATCACTGTACTCTACTCTGCACCCCCCATTCGATGCCACTTTACTACACACCACTAACCACTGCATCACTGTACTCTACTCTGCACCACCCCACACTATGCCACTCCACTACAGACCACTAACCACTTCATCACTGTACTCTACTCTGCACCCCCATCCTATGCCACTTTACTACACACCACTCATCACTGCAGCACTGTACTCTACTCTGCACCACCCCACACTATGCCAATCCTCTCCACACCACTAACCACTTTGTCACTGTACTCTACTCTGCACCACCCCACACTATGCCACTCCACTACACACCTCTCACCACTGCATCACTGTACTCTACACTGCACCATTCCTCACTATGCCACTCCATTACACACCACTAACCACTTCATCACTGTACTCTACTCTGCACCCCCATACTATGCCACTTTACTACACACCACTAACCACTTCATCTCTGTACTCTACTCTGCACCCTCGCATACTATGCCACTTTACTACACACCTCTCATTACTGCAGCACTGCACTCTACTCTGCACTACTCCAAACTATGCCACTCCACACCACTAACCACTTCATAATTGTACTCTACTCTGCACCACTCCACACTATGCCACTCCTCTCCACACCACTAACCACTTTGTCACTGTACTCTACTCTGCACCACCACACACTATGCCACTCCACTCCACACCACTCATCACTGCGTCACTGCACTCTACTCTGCACCACTCCACACTATGCCACTCCACTAAACACCACTCATCATTGCATCACTGCACTCCACTCTGCACCCCCCAATACTATGTCACTTTACTACACACCACTCATCACTGCATCACTGTATTCTACTCTGCAACACCCCACACTATGCCACTCCACACCACTAACCACTTCATAACTGTACTCACTCTGCACCACTCCACTCTATGCCACTCCACTCCACACCACTCATCACTGCGTCACTGCACTCTACTCTGCATTACTCCAAACTATACCACTCCACTCCACACCACTCATCACTGCGTCACTGCACTCTACTCTGCATTACTCCAAACTATACCACTCCACTCCACACCACTCATCACTGCGTCACTGCACTCTACTCTGCACCACTCCACACTACACCACTCTACACTACTCACCACTTCATCACTACACTCTACTCTGCACCTTTCAACACTGTCCCACTCCACTCCACACCAATTATTATTCATCACTGCATCAATGCACTCTACTCTGCACCACTCCACTCCACACCACTCACTACTCATCACTGCATCAATGCACTCTACTCTGCACCACTTCACACTATGCCACTCTACTCCACGCCACTCATCACTGCATCTTTGCACTCAACTCTGCACCACTCCACACTAAGCCATTCCACTCTACATCACTCCACTCTATTCTACACCACTGCACACTACACCACTCCACCCACCTCCACTCCACTCTACTCTGCACCACTCCACACTATGCCTCTCCACTCTGTCCCGCTCATCACTGTGTCACTGCACTCTACTCTGCATCACTCCAAACTATGCCACTCCAATTCACACTTCTCACCACTCACTACACTCTACACTGCACCACTCCACACTACTTCACTCCATACTATGCAATACACTATGCAACACAATACCACTGCAACACTGCACTCTACTCTGCACCACTCCACCCTATGGCACACTATGCCACTCCACTCCACACCACTCATCACTACGTCAATGCACTCTACACTGAAACACTCCACACTATGCCACTCCACACCACTCACCATTGTGTCACTGCACTCTACTCTGCACCAGTCCAAACTACGCCTCTCTACTGTACTCTACTCTCTACACCACTGTACTCTATGCCAATGCACTCTACCCCACACTACTCTACTATGCACCACTACCCTCTTTGCAACTGCACTCTACACCACTCCACTTTATGCCACTCTACTCTGCAAGACAGCATTCTATGCCACTGTACTCCACGTCAATGCACTCTATTCTGTTCCACTCTACTCTTTGCCAAGGCCACTGTAATCTACTCTGCACTCTACACCAGTGTACTCTATTGTGCACCACTCTCCCCTACTCTGAAACAATCCACTCTATTACCCTACTTCAATCTGCACAACTGCACTCTACTTTGCACCACTGCCCTCTATGCCAATCCACTTTACACCACTTTACTCAAATCCAATGCACTACGCCACTGCCTGGACCCCTGGAGGACGTTATCATTGACTGCTTCGACGTGTCCAAGGTCTGCCTGTGGAAGAAGATCGGGGACTTAATCCCCTACCTCTAGGGCGGCACCTTCGAGTCACGCTACAGCGACACCTTTGCGTCCAGGTGGGAGCGTAGGAAAGCGCTTTATAGTATAGGTTTGTGCATTTCCAATATTTACATATTAGAGCAGAAATACACATTTCCTAACAGAAAACGGAACAAGAAATATACAATAAATCAACATCAATATTTCAATAAGATCGACAATGTAAGTATAGTTCTAGATGGTATATTGCAGAAGATATATCATTATGCGTGTTTTGCCGAAACAAAGAGCCTTCTTCAGGAGAGCCACAACAAGGCTGTTGGACTACCCTCTCAGGACTTGAGATACAAAAAAGTGGGTAACCAAACCCATCTCAATAAAAGTGAAGCTCAACCAATTTGGGAACTCCAGGATACTTACCCCCCTGATTAAGGGGATGGAAGACTAATAAGAATAATCCTTCAAAAATGGTTCAGATATTCAAAGAACGTCAACTTCTGAAGCGGAAACCCCAATGGACCTTAAATGGAGTGGACCTATCAAGTCAGCCGGGAAATGAAACTAGCACAGTCCAACCAAAAGCCCAAACAAAGGAAGAAAATAGATAATTTTCTTAAAAGGTGAAATTCTTCATCAAAGAAAGTCCAACCGGATATTCACAAGGTACCTCGCAGACACGCCATCAGCGTGTCATGTAAATATGTACGCAAATCTTTGTTCCCTGCCCAGGAGTGTTTGGGCAGGGAATAAAGATTATATACCTTGCCTGCACTCCCCCAGGCAGGGACCACCAATTCCCAAAGGATGGAACCCCCAAAGACTGTACCAGCATCAAGACCCAGAGGATGGTATCTCCTGGAACAATCTGTGACCAAGAAGGGGGTAGGATGTCCCTTTCCCCAAAGAAAACACTGGCCCCTAGGGATTGATTCTCTAGGGCCTTAAAGTGAATTGGGGAGGGGCACCGCATACCCCCTCGTCTAAAAACAAAAATCAACCCTGGGGATAGGGTCAAGAAGTCCTAAAATGGGTCAGAGAGGAGGTCCTCCCATTTATTGATAAACAGCACCAGGGGATGTGGTACCTGGGGCCTCATAAAGGCTCAGCGAGGGGGGCGTATGCTGTCCTTCTTCCAAAAAAGATAAAAGCGATGACCCTCTGGGGGCTAAGTGTTAAAATGGGAAGGAGCCAGTTTTTTGTATTTTATTTTTTTATTGGAGGTGCGGATCTACTGCAATAATTGAAAAAAATATTTATTTGGGGTCCACAGGTCACCCACCAGGCCGAGGGGGGCAGAGTGGAGAAGTGTGGCTCAATGGTTAGAGCGGCAGACCCTGATGCAGTAGTCCGGCAGGGACCAGGGTTCAATTCCCGCCTCTGCAGGTCTCGGGCTCAATTTCCTCAGACCTGATAATTCTCGCCTCGGTGCCTATTCTAATCATGAGTCCCACTCTGCACCTCTGGGCAATAGCTTGCTTAATCTCTACAACGGCCCCAACAACGCTGAGGATGCCTGACTTCACCTTGGGGGTGCCCAGGAGTGGGCTCCTCACAGGGAGAGCCAGGAAGGGTTCCTCGGCGGTATTCGTACAAGCGCCGAGATGCCTACGGGTAGTCGTGCGCTATACAAGTGCGTAATCATTTCATTTCATTTCATCATTCCCTAGAAAACTAGATATATTTTTTTTACAGGACAGCATACTGAGTTCCAAGTCCTAAAATGGCACCCGCCACTTCGTGGTTGATGTGGCTGCAGGTGGCAGTCAATCCGATCCAATCTTTTAAACTGTTGAAACTGCAGGTCCTCCATTATAAGATATATACATATATTTTGAACCTTAATTTCTCAATAAATAATGAGCGCATGTAAACTAAATCACACAAAGAATACTTTCTGGACTAAGACCTTGCTTTTTGCCAAACTTGGTGTAATTCCATTCAACGGTTTTCGATGTCTTGCTGTTCAATTTTCCTGTGGAAAACTGCATAGGGAAAAGTAATTTTGGGCCCCACTCCCCTTTTGCTCGGCTCCTACTTGACATATCACTTCAAAACTTTCCAGGAGCTAAGGTGGATGAGACATTTTTTGGAAAGTTTTGTGGACATTCTTCTAACATGCCAAAGTTCCAAGCAAACCAAAAAAATCAAGAACTCAATTTCCTATAGAGACGTGGTCCTAACTTTAATTTTGCCAGTTCAAGGATTCTCAGTTTGCTATGCAGGTTCTCAACTTCTCATCCTAATGTACTTCTCCAGCCACACCGTCAGAGTTCAAACTTCAAACTTCAGCAATGTTTTTGTATTATGGTGGTAAGTGGGCAGTGGCAGTGTCCCTACCGCTTCTCTACTGTAGCGCTTGTCAGTGCGTGGGTGATTGCTACCTGTGCGCTGCGTGCTAACTTGGCGTCTGAACCTTTTAAACTTTTAATTTTTAAAACTGCATTTTCCTGACCTGGCATTGCGGTGAGACAGCGCGTACAAGCCTCACTGCGCTCTATGCTGATCCCGCCATCTTTATTCTGCTCGGCTGAGCTTCACTAGCGGAGACGCTTCTACCGCCACCTAGCAACGGAGTGCTGGACTCGCCCCTCCCTCCCGCCTCGTTCTGACGCCGGTGGCTAGCACCGTTCGAGCAGAGGGCGTGGAGGGTCCGAGCCAGACACTTCCGGAAGCTGCCTGCAGCGCTCTAGCTGTTGGGACGCTGGGGGGGATATAAGGCGGATGTGTTGCAGGCAGCGCAGCGGACGAGCGCAGCGGGCGCGACGAAGGCGCGCCGGAGTTGCGCCTGAGTTAAGCCCGTCTGCGCCCGTCCGCGGCCGATTGCGGCCCAGGGCCAGAATCCCTGGCCGCCCTGCAGCACATATTCGCTGGAGTCGAGATGACCTTCTTCTCCTCCGCCATGGCCACCTGGGACCATGCTTACACAGCATGGAGGCGGATAAGAGCGTGGGCTGCAATTTCTGCAGCTTCACCTTCTGCTCAGGGCAAACCAACACTAGCGCCCACCATCCCCTGATGTGCGGGCTGCTGAATGTTCGCTCCCTACGAAAGCACAGCCTTGATATCCATGACCTCCTTGTTGGGAAGGGATGGGACCTACTCTTCCTTACGGAGACATGGTTGGACTCGGACTCCATGCCGGAAATCATCGAGGCCATCCCAGAGGGCTACTGTCTTCAAAGACTTGATAGACTAAGAAGGAGAGGTGGGGGCATAGCCATAGTGGCGAAACAGGAATATCAATGCCAGCTGGAACGCACCAACATTGAGGGTAGTGAAGCAGGTGCCTTCTCCATTACGCTTAATGGCAAGTCCACCCTAAAAGGCCTCTTGATTTACCGCCCACCGGGTCCCCCCACAGCTTTCATTGAGAAACTAGTGGAGGATGTCACCGAAGCTGCACTGAGTACTGATAAATATCTAGTCCTAGGCGATCTGAACCTACATCTAGATACCCCAACAGATAAGACAGCTAATGATCTCTGTCTCACAATGGCTAACTTGCAGTTTGAGCAGAAAGTGCAACATCCCACCCACAACTTGGGCCATCTTCTCGACCCAATTTTCGCTAATTGGAATCAAGTGGAAGCATGCACGCCGGTCCCCATCCCATGGTCAGACCATCACCTTATTCCATTTACCATTGGGAGTCAGGAACCTGCTCCGATTGACCCTCCTGCCGATAAACACCCCAGGCGGAGATGGGCAGCATTCTCCCAAACCGCATTTAATCAGGCATTAACTGCTAAAGGTCATCCAGGTGGAATAGGTGTGGTAGATACCAACTCCAACCTAGACCAACGTATTACAGAGGCCCTGGATTTGGTGGCTCCACTTGGTGCGGCCAAATTGGGGGGCCGAGCACAGAGATCTGCTCCCTGGTTTAATGATGACATGCGGGTGGCGAAAGCGGCGTGCAAAAGGGCCGAAAGGCAATGGAGGGTAGCATATTCCGCCTCCGCTAAAGCTGAGTACACTGACTGCAGGCGTAGCTATCATAAACTGCTACGAAAGGGCAAATCAGCGTACTTCTGCGCTAGGATTGAAGAAGCTGAGCAGTCCACCAAGGAACTCTTCTCAATCTACAAGTCCATTACTATAGGGAAGTCGGCGGCATGGCCCACGAAACTCTGCACTGTGGAGGGCTGTGACCGTATTGCAGAATTCTTTGCTAATAAAGTCACTAACCTCTACAATTCCTTTCCTCAGCAGGCAAATAACGCTCCCACATGGGGGGAGGGTGTCAAAAATATAGGAGAACGACAGCTTATCTCCTTTTCCACCCCGCCTACAGAAGAGCTAATCCGTATCTGCGGGTCAATTAAATCTGGCTCCCCAAGAGACCCGACGACTCCCAGCCGACTCAAGGGTAGTTTGCAAGTGCTTGAACCTTATGTTCGCAATCTACTCGATTCCTCTTTTATGTCCCAGAGTGTCCCCAAGGCTTGGAAGCAGGCAATTGTACTCCCCCTGCAAAAAAAGGCTAATGTGAATTTTGAGAAATTTGACAACCTCCGCCCCATCTCCCTTCTGCCCTACATGGCTAAAATAGCGGAGAAAATTGCCAACACGCAATTGATGCAGTTCGTGGAGGAGGCATCGCTACTCCACGACTCGCAATTTGGCTTCCGTCCCCGTCATTCGACGGAATCGGCACTTCTTGCGGCGGTGGAGGCACTGCGACAGGGCGTGGATGAGGGCCAGACTATGGCTCTGATCCTACTCGACTTAAGTGCAGCATTCGACACTGTAGCACATGCCATCTTGCTACAGTGTCTGAGTGAAGGTGGGGTTACAGGTGCTGCGCTTGGCTGGATCAAGTCCTTCCTGTCTGACAGGTGTTTCCGGGTCAGGATGGGAGAATGCTACTCGAGGGAGATCGAGTTGGGCCAGGGCGTAACGCAGGGTTCGTCCCTGAGCCCAACCTTATTCAATATCTACGTCTCCCCTTTAGCAGCCATCGCGGAGGGCCACGGTCTCCACTTGGTGTCCTACGCCGACGACACGCAGTTGGTCGTCTCCCTATCGCGTGCCCCCGGTCTTGCAGCGGACATCTTCAGGAACTGCATGCAAGATCTTGCAGCCTGGATGTCCGCAAACTGTTTAAAGCTGAACGGTAGCAAGACCGAGGTGCTCGTGGTGGGGGGCGGGCCTTCTGCGTGGTCGCCTACGTGGTGGCCACCCTGTCTGGGCGAGGTCCCCACTCCCTGTCTGGAGGCCAAGAATCTTGGCATGTGGCTGGACAAAGACCTTGCCTTTGGTCCTCAGGTTGGCCGGGTGACGGGGGTGTGTTTCGGTGTCCTGAGAGCTCTGAGGAAGGTTTTAGATCTGCTTCCCATCTCTGCTCGTAGGACCCTGGTGCACGCCCTGGTCACTTCGCGCTTAGACTATGGGAACCTGCTCTATCTGGGGGCCTCAGGCAAGGTCATGGGTCGCCTCCAGGTGCTTCAAAATGCTGCAGCACGGCTCGTGCTTAGACTCCCTAGGTCACCTTCTAAACCCGCCCTCCAAGCCCTCCATTGGCTCCCGATGGAGAAGAGAATTGAGTTTAAGGCCCTCTCAACGTGCCATCGCATTCTGAGCGGCAAAGCCCCTGTGCCACTCCAGAGTCTGGTGTCCCACTATGAACCTACCCGCAATTTACGGTCCTCTCAGACGGGACTACTAGTGGTACCCAGAGTTAGGAAGGCACGAATGGGAGGGAGATCTTTTAGACATCTTGCTCCCAGATGCTGGAATGTCTTGCCTCCAGAACTGCGTCTCGAACCATCAGAAATCCTGTTCAGAAAAAAACTGAAAACTCACCTTTTTAGCAGGTAGCTCCTGAGGGAGGGGGGGACGGCAACTGCTCACTTATCATAGCGCGGGGACACGCCTTCTGGCATCACCAGGCGCTTTACAAATGCCCTAAACTAAACTAAACTAAACATGGATGAGGGCAGGTGCATTGTTTGAATATAAATATAGAACAGTTGAGCATTTGAAAAAAAATCTTACAGCTTTAAGCTCCTTCTCTTGGAAGATGTATGGCAGAAGAAATCGGCGTAGAGGGACAGTCAGGATCAGGACAAATGGAAAGGCCAGCGAGGCAACCGTGGATTTAACTACCCACAAGACCACAATGCAAGCGAGCTGGATCCCGGTGAAGAGGTTCATCTTCCAGGTCTTCACCTAGGTGGGCAAGAGGTGAGTGTTACCTACACTCATCAAGGAACATCACATAATCATTTCTAATTTAAACAAGGAACACTGCCCAAGGTCATGATCTGCAACTATCATTGTAGCGTAAAATGAAAATATGACAATGCAATACAATATTCTAAAGTAAGTAATATGGATGAACACTGATAACATGAGAAAAAACTAGAATGTACATCAATACTCCCCGAAATGTCAAAAAGATAAAGTCATAAAACCAATAACCTTAAAACCAAGCCAAGAGCACTTAGCATTCTGGAACTTGTAGCATTCCTTTTACCATTACCAATCTTGACTTAAAAAATTGCAGCAAAACAAACAACAGCAAGGTGCTGTAGACCAATAAGCAAGGGATGCTTGAAGGTGTCACACATGAAATAAGGCCACCTTACAACACTGATCCCTCTCTGGTGAGATCAGACAGGTACTCAGTTTACCTTCACCACGTAGGTGTGGTCAGGGTGATGTTTCGAAGGCATCAGCACCAGGAGGATCCGTTCGTACAGCTGGATTCCAGTCAGAGAAGTGACGCCCATGTAGAGGAAAATTCCAAAGAGAACAGCAAGCGGGATCTGGCGGAGCACGTTCCGCATCACAATGGACATACCTGAGTGGCAACGGAAAAGCGAGTTATCCGTTTTTGCGCCGTACAAGAGAAGCGACCAGCCAGAGCAAGTCTCTGAGAACACAATCAGTACATACAAGGATGTGTAGGGGTTGAAGAGGTGAGGCAGACATGAGAATGTGGATCCTGAAGAATGAGAGGACACTCGTGGAAAGGTATAAAAAAGATCTTTTATACCATAAAGAGGGTATCTGAGCCATGTATACACACAGTTGGGCACACAGGGTGCATGCAAAAAGGCAGATGAGAGGTTACATAAATTAAAATATGAGTGTTTGAGGTCTGTATGTCTGGGGCAGTCAGTGGTTACTGGGCCATGTTTGTGGTGGGTACTTTGGCTTACCACTGATGTCCCAGGGTCACAATACTTGTGCACTTCCAATGGATAGTCACATTCCTACATTGGGCACTTGACTCCCATGGGTAGCACAAACAATCACTCATCATTATTCTACAACTTTGCACACCAACCCTAATCCACAGAGCTCATTACTAACCCACCCACCACCAACCAAGACAGCCACTAACCGAATGGAGAACCTTCACCAGAAAAGAAACAGTCATGCAATCATGCATGCCATCCACTCAGGGGTCCTAATGGACCCATGGCAACAACGACATCTACAACCTGGGAACATCGCCAATCAGCACCAAGCAGGCACTCATCATTAATTCCTCTGTCACGACTGCCATTTTCCAGAATCAATAGAACGTGTACAAATCAACGCCCTCCTCAAGAAGCCCACAGCAAACCTGAATTAACTGAGCCACTTCCGACCCCTGCTTCCCTATCCAACCAAAGCGATTGAGAAATTCATCAACAAGCTACTAACTACTCACCTCGAACTTCACCATCTTCTGGATAGCTCTCAATCAGGATTTAGAAAGAACCGCAGCAAAACAGCACTCATCCGGCGACCAATAACATTCAAATCATCCTCGACTAAGGAGAAAAAGCAGTTCTCAGTCTGCTCAACCTCTCTGCAACCTTCAACACTGTCTCCCATAAAACCTCATCAGAAGACTCCGCATGATTTGCATACAAAGATCCGCTCTCAAATGGATCTGTTCCTTCCTCACGGGAAAAAGGTAAAGGTTCAGACAGCCGCCATTCACATCAGAGACCAAAAGAATGATATGATGAGTCTCAGAAGGATCGTCCTTCAGCCCTACTGTTTTCAACATATTCATGACACTGCTCACCAACATCATTGGCTCACAAGACATCACCTTCATCTCCTACACCAATGACATCCAACTCATCCTCTCCCTGATGAATAAGACAAACACCGCCAGAACCAACTTCACCAACTGCATGACCACGGTCGCAGATAGATGCCAACCAACTGCCTGCAGCTCAACTCCAACAAGATGAACGTACAGGCTCAACATGACAGCTCAAGTCAATGCAGTGTGCAACTTCTGCTTCCACACCCTATGAATTCTGCAAAAAACCTTCAAATTGTTGCCTCAAAACACAATATGGAACATTACGCAGGCACTCATCACCACTAGGCTGGGATACGACAACGCTCTACACCAAAATGTTCAAACCATGCCCACATAGACTCCAGAACATTCAGAACTCCACCGCAAGACTCATACTCAACCTTCCATGCAGCACCCACATCACACTGCACCTCAGGGTGCTTAACTGGCTCCCCATTGACAAGCACAGCCATTTCAAACTTCTCACACACACATACAAAGCCCTATGCATCACAGGATCAGAATACCTGAACAGCCAGATACACTTTCATCAACTCACCAGACAACTCGCTCTGCAACAATGGAGGTCGCTCATTCTCCAAAATCGCACCCAAGACATGTAACGACCTACCTCAACCCTTCAGAGCCTCCGCTTCACTTCTTGAGTTCTGCAAGAAAGTGAAGGCCTGGCTCGTCATCTAAGCACCTAGGGGACCATCAACCTACACACCTCTTCAGGCACCTGGATACGCTCTTGGGTGATTAGTGTGGTACACAAATTAATATAACACAATATAACGCTAGGAGCTAGTAGGGGTTAGGAATTCAGACACAGAATGACACATTAAATAACACTTAATAAACTTAATTTCAAGTTAGACTTCCTCCTTCTGTGAAATATAGATCTCTCTCTCTGTGGAAGAGGTGTGGCGCCGCGGCCAGGGCGACTGACGCTGGAATCTGGGGACCACGGTTCGATCCCCGGCTCCGGCGGCAGGTTAGCCCAGCACCATGTGACTCTGGGCAATAGCTCGCTTAATCTTCCCGACGGCCCCCAGCGCCTAGAGACCCTTACGGGTGATTGTGCGCTTTACAAATGTGGACTTTACTTTACTTTACTCTTTACTGGTAACTGGACAGAATAGCACGAAGATCTCCCGACCAAGACGAGTGAATGTTTTTGTCGCAGGGAATTGCTTTCTCTTCTACTTTCAATCATGAATGATGAGAGGGACAAATTGTTCCATAAATTAAGAAGAAGATACATCCACTGATCCCAAATGCTGAGGGAGGTCTTACTTGTTTCCATGGAAACCTGATGGAAGGGTGGTCCTACTTATGGACCATAAATAATGGAAGAAGGCTTCCTTTTGGACCATGAATAATGGAGAAAGACTTCCTCTGGACCATGAGTAATAAGTTGGCCTCGCCTCGACATAAATAATGCACAAGACATCATCTATGAAGCATGGATGATGGGTGAGGACCATAATATGCCATGGGCAAAGGTGGAAGATCCACCTGTAATGCTGAAATTAAGAGGGATGTCTCACGTCTTCACCATGAAACATGGGCGTTGTCTTACCAGTGGACAATGAAAAATGGAGTAGATCTCACTTATGGGCCATGACTTAAGAATAAGATATCAAGTATGATCCACGAATGATGGACAGGGCCACGATATACCAAAAATGAAGGAGAAAGACTCCTCTATGAATTATCAATGCGTGGGAAGGTTTCATTTGTTTACCATGATTGGCGTGAGATCTCCCCCGTCAATCATGAATAACAAAGAAGTTATTTCTAAGAGTGGGCGGAGCTGGAGTAGTGCCTCTACGCGTTGGTCCACGGAGTTTGAAAAAAACTCCCTGGAGCTACGCATTGCTCCTCTCCGCTCCCACCCCCTCCCAAATGCTTCAAATGTTTAAAAAGGAGGTACGTACCTGTGTTTCTGCCGCCTCCCCTGCCTGGCTGCGTCCTCCTCCCGGCTCCTCGCCATATCGCGTCCTCCTGACTCCATCTCCATTGAAAAAAACACTATGTTGGACGTCTTGCGAGTGCGCATGCGCACTCGCAAGACGTACAATGGAGTGTTTTTTTCAATGGAGGACACAAGAAGAGGAGCAGGAAGGAGAGCGGCCAAGCAGGGAAGGTGCAGAAACACAGATACGTGCCTTTTTTTTATCCTCTTACAGCATTTGGGAGGGGGAGGGAGTGGCTAACTCCGCTTTGCCTCAGAGGCAGACTTTTTGCCCACTCCGCGTTCGGCACGGAGCACGGAGTAGGCAAATCTCCGCAAACTCCGCTGGCGGAGCCGAGTTACCCACCCAGGGTTAGTTGTTACCTATGGACTATGAATAAAGCAGGACCTCTGACTTATGGACCAAAAAATAAATGGAGGAATTTTAGGATATGGAACATGAATGAGGAGGGAGATGCAGACGAGGACTGAGGGAGTTCTCACCTACGAGAAGTGCGATCAGTACTCCTGTGAGCCGTTGCTCCTTCACTTCCTCTATCTTCGGCTTCTCACCCGGAGCAATGGCTTTGCTCATGACTGTTAAAGAGTTGACGTGAGTGACGGAGCGAACAGTGGCAGCTGTTAGCCAAGGGAGCCCGAAGAGGGCACAGATGCCCCCCAGTGTGCCGATGAGGAGAAGGTCCAGGTGGAATCCAGACCCCTTCACCAGCTTCCGCTCCTTCTTACTCACTATCAGACTGTGGAGAAAGAGAGAGGAAAAGAGAGGAAGAGAGTGCTTGTGAGAGAGCAAAGTGGAGAGTCGTGAGAGAATGTGCCTTGAGGCTGTGAGAGATCACCAGTTGTGAGAGCAACTACGAAAGTCAGTTTGTGATTTAGGTCACTCGAGAGAGAGAGTAAAGGTGGCTGTGAAAGTTGTGAGAGTCCTGTGAGAAAAAATATACTAAACTACAGTTCACAAGTTAATGTGGAAGGGTCTGTGACATTTCTTGTCAGAGCACTTGGGGGAGTGAGGGTGATTCCTGGAGAACAAGTGAGGCAGGCTCATGTAAGAGCCTCGATACAGTGACCGAGTGACAGCATATGAGAGATAGCATTTGCAGTCGGAAAACAATTGTACATACCAGTGTGACTTGCTATTAGCAAAGGATGCCCCTTGTCACGCCCCCTCCTAATAGTGACTCACAAATTCTATTTTGCAAGTTGGTGATAGGTTACTGACTCACAAAATATGGTTTGTACAAACTACAACCCTTTTTAGCCGTCTCAAACGGGCTTATTTCCCATTTGCGACCACTAAAAAGGGTCGTACATTCAGCCCCACATGTATCAAACAATTTTGCATTTGTAAACGGTGCAAATCGGAAATTTCACCAGTTTGTGAATGTAAAATAGCCTTTGCAGATGTATGAAAGGCTTTGTGGTTGCAATTTTAGGTAATCGCAAACATTTTGATTACCTAAAATTGTGACTACAAATAGGAAACCATAATTTGCTATTCCCTTAGCACATGTACCAAGCATTTTCAAAGTGCACACTCTGAATTTAGGACATTTTTATATTATCAACTCCAAGTGGATGGTATCCGTATGCAATTTTTGAAAAATGCACAAAAATGCATTATTCAAAGTATCATATAGCGCGCACATGCCTTACGTCATGTGTGCTCTTTACATGTGCACATTTTTTGGGGTGCTTCAGGTGCGACTTAGGCCCTGGGGAGCCCTTGGTTTTGCAATACCTAATTTGCGATTACCGACTAGGTAATCGCAAATTAGGTAATGCAAAATCTTTCGCACCAATAGGCTCATAGGACCAAATGGAATAGTATTACCTAATAGCAATTACCTAATTTTGATTGAGACTCTGTAGGAATTGCTATTAGGTTATCGCTATTTCCTTACATACCATTTTGCATTCCTTAATTAGCGATTACCTAAAATTCAGTGTTTAGGGAATGCAAAATAGATTTTTGATACATGTGGCACTAAGCATTGAAAGGGATTGTGAGATCGGTGAGATCTAGTGTATGTTGTGTTTGAGTAAAGGAGTGCAGGAGGGTGAGTGTGCCACGATGACTGTGTGAAGAGCACACCTTCAGTAACTTAAACAACCACTTATAGCATAAACGCAGAAGCTACAGGCCAGATGTACTAAGCATTTTATTGGTCGTTAACACTCTGATTAGGCATTTGCTGACGATAGAAAAGGTTTTCACATGCACCAATTCCATTTTAGGAGTCAAAAAAGATGTTCTGACTTCTAAATAGGATTGTAAATGGATACTGTTGGACTTGGCCCTTTTTGGCAGGTTCATCCCTGATCTTTTTGCCTTTTCTGTAACCTGGTGTTGGTGGTTTTAGGCCTCTGGGCACTTTAGCACTGTGGTCCGGTGTAAAGTGCGTGCGCTCTCTGTGCTCATTTGGTGAAGTTGGCTTGCCCTCCCATAGGAATGCAATGGGGATAAGTGTCCGTGGTAATTCCTGGTATGAGAGGACCGCAGAGTCGAGTTTAGTATGTATGAACTCATGAGAATAAATGCTGCACAATGGTGTGTGCAGATTTATGGTGACTGGTGGAGAAATACCACTTTTAGAAGTTGGCATTCCTCTGTGCTATGTGTCAGCCTGCCTGATGTTAATTGCATGTCTGGATTGTGAGTGACAGAAGCTGAGAGGTGTGGGTGGCTCCAGGAGGGGCAGGGTGAGTCAGCGCTAGGCTGAATGGGACACCTGGGTTAAGAGTAGTGGGAGGGGTAATCCCCTGACACTGAATCGGATGGTGTCTTCCCCGGTGAATGCTGGCTCTGCCCCCCTGTGGTGTGTCTGATGACGAGACCCCCCCCCCCCGACAAAGGGGAAGAGGAGCTTGCAAAACAAAGTGCTCCAAATCCCCCTGAACCAGTTGCATCTGGTTCCCCCATGCCCCGCACTTCTAGACAAAGAGAGAGGGTGTATAAAAGAAGGGGCTGTGACCCCATGAGGTGGTTCAGTTTCTGGATTTTGCTGGGGCGTGCTGCTGCTGGGGCCCAGGGGGGCTGTCATGATGGCTCGCCTCCATGGGCCCTGCATTGCCCCATTATCTCTGAAGACCTTGTTCTGCATTGCGCCCTGTGAGCGCTTTCATTTTTTTTCCCAAGGGCCTTAAGGACTTTTCCTTTCTTTGCCTGCTGGATGTTTTTGGAAGGGGAGTGAGGAGCTGGCGGCGTGCAGCGTGCCGCTGCCGTGATCCGAGGGAATCCTGAAGGGGGGATTCCCCCTCATTGCTGAAAATGCGGGTGCCCACCCCACATTGCAGTATTTTATTTAGGGGATTGGCGGGTGCCCAGTGCCTACCCCAAAATAGTCGCTGGTTTGGCGGGTGCCCACCCCGCAATTATTGTTAACTGAAGCGGGAGCCCACCCCGCTTTTTACTGCCGCAGCCAGAGCGAGCCCCAGTGACCAGGAAGCCAAGTGAGGTGCCGGACGTTGGGTGGGGCCGAGAGGAGGAGGCTGCCATGGCCACTAATGGCAGCGCATCTGAAGGAAGAGGGGAAGTGCACGGGGCTCCTGAGAGCTGAGGGAAGCCCTGCACATGCGGTAGAGGATCTCCGGCGTCTGTCCCAAGTCCAAGGGAGAGCCCTGCGGTGTCAGGAGGAACGGGGAGAGAGGCTCCCCGGTGGGCGGGACCCACCGATGCACATTGTTGGTGCCAGGGGACCGCCGTGGGTCTAGCAAGGAGAGGAGACCGTAGGAGTACCGCCCTGGGTCCGGTGAGTGGGGCACCACTTAGTACAGTGGCAGTCTTGAGCGGTCCCGCCAGAGAGCGGGCCGCTCCTACGATCAAGAGGCCGCATTTAGTTTACAAAGTCCTGGAGTGGGGCTTGGGAGGCCATTTTCATTTACAGAGCCCAAGAGCGGGGCCCCGAGGCCCAGTGCCAGTTCGAGGGTCGAGCGGTCCCGCAAGAGAGTGGGCCGCCCCAGCGAAGGGAATATTTGTTGTTAAAAGCCCGTGGGGGTCCAGTGGGCCCCTTGGTGATCTCTCAGTTGTGCCACTATAGCGGGCAACTGCAGCGTGGGCCACAATCTGTTTACAGAGTCCCTGAGTGGGGCAGAGGAAGTACAGTGGTGCCAGGCCCCTTTACTTTCTTCTCAGCTGTGCCACGCCAGCGCGGGCAGCTGCAACATTTTGGACAGATGAGCATAGCAGTCCCAGAGTGGGACAGGAGAGAGGAGGCACAGTGGTGCCAGGACCTTCACTTGATTCACAGTTCTATGGGGGCATGTGTTGAGAGATAGGAGTGAGATGCACTCCTTTGCCCCAGCACGATGGCACGCTTTGGATTCTGCTGCGTTGGCAGCAGCCCTGGCATTCTGGACGCAGGGCATTTGAGCCCTAGACCAGGCCAGTTGGCTGGGGGGGGGGGGTCAGTGATTTATGTGATGTAGGAAATATGTCTCTCTACTGAGATTCATGCCTCTAAATGCGTTTGGGGATGAGATTATACGCATCATGTGTTTATGCTGGGGAGATTATTTCCTACTCGGAGTGTACCCCTAATGTGAGTGATGGTTAGTAGGTACGGGTCTTATATGTTAGACTGATGAGGTTGTCGTACAATGTATATAGCGCCTAATGTGTCACTGTGCATAATATGGTTTATTACTACAAAATGAAGGACAGCAGTGGGTATCTCAACAGAATAATCAGCTCCTCTGTTATAGTTTGCAAAAAAGTCAGTTAGGACATATCCTGGTGTGCTCTATGTCAACACTGTGCCATCTCCAATGCTACTCAGTACAGTGAGGAGAAATTCTCTCAATATACTTTACATTAAGCAAAACAGAGACAGTGCACACACCACAAAGTCAGTAGTGTTGTAGTCTTGGAGACGTATTACCTTATTATGGGAGACTGACCGTAGACGCATGCAGATGTCGGGATGAGTCGGAAACTAATTAGTGGAACGTTGAACGGGGGCTGGATATTCCGTCTACTATAACGGAGATCTCACTACGTTAACTACGTCCAGTATCTACGAATAAAAGGGAAATATTGAGATGAGCTACAGTTTCGTGAGTGACTGACGTGTCGACTCTGAAGACATTAAGACGGCCAATTTTGGACCCTCTGATCCACCGGATACTTAGTAGAGGTCCCGGTACTTATAGACATGTAGTCACTTGACTATCTTTTTGATGTACATTGTTTGAGCCTATAACCCTGTTGGACTTCAGGATTGGTTGATCAAACATTTCAAGCCGATCTGCGACGAAACACGTGTCAGCTGTTATCTTACGACAACTACGTGTCAACACCGCAAAACGTTACCAAGCATTCTAATGCTCTTGCTATTTTGATTGGGTGTGCATATACTAAATTTTTTTCTATTAAAAAACACTACTGACTTTTTGTGGTCAGTCCTTACTATTGGTTTGTGCTCTGTCTCTGTTTTGGCATAACATGGTTTATGTTACATGATGATGCTGAGTACAGTAATGGCCAGTGAGGACTGGTTGAGTTCTACGTATTATATATTCTACATTTGCTGTGTTCTAAGTGATGGTGCTGACAGCAGTTCATGTGGCCCTGCCAGGTGTAAATAATCCCTTGCAGATATTGCCTAGTGCCAGGTGGCACAATGTCTAATATGTGATTACTATTCTAATGTGTTATGAGAATACAAAGGCTATTTTTGATATAACCTTATGTGGAGTTCCTTTGGTGGTGTGCCTGGTATGTTGTTTCTGTGTGCGTGCACAAACGCTTTACACATTGCCTCTGGGATAAGCCTGACAGCTCGTGTTAAGGTACCAAGGGGGTGAGCAGGGGTTATCTTCAGAATGTAACTCCTTTGCCCAGACTAGATTGGTGGTCATTGCCTGGTTTTTGCGCAAGCCTTAGCCAACCAGAAACCCCATTTCTAACAGATACTAATCTGGTATCTGGAATAGGCTTGTTGTAAGCATTCCTTCCAAATACCAAATCCATATGCTATGTATCAATGTTTTGCGATCAACATTCCATCATAAAACATTGAAACACTGCAGAGACCACAAAACAGGAGGTATTCAATTTGCAAAAGTACATTACATTTTAAAAAAGTGTGTTAGGTATCAGGCAGTGGTTCAGCTTTACTTTTTAAAGGCAGACCAATTTCTTTATGCAAAATTGGCTGAATGTTTTGAGGTGGGGACACAGTGGGGAGAGAGGGCTGGATAGAATGGTCCGTGTTGGTAAAATGTCTTGTGCCACTTCCTACCCATTTCGTGGTTCAATCAATAGTTAGTGCTTCCTCCACTGTCCAGAAGAGCTGTTCTCCTGTAAGACATGCCCCACTTATCTATTGATTACCTGCAGGCTCTTTACACTCATTAGCTGGGCAGATGATTATTGACATGAACTCAATACTGTGATGCCGCAACATGTGATCTGGGAACATTAACCAACGCCACCCTGCCCTGGGAGAAGGAGCTTTTTATAGTATCAATTGGGTGTGTGGGAGGGAATTAATTCATTGACAATTCACTGCCCCATCACTGTCACCAGGCAGGTTGCTCTCCTCACCCCGCACAGCCCCCCTGTGTGCCCGCTACCCTGCCGCGGCTGCCGCTCATAGCTAGAGTGTGCCTCGTTTTTTTTTGTTTGTGTGCCCGCTTTCCTCCTCTGTTGTACTGGGTAAATCTCTGCTGTTTTCCTTTTGTAACTTTGCTGCCTTGCCCCCTTTTGTTTACCCCTTGTGCCCTCTGTAACCCCCGCTCGCTCGCTCACCCCTCCGTGTTTCCCGCCGATGCATCACCTGTGGCCCCGCCTCCCCGTATTCACATTGGCCACCCCGCTCCCGCTCCCGCCTCCCAGCTGCTCCTCCCTCCCACATCCCCTCATATGGAGGCCGTGCAGCGGCTGCACGCAGCGGGAGCGCCTAAGGCAAGCCCGTCTGCATCCGTCTGCGCCTGGACCGTGCCCAGCACCAGGACCCCTGGACCCCGGAGATGCCACAACACCCGACTGCACTACGACGCCAGCATCCTCCACGCACTCAACTCCGGCCGAGAACACACCTGTTGCCGGGCAATCCCAAAGCGCACCCAAGGACCCTTCTCCTGCCGGAACTGCAACTTCTCCAGCATCCGGCCAGACAAACCACCCACCATGGAACCCAACTACATCAGATGCATCCTCCTCAACACCCGCTCCGCCCCCAAACACGCCATCGAACTCTGGGACCTCCTCGACTCTACCTCCCCCTGACGTCGCCTTGCTGACAAAGACCTGGCTGAACCCCACCTCCACACCCGACATCACCATTGCCATCCCGGAAGGATACAAGATCACTCGCAGGGACCGCACCAACGGAACAGGAGGAGGAATTGCCATCGTCCACAGGAACACCCTCAGAGTATCAACCAACACCGATGACATCCTCAGCACTGTCGAACATATGCACTTCCAGATCCACACCAATCCCAACACCACCCTCAGAGGAACCTTCATCTACTGACACCCCGGACCCAGACCACAGTTCAGCGACTCCATCGCCGACTTCGTCAGCACGCACGCCCTCGCCTCCATGGACTACATCCTCCTAGGAGACCTGAACTTTCATCTCGAGAACAACAACAACACCAACTCCACCGCCCTGCTCGACAACCTCACTAACCTCTGACTCAGACAGCTCGTGACAACACCCACCCACACCACCGACCACATGCTCGACCCCATCTTCACCGCTAGTCCCCACATCTCCTTCAACCGCACCACCAAACCCCACTGGACTGACCACCACTGCATCCACTTCACCTTCAGGAAGCTCACTGCGCACCACCACACCCAACTGCTGCCCCGACGATGCTGGAGCAAAGTCACAGAGGACCAGCTCACCACCATCACCACCCTCGCCCTGAACCCACCCACCGACTCCACCGACCCCGACACCGCCACCTGCAACCTCCGACAATGGATCGACGACTGCGCCAGCACCCTCGCCCCGCTCAAGACACCCTCCAGCCACACCAGCAAGAAAGCCACCTGGTTCACCGAAGACCTCCAGGCCTCCAAATAAATATGCTGGAAACTGGAGAAGAACTGGCTCCGCGAATGATCACCGGACAGCTACACAGTCCACATGAACGCCACCCGCAGGCATCACCAACTCATCAGAGCTGCCAAGAGGGCCTCATTCAAAGACCGCCTTGACAACAACGCACACAATAGTAAGGAGCTCTTCAACATCGTGAAGGAACTCTCCAACCCCAGCTTCAACGACATCCCGCCTTCGCAAGACCTATGCAAATCACTGGCTACCTTCTTCCACCGCAAGATCACCGACATCCATGACAGCTTCAACGCCACAACCACACCGACAACCACCGCCACCACCACACACACAAACCATCTACTCTCCTGAGCAATCGTCCACAACAAGGACACCAGCGAGATCATGAAAACCATCCACTCCGGCTCACCGCTAGACCCATGCCCTCACCACATCTTCAACAAAGCCAGTGCATCCATTGCACCCCATCTCAGCAAGGTGATCAACATCTCCTTTGAGACGGCAACCTTCCCGGAAAGCTGGAAACACGCGGAGATCAACGCCTTACTCAAGAAACCAAAGGCGGACCCCAAGGACTTCCGGCCCATCTCCCTGCTCCCTTTTCTGGTGAAGATAACCGAGATAATCGTCAACAAACAGCTGACCCTCTACCTTGAAGAGAACAACATCCTGGACCCATCTCAGTCCAGTTTCCGCAGCAAACACAGCACAGAAACCGCCCAGATGACATCAGTACCCTGCTAGACAACGGAGAAACAGCAGCCCTCATCCACCTGGATCTGTCAGCCGCCTTCGACACGGTCTGCCACCGCACCCTACGCACATGCCTACGCGATGCCGGAATCTGAGGCAAGGCCCTGGACTGGACCACATCCTTCCTTTCTGGCAGAACTCCGAGCGTCCGCCTGCCCCCCTTCCACTCCAAGGCCACCGAGATCATCTGCGGCGTACCCCAGGGCTCGTCCCTCAGCCCGACGCTGTTCAACAACTACATGGCACCCCTCGCCCACGTCGCCCGTCAATACGACTTCAACATCATCTCCTACGCCGACGACACCCAGCTGATCATCTCCCTCACCAAAGACACCCACACAGCCAAAACCAACCTCCACGAAGGAATGAAGGCCATCACCGACTGGATGAGGAACAACCGACTGAAGCTGAACTCGGACAAAACAGAGGTCCTCATCCTTGGGTCCACCCCTTTGGCCTCGAATGACTCCTGGTGGCCGACCACACTGAGAACTGCTCCGACACCCACAGACCACGCACGCAACCTAGGGGTCATCCTCAATTCCACCCTCACCATGACTAAACAGGTCAACGCCGTCTCCTCCTCCTGCTTCAACATCCTCCGGATGCTACGTAGGATTTTCAAGTGGATCCCCACTGAAACAAGAAGAACAGTCACCCAGGCCCTCGTCACCAGCAGGCTGGACTACGATAACGCCCTCTACGCAGGAGCATCGGCCAAGCTCCGGGGACGGCTGCAACGCATCCAGAACACCTCGGCACGTCTGATCCTCGACATCCCCCGCCGCAGTCACATCACACCCCACCTGAGAGACCTACACTGGCTCCCCATCAACAAGAGGATAACCTTCAAGCTCCTTATCCACGCACACAAAGCCCTGCACGACACCGGCCCAACGTACCTCAACAGACGTCTCAGCTTCTACACCCCCACCCGCAAGCTCTGCTCTGCCGACCTCGCCCTCACCGCTGTCCCCCGCATCTGAAGAACGACAGCCGGAGGCAAATCCTTCTCCCACCTCGCCGCCAAGACCTGGAACACCCTCCCCACCAACCTACGGCAGACCCCAGAACTACTGGACTTCAGAAGACTACTCAAGACCTGGCTCTTCGATCAGTAGCAGTACCCCCCTTCTACCCACTCCCCCCACTCCCCAGTGCCTTGAGACCTTCATGGGTATGTAGTGTGCTCTACAAGTGTCCTGATTGATTCTTTTATTCATTGCCCTCGAGCGCGCCTGGAAACATTGATTCTGTGCGCTTAATAATCCATTTAGGTGTCACGCGGACAGTGAATCTGTCCAAGAAGGGCAAGGGTGGTTAGTTGTGGTGCTAGATATGTATTTTAACATAAAGATGTATGTTCCAGTTTGTAAACCTCCAGCAGTGGGTGTGACACAGGAAGGCCTCATGTACAGGTATGGCCAAGCCCTGAAACCAAAACAGACGCTAATGTTTATTTTACGAGCAGCCAAACTTCCAGGAATAGAAAACCTGAACTCCTAGGAGTGAAAACTGATTAACACATTTGATGACGTCACAGGAACTAGTGTTACACAATCTTTGAAATCAAGGACAACATGAGAAGTGACTTCAGTGAAATGGTAAAACATCAAAGTAAATGTAAAAAGAATACAATAACATCACAACTTCTTAACGTAGACTCACAGTTCACAAATGTAGGGGAGCTCTGATGTGTCCTTAGCAGCTCTTCCCATTACATGGGGGGCTGTGAGCGAGGACCTTACCTGTGGAGGGACTGCTTGCTCTATAACTCCCAGAAGCTGTTCTATACATAGCACATCTCCAAATAAAGTTGTGTTAAAATTCATGCCGTAGCTTTTCTCCCCAAGTGTAAGTGAGAGCTTAACCCAAACTACACATATGTGAGTCTGTGGGGTTACAGAGACTTCAGTCCTTTCTCTTCCAATATACATCTCTGATCTCTGGATCTGGTGACTGACTGATGTGCAAAGGGAGAGTGGGATATCCGGTTAAATTGTCTCAGATGAAGACTTTTTCTAAGATTTGGCATATAATATCTGATGAATTAGCAGTTTATAGGGGCAGGATGTTGAGAGCAACAAAGTTAATGCCACCCATTGCGTTGAAGAGTGAATTGGTAGATGATGCTCATCAGGGGTATTTAGGAATTGTTCAAACTAAGCAGAGATTCAGAGCCAGTTTTTGGTGGCCAGGGATGGATTTAGGAATTGAATGAGTAGTTAGAGAATGTGTACAAATTAAGAACAGTGACAAAATGTTGACACCACATAGGCGTATGGTTTGTCGTAAGTTACCAGATATCCCATGGCAAGAGGTGGCCATTTATACTGTTGGTACACTGAGAGGTAAGGACAAGACTCCATATTTGATTGTCATGTTAGACCTATACTCCAAGTGGGTGGAGTTCACTTGTGTAAGGGATGTTACTACGGATTGTGTGATAAAATACTTACAGGAAGTGTTTAAAAGACAACATTTTCCCAAATCTCTTTTATCGGAAAATGGTCCACAGTTTTGTTCAAAACAAATGACAGATTTTTTAACATCATGTGGTATAGAAAACAGGAAGAGTTCAATTTATCACCCTGAGACAAATGAAGCAGTAGAATGATTTAATTGGGTAATAAAAGAGAATATACAATTATCCAGAGTAAATGTTTTAGATTAGAAAGAGGAGTTGCAGGAATGTATCACAGCTCATCGCATGATAACTAATTCCACAACTTGTAAGTCACTCTTTGAATTGTTTAAGGATAGAGCACCTAATACTGCGTTATGTCTGGGCTGGATGAATTGGGATAAAGGCATTAAATATAATGGTTTTCGAATTAGAAGAAATCGAGAACAGAGGTTGCAGCAAAAGAATAAAGAACATTTTGATGAGAGGACAAGAACCAAGCAGGTTGAAGTAGGTGTAGGAGATTGTGTACAAGTGAAAGCTCTGGTGGGTGACATGTCTTGGTCAAAGTATTCCAGACCTACACAATTGATAAAAAAAATTAGGAATGCCTTTAATATGAAGGATGGAAGGATTTGGAATAAGTGTCGGGTTGTGGTGCTCAAATCAAATATAGAGGAGAGTGAAAGTATTACTGAGAAGAACAGAATTCAGTGTAATAAAAAGAATGATCAAATTCATGAGGGAGGAAGGTTTACCGTCCTCTATGGAGATTCAAGACCTCAAGCTAGGGAGGCCTTTACGGACACCTCAAAGACCTCAAGCTAAGGAGACCTTCATAGATGCATCAAAGACCTCAAGCCACGGAGGTCTTTAAAAACACCTCCAAGACCTCAACCTGCGGAGGCCTTAAAAAACATCTCAAAGACCACAAGCTACATAGGCTTTTATAGACACGTCAAAGACCTCAAGCTACTGATGCTTTTAAAGCCACCTCAAAGATCTCAAGCTACAGAGGCCATCTTAAAAAGTCATCCTATGGGGCCCTTTAAAGACATGTTAATGGACTCAAGCTACAGAGATCATTAAAGACAATTTAAAGAACTCATGCTACGAAGGCCTTTAAAGAATGTTTAATGCACTCAATCTACAGAGGCCGTTAAGATGCCTTATTGGGCTGATGCTATGGAGGCCTTTAAAGACATCTTAATGGACTCAAGCTACGGAGGCCTTTGAAGATATCTTAATGAATTTCAGCTATGGAGGCCTTTAAAGACATCTTAATGGACTCAAGTTACAAAGACCTTTAAAGAAAGTTTAATGGACTCGCGACAGAGACCTTTTAAGACATTTTTATGGAGGTATTTAGACAAAATATTGAGTTGCAGAAATATCGCAAACAAAATATTGTAAGACAAAAATATCATAAAGCAGAAATGTCGTTGTCAAAAATATCAATTGTTTAGCTAAGCAATATTGGTTTTAATATCTTTTTGTTAATATCGTTTTAATATTATAGCTTAGACTTCCAGCTTTCCATTTGTACAGATTTTTACACAATGTGTTTCCTGGCTGTCTTTTTAAAAAAAAAAAGTGGAAACATTTGGAAAATTGTGTTTCATTTGGGTGACTCTCCATGCTTCTGCGTGATTTCCAGGACAACAGCTGAGCAGATAGAATTGAAAGTTAAAAAACAGGGTAAGATATCCCTAAATACAGACCTACGTTAACATATATGTGTATTATAATGCTGATATTTACCTGTGGGTGTAGAGTTTGGCAATATTTGGCTGCTTAATTTGCTAAAACGCAACAGGTAGAAAAGTATGAGTGTATATTTACCAGTAAAATAATTTTGGAAATATACCATTTTATGACTCCATTTATTCTCAAAATACAAAATAAATATGGATAAATACCAAAAAGGTGGCCAAAAAATAAATATGGATAACAGAGATGGAAATAAAAAAAATACCATAAAAAGAGGAGTGCTAATTCTAGTTCACAAGTATGTCATTCTTTAAATTATCTTAATGTGTTTTAGATCATATATTAATTTAATGTGTTATTGTTGTTTGAATAATTGTTAGTAATATTTTTCAATATAGTTTGTAATTTAAGTGATTTATAATATTTAATGAAATTGCTAATAATAATTTATAGTGTTGTAGCAGGTTGCTGGGTTTGAAGTGGTGTAGGGTGGGTATTTAACTAAGCATAATCAATTAACAATTAATTTGTAATTTATCAATTAATTATGTAAATTGTGTAATTATTGTATTTTTGAACTTATGTAAAAGGTGTGGGTTACTGTGTTTGTAGGGGTATATGGTGGCAAGGTAATTAAGTAATAATTAATTCACAATTAATTATTAATATATATTTTAATTATTTAATTCATTATTGTTGGACAGGCCGCATGTTCGAGCTGTACCCCCTCCCCGCAATGGGACCAGGACCCTGGCTCTCCCTGCATCCCCAGCCAGAGTCCACCAACGACCACCCGAAGTACCCTGCAATCCCTCCACTACAAGACACCAGCTCCGGACCCAGCTGGCCCGGGTCACCATCTACCCCACGACATCGACCCGGCCGCCATCTTGGGGCACTGCAGCACGAGGCCGCGTGGCCTCAACTCGACCCTCACCCTGGGCCCGGCCGGGCCCGACATCGAGGCACCAACCTCCCCCCAGGAGGCAGAGTGACCACTTGGCGAGTCAATGGGAGAAGGAATCGTCAACGGCTCTCCTCCGCCAGGTGTCGATCACCCCAGGCCGCCTGGGCGCTGGCTCCACCCCCCTGCTGGGTGTCTGGACTCCCTCATCCCGGACCTCCCGGCCCCCAGGCGCGAGGGTCCGGACATCAAAGGGGACCAGACCTATAACTGGGGCAGGACCAGACCAGGAAGGCAGTTGTATCCTGGAGTCGAGAGACCCGAGAAGAACTCATCCGTGACTTGGCCTGCTGGCGCTGCCGCGGCCCTCTGCTTCGTGAAACCATCGTCTTGGCCTGCTGGCGCTGCTGCGGCCCTCTGCCTCGTGAAACCATCGTCTTGGCCTGCTGGCGCTGCCGCGGCCCTCTGCCTCGTGAAACCATCGTCTTGGCCTGCTGGCGCTGCCGCGGCCCTCTGCCTCGTGAAACCATCGTCTTGGCCTGCTGGCGCTGCCGCGGCCCTCTGCCTCGTGAAACCATCTTGGCCTGCTGGCGCTGCCGCGGCCCTCTGCCTCGTGAAACCATCGACTTGGCCTGCTGGCGCTGCCGCGGCCCTCTGCTTATGAGACTATCACCTTGGCCTGCTGGCGCTGCCGCGGCCCGATCCACAGACCCTCCAGCTCGAGGATTGTGAGCTCGCCTTTTACCACCACCTGTACCGATCCGGTACTAAGACTGTCCCGCTACCCCCTTTCCCTACAGAGACTAGAAGTGAGAGGACCCCCGGGTCCAAGTTATCCTGTATCGCTGATATCCTTGCCTTAAGAACCTTATATAAAGCCTTGAACTCGACTTGGTGTGGTGCCTGTTTGTGGGGAGGGAGGGTACTTGTCTGTACGATCGCCGGAGACGGTCCCCCTCGGGGATCTCTCCCTCGGTATCCGGCCGACCCTCAGGGTCCCCGTCTAACATTGGTGGCCAGCGACGGGATCCGAACCTACGCATAATCGTACAGAAAGTCACTCGCCCCACCACACACAACAACCATGTCAATAGAGAGCGGAACAACGGAAAAATTTCAGATGGAAAAATTGGAAGACTACAACCACCGGGAACTGAAGCAATATTGCATAGAACTTGGACTTCCAACCACAGGTCTTAGCACAAAGGAAGACTTCAAACGAGCCCTAAAAGCTTGGGCAGAAACGGGTACGGCCGTACCCCGAACACAAACAACCGAAACGAGCCCCGCACCAACTAAAGAAAGAACGGATCTCTCCCTGGAAGAGATCCGAGAAAGAGAAAAAACCAGACTCCACGAATTAGAACTTGCCCGACTTCGCTTGGATGGGGAACTCAAGCTGGCAGAACAAAAAATAACCCTGGAACACTTACGACTCAGGGAAGAGCGGGAAGACAAGCAAAGACAGAGGGAGCTAGAGGAAAAGAGACTAGAATACGAACATGAGCGCAATCTCAAAGCACTGGAGATTCAGAAACAGAATAAAGACCTCGGGCTCCCCGAACGACCGACCCCGTCTGCCTCGACCGAACCCAAGGTTCACATCCCCAAAGATGTCATCCGGGAATACCACAAGAACGATGATATCCAGCAGTGGTTTAAAGCCTATGAGGTGGCAATGACCTCCCACCGGATTCCCCGAAGCGATTGGGGAGCCGGATTATGGGGGAGGTTTGTCAACGAAGGGCGGGACGCCCTGCTGCAACTCCCGGACCAGCTGATGACCTCCTACGACCACATGAAGGCCGCCCTCCTCACTCGATACGGGCTCACACCTGAGATGTACCGCCAACGGTTCCGCGACTGCAAACGGATTCCGGGTACAACTTGGGTGGAGTACGTGAACTTTTTTAGCCGAGCCTTCGAGGGGTGGATCAAGGGCAACAAAGTAACCACCTACGACCAACTCTTTGACCTTATCGTATGGGAACACCTGTCGAACAACTGCTTCGTGGAGCTCCGGCAACACCTCCTGGACAGCAAGCTAACCGACCCTCGACAACTCGCCGCCGAAGCCGACCGGTGGGAAAGCACCCGAGTTGGCCGGAGCGCGCCCAGCGAAGTATCCAGATCGTATCGCCCCCGAGGGGGAGGAGGAAGTCAGGGTCGGGGGAGAGACCCCGGCCCCTCGTCACCCCCCAGAAACCCCTCGACCCCGGTTGGCCGGGGAAGCCCTGCCGTCCGGGCCGGTTTCCGGGCCAACATTACGTGCCACAGGTGCCAGCGACCCGGCCACTACGCCAGTGATCCCAACTGCCCAAAGAATCCGAACACTACTCCCCGCCAAGTTGCAGCGGCGGCCCTAGGGGAAGAAATAATCCCGGAAGACCAAGAGGAGTACGAGACCGATCCCTCTGAATGGGCACCCGCCGCCATGGCACTGGTCTGCTTAGGGGAGAGAGACATGATTCCGCGGGCCCCCCTTCCCGCCAACACACAGAAGTACGGTCAATGGGTCAACATCAATGGCCGCCGGGCGGAAGCCCTCCGCGACACCGGGGCCAGTGTAACGGCGGTCCGACGCCACCTCGTCACTCCAGACCAAATCTTGCCGAACATTCTTTGCCCTGTTCGATCAGCCGACAACTCCGAAAGCCTATGCCACATGGCCTGCGTCCCCTTCGAGTGGGGAGGAGTAACAGGGATGTTAAAAGTAACTGTCCGCGATGATGCCCCCGTGGACTGCCTCCTAGGAAACGACCTTGAAAGCTCTCCCTGGGCAGCTGTCGAACGGAGGGAGCACCTGGGGATGCTTGGCCTCCCCGAATGGGTCTGCGTCACGACCCGGTCCAGGACCGCCCGCGCGGTCCCCAGCCCAGAAGAGCCCGAGTGGCCAGAACCTCCTCCCGCGCTCATCCCAGAGGAGGCCGCCCCAGAAGCCATTCCCTTGACCCAAACCGAAGAAGGACCCGACCAGCTTCGGGACGTCCCTGACCTGGCACAATGGCGGCAGGAGGGAGGCCCCACGCAGGAACAATTCCGGGCCGAGCAACAAACCTGTCCTTCTCTCGAAGGACTCCGGCAGCAAGCCCTGGCCCAGAGCACCGGGGATACCTCGGGGGCCCACTGGATCTACTGGGACCAAGACCTGCTCTACAGCGAGCAGAAAATTGCAGAACTAGGGGCCAGTCGGGTGCTGGTGGTGCCCCTTCGCTTCCGAGACTTCCTCCTGAACTTAGCCCACGATGTCCCCCTTGCCGGACACCTGGGGCAGGATAAAACCTACGACCGCCTGGTGACCCATTTTTTCTGGCCCCACATGCGGAAGGATGTCACCAACCACTGCAAGGCCTGCCCCACCTGCCAGGCCAGCGGAAAAAGTGGCCGAAAAATCAAAGCACCATTACAACCCTTTCCTGTCGTCACCACCCCGTTTGAACGAGTGGGAATAGACATTGTGGGGCCCCTCGACCCTCGAACAGCCCAAGGACACCGGTTCATCCTGGTCCTGGTAGACCACGCCACCCGCTATCCCGAGGCCATCCCTCTTCGGACTGTGACGGCCCCCGTGGTGGGCCGGGCCCTGATGGGGATCTTCTCCCGGGTGGGGTTCCCCCGGGAGGTCGTCAGTGACAGGGGCACGAACTTTATCTCCAGATATATGAAGTCCCTCTGGCAGCAATGCGGGGTCACCTACAAATTCACGACCCCCTATCACCCGCAAGGAAACGGACTGGTCGAGAGATTCAACCGCACCCTCAAGGGGATGATTATGGGTCTAGAAGAACCCCTTCGACGCCAGTGGGACGTACTGCTGCCATGCCTCCTGTTTGCCTATCGGGAGGTCCCGCAGAAGTCCCTCGGCTTCAGCCCCTTTGAACTACTGTACGGACACCCCGTCCGGGGCCCCCTCAGCCTAGTCAAGGAAGGTTGGGAGCAGCCTCCCCAGAAAACTCCCCCGGACATCTACCGGTATCTCCTGGCTCTCCGCAACCAGACCCGGCGGTTCCGAGACACCGCCAAAGCCAACCTCGAGGCCAGTCAGGAGGACATGAAGAGGTGGTACGATCAGCACACGTCCTCCATTGAGTTCGAACCTGGACAACAGGTCTGGGTGATGTCCCCGGTTGAGCCCTGTGCCCTCCAAGACAGATGGTCCGGGCCCTTCAAGGTAATCGAACGCAAGGGGCCCGTCACCTATTTAATCGACATGGAGACTGCCCGGAACCCCCTACGGGTCCTCCATGCCAACAGGCTCAAACCCCATTTTGTGCGATCCGAACTCAGCCTCCTAATGGCTACCGATACTGGGACAGAAGAAGACTCCGAACCCCTTCCGGACTTACTGAGGGCCTTCGAGCAGGATGGCTCAGTGGAAGGGGTCCCGCTCTCCGAGGCCCTGTCCCCGGAGCAACGCCAAGACTGCCAAACGCTCCTGAGGCAGTTCGCCTCCCTGTTCTCCCTCACCCCCGGAGTCACCCCCTGGTGCCTCCACGATGTGGACACCGGGGACAGCCCTCCTATTCGACACCGAGCATACCGCGTACCAGACCGGGTACGAGCCTGCATCCAGACCGAGGTGTCCAAGATGCTGACCCTAGGAGTGATCGAACCCTCAGACAGTCCCTGGGCGAGCCCAGTCGTCCTGGTTCCCAAGGCAGCTGCCCCGGGCGTTGCCCCTGAGCTCCGGTTCTGCGTGGACTATCGAGGGCTGAATGCAGTTACCCGGACCGACGCTCATCCCATCCCCCGGGCAGACGAGCTAATTGACCGGATGGGGGCCGCCCGCTACCTGAGCATCTTCGACTTAACAGCGGGCTACTGGCAGATCGGCCTCACCCCTAGGGCCCAAGAACGATCCGCCTTCTCTACCCCAGACGGGCACTACCACTTTAAAGTCATGCCCTTCGGCATGAAAAACGCCCCGGCAACGTTCCAACGGCTGGTAAACCAGGTACTGGCGGGCCTGGAAGACTTCAGCGCCGCCTACCTGGACGACATTGCTGTGTACAGCCACCAGTGGACCGACCACCTCCGCCACCTGCGGGAGGTTCTACTCGCCCTCCAGCAAGCCGGGCTCACCATCAAGGCCAGCAAGTGCCAAGTTGGCCAAGGGTCCGTGACCTACCTGGGACACCAAGTGGGAAGCGGGCTGGTGGCCCCTCTCCAACTCAAGATTGCTGCCATCCAGGCCTGGCAACCCCCTACGAGCCAAACGGAGGTCCGGGCCTTCCTGGGGCTCACCGGATACTACCGGCGGTTCGTGAAGGACTATGGCAGCATCGTGGGGCCCCTCACAGAGCTCACCTCCAAAAAGAGCCCCAAAACCGTCAACTGGACCCCGGGCTGCCAATCAGCCTTCGAGAAGCTAAAGACCGCCATGTGCACGGCCCCCGTGCTCCAGGCTCCCGACTACAGCCGGGAATTCATTGTGCAGACGGACGCCTCCGATCATGGTGTGGGGGCCGTCCTCTCCCAACTCAACGCCGAAGGGGTCGACCATCCGGTGGTCTTCATCAGCAGACGCCTCTTGCCCCGAGAACAGCGCTGGAGCACCATTGAGAGGGAGGCCTTCGCCGTAGTCTGGGCACTCAAGAAGCTCCGGCCATACCTCTTCGGCACCCACTTCCGGGTGCAAACAGACCACCGACCCCTGCAATGGCTGATGCAAATGCGGGGGGAGAACCCGAAGCTGTTGCGCTGGTCCATCTCCCTGCAGGGGATGGACTTCACGGTGGAACATCGTCCAGGCCAGGACCACGCCAACGCCGACGGCCTGTCACGCTTTTTCCGCCTCAGCGAGGAGAGTCCCCAGGAAGATGGCTGACTCTCCCCGCCTTCAGCTGGGGGGGACGCATGTTGGACAGGCCGCATGTTCGAGCTGTACCCCCTCCCCGCAATGGGACCAGGACCCTGGCTCTCCCTGCATCCCCAGCCAGAGTCCACCAACGACCACCCGAAGTACCCTGCAATCCCTCCACTACAAGACACCAGCTCCGGACCCAGCTGGCCCGGGTCACCATCTACCCCACGACATCGACCCGGCCGCCATCTTGGGGCACTGCAGCACGAGGCCGCGTGGCCTCAACTCGACCCTCACCCTGGGCCCGGCCGGGCCCGACATCGAGGCACCAACCTCCCCCCAGGAGGCAGAGTGACCACTTGGCGAGTCAATGGGAGAAGGAATCGTCAACGGCTCTCCTCCGCCAGGTGTCGATCACCCCAGGCCGCCTGGGCGCTGGCTCCACCCCCCTGCTGGGTGTCTGGACTCCCTCATCCCGGACCTCCCGGCCCCCAGGCGCGAGGGTCCGGACATCAAAGGGGACCAGACCTATAACTGGGGCAGGACCAGACCAGGAAGGCAGTTGTATCCTGGAGTCGAGAGACCCGAGAAGAACTCATCCGTGACTTGGCCTGCTGGCGCTGCCGCGGCCCTCTGCTTCGTGAAACCATCGTCTTGGCCTGCTGGCGCTGCCGCGGCCCTCTGCCTCGTGAAACCATCGTCTTGGCCTGCTGGCGCTGCCGCGGCCCTCTGCCTCGTGAAACCATCGTCTTGGCCTGCTGGCGCTGCCGCGGCCCTCGGCCTCGTGAAACCATCGTCTTGGCCTGCTGGCGCTGCCGCGGCCCTCTGCCTCGTGAAACCATCTTGGCCTGCTGGCGCTGCCGCGGCCCTCTGCCTCGTGAAACCATCGACTTGGCCTGCTGGCGCTGCCGCGGCCCTCTGCTTATGAGACTATCACCTTGGCCTGCTGGCGCTGCCGCGGCCCGATCCACAGACCCTCCAGCTCGAGGATTGTGAGCTCGCCTTTTACCACCACCTGTACCGTCCGGTACTAAGACTGTCCCGCTACCCCCTTTCCCTACAGAGACTAGAAGTGAGAGGACCCCCGGGTCCAAGTTATCCTGTATCGCTGATATCCTTGCCTTAAGAACCTTATATAAAGCCTTGAACTCGACTTGGTGTGGTGCCTGTTTGTGGGGAGGGAGGGTACTTGTCTGTACGATCGCCGGAGACGGTCCCCCTCGGGGATCTCTCCCTCGGTATCCGGCCGACCCTCAGGGTCCCCGTCTAACAATTATTAATTATGCACATTGTGTATTATTTATATTTTGTAAGTCATGTATTACTTGTGAGCTGCTTGTTTTTGTAGGTGTGTATGGTGGCAAGTTAATAAAATAATAATAATCAATGAATTACTAATTTGTTTTTCATTATTTAATTGATTATTAATTATGTAACTTGTGTAAATATTATTTTGTTGTTATGTATTAGATGTGGGTTGCTGGGATTGTAAGGTGTGAAGTTAAATAAGTAATAAATAATGATAATTAATTTTTAATTTGTTATTATTATTCAAGTAATTATTAATGATTTAAATTGTGAAATAATTATATGTTTTATTTATTTATTAGGTGTGGGTTGCTGGGATTGTAGGAGCATAGGGAGGGAAGTTATTAAAGTAATAATTGCAACTTAATTAATTATTATTAGTTATTTGTTGATTGCTAATTATGTTAATTGTGCTATACATATTTATTATAGTTATATTTTAAGAGGGGGCTGCTAGGTTTGAGGGGTATAGTGGGGCAAGGTAAATATTTTTTTATAATTAATTATAAATTGTTTTATAATTATGTAAAATTTTAATTTATTTTCATATATCATTTATTTTCGGGACAATTAAAAAAAATTCTATTAAAGGTTTTATATTTGTTACAAATTGCACTTCATAAATGTTATTACCAACATTACATTTCTGAAAAACGTACTTTAAACCAGATAGGCTAGACCTGATTATATGTTCGTTTTATATTTTAAATATCTTTCTAGATCAGGCGTTCTTAACCTGTGATCCGGGAACCCCAGGACTCCACGAAACCTACTCAGGGGGGGTCTGTAACTGCATAGAAAATTAAATAATATTAACAGATAAATACGGTGTAGATAGCGAAAGAAGCAAAATGTACAAATACACATTTTACAATGTTCTGTAAATGTGGAGATGTAAAACTGGATGGTAAAAATGAAGTTGGTGTCCTCAGATTGATTTGTGGAATAAAAGCAAGTGCACCATCAGAGTATTGTATGAGCAGTAAGTGTCCTCAACGGAATTTAGAAAGCTCCAACCTGCATATTCAAATATTTTTTAAATAAATGTACTTGTGAACTAGGTAAAATATTTAATCATTGTGTGTTTGTTTGATGAATGTTCTGTGTATTTTGTGCACTGGTTTGTAATTCAAATAATCAAAACTGCTTAAGCCAGGGTTCCCAGCTTCCAGTGATGACACACAGGTGGTCATCGGCTTCCAGTAATGACTCATTGGTGGTCCCCGGCTTACAGTAATGACACACAGGTGGTCATCGGCTACCAGTAATGATGCACAGGGAATCCCCGGCTTCCAGTAATGACGCACAGGTGGTCCCCGGCTTCTAGTAATGGCTCATTGGTAGTCCCCGGCTTCCAGTAATGACTCAGAGGTGGTCCCCGGCTTCCAGTAATGACGCACAGGTGGTCCCCGGCTTCCAGTAATGACTCACTGGTGGTCCCAGGCTTCCAGTGATGACAAACAGGTGGTCCCCGGCTTCCAGTGATGACGCACAGGTGGTTCCCGGCTTCCAGAAATGACACACAGGTGGTCCCCGGCTTCCAGTGATGACGCACAGGTGGTCCCCGGCTTCCAGTGATGACGCACAGGTGGTTCCCGGCTTCCAGTGATGACGCACAGGTGGTCCCCGGCTTCCAGTGATGACGCACAGGTGGTCCCCGGCTTCCAGTGATGACGCACAGGTGGTCCCCGGCTTCCAGTGATGACGCACAGGTGGTCCCCGGCTTCCAGAAATGATGCACATGTGGTCCCCGGCTTCTAGTAGTGACACACAGGTGGTCCCCGGCTTCCAGTAATGGCTATCTGGTGGTCCCCGGCTTTCAGTAATGACGTACAGGTGGTCCCTAGCTTCCAGAAATGACACACAGGTGGTCCCGGCTTCCACAAATGGCTCACATGTGGTCCCAGCTTCCAGTAATGAAGCACAGGTGGTCCCCAGATTCCAGTAATGAAGCACAGGTGGTCCCTGGCTTCCAGCAATGACTCACCCGTGGTCCCTGGCTTCCAGTAATGATGTGCAGGTGGTCCCCAGCTTACAGTGATGACACACAGGTAGTTCCTGGCTTTCAGTAATGGCTCACCGATGTTCCCCGGCTTCCAGTGATGACACCCAGGCAGTCCCCGGCTTTCGGTAATGAAGCACAGGTGGTCCCTGGCTTCCAGTAATGACTCACTGGTGGTCCCTGGCTTCCAGTAATGGCTCACCGATGGTCCCCGGCTTCCAGTAATGACTCACTGTTGGTCCCCGGCTTCCAGTAATGACACACAGGGGTCCCCGGCTTCCAGTAATGAAGGACTCCTTGTACATTTCTGTAAAATATTGTCTTTTCCGACTGAACTGGGACCCACAGGAACTGTCCCCAAAATAATCTTAATCTCCCACCTCTTCCCGTCTATGTATCATGGCTTCCCTTACATATGCCTATACATATGCCACTGGCTCCATACATTTTCTTATTTCTTCGAGCAGCCTTGACTCTCATATTTTGTTTTCTCCGCTGCACAGCACCAATCCATGTCCATTTTCCAACGCACCACTGTCGGTGGTTGGTGGCACGCCAGGCCCCTGAAATATTTCTCTTGCCCACCATTACGGTCACCAGTAACCAGATTTTTTGATACTTAGGCTATGTTTGTTCCCCAGATACACATAGAACATGCCACCGTGCCTCCATAGGTATTGTAAGCGCTAGGACTACGAACATTACTCGCATCACCCTCCTCCAGAACTGTTGTATAATCGGACAGTCCCATAGTATATGGAAGAAGGTGCCCTTCTGCTTACAGCCCTTCTGGCAGTCCTCTGTGAGAGTGTGATCCAGCCTCAACATATGTGTGCTAGTGGAATAAGACCTATGTAGTATTCTCAAATGAACAAGTCAAAATTGCGCCCTGATTGCCACCTCTCTAGGGCTTTGCACAGCTTCCACCAAGTCATCATCTTCAAGTAAACCTACGTCGGTTTCCCATGCCTCTCTTAACTTCATGAGGGGGTCTGGTGAATTGTTAATGATTTTCTTGTATGTACAAGACAGCACCTTTTCGTATAGCGGGTCCAGTAGTAGTCCATCTTCTAGTGGGCTGTATTCAGGGAGGTGCCCCCCTTTTTGAGTTGCTTCCCCTCCTCCCTCCGCCCTAATCACGGAGCAGCATCTACCATCCGATGCTCTGTAATTGGTAGAGAGGAGTTGAATGTAACATCAGCGTGGGCGCTCCCTCCCACCCTTCCGTACCCACAAAAAGGTAAAAGGACTTGACTCCCAGCACTGGTCAAAACGGTGCAGAGGGTAAGGGGCAAAAAATATTAATGTGCTCCAAGAGATGCCTTGAGGTTCTTATACAACGATTGAGAGACCTAAATTGTGGTAACAGCAACAAGTAAGAAGGGAATTTTGGATGGAGGGCACCGCATAAACATTTTGAGTGATCCCCGTAGGTGTGACGCACTCCAATAACAATAGTCGGCTGCCATTTTAAGTGCACTGAGCGGAGGGATTGGACAATCGCTCCCAGTTGGAGATCATTTATTTAGCTAGTACTCCCGGAGGTGGGGCCTGCAACGACATTGCAGATGCGCACGAGTCGTACTCCATCTGTCACAACACATTGAGTCCTGCATGGACATATGCATGGCACAATTAAAGGGGGCAGACTATACCAGTGATTCTGGCAAAATGTTGATAGCAAGAGGGCCCAAACAAACACATCAAACGAAATTGGATGAATTCGATCAGTCTAAAGCGGGAATTACAGAGGAGAAAAAGGAAGCACAGGGCACGAAGCAGCAATCAGAAGAGGGTGCCCGACCCTAGTGGATATCAAGGAGGCCATACAAGGGGTTCCCCCAGCACTGGAACATAAAATAGACACATTTATTTATTTATTTATTTATAACATTTGTAAAGCGTGCTATTACCAAACGGTGTCCTGGCTCTGAAATGATAGCTCCCCTAGCCTAAGCCCACTGTTTAGGCTAGGGGAGCAGTGGAGGTGACACTCGTGCACGCGGACCTACGAAATTTGGGGGAGAGGGTGAAAGCTACCGAAGAATCGGTCTCAGTGCTCCAGAACTCTACCAAAACACTGGAAACAACGGTCAAGAGGCTCCAGACAACAACGGCGGACCTGGAGGTGAAACTAGAAGACTATGAGGGGCGCGCAGGTAGGAATATTGTGCGGAGTTTGGGTGTGCCAGAGAGAGCGGAGGGACAGGCCACAGACCTGTTCATAGAGGATTTGATACAGACCCACTTACAGCCCCAAACTCTCTCCCAATACTTTTCAGTGGAGCACGCATACAGAGTGCCCGGATGGCCTCAGAAATCGGGCACACCCCCACGCCCTATCTTGGCCAGAATATTTAACTGTAGATCAGGGACATAATCCTTCAGACAGCATGCACAACCCCGCACTCAAGCTTGAAAACTCGACAATCACCTTCCCAGACTTCACAGTGAAGATACAAAAGATGTGGCGATCCTTCCTAGGGGTGAAGTGAGTGCTCCGAGAGAAAAATATTAAATATGCGATGCTCTTTCTAGCCAAGCTGCGGGTGATATCAGAGCGGAAGTCCTGGTTCTTTCAGACCCGGGAGCAGACCTGGGAATGGCTAGATGGGTGGAGCACCCCTTGAGCTCAAAGATCTAATTCTCAAAGACGTATACAGGGATATGAGAATCGACAAGATAGCTCCAGCCCTAAGGAGCTCATTTGAAAGGAACTGGGTACAGATGACCGGCTTGAGCGGAGGTACTGGTCTCTGGACAATCACAGATTTATACGCCTACAGGGGCCTCCACTTACAATGAGGCACATGAACTGTTGGCCACCCTAAAAAACCTGTTCTTGAAAGCATAGATGTTGAGGAGTTAAATTCAGCTTGACTAATAAGGAAGTGACCAAGGCAATTGGAGCGCTACAATTCAGGAAGGCCATGGGTCCGGGCGGTCTTACAATTGAACTTTATAAAATAAATGCATCCACAATCGCCCCATATCTTATTAAAATGTACGAAGAAAGCATGATATATGGTATCCTGCCCGAAGCGCAGAAAATGGCCAATATTGTGGTAATACACAAGAAAGGGAGGCCCACCGAGCACTGTGGCTCATATTGGCCTATCTTCCTCCTAGACCCGGAAGTAAAAATACTATCCAAGATACTTGCTAAACGTTTGTTGACCCTGCTCCACAAGCTGATCCATCCTGACCAATCTGGTTTTATGCCAGGCAGGAATAACGCTCTTAATTTCAGAGAAGGGGCAGTGATAATGTCCCATGATGCAAAAATGGCATTCAAAATGATCGAATGGTCTTTATTATTCCCCGCTCTTGAACGATATGGGTTTGGAGAGGTATTCCTATCTTGGGTACAACTCCTCTACTCAGAACCTCTGGCCCGAGTCACAGTAAATGGTGGTTGTCAGCTACGTTTACATTGCAGACAGGAACGAGGCAGGGCTTTCCACTTTCTCCCTTAATTTTCGCTTTGGTCCTCGAACCTCTTGCAATCTGGATCAGCGGAGACCCTATTATCAGAGGACTCAACTGGAGGGTGGAGTGGGAGGATAGAATCTCCCTTTATGCCATGCTTCTCAATACATAGAATATTACATATATTTACCTTCTTTCAAAAGTTTTCAGGGCACACAATCAACTGGGACAAGTCGCTGGTATAAGTCTTGTGCGCGGAATGCCCCACCCTGCCGAGAGTCTGTGGCGCTAGAAAAGTCACGAACGGATTTCGGTATTTAGGGATCTATGTCACGGCTAACCCAACTGTATTTTATTAACAAAATTTGGCCCCTCCTTTATGTCGCTTACATGACGACGTGCAGCATTGGAAGACCCTGACCCTCACACTGCTAGGTGAGACCGCTTTGTTGAAAATGATGGCACTTCGCCGCTTTGTTTATGCTTTACAAAACACACCTTATTTAGTCCCAGACAAATACTTCCCAACAATAGAATCAGAGGTACGCGTCCTGCTCTGGAGGAACAATGACATCCCTCACATAGCATTGATCAAACTTATGAAAAGCTGGTATGATGGAGGAATAACTCTACCAGCAATTAAATGTTATTACTGGGCCTCTCAATCAGTAGTCACAAATCACTGGGTACACCGACCTAGGAACTGAACCAGCCTACAGGATGGACAGATACAATATGACCCTGGGTAATTATCTAAGAGCGATATATGGTGGAGTGAAGAATAGACCAAAATACACACCAACCTCAACTGCCTTCAATTCATGGCATACGGCGACGACCGCTCTGGAGTGGAAAAGTAAGATTACACAGGTCACCCCTCTGTTAGAGACAGACCGAACGAATGGGACTTGATAGGTCTTTCAAGAGTGGGCAATATGTGGGCAGGGGGGAAGGTGGCCTCCAACGGGACTATGAATTGAGTGTAAGGGAAACCTTAAGATACCTTCAAGTCCACAATGCCCTGCACCGGGCGATACCGAAAGGTACTGCTCTTTCAGCCTCCTTGCCCCTAGAAGATAGACTCCTTGAAGACTTCCTTCAGAAAAAGATGATTTCTCTGACATACAGGAAAATACTAAACAACACACCTGACACAATGGGGGAAACACGTGCAAAAATGGGTAGAGGATATGGGAGATATCAGCGGCGAAGAATGTCAGGAGGCATTGGTCTCCCCCCGGGAGTTGGCGATTTGTTCTCGAATTAAATTTATCCAACTTCAAATCCTGCATAGAGCATACTATACAAGTTCTGAACTGGTTAAGATGGGTACCCTAAATTCCTCAGTATGTCTTAGAGGATGCGGTCAGATAGGGACGTACATACATCAGTGGTGGGAATGCGCGATTCTCCAGACATATTGGCAGAAGGTAACAAAGACTCAAGACACTGTTAGTAATCCGTAAAAAAAAAATGGAGGTCTCGCCCCGGTGGTGCCTCCTTAACATATGGGATGCAACAGACCTATCGAGAGCTGAGATAATGTGGGTCTCCCTCGGCTGTATGGTAGTGAAGTGTAACAAAGCAAAACTTGGAAGAGAGTTACCGGGCTCAAATTCAGGGATTGGGGGACAGATATGGACTGGTGCATACAGGCGGAGAGGGTGATATATGAGGGAGAGGATGTCCACAAAAATGGGCAAGGATCTGGGGAGTGTGGAACAAACGTAGAGGGATGATATGCACACCATTTAAAGACTCTACCCCACAGGAAGGAGAACATTTGGGAGATTAATGTTCAAAATCCGGTGGAGTTAATAAGTCAACGATGTAAAGAAATTGGTCCTGTGTAACGTTATGATAAATACTGTACAAATGCACTGTACTCGCTCAACATCAAAGATATTGCACTGTATTCTGTTATAATTTTTTGTTTATTGAACAAAAAGACTTCCACAAAAAAAAAGAATGGGGTACCAGAGCCAGAATAAGGATATTGTCTGATGTACCATATCTGACTAAGGATGTTAAAGGAGCACTGGAGTCAGAATAGTGTATGGATGGTGTACCATGTCAGAGCAGGATATTGATGGAGCACTGGAGTCAGGATAGTGTGTGGATGATGTACCATGTCAGAGCAGGATATTGATGGAGCACTGGAGTCAGGATAGTGTGTGGATGATGTGCCATGTCAGAGCAGGATGTTGATGGAGCACTAGAGTCAGGATAGTGTGTGGATGATGTACCATGTCAGAGCAGGATGTCGATGGAGCACTGGAGTCAGGATAGTGTGTGGATGATGTGCCATGTCAGAGCAGGATGTTGAGGTGGTATTGGAGTCAGGATAGTGTGTGGATGATGTGCCATGTCAGAGCAGGATGTTGAGGTGGTACTGGAGTCAGGATAGTGTGTGGATGATGTACCATGTCAGAGCAGGATGTTGATGGAGCACTGGAGTCAGGATAGTGTGTGGATGATGTGCCATGTCAGAGCAGGATGTTGATGGAGCACTGGAGTCAGGATAGTGTGTGGATGATGTACCATGTCAGAGCAGGATGTTGATGGAGCACTGGAGTCAGGATAGTGTGTGGATGATGTGCCATGTCAGAGCAGGATGTTGATGGAGCACTGGAGTCAGGATAGTGTGTGGATGGTGCACCATGTCAGAGCAGGATGTTGATGGAGCACTAGAGTCAGGATAGTGTGTGGATGATGTGCCATGTCAGAGCAGGATGTTGAGGTGGTATTGGAGTCAGGATAGTGTGTGGATGGTGCACCATGTCAGAGCAGGATGTTGAGGTGGTATTGGAGTCAGGATAGTGTGTGGATGGTGCACCATGTCAGAGCAGGATGTTGAGGTGGTACTGGAGTCCGGATAGTGTGTGGATGGTGCATCATGTCAGAGCAGAATGTTGAGGTAGTATTGGAGTCAGGATAGGGGCGGATGGTGCACCATGTCAGAGCAGGATGTTGAGGTGGTACTGGAGTCAGGATAGTGTGTGGATTGAGTACCATGTTGAAGCAAGATGTCGATGAGGTACTGAGGTAACGATAGTGTGTGGATGGTGCACCATGTCAGAGCAGGATGTTGATGTGGTATTGGAGTCAGGATAGTGTGTGGATGGTGCACCATGTCAGAGCAGGATGTTGAGGTGGTACTGGAGTCCGGATAGTGTGTGGATGGTGCATCATGTCAGAGCAGAATGTTGAGGTAGTATTGGAGTCAGGATAGGGGCGGATGGTGCACCATGTCAGAGCAGGATGTTGAGGTGGTACTGGAGTCAGGATAGTGTGTGGATTGAGTACCATGTTGAAGCAAGATGTCGATGAGGTACTGAGGTAACGATAGTGTGTGGATGGTGCACCATGTCAGAGCAGGATGTTGATGTGGTATTGGAGTCAGGATAGTGTGTGGATGGTGCACCATGTCAGAGCAGGATGTTGAGGTGGTACTGGAGTCCGGATAGTGTGTGGATGGTGCATCATGTCAGAGCAGGATGTTGAGGTGGTACTGGAGTCAGGATAGTGTGTGGATTGAGTACCATGTTGAAGCAAGATGTCGATGAGGTACTGAGGTAACGATAGTGTGTGGATGGTGCACCATGTCAGAGCAGGATGTTGATGTGGTATTGGAGTCAGGATAGTGTGTGGATGGTGCACCATGTCAGAGCAGGATGTTGAGGTAGTATTGGAGTCAGGATAGTGTGTGGATGGTGCATCATGTCAGAGCAGGATGTTGAGGTAGTATTGGAGTCAGGATAGTGTGTGGATGGTGCATCATGTCAGAGCAGGATGTTGAGGTAGTATTGGAGTCAGGATAGTGTGTGGATGGTGCACCATGTCAGAGCAGGATGTTGAGGTGGTACTGGAGTCAGGATAGTGTGTGGATGATGCGCCATGTCAGAGCAGGATGTTGTTGGAGCACTGGAGTCAGGATAGTGTGTGGATGATGTGCCATGTCAGAGCAGGATGTTGATGAGGTACTGGAGTCAGGATAGTGTGTGGATGGTAAGCAAAGCCAGAGAGGATGTTGACAAGGTACTGGAGTCATGATGAGGTTCTAGATGGGATATTGTGATAAGGAAGTAAATAGGGTTCTAGCTCAGGATGGTATGAAGGTTTGGAACCCGGATTAGGATACTGATTTAACTAGGATATGATTAGAATGCGAACGCACTAGGAGACGACACATGTCCTGTTGCCTGGAGATCTGATGTTGAATACGTTCATCCACATGATCTTGGCATGCACGCTATACTCACGTTGTGATCTGGGTCTCCATGAAGATGAGGATGAAGACCAGGAGGGCTGGAACAGACGAGCCAAACATCATCCACATGGGGAAAGGCTGCCTGCTGCCCATGGGCGGGATGAACCAGCCGCGCTTGTGTGGAGACGTGACCGACAGTCCTGCTGGGACGTTCAGCTTCTGTGGAACAAGCCCGGAAAACATGGAAGAAAGTGAAACGGATGTAGGGCTATACCTGCGACGGTGTCCATTGGGGAGATTGAATGAAGGGTTGATGTGTTCGGTTGTATTGTATATGATATCTGTATACGTCTTTGCTGTCAGTGGAGTGCGCTTGAGCTGCATAATGCTGAGTAAGAACCACAATCAATCCTATTCCTTGTACAATCTGAGTTTAGAGCATTTTACAGAGCTGGATCAATCCAATGGGGAGCTGGGAAATACAGTGAACTTCACGGAAGAGGGATCGACATTCAGGATGCATTCGCAGCCTTACGCACAGAAAACCACAGAATTCTTCTGAGAGGCATGGACACTGCCTCGACGGTATCAGCAAAACAACTAATTAGACTAATCTCAACTACTGAGACTATCAAATACTGTGCTCAGTTAGGTATTCACACCTTCATGTGAAAGAATGTCTGCCAATTATTGCAGTACTATACTTCTACCGGTATTTTAAACTTCTGTAATGCACAGATTGCTACCTCATACATGAAAGAATGTCTGCCTATTATTGCAATATTATAATTCTACTTATATTTTGAACACTTCTAATGCACAGTTTGCTACCTCATATATGTTGGCTGCTAACTAATGTCACTTTGGATTTTATTGATTTTGATTTTTGGTTCATGTACATTATTGTTTGCATCTGTACTCTGTTCCTATATTCTATTAGTCTGACTGCTACCACATATACCTCATATATCTCCGGTTGCTCACTAGTGTCACTTCTGCCTGTATTTGTGAACATCTGTAATGCGCAGACTGTTACCTCATATATTCTGGCTGCTAACTAATGTTGATTTTTGATTTTGGGGTTCATGTAAACTGTGGTTTGCACTTTTATCCTGCTCTTATCAGTATTATACTTCTCCTGTATTCTGCACTATTCTGCACATTTCCTCAACCTGCACTCATTCCTACTTTTCTCTCCTGTTACGCACCGACTGCTACCACACATACAATATACTTCTACTGTAGTCTGTACTACTCTGCAAAGTGCTACAACCTGCATACACTCACACTCTTCTCCTCTCTCCTGTAATGCACCAACTACTACCTCTTATATTTCTGGATGCTTACTAGTGTCACCTCTGCCCCCTAGGATCACTTTTGATCCATGTAATTGCTATGTGCATCTGTATCCTGTCCCAGTATTATACTTCTACTTTGTACATTATACAAGCATTATACCTCACTCTTGTACCTTCAATTTACTATATGTACTCGCTCTACTGCACACTCTTATACTTTGGTTAAGCTGGTTGATCACTAGTGCCACTTCTGTAACTTACTGTATGTATTTGTGTCTCTGCACACTCTTATATTTGGGTATACTGACTGATCACTAGTACCACCTTTGTACTGTGTAGCTTACTTTATGTACTTGTTTTCCTGCACATGTGTACCACTATAGTGTATTCTCCCACACCCACCTAAACCACCGCCCCAACATGGATCCTATCGGCAATCACACATATAAAATCAACTACCCACCGACACTCACCAAAAAAGCTGCTAAACGCTTTAAACACAACTTCCTTAGGTCACACTCTGAAACACCCTTTGCTGACACCTACTTCTCACCGGTCAATGGATCCCTGAACACTGATATCATCTTCCACACCACACGCAGAGCTCAATGGAGAAAAGCGTTCCTCTCCTTACTCACTGTCTCCTCCACCAAGAAATCCTCTCACAGCCTAACTCTCTCCATCACGCCATCCCAACTCTTTCCAGGCAGAGCCACCCTCACTATCTACAATAACGGGATTGTCCTATCTCAATCCACAGACAGGAACCTGGAACTACTAGACAACTTGTTCCCCACTTTCAAAGAGCACCTGTCCAATTCGCGGAACAACACTCATATCTCCTCCAGTCCCACCAACCACGACCTCATATCTCCTACCACCCACAACCCCTCCAACTCACTTCAGCGCCAGTCAACTACTGCATACTCCTCAATCAGGGACACACCTACCACCCCTGACCAACCATCTCCCACCCACAACCCCTCTATCCCAGCTCAGCGCAAAGCAACTACTACTTACATCTCAATCAGGGACACACCTACTACCCCGGACCCCCCATCTCCCACCCACAATTATTCTATCCCAGTTCAGCACCAGGCAGTTGCCACACGCGCCTCAAACACAGACACAGATCGCTCCCCCTTATACACCACTCACACCCCCACCCCTGCTACCAATCCACGGGCCTCCACACTTATCAACACTCCTCTCACACCTACAGATGGCTCTAACACCCCGTTCACCCCTGACAGCACAGCTCCCTCCCACAACACACCTAACCTAGCTCAACACCAGAACAACACGCATATCGACAAATCCCCCCCATTATCCCCCCCATACTCAGTCCCCATTACCCTCTAACACCTACAGATGGCTTTAACACCCCGTTCACCCCTGACAGCACAGCTCCCTCCCACAACACACCTAACCTAGTTCAACATCAGAACAACACACATATCGACAAATCCCCCCCATTATCCCCCATACTCAGTCCCCATTACCCTCTAACCAACTACGCAGAACACACACCCTCTCTTAATCTAACTCCCCCTCCTCACAACAGGACCACCTCCAATCCCATCTCCCCTCCTACTCTCAGCCCCCATTACCCGTCCCTCACCCCCACCACCACTATCAGTCTCCCAGCCTACACCTTGACCCCCCTGCCTACCATCAGTGCCCTCACTCATAACACCAACCTCCTACCTACCTCATCCACACCCCTCCCGCCCAAAACTTCTCTCCCCCCTAACACCATCCCGTACACTAACACAACGCAACCCTGCTCGAACACCAGCCCACTCTCCCACCAGCACGCGAATTCCCTGGTCAGTCACTCACCTTTGACTGCCACCCCCACCCCCACCACCTACCCCACGATGGACAACATCATGGCCACTCTCTTCCAGATCAAAGAAGACATACACATCATCAAAGAACTACTCTCCACACACCCCATACACCCCTCACCCACCCCCACCCCCCCGCCCAAATTGTCCACTACCCCTCCGGCTGACTCCCACACTCAACACGCCCTACACCGAGCGTCAATCCCTGTTCATAGTCGCAAAAACTGTCCTCGGCCCCCTCATCGCCCCTGCAACCCCTCACACAACTACACCTCCCAGCCCAACATGTCCTCCCCCCTTCCGATTAACTCTCTCACTCAACTCTCCCCCTACCGGACCTCAATCCCAGCTCGCAATCGCAACAACCGCCCTCGTCGTACCCACAACCCTACTTCTGACCTTGACACACTCTCCCTTCTCAGCTCCTATGACCCAGCACCCCATAATGACACAACCACCCCACACCTCACCATTCCCACGATACACTCAAATCCCCTTAGACCCCCCACACTAAACAGCAGATCCTCCATCCCCAATAACCTTAGAAAAGTCCCCCTCGCTCTAGAACCACCTACCACCCTCAACACACCCCGTCTCAACTGCAGATCGGCCTCGAAACATTCCGCCGCCATTGCTGATCTTCTCTTATCGCTGGACCTTGACATAATCATCCTGACTGAAACCTGGCTAACTGAATCTTCGACACCTATAATGGACATTCTAGTCCCTCCCAACTACCACATTATCAGGCTCGACAGAGCAGGCAAAATTGGGGGTGGAATCGCATGCATTTACAGGAACAACATCTCTGTCTTGAAAGTCAACTCCACCTCACTACCATCCCCAACATCCTGGGAATACATCTGCCTCGACATTATTAGTGAGGGCAAACCGATATGTTCTCTTCACAGCATTTACCACCCTCCCGGGGAGAACTTCACCTTCCCCCAACAAATCATGGATATGATCTCAACCAATTCCGGACGGCAGCTCACCCAAATATACCTTGGTGACTTTAACCTCCACTGGAACGATCGCAATGACGCGGTGGTAAACAGTCTTAAAAATTTCCTTGACGCCCTTAACCTCACCCAAATATGCAACAGCCCGACCCATGAGAAAGGCTCTACCCTTGACCTGATCATTTCCAAAGAGGACTCTATCCTACTCGAGTCCATCCAACCCTGTGACTGGTCAGATCATCATATTTTCACATTCTTCATCAATGAAAAAGTTAAAGTTAACCCGGCTCAACTCTCCAAACCGAAAGTCTGGAAAAGAGACATGAAAAAACTCAACGCAGGCTCTCTCCCCCCTAACAGGTGCAATCTCCTACTTCCACCGATAGGCAATACAGACGTTCAAACCTTGACTGACCACTATCTCAACGCTATGACCTCAATAATTAATGAGGCTGCACCTATGCAGCTAAAAAGAGTCTCATCTAAAATCTCCAACCCATGGTACGACGGAAGTCTCAATGAGGATAGACGAGACATGCGAATGGCAGAGCGTACCTGGAGATCAGCTCCCTCTGCAATGCACCTAAAAGACCTGAAGAAAAAGAGAAACGCCTACTTCAGGAAAATAAAACGTTCAAAATCAGACTTCTTCAGCCTCCAGCTCGACCAAGCAAAACATCGCCCGAGAAAACTGTTTGAGCTAATCAGATCACAATCCAAGGATCAACCCCAACCACTCATCACTGTGAGTAAAGCACCATCCTGTGAAGACTTCGCTGCTTTCTTTATCCAAAAAACTGACAACATAAAAAGCGATCTCCTTACCGACGCAAGCCTCTACTCCAAACCCCAGTGCCTAGCACCCGCTGAACCAAAAAACAATGCTACATGGTCAACCTTTGGCACATACTCGGAAGAAGAAATTGGCAAGCTACTCAGCACCCTGAAACCATCCAATCACCTCACGGACCCCCTTCCTGCCTCCGCAGTAAAAGACTTTACCACATTGCTTCTCCCTCTCTGGACTAAAATTATCAACAGCTCTCTCCAACAAGGAAGCATACCCGACTACCTCAAAGTTGGTCAAGTCACACCTCTATTAAAAAAACCCACAGCCTACCCCTCTGATCTCAACAACTACCGTCCCATTACCAATATTCCCACTCTCGCCAAACTGCTGGAAAAATGCGCACAACTACAATTGACTAAACACATTGAACAATTTGATCTCCTCAATCCTCACCAGTCAGGCTTCCGAGCAGGACACAGTACAGAAACTGCCATGACTCACATAATCGACGACGCTCTTCAAATACTAGACCAAAACGACACCTGCCTCCTCATCCTTCTTGACCTCTCTTCAGCATTCGACACCGTTAAACATGAGAATCTGCTAGAACTACTAAATACAAGAATGGGTTTATCTGGAACTGTTCTCAAGTGGTTCACTTCCTTTCTACACAACAGGTCGCAGAAATTCAAGAGCAACAACCAGATGTCCTCGCCAATACCTGTAACGCTAGGCGTCCCCCAAGGCTCCTCTCTATCCCCAACTCTGTTCAACCTAGTCATGGAACCACTCACTACCTTGCTACAAGCATCCAATGTACACTTTCACATGTACGCCGATGACACCCAACTTTATCTCAAATTACAATCCCCCAATAACATCCTGCTCCTGAACTCAACAATCAGACGCACCCAATCTTGGCTTGCCGATAATCACCTCAAACTTAATGCCCTGAATACAGAGTTCCTTCTGATCTCACCTCCAGCGAAGATCTCCACCACTGAAATTTGGCTTAAACACCTAACCGCTCTCAATGTCCAATCCACCATCGTGGACTCAGCAAAATCTTTAGGCATAACACTAGACACCAATCTCAACATGCAGCAACATATCAGCAAGGCAACTAAGGGAGCAAACTTCCAGATCAATACTCTGAGGAAACTAAAACCCTTCCTCCCAGCCAAAGACTTCCAAACCGCAGTACAAGCAATAGTCATCCCTCGAATTGAATACGGTAGCACCGCCCTCTGCGGACTCCCCCTAACCACAACCGCACCATTAAGAGCTTCCCTAAATGCAGCAGCGAGACTCATCACTGGGTCAAAAAAGCACTCCCATATTAACCCTGATTTGAAAACCCTGAATTGGCTGCCTTTTGAAGCCAGAATACACCTGAAAATCACCTGTATGACACACAAGGCGGTTCACCTAAACTCACCCGGCTACCTCGCTCAGAAACTGACAATCTCTGGCGGAACCAGAAACACTAGAGGCACAAACAATCTTCTGCTGAAACCGAGAAGATTCCGGAAGGAAAAAACATATAAGCGCTCCTTCTCGGGAATGGCACCGGCACCGATCTGTACTACATGCTTAACCCCTTTGCCTACTTGTATGAGTTGTCTCATCACTCACATGATTGGCGTTGCAGTCACCTATTTGTACTGTTTGATTTATTGATTTATCTGTCTGACTATGCTCCCTTATGTACCCCTCTATGTAACCTATTGTAACCTATTTGTACTATTTGATCTATTGATTTATTTGATTTGATTTATTTGTATGACTATGATCCCTCATGTACCCCTCTATGTAAAGCGCTCTGATATCTGCAAAGATCTTGTCCGCGCTATATAAAACTTTTAAAATAAAATAAAATAAATAAACTAAATGGTTTCACTTTTTCTTCATTCGCAAATCCCTCCAGATTAAAGTGGATCCTTCGTCTACTGAATGTGGATCATCCCAGGGGCCTGCCCTTTCCCGCTTCACTGTTTAACACATATCCACTTCCTATGTTTGCGCTGACTAGTAAACACCAGGCTTCCCTCCAATCACACACAGATGATACCCAGGTCTACACCAGGTTTCCTCGTGAAGATCAACTTGGTATGGATTTGCAACGGTTGCGTCTGTTCACTCAGTCGAAGACTTAACTGGTTATGTTCGGTTTTAAGGGTAGAACTTCCCTAAACACCCTAGGCTTACTGGAGATCTTTGCTTACAACTAACCCATCAGATAAGGTAACAAACTTAGGCTTTTTATTTGATGCTGAAACCGACCTAAGCCTCAAGTATTCGTCATGGACAAAAAACTGTTTCTTCCAAATCAACAGGCTCAAACCCCCTCTTTCTCTCCTCTCTTGAAGAGCCCTGCTACTGGGAGCTTCAGACAATGCAGGTCCTGAGTCTGACTACTGGAATGCCTCCTCATGGGCTTCCCCAAAACCTCTAGATCAGACGCCACAAGTCCCAAAGTCTACTTTTTTGGGCCCTTTTTAGGTAAAAGAGACTACGTTTACAGTTTTGGCCCGCCTGTGACAGCCAGTCATTGAGGTAGGGGGACGACTGGCACCCCTGACCCCGAAGGTGTGCTGCGACCACCACCATCAGTTTCGGGAACACCCGGGGGGCGCTGGTGAAACGAAGGGTGAGCACAGGGAACTGAAAATGCTTCTCTCACAAAACTGCTTGGCACCAATTGGCTGGCAGGACAGGGATATGGGAATAGGTGTCATGCAGGTCCAATGCCACCATCCAGTCTCCAGGTCTAAAAGCAGACAAGACCTCGGACAGGGTGAGAATTCTAAACGTATTCTTCCGGAGACGAGACAGAGGCGGCACAGAGCTAGAATAGGCCGAAGACCTCCATCCTTCTGGGCACCAGAAAGAAACAGGAATAACATTCAAGCCCTGCTTCTGGTGCCGTCACTATCACAACAGCCCCTTCGGCACAAAGGGTTTGCAGTTCCTGCCGCAAACTGGAACCCTGGTTTCCTGTCAGTCACTGGGCTGAAGGTGGAAGATGCAACGGGGAAGAAAGGAACGGTAAGGCATAACCGTTGCATACTTCTGCAGGACCTACCTGAATGACGTGATCACATGCCAACCTGGATAGAATTGGTGGATTCTACCTCCAGCCAGCTGGCAGTGACTCTGTAAGGTCAGACTTCAGAGGTTCGGCAGGTGGGCTGTGCGTGGGAGGTCGATTGAATGTCATGCTGACCTTGTCTGCCGCATGGTGGGCTTCTCCTGTGAAACTTCTGGATTTCCTGCTGGGGCGTGACAGACTGGTGTTAAGGGATGGCTCAGCCAAAGCCATGAAAGTAACAGTGAAATGGGTGTGGCTGCTGAGGCTGGACAGAGAGGCCCAGAGAGCAAGATGTGGCCCAGCTCTCCTTGAAATGTTCAAGGGCAGAGTCAGTCTTGTCTCCAAACAGGCCAGTCCCATCAAAGAGCATGTCCATCAGCAAGGACCAGGCGTCATCTGTGAACCTGGCCGTATCGTGATCATCTTGAATCGCCTGCGAAAGGACAGGGTGAAGGCCTTCTGGTACACCAGGGAGGACTTGTGACACAGAGTCCCAGAGAGCGCTAATCTAAAGGCCTAAGAAACAGGAAACAAAGATCCATCTTTGGCCAAAATGGCTCATGAGAAGAGCTACTTTCCAAATGTCTACCATTACTTTGATTCCCTATCAGGGTAAGTAGTAGGGAAACTCGAGTTGTGCTATAACCGACTGCAGAATTGGCTCCAAAGTTGGCCAACTTAGAGAGCGATACAGTTGAGGCCACCCACGTGCTTCCTCAGAGGAGTGGGAACTGTGCAAAAGGACGAGCTCCGCTTTGACGTCTGGAGCTTTTTGTGCTCATTGAAGGATTTGGAGTTGGCTGAAGACCAGCGTCTAGAGTGACTGCGGGAGTGGGACCGAGCTTGGGAGTGGGACTTGGAGCCGTCTGATGCTGCGTCTTCTTGGGCTTGGTGACAAAGATGTGCCTCGTGTTCGCTGACACCCTTCAGGTTCATCGTTGCAGCTCTTGCAGTAGTGGCCTGATTGGATACATTTTTGAAGAAAGGGTCTCTGAGAGATGAGAGAAGCTCCAGATCTGTGTCTGGCGGCAGGGAAAGACAGGAACTGGCATTAGTGCCCAGGACTGGCACCTATTTAGGACCCGCGCATGTCATCCGGAGAGGAACAGCTGCAGTGCAGAACCGCACACTGTCACCTTCCGAAGTGCAGATGTTCTGTGGAAAAGTTTCCGTATCCAGTCTTAAAACTGGGAAATATTCAAAAGGTGTGGAAACTGCAGCAGGACGTCTCTGTCAGAATCTCTTCTCAGGCTTCCCAGCAAGAATAGTGCAGGAAAGGTAAACTCCTGCTTAAGACAGCCAGATACAGCCTTGCAACACAGGGGGCATTCCTTCTCAGAAAAGACTAGCTAAAGTGACAACAGTTGTGAAGAATGATGTCAAATTCACAGCTTTAAATGCTTTAGTCTGAATGTGCACACCCTAAATATAGTAATATGACCCACATACATGTGTATATGAGTCAGTGATCACACATTTGTATATGTGTCAGTGATTACATATGCCTGTGTATATAAGTCAGTGATTCCACATACGTATATATATGTGTCAGTGATTTCACACACATGTATATGTGTCAGTGATTGCACATAACGGTATATCTGTGTGTGATTGCACTTACGTGTGTATATGTGTCAGTCATTGTACATACATGTGTATATTTGTCAGTGATTGAACATACGTGTGTATATGTGTCAAAAACTGACCATACATGTGTATATGTGTCAGTGATTGCACATACATGTGTATATGTGTCAGTGATTTCACATACGTGTGTATATGGGTCAGAAATTTACCACACATGTGTATATGTGTCAGTGATTGGACATACATGTGTATGTGTCAGTGATTGCTCATACCTGTATATATGTGTGTGATTGCACATACATGTGTATATGTGTCAGTGATTGCACATACATGTGTATATGTGTCAGTGATTGCACATACCTGTATATATGTGTGTGATTGCACATACATATGTATATGTGTCAGTGATTGCACATACATGTGTATATGTGTCAGTGATTGCATATACCTGTATATATGTGTGTGATTGCACATACATGTGTATTATATGTGTCAGTAACTGCACATACATGTGTCAGTGATTGCACATACCTGTATAAATGTGTATGATTGCACACACGTGTGTATATGTGTCAGTGATTGCACATACAACTGTATGTGTCAGGGATTGCACATACCGGTATATCTGTGTGTGATTGCACATACGTGTGTATATGTGTCAGTCATCGCACATACATGTGTATATTTGTCAGTGATTGCACATACATGTGTATAAGGGTCAAAAATTCACCATACATGTGTATATGTGTCAGTAATTGCACATACATGTGTATGTGTCAGGGATTGCACATACCGGTATATCTGTGTGATTGCACATACATGTGTATATTTGTCAGTGATTGCAAATGCGTATATATATGTGTCAGTGATTTCACACACATGTATATGTGTCAGTGATTGCACATAACGGTATATCTGTGTGTGATTGCACTTACGTGTGTATATGTGTCAGTCATTGTACATACATGTGTATATTTGTCAGTGATTGAACATACGTGTGTATATGTGTCAAAAACTGACCATACATGTGTATATGTGTCAGTGATTGCACATACATGTGTATATGTGTCAGTGATTTCACATACGTGTGTATATGGGTCAGAAATTTACCACACATGTGTATATGTGTCAGTGATTGGACATACATGTGTATGTGTCAGTGATTGCTCATACCTGTATATATGTGTGTGATTGCACATACATGTGTATATGTGTCAGTGATTGCACACACATGTGTATATGTGTCAGTGATTGCACATACCTGTATATATGTGTGTGATTGCACATACATATGTATATGTGTCAGTGATTGCACATACATGTGTATATGTGTCAGTGATTGCATATACCTGTATATATGTGTGTGATTGCACATACATGTGTATATGTGTCAGTAACTGCACATACATGTGTCAGTGATTGCACATACATGTATAAATGTGTATGATTGCACACACGTGTGTATATGTGTCAGTGATTGCACATACAACTGTATGTGTCAGGGATTGCACATACCGGTATATCTGTGTGTGATTGCACATACGTGTGTATATGTGTCAGTCATCGCACATACATGTGTATATTTGTCAGTGATTGCACATACATGTGTATAAGGGTCAAAAATTCACCATACATGTGCATATGTGTCAGTAATTGCACATACATGTGTATGTGTCAGGGATTGCACATACCGGTATATCTGTGTGATTGCACATACATGTGTATATTTGTCAGTGATTGCAAATGCGTGTGTATATGTGTCAGTGATTTTACATGGACGTGTGTATGGGTCAAAAATTGACCATACATGTGTATATGTGTCCGTGGTTTTACATACGTGTGTACATGGGTCAAAAATTGACCACACATGTATATGTTTTAGTGATTGCACATACATGTTTATGTGTCAGGGATTGCACATACATGTGTATATGTGTCAGTGAGTGCACACACATGTGTATGTGTCAGTGATTGCACATACCTGTATATATGTGTGTGATTGCAAATACGTGTGTATATGTGTCAGTGAGTTTACATATACGTGTGTATATGGGTCAAAATTGACTATACATGTGTATATGTGTCAGTGATTGCACATACATGTGTATAAGGGTCAAAAATTCACCATACTTGTGTATACGTGTCAGTGATCGCACATACATTTGTATGTGTCAGGGATTGCACATACCGGTATATCTGTGTGTGATTGCACATACATGTGTATATTTGTCAGTGATTGCAAATACGTGTGTATATGTGTCAGTGATTTTACATGTACGTGTGTATGGGTCAAAAATTGACCATACATGTGTATATGTGTCAGTGATTTTACATATGTGTGTATATGGGTCAAAAATTGACCACACTTGTAAATATGTCAGTGATTGCACATACATGTGTATGTGTCAGGGATTGCACATACCTGCATATATGTGTGTGATTGCACATACATGTGTATATGTGTCCGTGATTGCACATACATGTGTATGTGTCAGTGATTGCATATACATGTGTATATGTGTTAGTGATTGCACACACATGTGTATGTGTCAGTGATTCCACATACCTGTATATATGTGTGTGATTGCACATACATGTGTATATATGTATATGCCAATGATTGCACATATGTGTGTATATGTGTCAGTCATTGCACATATATGTGTGTATATATGTCAGTCATTGCACATACATGTGTATATTTGTCAGTAATTGCACATACCTGGGTATACGTGTCAGTGATTTTACATGTACGTGTGTATGGGTCAAAAATTGACCATACATGTGTATATGTGTCAGTGATTTTACATACGTGTGTATATGGGTCAAAAATTGACCACACATGTATATATGTCAGTGATTGCACATACATGTGTATGTGTCAGGGATTGCACATACCTGTATATATGTGTGTGATTGCACATACATGTGTATATGTGTCAGTGATTGCACATACATGTGTATGTGTCAGTGATTGCACATACATGTGTATATGTGTTAGTGATTACACACACATGTGTATGTGTCAGTGATTGCACATACCTGTATATATGTGTGTGATTGCACATACATGTGTATATATGTATATGTCAGTGATTGCACATATGTGTGTATATTTGGCAATCATTGCACATATGTGTGTATATATGTCAGTCATTGCACATACATGTGTATATTTGTCAGTAATTGCACATACCTGGGTATACGTGTCAGTGATTGCATAGTCAACAAGAACCATCAGCAGAATGGATATTGGGATCCCAAAATCTCCAATTATTCGTCGTGCCTGTAAAAGCAACACGTGGGGAGTATGAATTTATTTTGAGAGCTGGCCTCTGACATTAAGTTATTTGCACTTATATCCAGTATTACAGAACTATTCACACGTCTGCTCACAGATATATCCATGTTTCAGACTATTCAGACATCCGTTCATGGATCAGTTCAAAGCAGTGCTTAATTTGTAAAAGAGTAAGTGCCTGGGCCCTTCCTAGGAGGCCACTGCTGCCTGCACCACCCACTGCCCCCCAAGGTCCACCCACTGCCCCCCAAGGTCCACCCGCTGCCCCACCAGGTCCACCCACTGCCCCGCCAGAGCCCACCAACTGCCCCCCAGACCCACCCACTGCTCCACCAGCACCACCCACTGCCCCCCCCCCCGAGGCCCACCCACTGCTCCACCAGCAGCACCCACTGCTCCACCAGCAGCACCCACTGCCCCACCAGCAGCACCCACTGCCCCACCAGGCCCACCCACTGCTCCACCAACCCTACCTAGAGCAGTCTCCATTGAACTACTAACCATCACACTCCTAGAAGTGTTAAAATTCAGCTTACTCCAGGCGATCCAAAGCTGTAATGATGGTGTGAGTGGCTGGTAAGGTTAATCTTTAATGCATATTGACTTATTAAAATCTGTTGTGCTCCTCTCAAAATCCAGCAGACAGCGCCACCATGTGGTGGACTGCCTCTAGAACAGGTGCTGACAATTAAGCACTGGTGCGGAGCCCCAAAAACCACAGTCTCAAATTAAGCACTGGTTCAATGGCACCAGAGCAGCCAGATAACTATTCACAGGTCTGGGGGAAATGTGGCTTAGAGGTTAGAGCTGGCGATATTTGGAACCTGGGGACCCAGACTTGAAGTGCGGCCTCTGCATCTGGCGCAACATCGTGTGATTCAGGGCAACCCACTCAACCTCCCTGCGCCTCAAATGCGTTTGTGTGATCCTCACTTGATGTACACAATCTTGTAGATCCCCCCACCCCCGATGGATGGGCGGTGCCCACTGGGCCACACGTAGAGCTGCCTTTCACTACCATGCTAGCGGAGGGGCCCAAAGCACCCTGGCTTGCTGTGAGGCCCGAGGCACTCCTGCTGTGCAGGCTACGACACGGGTTGGGACTCTAGTGAAAGTGAAAGTATGTCCCCCACACTGGCAACTGCTTCACTGTAGGACACACTGACCGCCTCTCCTATGTCGGCCGACGCCACTCGACCCCTTTCTTTCTCATGCGCTCAAGCCTCGCCCATCCTTCAGCAAAGAGTGCATTAACACCAGTGGTCGAAGTGAGGGGGATCGAAGGGGCACCACGTGCCCATACTTCTTTCATTGATGAAAAAGCATTCCCCTATTTTTTTTTAAAGACAACCGCCCAGGACAGTTAATTCCAATATTAAAAGCTTCTCATAAAGTGTCATAGAGGGAGTCTCCTGTGCTGTGAAACCAAAGGTGGGCACACGGCTAAAGAATAAACAAGCCTTCCTGCCAGGGTGCCAGCTGCCTGAAAGAAAAGCAAATGTGAGCAACTGGGTCATCTGCAAATATAAAGGGTGCTTGGGCGCCAAACTGGCATCAATTGATGGAACCCCTTGAAGCCTCCTGATGACACAGATGTATTCTTTTTAGGTGGCAGGGCAAGGGAGTTGCCAGCTGAGCTGTGAAGAGCTTGCATTTAAGGGACAGGTACATAAAACAAATGCATCATGTACAGTCTGGGTATCACGAAAATCTATATTTGGAAGCACCATGTGGTATTTTTGAGCATTTTGTATCCTTCTATCTTATAGTGTGTGTAATAATGAGGTTTAAAATAATGGCTTACACATACACAACACTAAAAATACACAAGCCTCTATTCTCCACTGCACCAACCAAGATTTCACTCTGTGTCTCTCTGGTTACACCTGCACCCCTGCACTGCATTGACTAATAGATGTTTTATAATGTATTATTTAGTGAATTTGCCAGTGACTAACGTAACTTTTATTCTTTTGTTTCTCATTTACGCCGTGCGCTATTTCACATGTAGCTACCCTAAGGTAAAAGACAAAATAAAAGTACAGATTTCTTTTTTTTTTAGCAAAACCTTTGACCCCGCCCCACGCTTACTGACCCCGCCCCATTGCAAGCAGCGTCACAGTTCCTATACTTTTTTTAGTGCACTCCGACCCCCACCCTCACCCTGTGTCACTGGTGCCCACCCCCACCCTATGTCCCTGGTCCCCCCCACCCTGTGTTGTTGGCCCCGTCCTCACCTGGTGTCACACCAGCCCTCTCCCTGTGTCGCTGGCCCCCGCCCTCATCCTGTGTCATTGGCCCCACCCTCACCCTATGTCACCGGTCCCCCCTCAGCCTGTGTCACAGTCCCCACACACTGTGCCGCTGGTCCCCCCCACCCTGCGTCGCAGGTCCCCCCTCATCTTGTGTCCCTGGCACCCACCCTGTGTTTCTGGCCCCTACCCTCGCCCTGTGTGAATGGTCCCCACCGTCACCCTGTGTTGCTGGCCCCACCCTCACCCTGTGTTTCTGGACTCCACCCTGTGTAGCTGGTCCACCCTCACCCTGTGTTGCTGGCCCCCGCTCTCGCCTTGTGTCACTGGCCCCCACCCTGTCCCTGTGTTGCTGGCCACAATCCTCGCCCTGTGTCACTGCCCCACACCCTGTGCCGCTGTTCCCCCCTCACCCTGTGTCACTCCCACCCTGTGTCGTTGGCCCCCGTCTTCACCCTGTGTCGCTTGTCACCCCTCATGTGTGTCTCTTACCCCCACAATGTGTCACTGGTCCCCACCACCCTGTGTCATTGGCCCCCACCCTTGCCCTGTGTTGCTGGCCCCCATCCTTGCCCTGAGTCACTGCCCCCCACCCTGTGCCGCTGGTCCCCCCACCCAGTGTTGCTGGCCCCGTCCTCACCCTATGTCACTGCCCCCCACCCCGTGCCGCTGGTCCCCCCCACCCAGTGTCGCTGGCCCCGTCCTCACCCTATGTCACTGCCCCCCACCCTGTGCCGCTGGTCCCCCCACCCAGTGTCGCTGGCCCCGTCCTCACCCTATGTCACTGCCCCCCACCCTGTGCCGCTGGTGCCCCCCACCCAGTGTCGCTGGCCCTGTCCTCACCCTATGTCACTGCCCCCGCACCCTGTGTTGCTGGCCCCCACCCTTGCCCTGAGTCACTGCCCCCCACCCTGTGCCGCTGGTCCCCCCCACCCAGTGTCGCTGGCCCCGTCTTCACCCTATGTCACTGCCCCCACCCTGTGCCGCTGGTCCCCCCCACCCTGTGCCGCTGGTCCCCCCCACCCAGTGTCGCTGGCCCCGTCCTCACCGTATGTCACTGCCCCCCACCCTGTGCCGCTGGTCCCCCCCACCCAGTGTCGCTGGCCCTGTCCTCACGCTATGTCACTGCCCCCGCACCCTGTGTTGCTGGTTCCAGCCCTCGCCTTGTGTCACCGGCCCCCAACTTTGCCCGGTATCACAGGCCCACCCTTGCCCTGTGTTGCTGTGTCACGATTCGCTCCCTGCATTCTCGTAACTCCAACCATGAGGCTGAATCGGGGGGCTCTCCAGCGTTCTAATAAGACCCCAGACCCTCCCTTCCATGCATATACTGACTTCCAGTCACTTGGATTCTACTTGCAAATTATTACCGATTCCCAACCCGTGCCGGGGCTTGTGAGAGCCAGCCAGCCAGCTCATGCTTGACGCCCGCCAGCTCATGCTTGAAGCCCGCCAGCTCATGCTTGAAGCCCGCCAGCTCATGCTTGAAGCCCACCAGCTCATGCTTGAAGCCCACCAGCTCATGCTTGAAGCCCGCCAGCTCATGCTTGAAGCCCGCCAGCTCATGCTTGAAGCCCGCCAGCTCATGCTTGAAGCCCGCCAGCTCATGCTTGAAGCCCACCAGCTCATGCTTGAAGCCAGCCAGCTCATGCTTGAAGCCCGCCAGCTCATGCTTGAAGCCCGCCAGCTCATGCTTGAAGCCCACCTGCTCATGCTTGACGCCCGCCAGCTCATGCTTGAAGCCCGCCTGCTCATGCTTGAAGCCCACCTGCTCATGCTTGACGCCCGCCAGCTCATGCTTGAAGCCCGCCAGCTCATGCTTGAAGCCCGCCTGCTCATGCTTGACGCCCGCCAACTCATGCTTGAAGCCCGCCAGCTCATGCTTGAAGCCCGCCAGCTCATGCTTGAAGCCCGCCTGCTCATGCTTGATGCCCGCCAGCTCATGCTTGAAGCCCGCCAGCTCATGCTTGAAGCCCGCCAGCTCATGCTTGAAGCCCGCCTGCTCATGCTTGAAGCCCGCCTGCTCATGCTTGAAGCCCGCCAGCTCATGCTTGAAGCCAGTCAGCTCATGCTTGAAGCCCGCCAGCTCATGCTTGACGCCCGCCAGCTCATGCTTGAAGCCCGCCAGCTCATGCTTGAAGCTTGCCTGCTCATGCTTGAAGCTAGCCAGCTCATGCTTGAAGCCAGCCTGCTCATGCTTGAAGCCAGCCAGCTAATGCTTGAAGCCAGCCTGCTCATGTTTGACACTCCATTACCCAGAATTCCCTGTTCACTGCTTTGCCTCCACCCCTGCAGGCCAAGGATTGATGGAGGAATTCAGCCCACCTGTGGCTGGATGCTGCTAGCCTGCTCACACCTGATGCATGTGATTACTGTGAGCTCTTTTAAGCCCCAGCTCCCTTCAGGCCAGGGTTGGTCATTGTAGCTGTTTACCGGTAAGATCGATCATTGCTTCCTGAGCTTTTGATATTCCTTGATTCCTGAGCGATAGTTAATCCTTGTTCCTTGATTCCTGAGTTATAGCCATTTGTTGTGTCTGAATTAGCACTGCCTGCAGTGCTGCCTTGTTTTCTGAGTTCCTGAGCTACAGTTAGTCTTTGATCCTGTTCCTGGGCTTCAGCTATTTCTTGTTCCTGATTACCACTGCTTGCAGCGCTCTCTTGACTCCTTGTTCCCTGAACTGTAGCTATTTCCTGTTTCCTTGAACCAGTACTGCCTGCAGTGCTACCTTGACTCCTGAGCCTTAGCTCAATTCTTGTACCTGCTCCAGCACTGCCTTCAATGCTACTTTGTTCCTGTGATTCCCTAACCAGCATTATTCCAGTATGCCCTTGTAGCCTCCCCTTCTGTATATCCTTTTCCAGTCCCTGTCTTTCTTCCTATGTCCTTGGTTCCAGTTCCCAGTTGTCTTTCTATTCCGCCGCCCTCACCCTGTGTCACTGGCCCCTGCCCTCTCCCTGTGTCGCTGGCTGCCCCCTCACCCAGTGTCGCTACCCCCTCACCCTGTGTCGCCCCCGTCCTATGTCGCTGCCCCCCACCCCGCCACCATGTTCTCACCTTCCCTCCTAGGAAGCGGCTGTTCCTGAACTTGCGCATGAAGAAGGCGATGAAGAAGGTGCCCAGCATGAGGATGAGGGAGAGCAGCGCCGTGTTCGGCTGCATCCGGGTGTCCGCCGAGGAGGGGCTCAATCCTGGTGTGCTCGAGTTCCGGCTGTGCTTTGGATTGGGGGGGTACGACCTCAGGAGGGGGTGCTCCGTAAACACCTGAGCGGGGGATAAAGACAGGGGACATTCAGTCAACACATGCAGAGGTGCGGAAGAGTGCAGAGAGACATGATTATAAGGGCAGAGTCACGCAAACACAATAACTTGATTTATAGTAAGGTCCAGTTAAAGTGGAGGACCCCAGGGGCCACACCCAGAACCTCCAGAATGCAAAATGTTCCTTATTGGCTCCGAGTCATCACTGCAAAGCTTTGAGATCAGAGGATGCAGAGGAGGAAGGACTGCAAAAATCACAAAGATCCTACACAAAGACAATTCTATCGTGTTGTGTTTTTTACAGAGTTTTATATAGCGCGTACTTGACCCAGAATCAGTATCAGACCGCTTTACATATCACCAGTTGCATTACACAAGAACACATTCATTGTTGTTAGGCACGGGGAGATTAAGTGATTTGCCCAGAATCACAGGATGCCCAGCGTCATTGCAGAGACTCAAACCCGTTTCCCCAGATTCGCGGTCGACCTCTCTAGCCGTTAGGCCAACTCCTCTCTTGACTTGCTTATTGTGCGCTTGTATTTTAGCTGCTTCAAGACACATCCTGTACTACATGCTGATGCAAGGCATGCAGGAAGGTTCTTAACATGTACATGAAGCCGTTGAATAATGGGTAAGATGCTGCTTTCTCCACCAAGAGATAACTTTTGGGTTCTTTTGTTGAGGAAACTTTCAGTTGCCATGGGAATGTGGGATTGTGTCGGTTGGGAGTTGGGGGTTTGTTTCTGTGGTAATCGGAAGTACCGACTCGTCCTGTTATCTATATACTCAATAAAACACCTACTACTCACCATACCGAATCCTTGTCGTGGCAACGAGTTGACCACCACAGGAAGAGTCCCACATGTGGTGTTCCTGATCTTTGACCTCTGTGTCTGGCAACATCTTGAGGGAAGTCGTTGCTGAGCGGTGATCGTTTCCGGCCGCATACTGGCCCCTTGGTGGATTTTGATGGTTTTGGCATAAGGCGCTGCCTTAAACCGGCATCAGCTCCTGGAATATTCACAACCATGAGTACTTGGTGGATATTTATTGTTTTGGCATAAGCCCCTGAAAGATTCACAACCATGAGTACTTGGTGGATATTTATGGTTTTGGCATAAGCCCCTGAAAGATTCACAACCATGAGTACTTGGTGGATATTTATGGTTTTGGCATAAGCCCCTGGAAGATTCACAACCATGAGCACTTGGTGGATTTTGATGGTTTTGGCATAAGCCTCTGGAAGATTCACAACCATGAGCACTTGGTGGATTTTGATGGTTTTGGCATAAGCCTCTGGAAGATTCACAACCATGAGTACTTGGTGGATTTTGATGGTTTTGGCATAAGCCTCTGGAAGATTCACAACCATGAGTACTTGGTGGATATTTATGGTTTTGGCATAAGCCCCTGAAAGATTCACAACCATGAGCACTTGGTGGATTTTGATGGTTTTGGCATAAGCCTCTGGAAGATTCACAACCATGAGCACTTGGTGGATTTTGATGGTTTTGGCATAAGCCTCTGGAAGATTCACAACCATGAGTACTTGGTGGATTTTGATGGTTTTGGCATAAGCCTCTGGAAGATTCACAACCATGAGTACTTGGTGGATATTTATGGTTTTGGCATAAGCCCCTGAAAGATTCACAACCATGAGCACTTGGTGGATTTTGATGGTTTTGGCATAAGCCTCTGGAAGATTCACAACCATGAGCACTTGGTGGATTTTGATGGTTTTGGCATAAGCCTCTGGAAGATTCACAACCATGAGTACTTGGTGGATTTTGATGGTTTTGGCATAAGCCTCTGGAAGATTCACAACCATGAGCACTTGGTGGATTTTGATGGTTTTGGCATAAGCCCCTGGAAGATTCACAACCATGAGCACTTGGTGGATTTTGATGGTTTTGGCATAAGCCCCTGGAAGATTCACAACCATGAGCACTTGGTGGATTTTGATGGTTTTGGCATAAGCCTCTGGAAGATTCACAACCATGAGCACTTGGTGGATTTTGATGGTTTTGGCATAAGCCCCTGGAAGATTCACAACCATGAGTACTTGGTGGATTTTGATGGTTTTGGCATAAGCCCCTGGAAGATTCACAACCATGAGCACTTGGTGGATTTTGATGGTTTTGGCATAAGCCCCTGGAAGATTCACAACCATGAGCACTTGGTGGATTTTGATGGTTTTGGCATAAGCCCCTGGAAGATTCACAACCATGAGTACTTGGTGGATTTTGATGGTTTTGGCATAAGCCTCTGGAAGATTCACAACCATGAGCACTTGGTGGATTTTGATGGTTTTGGCATAAGACCCTGGAAGATTCACAACCATGAGCACTTGGTGGATGATTTTGACGACCTTGTCACAGCGTGTTGCGTTGAGCCAGCCCCTGCACGTGCCTTCTCCGCCCGACTCCTTTCTTCAATGTTGGCTAACGTCACCCCGTTACCGTCATCACGCTACGTGCAGCCATTTTCTGGTCATTGTGCTGAGTCCACAGCAACCAGAGTCCTTCAAGCTGATGCACTCCGCTGGTCTCAAGTGCAGCGTACAGCATCATTTTCTATCACTGATATGCACAGCTGTGTTGTATTGTTATATCAATTAAGGAGTCTCTTACGCTGATGCGCTGAGCTATTCTTGAGCGCTACTTTAATCACTGATATGCACAACTCCTTTTGCTTCCTGTATTCACTCACCATTCTTGAGTGCGGTGTACAGAGTGGTCATTATTTGCTGATATGCCCAGCTGGGTTCTTTTTGTTCTAATTTTTCACGTTCATGTTATCACTTCTAAGAGGCGTACACTGGAAGATGTCTGCGCTGATGCACACAACTTTTTACACCATGCAAGTAGCTTCTTACAATACATGAACAAATCGTTCTAGTTCTTCCATTGTCAATGCCTTCAGTCCTTGTCGTTATGATTTAACCTTAATTATTTGTTGCATATAAAAATATAAGAACTCCGTTTGAATTTCCTTAGAACTGTATTATGCAACATTATTTGCTTGTCTACGGTGCTGTTTCCTTTCCAAAATGCAACATTCACTAGTTCCTCCACCTGCCTTCTCTCCTAGTCATACCAATCACAAATCTGATTGGTAGCAGTGGAAGGAAGCTTTTGAGGCATTTTTGGATGCATTAGAAGGTGACTCTTTTACTCATAAAAAAATGTTTGCCATCCTTCGTCGTTGTTTAGGTGCAGAAGGACGCAAAATCCTCAAGCACATTCCTTCTGATCCTATTTTGGCTAGAGAAGGTAAGGGAGATGGTGCAGCGTTATTGATGAGTACGCCACGGCTTCAAGGACCTCTCTATGGTTTGAATGAGAGACTGTCCTCAATGAGTCAACCCATGGGTTAGTGTGAGAGGCGGAGCTCTGAGGACATCACTACGGTTTAGAGACCTTCTCTTGCATGAACGTCTCTCTCATTTAGAGTGACAGGCTGCCCTCCATGAACATCTCTAGCCCTGGCAATTACCGCGTATCAACAGTTAGTCTAATACCACAATATGTAGAATGAGTCACCATTCCAGCAGAGAGCAGCTAACAATGTGTTCATTTAATCCCTTTGTGCAGTCCAGGATTAGCACCGCCCTGTGAAACATCAAATGACTCGAAACTCTATCTGACCTCTTGCTGGTGCATTATTTACCTCAAATCTGGGCACTGGATCGTGGGTCGTGCTCTCGCAGCGAGGGTCTCACGCGCTACTGTTCCAGCTGAATTGTGTTTTGTGACGCTCATTGCAAGTACCTGCCACAGAAGGGGGCCTCGACTCACACACACACACAGAGCAGCTACTTAGATGAACCTTCCCTGACTGTGAATGTGAGGCATATGGAAGCTTAGACGAGTCCTCTCATACAGGCGTCTCACTCTAAGGGTGAGAGTGAACAACTGTGTCCATGATCACCTCACCGGAACAAATAGAGGCTCAAGCATGGAAGGAGCTGTTTCAACATGTATATGGCGTGCAGTGTGTGTTACTGCGACATGAACCCCTGCAGAGAGTTGAAAGACAAAAGGCCCTTCAAGACCCCGGGCAGCTTCAAGCAGCAGAAGGGGCTCCAGGCACATCTCTGTCATGCCCAGTGTGTGTTGACACCATGTGACACCATGAGGTGCCTCAAACCTGACACAGGTTCTCCAGACCAATGGTACCACAAGAAGGCCTGGGTAGACACAAGCGCTTGGAGAAGATATGGGCCCTCCACATTAAGAGGCGCAGACCGACACTCCCCTCCACCCTCGCCCCCGGCACACACCTTGTAGAGCTTATAGAAGGTCTCGTAGATGAAGATGAAGGAGATGAGGAAGGCAAAGATCTCCTGAGTGAAAGGCGAGATGTACCGCACCAGGAAGCTGCCTTCGGCTGCCACCATGATGAAGATGAAGAAGATGAGCCAGAAGCCGATCCAGACTCGACCCGTCAAGTACTCAATGCCCTGAGTTTGGCAGAACTACAGGAGAGAAGAAACAAAGAAGAGAGGAAAAAAATGATCAGACATGACAGAGAAGGCATGGAGGTTGTAGGACATCAATAGAATAGGAGAAGACATGAGGGAGGAGGTAGGAGAGGGGAAGGGAAATGAGACAACATGAGAGAGAAGGGAGGGATGGGAGAAGGTAAGAAATGAGGGGAAGGAGACGACAGGACAGAGAGGGGAAAATGTAGAAAACAGGCTGTGGAAGAAAGAAAACAAAATGTCTCAGTCAGGCGCCTGGTTAATGGGTGCTTCCCCATCGTTTACCCCTAGTTCCTTTAGGGTCATCCCTCGCCTGTTACCTTCCCTGAGCCTCTGGGACCATCTTCTTGCGTTCCTCCTTTATGTAACACCTTTCCGGTGACACTGCACTCGCAGGTAACTTAGCAGTCACATTTTTATTTCCATCTTCCTCCAGCTCCATCAAGTTGAATTTGGATACAAATGAATCTACAGCCGTTCTTTCTCACTTGGCGCCTTCAGCCCTTAATGCTTATAAAATCATGTATCCTCCCAACTTGTCTAAGAACGCATCATAAAACTTTAAAGTTCGACTCCTTGGATCCCACCCAGAAACCCTTATCTCAGATCATTTATTCTGCATAAAAAGAGGAGCGTTATTCTGTGATCTTATCTTCTTTACCAAAAGACATGCCCAATGGAGAAACGCTCTATACTCATTACTCCCAATCAAGACATCCGAAAAACCTCCCCATGGTCTTAGAATCACGGTTGCTCACTCACCAGTTTATACGTTTGAAGCTACTCTCTCCCTTTACAATAATGGAACTATCCTTATCCATCCTTTGCTCGCAAGCTTGATTTGTTTGATGTCTTTTCCCCACCATAAAAAACTCGGTGAACAACACAAAATCTGCCCCCTCCTTAACCACCCTTCCCCTTCTGCCAATCTCATCGTCCCTCACCCAACGTCAATTCCAACCTAGATGGTCTCGTTGACCCTTCGCTCTCCACCCTCACACCTGTTAGGTTTGAAAACTCCATTCCTGCTATGCTCTTGTTACATGTTATATTAAGTTAGCAGTGTGTGGCTAAATACACACCATGTGCATTCATGTTATGCAACCCACTGAGTTATTCCTACAACGTGCAAGCTTTAGTTAGCAAGTGTGACTCCATTTTGTATTTCGTAATCTCTATTAGGCTGCTTAGGCAGTGCCTGAATTAGGCCTTGTTACTCGTATCGCTTGCCTCAGCAGAACACTGTATTTCGTTATTATATTCTCTTCTGTTCAAGGCTACTTCCCAACTTACTAACGAATAGGCCATTCTGTCTTTGCATACCAACCGGAGTGTGTAGTTCTGCTCCCACGTTAGGAGACGCTGAGACTCAGCGCGGTTACATGGAATTACATTTAGCATGTACCCATCTGGCAGGTGGTAGTCCATCCTTCTGTGCCTCCTTTGATCATGTTCTGCCCAGGCCGGTAACTTTCAGATGTGGGTGTGGTTGGAGGCTTCTGAGAGGAATGATTATGTGTTGTGGGCTGTTGGGGGATCGGTCCCTCGGCAGACATCTTAGGGTGCAGGTCAGATTGGACTCCTCTGAAGAGTATTGCTAATAAAAGCCAGTTTGTTTCTCAACTCGTCTGACCGACTCTACATTACTTGGGAATGTATAGCAGGTGGTTGTAAGTATCCCGGGTGGCCCCTAAGTGCCACTTCTTTCAGTTGGTGCCCGAACAGGAACCCCGTAATGTGACCAGACTCACCTGCAATCAGGCTGCAGGGTAGGGGTTGTGTCCGGTCGGTCGGGCGGATCGGGGTACCCCACATGATGGAACTTAGTTCTTGCAGCTGCCCCGCCCGTCTGATCGGGGGAGTCCTCGTCTAGTGGTCACCGGCTGGGGCCCTGAGACGGTGAAACCTTGGAGTTGACTGTTTGGTCCAAAGAGTCAGCAGGAGAGAATAACTTGACTCGACCTGTATGCACCAGGCGAGTGATTTGATTCTTGGAAAAATGGCCACATTCGTGAATGGCACGAGCCTACGGGCTGTGTCTTGGTACAGTCTCCGCACTGTCTTGGTGCAGTTTTTGGACTGCCTTGCTTGAACGGAATGAGCCGACGGGCTGTGTCTTGGTACGGTCTTCGGACTGGCTTGATTTGAACTTGGTGGGTTTACGGACCCTTTAAAAGACACAGAGTGTTTGTGAACAGTCCACCAGGCCAACTGGAAATTTGGCCTGTTTTTGAAAATGAAAAGGCCTGGTACTGTTTACGAAGAATCTGCCAGGCCAACTGGGAATTTGGTCTGCTCTTAAAAAGGTCTGGGGCTATAGCCTGTCTTCTTGAACTTGGTACAGTCTCCGGACTGTCTTCTTGAACTGGTACAGTCCCCGGACCGTCTTCTTGAACTTGGTACAGTCTCCGGACTACAGGGAGCAGTCTTTGGACCATTGTGGTTTGGTTCTTGAAAACATTTTTTATTATTTATTTTTCCTTTTATTATTTTTTGTTGGTGTTATACTTGTCCGTTGGGGACAGCGTATGTGTCTTATATTAAAATGCCTTGTCTAAGTAAACTGGGGTGTTTTGGAAGTCTGTGTTGTTCTACTGAGGCTCGACTGGGAGAGAGCCAGCTTGCGCCTCCGGAGGGTACCCTAAATTGTTGTGTGTATGTTAAGCACAGTATTGGCCCTATTATGCTTAGCACATTGTGGAATAAATATACGAGGGACAATGCCGAGTTACAATAGCCCCTCACTGGCTCATTTGATGAACAAAAATTGAATTTCTTGCAGGACATATTGTTTGCCAAAAAGAACAGTCAATCGATTTTTGATTCTCTAAGAGTATGGCAGAAGGAAGCAAAGCAACAATGTATGAGAGCAGAGAAAGGGGCCTGGAAGAGACAGACACAAACCATAATGCAGAAAGCAGAGGCCTATGAAAGGGAAAAGATAGAGAAAGGCATAGAATGTGCAGATGGAAAGTTTTGATTGCAGACTGATAAATGTTATGTTATTAGAGAGGAAGGTGATGTTTTAGTTGAAGAGCTCTTGGATTCCCGCCTCTAGCCAAACTGCTTTGGCCCCAGCCCCGCCTGCTTCCTCTCTGCTCACGCAAGTCACAGGGGTAGGAGCAGTTAGCTCTCCTGTTCTGTCTACTGACTCCGTATCTGCCGCTACGCCCCCTTTCACTCCTACAACACCGTCTCCTTTCATGATGATACCTGTCTCTTAGTCTGCTCTTTCTCCCTCAAGTATGACACCCCAAGCACTGCAGAATGGTGAGAGCCCTGTACGTGAGGTACATAAATGGAATTGGGCGGCAGCACGAGACCGCATGGAGAAAGTGTTGCTGCGTTCTGCGGTGGGTGATGAGGAAAAGCAAACGGTGGTGTATCAAGCAGCTCAGTGGGCCCGGAATGCGATCTATAATGTGGCAGATTTGTGGAGTGTGATGAAAGATTATGAACCCTTCATACAGCAGCATGCTCTTAAGCACATGTGGGCCACGCTAATAGGACTGTGGGATGAGTGTCTTCCCAGTGCTGTACCGCAGATAATCTATGACATACGGGACAGGGTATATGCTACAGGTATGGCTCCCAATGAAGTTTTTAGCAATGTAACAACATTGGTGGGTTACAGAGGCAGACTGCTCCAAAAGGTTCCGACCATGGTGACTCAGTGCCCATGAGGGAGGTCCATCCCATTTACCAGCCTGAAATATCAGAACTGCCCGACTCCACGAACACTGTAATTAGGCCATGAGTCGACGCTCGGTTTCAGGAACAGTGGATCTATACTCCTTGGAAGAGGAGTGAGGTAATATCCCTTAAAGGTCAGTTGCCGGACCCTCGGTAAAACCTGACTGCGAACTACAAAGAGTTGACAGAGGCGGCCTCCTCCACGGTGATGACGTTAGCTGATATGGAGTTGTTCTTTACTGGTGGACATATGGAGGCAGGTGCACACACAGGATCATGGAGTGAAATTTGGAGGAACATGGGATCAGATCTGGGCGTGGGATAAGAAACGCAAGCCTGGCAACAAGCCGAAGGCGGAGTTATTGGCTTTAGTGGGTCACATCATCACCTATATGCATTCCCGTATCCCTGCGAGACGGGTGGATTGGGAGATGTTGACTGCATGTCATCAGAAGGACGAGAGTGTGTCTGATTTCTTTACCAGGTTTGAAGGGGTGTTTCTTGACTTTAGTGTTCAGGACCTGTCGTTGGAAGGTGGTGGGGGGTTGTTTGTCAGCAGGTTCGTTAATAACTTGCTTCCTGAGATTGCGACTAGGTTGCAGGCTTCATAAAGTACTTGGAGCACCTCCTCCCTGTCGGTAATACTGAGTATGGCACTGGACTATGAGTATAGAGAGAATGAAGAGAAGGAGAAGTGGAGAAAAAGTCAAAAGAGTTGAAAACGAGGGTGTTGATGCAGCAAGTTGCTTGAGGAAATGGAAGTGGAAGAGGTTCGGGTTCAGCCCAGCGGCTGCCCCGGCCTAACTGGGGTGGTACTTTGAGTGCAACCATTGGGCTCAACCAATGTGCATATTGCAAACTGGAGGGACATTGGCGGAAGGAGTGTCCGGAGGTATTGCAGAGAGGTCGGGGTTTTAGAGGACGTGGAAGAGGAGGAGGAGGCCGAGAGGAGATGCAGTCAGAGAATACCTCATCTAATCGACAGAGCGGGAACTATTTTGACGACCCCCGAGGGAGGCAGGACTGTCATGATGACTATGACATGGATGACGTGACAGGAATGTCTCACAGCTAGGATAGCCAGGGACAGGGCAAGGGACCAGTCCCAGTGCCTGTCGATCAACGCAGACCCTTAGTCACTGCGGATCTGCAAGGCACGGCTAAGACATTTTTGATTGACACGGGTGCTATGAATAGCTCTGTTTCTGGTTCGCTGGTCCCAGGGGCAGCTCTGTCTGGCCAAAATAATGTGTCAGTAGGTTTTTCAGGCATGCCGGATGTTAGCCCCATTTCCAAACCTCTCGCTTTGACTATTGGCCCCTTTACGGTTGATTTACCATTTTTATTAACGTCAAATTGTGGGGAGAAGGTATACGGTGAGGAGGTTGTCCTGGGCAGGACAAGTACCTCCCATAGAACAGAGGATGACTGTGACAGGGCAGTGCCCAGCACAAGGTACGGTGAAGAGGTTGACCTAGGCAGGACTCGTACCTCCCATAGGGCAGAGACTGACAGTGACATGGCTATCTGCCTGTGTACCAATGTTGTTTTTGTAATATCATGAACTCTGTTGGACACGGCCTCGTGGCGTGGGCCTACCCCTCCCACATGGCGGCCCCCGGACGACATCGGGCCGCCGTCAAGCTGCTGTCGACCCCCCTGACACGAACAGTTCCGAACCCGCAAGAAGAGCCGCCCCCTGGCAACCTACGGCTCTCCCTCTCCCTAGTCCCCGGCGGACCCTGCTCGCCAACGCCGCCGGTCCAGCCACCATGCCTGGCCCCATCTCTGGCCCGACTCCATCTTGGGCCTATCACGTCCCGAGCACGTGGCCGCCGCCACCCGGGCCCCGGCCCCAGCGAAGCCCCGACATCTGGGCACCAAGATCCTCCCAGGGGGTCGAGTGGCCACTTGACAGATCCGAAAGGCGGGAAGTTTCGATGGCCCTCCAGCCGTCCCCGGACGCCTGGTATCGCTCGCCCTCCAGCTTCCCTGGGCGCTGGCTCCACCCCCCTGCTGGGTGTCTGGACACCGTCATCCCGGCCCCTCTGACCCCCAGGCGCGAGGGTCCGGACATCAAAGGACTCCAGTCCTATATCTGGGCCAGCCCTGGATCAGGACGGGAGTTGTATCTGGAGTCGAGGCCCTGCTGACGCTGTCGCGGCCTGACCAAGCTGAACTACCCTTGAGGCCCTGCTGACGCTGTCGCGGCCTGACCAAGCTGAACTACCCTTGAGGCCCTGCTGACGCTGTCGCGGCCTGACCAAGCTGAACTACCTTTGAGGCCCTGCTGACGCTGTCGCGGCCTGACCAAGCTGAACTACCTTTGAGGCCCTGCTGACGCTGTCGCGGCCTGACCAAGCTGAACTACCTTTGAGGCCCTGCTGACGCTGTCGCGGCCTGACCAAGCTGAACTACCTTTGAGGCCCTGCTGACGCTGTCGCGGCCTGACCAAGCTGAACTATCTTCGAAGCCCTGCTGACGCTGTCGCGGCCTGTCCAAGCTGAACTACCTTTGAGGCCCTGCTGACGCTGTCGCGGCCGGACCAAGCTGAACTATCTTCGAGGCCCTGCTGACGCTGTCGCGGCCTGAACCCCTGAACTATCCAAGCACCAGTGGGTGCCGAGACTGTCCCGCTACCCCCTTTTTCCCCCGAGATCAAGACATTACGGGTCCCTCGATCCTTGCCGCTATCCTGCCAAGAACTTGCTTTGAGTACTTATATAAAGATTCTTGTGAACCTCCTTCCTGTGTAGTGTCTATCTGTAAGTAGTGTGATTACCCGGCTGTTACGATTGTAGGAGAGGAGCCTCGCCAAGGAGGCCTCCCTACGGTGCTCGGCCTATTCCATACAGAGAGGGGGGTCTCGGGGCGGACAGTCAGACACCTTCTGTCTCCCCTGGGGCCGCCTTTCCAACATTGGTGGCAAGCGACGGGATCCGAGCCCACGCAAATCGTACAGCGAGTAACGCGTCACTACTGACAGAGACCCACAGCCACGATGACTACTAAGGAAGCCGGAACGACCGCAGAATTCCAGAAAGACCTGTTAGAGGAGTATACCCATAAAGAACTTAAACAATTTTGCAAAGACTTGGGTATCGCTACCACTGGACTTAGTACAAAGGACGATTTCAAAGAAGCGCTGCAAACCTGGGTGGAGACCAGAGAGACCCCACCCCAACCGAACGATGACATTGTCCATGAAGTACCCGGGAGTACCGTCATAGCCCCCATAGAGGAAAGAACCGCCAACAGGGACCCGGGCCTCTCCCATGAAGATGCCCGGGAGCGAGAGAGGAGTCGGCTCCATGAACTAGAGCTCGCCCGACTCCGGCTGGACGGAGAACTCCAATTAGCAGAAAAAAAAATGGCCCTTGAACAACGGCGATTGGAGGGAGATCTGGAAGAGAGGCGGCGGCAAAGAGAATTGGAAGAAAAAAAACTCGCATACGAACACGAGCGTGGCCTCAAAGAACTCGAAATCAAAGCCAACCTCGAAGGAACGGGCGCCACGGTAGCCCGGAACCCCTCACCGCCTGCCGACCCAAAGGTCCACATCCCGAAGGATATCGTCAAGGAGTACTACAAAAATGACGATATCCAGCAATGGTTCAAGGCGTACGAAGTTGCCATGACCGCGCACCGCATTCCGCGATCAGACTGGGGTGCCGGCTTATGGGGGAGATTCGTCAGCGAAGGAAGAGACACCCTGCTGGAGCTGGCCGACGACGTAATGTCCTCCTATGACCACATGAAGGACGCCCTGCTTGTCCGGTATGGCCTCACCCCCGAGATGTACCGGCAGAGATTCAGAGACTGCAAGAAAATACCCGGTACCACGTGGGTCGAGTACGTGAACTTTTACAGCAGGGCCCTGGAAGGATGGATAAAGGGCAGCAAAGTGTCCACCTACGAGCAGCTGTTCAACCTCATCGTTTGGGAGCACCTCTCCAACAACTGCTTTGTCGAGCTCCGACAGCATCTACTCGACAGCAAGCTAACCGAGCCCCGGAAACTCGCCGTCGAGGCAGACTGATGGGTGAGCACCCGGGTCCCCCGAACACCGATAGGAGAAACCGGTCAGGGCGGCCGGGGGCACCCCCGCCAGCGGGGAGGCGGAGGAGGACAGAACCAGAACCGAAGTTTCCCGCCAGCCTCGGGCCGGGGGCCCCCTCCCGGGTCCCCCCCGAGTAATACCTCGCCGTCACTGAGGAGGGACCCCCCAGCACGGCCGGGCCCCCACCCGAACATTACTTGCCACAGATGCCAGCGGACCGGTCACTATGCCAGTGACCCCCTCTGCCCCATGAACCAGCGTCCCGGCACCACTGGGCCTCCGACCCGCCAGTTCGCTGCTGCAGCTCTGGGAGGAGAGGGAGAAGAAGACGTAGAGGTCTACGAGGAAGAACAAATCGAGTATGAACCGGCCGCCATGGCCCTAGCCTGCCTGGGCAATAGAGACATGGTCCCCCAGGCCCCGCTACCGAGCAACACTCGAAAATACCGTCAGTGGGTCCACATCAATGGACGACGGACCGAAGCCCTCCGAGACACGGGAGCCAGTGTGACCGCCGTCCGCTGCCACTTGGTGACCCCCGAACAGATCATCCCGAACGTACGCTGCCCCGTGAGGGCCGCCGACAACTCCGAAACTCTATGCCAGATGGCCCGAATTCCCTTCGAATGGGGGGGAGTGTCGGGCACCCTCAAGGTGACCGTCCGGGACGACGCCCCCGTGGACTGCCTCCTTGGGAACGACCTCGAGAGCTCTCCCTGGGCCCAAGTCGAGCGGAGAGAGCACCTAGGAATGATGGGACTACCAGAGTGGGTCTGTGCGACGACCCGATCTATGGCGGCCCGAGCCCCGGCAGCGACCGAGGCCGCCCCGACCGAAGAGCCGGAGTGGCCCGAGCCACCACCCTCGGCCATCCATGAAGAATGCGACTCCGAGACCAGACCCTCGGAGCCCGAAAACCACCACGAGCTCAGCGACATCCCCGAACTCGCCCAATGGCGCCAAGAGGGTGGTCCCACCCGAGAACAGTTTCGGCAGGAGCAGAAGACCTGCCCTTCCCTCGAGGGGACCCGCCAACAGGCCACTGCCCAAGCTACCGGGGACACCTCAGGGTCCCACTGGGTCTACTGGGACCACGACCTCCTATATAGTGAACAGAAAATTGCCGAGCTGGGGGCCAGCCGAGTGCTAGTGGTTCCCCTGCGATTCAGAGACTTTCTTTTGAACCTGGCGCACGATGTGCCCCTCGCAGGGCACCTGGGGCAGGACAAAACTTACAGCCGCCTGGTGACCCATTTCTACTGGCCCAAAATGCGCACTGATGTACATAACCACTGCCGCTCCTGCCCGACATGCCAAGCCAGCGGAAAGAGCGGGGGGAAGGTGAAGGCCCCGCTCCAACCTTTTCCAGTAGTGACCACCCCCTTCGAGCGAGTGGGAATAGACATTGTAGGGCCCCTGGACCCTCAAACCTCGCAAGGGCACCGCTTCATACTTGTCCTAGTGGACCACGCCACCCGCTATCCTGAGGCCACCCCCCTCAGAACCATCGCCGCTCCCGTGGTGGGGCGAGCCTTGATGGGGATCTTCTCCCGAGTAGGATTCCCCCGGGAGGTCGTGAGCGATCGAGGCACGAACTTTATATCTAAGTATATGCGGTCCCTGTGGCAACAGTGCGGGGTCACATACAAGTTCACCACCCCGTATCATCCCCAAGGGAATGGACTTGTGGAGCGGTTCAACCGGACACTCAAGGGGATGATACAGGGCCTAGAGGAGCCACTACGACGCAGATGGGACGTCCTGCTGCCCTGCCTCCTGTTTGCCTATCGGGAGGTACCACAGAAATCCCTGGGGTTCAGCCCCTTTGAACTCCTGTACGGACACCCTGTCCGAGGTCCGCTCAGCCTGGTCAAAGAGGGCTGGGAAACTACCGTCCAAGGCGCACCCCCGGATGTCTACCGATACCTCCTGACCCTCCGAAACCAGACTCGGAAGTTCCGGGCCCTTGCAGAGGCCAACCTGGAGGCCAGTCAGGAAGACATGAAACGCTGGTACGACCAGCACTCCTCCTCCATCGAATTTGAGCCGGGCCAGCGGGTCTGGGTCATGTCCCCGGTCGAACCCTGTGCCCTCCAGGACAAATGGTCGGGGCCCTTCAAGGTGATCGAGCGCAAGAGCCCCGTCACTTACCTCGTGGATATGGAGTCTCCACGGAACCCCCTCCGGGTTCTGCACGCCAACCGGCTCAAACCTCATTTTGCCCGTACAGAACTGAGCCTGCTACTCGCTACCGACGATGGGACCGAAGACGACTCCGAGCCCTTGCCCGACCTCCTAAAGTGCACTGAGAAGGACGGCTCCGTCGAAGGGATCTCTCTCTCCCCCGACCTGACCCCCGCGCAGCGTCGAGACTGTCAGGAACTGTTGGGCCAATTCACAGATCTGTTCTCCCTCACCCCCGGGGTTACCCAATGGTGTGTCCACGATGTCGACACCGGGGACAGTCAGCCAGTACGACACCGGGCCTACCGGGTCCCCGACCGAGTTCGGGCCTGCATCCAGAAGGAAGTCACCAAGATGCTGGCCCTGGGGGTAGTCGAACCCTCCGACAGTCCCTGGGCCAGCCCAGTGGTCCTGGTCCCCAAGGCCGCCGCCCCTGGCACCCCGCCAGAACTCCGGTTTTGCGTCCACTACCGGGGGCTAAATGCCGTTACGAGAACCGATGCACATCCCATCCCCCGGGCCGATGAACTGATCGACCGCCTGGGGGCCGCCAAGTACCTCAGTACCTTCGACCTCACCGCCGGGTATTGGCAGATCGGCCTCACCCCTAGCGCCCAGGAGCGCTCAGCCTTCTCCACACCCGACGGCCACTTCCAGTTCAAGGTGATGCCCTTCGGCATGAAAAACGCCCCGGCCACCTTCCAGAGACTAGTAAACAAAGTACTGGCGGGGCTAGAAGAGTTCAGTGCCGCCTACCTAGACGACATTGCGGTCTACAGCCTCCACTGGGCTGAGCACCTGAAACACCTTTGGGAAGTCCTGACCGCCCTCCGCCGGGCCGGGCTAACTGTGAAGGCCAGCAAATGCCAGATAGGCCAAGGGTCCGTGACCTATCTGGGACACCAAGTGGGGAGCGGCCAAGTGGCTCCCCTCCAACCCAAGATCGACGCCATCCTAGCCTGGGAACCCCCGGCCAACCAGACCGCCGTCCGAGCCTTCCTGGGGCTCACGGGGTACTATCGGCGTTTTATCAAGAACTATGGGAGCATCGTGGGGCCCCTCACGGAACTGACCTCGAAGAACCGGCCACAGAAAGTGCAGTGGACACCCGCGTGTCAGGTGGCCTTCGAGACCTTGAAAACAGCCATGTGTACCGCCCCGGTGCTCCAGGCCCCCGACTACAGCCGAGAGTTTGTAGTCCAGACCGACGCCTCGGAACACGGCATCGGGCGGTCCTATCTCAGATGGACCCCGAGGGAATTGACCATCCAGTCGCCTTCATCAGCAGGCGGCTGCTGACCAGAGAACAACGATGGAGCACCATCGAGAGAGAGGCCTTCGCCGTCGTGTGGGCCCTCAAGAAACTCAGGCCATACCTCTTCGGCACCCACTTCCGGGTACAGACAGACCACCGGCCCCTACGGTGGCTGATGCACATGCGTGGCGAAAACCCGAAGCTGCTGCGATGGTCCATCTCCCTCCAAGGGATGGACTTCACTGTGGAGCATCGCCCTGGCAACGACCACGCCAACGCTGATGGCCTGTCCCGATTCTTCCGCCTCGACGACGAGAGTCCCCAAGACGATGGGTGACTCTCCCCGCCTTCAGCTGGAGGGGACGTGTGTTGGACACGGCCTTGTGGCGTGGGCCTACCCCTCCCACATGGCGGCCCCCGGACGACATCGGGCTGCCGTCAAGCTGCTGTCGACCCCCCTGACACGAACAGTTCCGAACCCGCAAGAAGGGCCGCCCCTTGGCAACCTACGGCTCTCCCTCTCCCTAGTCCCCGGCGGACACTGCTCGCCAACGCCGCCGGTCCAGCCACCATGCCTGGCCCCATCTCTGGCCCGACTCCATCTTGGGCCTATCACGTCCCGAGCACGTGGCCGCCGCCACCCGGGGCACCAAGATCCTCCCAGGGGGTCGAGTGGCCACTTGACAGATCCGAAAGGCGGGAAGTTTCGATGGCCCTCCAGCCGTCCCCGGACGCCTGGTATCGCTCGCCCTCCAGCTTCCCTGGGCGCTGGCTCCACCCCCCTGCTGGGTGTCTGGACACCGTCATCCCGGCCCCTCTGACCCCCAGGCGCGAGGGTCCGGACATCAAAGGACTCCAGTCCTATATCTGGGCCAGCCCTGGATCAGGACGGGAGTTGTATCTGGAGTCGAGGCCCTGCTGACGCTGTCGCGGCCTGACCAAGCTGAACTACCCTTGAGGCCCTGCTGACGCTGTCGCGGCCTGACCAAGCTGAACTACCCTTGAGGCCCTGCTGACGCTGTCGCGGCCTGACCAAGCTGAACTACCTTTGAGGCCCTGCTGACGCTGTCGCGGCCTGACCAAGCTGAACTACCTTTGAGGCCCTGCTGACGCTGTCGCGGCCTGACCAAGCTGAACTACCTTTGAGGCCCTGCTGACGCTGTCGCGGCCTGACCAAGCTGAACTACCTTTGAGGCCCTGCTGACGCTGTCGCGGCCTGACCAAGCTGAACTATCTTCGAAGCCCTGCTGACGCTGTCGCGGCCTGTCCAAGCTGAACTACCTTTGAGGCCCTGCTGACGCTGTCGCGGCCGGACCAAGCTGAACTATCTTCGAGGCCCTGCTGACGCTGTCGCGGCCTGAACCCCTGAACTATCCAAGCACCAGTGGGTGCCGAGACTGTCCCGCTACCCCCTTTTTCCCCCGAGATCAAGACATTACGGGTCCCTCGATCCTTGCCGCTATCCTGCCAAGAACTTGCTTTGAGTACTTATATAAAGATTCTTGTGAACCTCCTTCCTGTGTAGTGTCTATCTGCAAGTAGTGTGATTACCCGGCTGTTACGATTGTAGGAGAGGAGCCTCGCCAAGGAGGCCTCCCTACGGTGCTCGGCCTATTCCATACAGAGAGGGGGGTCTCGGGGCGGACAGTCAGACACCTTCTGTCTCCCCTGGGGCCGCCTTTCCAACAAACTCAAAGTCATTTTGATGCATGTAAAAGATCTACCGATTCGGGGGTGTGGCCAAGATGGTGGCGAGCATGAACTCGCTTTGTTAAGCTCCGTGCCTGGCCTGCCACATTATGCTGAAATATGCCGCCAAGAGACGTCTATCCGGGGACTAAAGTGCAGCGAAAGTCCCCTGAATGCTTGGTGATTCCTGAGAGCGACACGGAAAAAGATAGAGCCTGATGACTCACGAATGGCGCCGAGTTCCCCTGCATCAGCGGATCTCGGCTGAGGCTGTGCTGCTCGGTGCCATCAGGAAGAAGGGGAGGTAAGGAGGGACGTCGTCGGAGGCAGTGTGGGTGGTGACGTCTCCCCTCCATGGAGTTCAGAATTCCCGTCAGGGGTGAGTGCCCTGGGAATTAAGACCCTCCTGATGCCGTATTCCGGTTGCAGCGGCTGACGCATGAGCCGAACACAATTGGGCCTGGGCCTGTGCAGTATATTGCCCCCCACCACCATGTCATTGCCCTGAAGATCCAGCAGCCGGAGTACTGGCGTGCGCCGTTGTTAGACCTGGCACCTTGGCGTGAGTCTCCCTTCCACTTTTTGCTGCTGTACCTCATATGTTTTGCTGGTGTGCAAGTGCTCCCTGTACAAAGTGTATATGTGATTGGTTTCCATGATTGGCTTATTTGGTTTACTGTCAGACCCCATTAAGTGCACCAGGAGTGCCAGGGCTTGTAGATCCAAATGCTGCTAGTGGGCCTGTAGCACTGGTTGTGCCACCCACAGAAGCAGCCTTGTAAAAAGTGTCTAAGGTCTGCCATTGCAGAACCTGCGTGCAGTCTGGTACTGTCATGCTGGCTGGGCAAGTGCACATACTTGTCAGCCCCTAAACCTTCCATTTTCTTCATATTAGTCACCCCTACGGTAGGCCCAAGGGCAGGGCGCATTGTAAGCATAAGGTAGGACGAGCCCTGATGTGTGTGGCATGTCCTAATAGTGAATTACAGCCATTTTCGTTTTTCACTATTGTAAGGCTACCTGTTCTCCTAGGCCAGAATGGGCTGCTGGAATTATTACACACTATAATCCTAGCAGGCTCTGGGAACATGGTAGGAATTCGAGTTTGTTTTGCCTGAACTCAGAATAATAAAATACATCTTTTAGCAAATTTTATTTTAATGTTCTGTGTTTGCAAATACCACTATTAGAAAGTTGGTATTTGCTTGCCTAACCATTTCAGCCCGCCTCTGCTCTGATGTGTATCTGCTGTCTGGTTTGTGTGAGTGACAGGGCTGGGGAATTCCAGGAGACAGTCTGGGCAGCCAGGTGGTGAATAGAAAGATTACACCAGGATGGATGGGATAAGTGCCCCTCGACTCTGAATAGGGCTGTGCTCTTCCACCACAATGCTGGCTCCACCTCCTGTGGAGCCTCTGATGTCTCTGCCCTGCACACTGAAAAGACAAGCCAGAGTCACCACAACAAAGTGCTCAAGAACTGGACTGAACAAGGTAAAGGCCCCCTGGCCTCAAAGAACAAAAGAAATGCAGTATAAAGATAGGAGCCCTGCTCCTAAGAAATCAGATCCTGTTTGAACCAAGAAGAACCTCTGCCCGACGAGAAGGACCTGGAAAAACTACAAGGAGGAGTACTGTCTCTAACTAGGGAGACTGGCCTGTGGTGGGTGCCTTGCTGCAAGAGGAGAGGAAAAGATTGAAGGAACTTTGATCTACTTGTGCCTTTTCAAACAATCTCCAAGGGCTTGTGGGTGAGCTTGCCCCCTGAACGGAGTCCCAGGATTATTGGACTCCTCCTGCCTTCGCTGACAGATCTGCTGAACTTTGCCCTTCCTTATCGCTGGAAGCCGCGATCCCAGTGTGCCTCGTCCCCTTCTTTACCATGACGTTGTGCCTGGCCGCCCCCGCACTGTGTGAGCCGCTCCGCTATGAGCCGACCCTTGCACCATCCCGCCAGGGCCGCCCGCACTCTGCCTCACTCTTTCCCCCCTGTTCGAGCCACACTGCTCGCCTCGCCGCCCCCCCACTGCTGGAAGCCGACCGGAGTGCCTTACAAAGCCAAGGACAGCCCGTACGCACAAAGCGTACCAGCCGCCTCGCATCGCGCTCTTGGTGGCCGCACAGCACTGAGAGAGCCCGGCCCGTACGCCTCGTACTGGTTGCCTCGTGCCGCGATGCCCGCATTTACTCAGCAGCTCCGAACCGAAGGTACGGCTCGAACGCCGTGAACACCGAAGGTACGACTCGAGCGACGTGAACGCCGAAGACGACCAACATCGCTGCCCCACCCCTCGAGGCCCCACTGCTCTACGCCTCTCACCGGGACGCCTACCACAGCCGGGGCCCACCTCACAGAGGAGCCGCTAGCCTCTGTGTGTTGTCCACACGTCCCGGACGCCTCATTCAAGCCGGACTCATCCTCCCAAAAGGTACTGTCACTCAACCCGTACCATAGTGTGTACGCCACGGACCCAGGAGTCAGCAACGCTTGTTTAGTACCTTCTGACATTGTTTTACAACTGGGAGAGTCGGACAAGAGTGCGCAACGCGCACACGAACCAAGAACTACGCATTTTTAACATAATTCTTATTTTTGCTAAATAGTATTGTGGCCTCATTTTACAAACGTTATTTGGGGCTTGTGCTAAGTCTTACATAAAGAAAACCTATTTTTTGATTTAAACTAGACTGGTGTCCATTTGTGGTGTATCATTGAATTACTGTATGTGGTCATAAATGCTTAACCCATAACGCCCTGAAGTTTAGCCTTGTCTGCTCGCGCCACACTACCTAGAGGGTGAGCAGGGGTTAAGAGAGTAAGTTCCTTGCCCTGACTAGAGGAGAGGGTGCCTGCTTGTCACAAGTGCTCACCTGTGCCAACCAGAGACCCCCAATTCTAACATTAGTGGCAGCGGTAGGATCCCGAATTTGCATTTATGATACATCTACAGTGATTGTTGAGCACTACATAGTGAGTTCAGACCAATAACGCTGCCACATACTTGTGATTTTTTTTGCTTTGCTGAGAAAGCTCAATTTTTAAAGAAGTCATGCCTGGTTCACTCAATGGAGGAAAGGCTGCCTCTGTAATCCCTGACATTGAAGGAATAGAATGGGAAGAAGAGAGGCTGGAGAGCTACAACGTTGCCCAACTGAAGGGCTTCTGTCTCAAGTTTAGGGTTTCACAGGCTGAATGTAAAAATAAGCCACACTTCATAAAGGCGCTGAGGGCCTGGAGTGGGTCATGGGCACGTGGAAATGTTGTGGAACTTGAAATAGCGGAAAGCGTCAATGATTTTGGAAGAGTCCTGTCGCCAGAGGAGTTGGCAGACAGGAAGGAAGCCAGGGCACACGAAATGGAGTTGGCAAAACTAAAAATCAATGGCAATTGGAGCTAAATGTAAATGTAAATGTAATGTAAATGTATTGCGACTTATATAGCGCACGTATCACCCGAAGGCATCAAGGCGCTTGCCTTGGGAACCCGTCCTAGCTTTTTCCCTGTGAGATAACCCCTACTGGGTATCCCCAGGGTGAAAGCCAGGCATCCCGCAGCGGGTGGGCCGCCGTAGTGGAGATTAAGCAACTATTGCCCAGAGTTGCAGCGTGGGACCCCATGATTAGAATAGGCACCGAGGTGAGAATTATCGAGTCCGTGGACATTTTGGGTTCAGGACCCTGCCGCGTCGGGAATTGAACCCTGGTCCCGGGCCAGACCTCTGCATCAGGGTCTGCCGCTCTAATCAGTGAGCCACACTCCTCCTTGCTAGAAAGCAAAAATATGGCTCTGGAAGAATGAAGAATTCAGATGGAGCATGAGATGAAATTGAGGGAGATGGAGCTGAAAGCTAAAAGTTTGGAACATCCTCCCTCTGGTGGCAGCGCATCGCCAGTGCAGGTAGAGTCAAGGGTGTACATACCAAAGGAAGTGGTTAAGGAATTTTTTAAGAAAAATGACATAGGGCAGTGGTTCAAGGCGTATGAGGTAGCCATGTTTTACCACCGGGTCCCTGAGAGAGATTAGGGAGCGGGTTGTGGGGACGGTTCCTTAGTGAGGGGCAGGACACACTGCTAGATTTGCCCTCTGAAGTTCATAATTCCTACCTCCACATGAAGGATGCCTTGATGACCAGGTATGGGTTAACTCCTGAATTGTACAGACAGAGGTTCAGGGGTTGTGCAAAGATTCCTGGGAGTACCTATGTTGAATATGTGACCTTTTTCTGCAGAGCACTGGATGGTTGGGTGAAGGGTAGCAAAATGAATGATTTTCAAGGTCTCTTTGATTTAATTGCATGGGAGCACTTGTCTAGTAATTGTTTTCCTGAGCTACGCCAGCACCTGATTGATAGCAAGCTGACTAACCCTAGGAAGCTTGCTAAGGAGGCGGACCGCTGGGTCAGCACCAGGGTCCACAAGGGTCAAGTGGGAGACTTAGCCAAGGGTGGGCAGGGTCCCCAGCAGGAGACTGGGGGTGACAAGGGCAAACAGAGGGAGTTCCAAAAAAGGCCCCAAAGTAATCACAAAGGGAACCAAGGGAAAGGTTCTCAGCCTCCCCCACCTCCAAGACCGAGTGGGGCCCCAACAGATTCACCTGTTCAAAGAGGGCCCCCAAAATGTTAAAAGTGTGATGAGCTGGGTCATTTTGCCAATGACCCCAAGTGTCGCCAGTTTGTGAAATCTGCACCCACTGGTGCTCCCCACCGGCAGATGGCTAGTGTAGCCCTGGGTGAGGAATGGGTTGTCCAAGGAAGAGGAGGTCCCGCAGAGATGTCCCTTGTCTCATTAGGAGACTGTGAGATGGTCACAGCAAGCCACCTGCCCAAGAACACTAAAAAGTATGGCAGTGGGTGACCATACATGGCAAAAAGGTGGGGGCTCTTAGAGATACAGGAGCCAGTGTGACCTGCGTCAAGCATCACCTGGTGTCTCAAGAGCAGGTTGTCCCGCATGCATTCTGCTGAGTCGTGAACGCCAACAACACTGATTCTCAGTGTCTCATGGCTCAGGTTCCCTGTGAGTGGGGGGGTGGTCTCTGGTACTCTTCAGGTAGCTGTAAGAACTGCCATGCCTGTAGACTGTTTGTTAGGGAATGATTTGGAGAGCTCACCTTGGGAGAAGGTGGAGAAAAGTACTCACCTGAGGATGGTGGGTCTGCCTGACTAGGCGTGCGTGACCACCAGGTCAATGACAGTCAGTAGGAGTGCTCAAGAGGTCCTGGAGCCTGAGAGGGAGGCCCAAGGAACGGCCTTAGAGAGAAGAGGCAGGGGGCGCGGGAAACCAGCCCCTGTCGTTCCCACGGTCCAGGAGGAAGCAGACCTTGAGGGGGATGCCCTGGAGCCTACAGGGGAACAGATAGCTGAACTGGGGGACCTGTCTGAGCTGACCCATTGGCAGCAGGAAGGAGGCCCCTCCAGGGAGGAATACTGCAGAGGGCAGAAAGAATGTCCTTCTCTCATCGGTATGCGGCAGCAGGCTGCAGACCAGGCCAACGGTGATCAGTCTGGAACACATTTCATTTATTGGGAGAATGACCTCCTGTATTCAGAGCCTAAGGTTGCTGAACCAGGGTCAGCCCGTGTGCTGGTGGTACCCCAGAGTTTCAGAGCCTTCCTACTGGGGCTGGATCACGATGTGTCATTGGCAGGATATTTGGGGCAAGACAAGACCTTTGAAAGGCTTGTCGCCCACTTTCATTGGCCCCAAATGCGTAGGAGCTCAGATGCTCCTTGTAGGACCTGCCAGACTTGCCAGGCAAGTGGAAAGAGTGTGAGGAAGCAAAAGGCTCCTCTCCAGCCATTCCCTGTGGTCATTACCCCATTCCAGCGAGTGGGGATTAACATTGTGGGGCCACTGGACCCCAGGACAGCCATGGGCAACAGATTCATCCTGGTCCTGGTGGACCATGCCACCCGGTACCCGGAAGCCATCCCTCTGAGGACAGTGACAGCCCCCGTGGTGGGACGTGCACTGATGGGAATTTTCTCCAGAGTGGGATTCCCTCTAAAGGTGGTGTCTGACCGGGGTACCAATTTCATATCCAAGTATATGAAATCCCTTTGGCAAGAGTGTGGTGTAACCTACAAGTTCACCACACCTTACCACCCCCAAGGAAATGGGTTGGTTGAGAGATTCAACCGTACCCTCAAGGGCATGATTATGGGTCTGGAAGAACCCTTGAGGCTCAAGTGGGGCGTCCTCTTACCATGCCTTCTCTTTACTTACCGCGAGGTGCCACAGAAGTCCCTAGGGTTCAGCCCATTTGAAATCCTATATGGCCACCCTGTGATAGGAGTCGGACCTCTAAGTCTGGTCAAGGAAGGTTGGGAGCAATCTCCCAGGAAACCTTCCCAGAATGTATATAGCTACATGCTGGCCTTCAGGAATCGGACTAGGCATTTCAGGCAACTTGCCGAGGCAAATCTGGAAGCCAACCAGGAAGAAATGAAGCGGTGGGATGACCAGAATGCCACTCTGGTCGAGCTCCAACCTGGTCAAAAGGTGTGGGTCCTGACCCCCGTGGAGCCTTGTGCGCTCCAGGACAAGTGGACCGGGCCCTTTGGGGTTGTGGAGCGCAAGAGTCCTGTCACCTACTTGGTGGACTTGCAGTCTCCCAGGAACCCCTTGAGGGTCCTGCATGTCAACCGCCTAAAGCCCCAGAGAGGTCTGAAGTGGGCATGCTCTTGGCAACAGATCATGGAATGGAGGAGGAGACTGAGCCTCTTCCAGACCTCCTGGTAGCCACAGAGCGAGATGGGTCAGTGGATGGAGTTAACCTCTCTCCCACCCTGACCCCTGAGCAACAGAATGACTGCCGCCAGCTGCTGGGACAGTTTTCTAACCTGTTCTCCCTGATTCCTATGGTCACAGATTGGTGCGTCCATGATGTAGATACAGGAGACAGCTTACCTGTGAGGCACAAGGCTTACAGAGTAACTGACAGGGCCAGGGCCTGCATCAAAGAGGAGGTCTCAAAGATGCTTGCTCTTGGGGTGGTTGAGTCCTCCAGCAGTCCTTGGGCCAGCCCAGTGGTCTTGGTCCCAAAGGCTGCAGCGCCGGGAGCCACACCTGAACTCCGGTTCTGTGTGGACTACAGAGGACTCAATTCAGTCACCAAGACTGACACGCACCTCATCCCCAGAGCTGATGAGATCATTGATCGGTTAGGGGCTGCCCGGTACCTCAGCACATTTGACTTGACGTCTGGGTACTGGCAGATCGCATTGACTGATGGGGGCAAAAAGAGGTCAGCATTCTCCACAACAGATGGACATTTCCAGTTGCGGGTTATGCCATTTGGGATGAAGAATGCCCCTGCCACCTTTCAGAGGTTGGTCAACCATGTGTTGGTTGGGCTGGATGAGTTCAGTGCCGCCTACCTGGATGACATCGCAGTGTTCAGTGTCACATGGAAAGAACACCAGCGCCACCTCTGGGAAGTGTTAATGGCACTGCGCAAGGCAGGCCTCACGATCAAGGCAAGCAAGTGTCAGATCGGGCAGGGTTCGGTGGTGTACTTGGGACACCAAGTTGGGAGAGGCCAGGTGGCGCCCCTGCAGCCCAAGATTGAGACCATCCTGGATTGGGAACGCCCCAAAACCCAGACAGAGGTGAGAGCCTTTTTAGGACTCACAGGGTACTACAGGAGGTTTGTCAAGGGATATGGCAACATTGTTGCACCCTTGACAGAGCTGACTTCCAAGAAGCAGCCAAAGATAGTGATCTGGACTGACACCTGTCAGAAAGCATTTGACACCCTGAAGACTGCCATGTGCACGCGCCCGTGCTCCTGGCACCCAAGTTCTCCAAAGAGTACCTTGTACAGACAGACGCTTCAGAGCATGGTGTAGGGGCAGTTCTTTCATAGATGACTGAGGAGGGCTTTGACCAACCTGTAGCCTTCATCAGTAGGAGGTTACTTCCCAGGGAACAAAGGTGGAGTGCAATTGAGCGAGAAGCATATGCTGTGGTCTGGGCGCTGAAGAAGCTAAGGCCCTACCGTTTGGGACTCACTTCCGGGTTCAGACAGACCGCAGGCCCCTCAGATGGTTGATGCAAATGGGGGGTGAGAACTCAAAACTGTTGAGGTGGTTCATTTCCCTATAGGGTATGGACTTCACGGTGGAACATCGCCCTGGTACAGATCACGCTAATGCTGACGGTCTGTCCAGATTTTTCCATCTTAGTGATGAGAACTCCCTGGGGTAGGGTAGTTCTCCCCACATTTCAGCTGGAGGGACACGTGTTAGACCTGGCACCTTGGCATGAGTCTCCCTTCCACTTTTTGCTGCTGTGCCTCATATGTTTTGCTGGTGTTAGCTGCTCAGAGCACTGTGCCACCGCCAATCAGTGCCACAGTGCAAGTGCTCCCTGTACAAAGTGTATATGTGATTGGTTTCCATGATTGGCTTATTTGGTTTACTGTCAGACCCCAGTAAAGTGCACCAGGAGTGCCCAGGGCTTGTAAATCCAAATACTGCTGGTGGGCTTGCAGCACTGGTTGTGCCACCGACAGAAGCAGCCTTGTAAAAAGTGTCTAAGGTCTTCCATTGCAGAACCTGCGTGCAGTCTGGTGCTGTCATGCTGTCTGGGCAAGTGCACACACTTGCCAGCCCCTAAACCTGATATAAGTGCTTGGCAAATTCGGCATCGGTCCTAAGTATTTACGCTGGCTGCGTATGTACGCCAGTTGGACTGGGGTATCAATGCGGACAGGCAATGGCACATAATTTCGCTATATGCAGACGACGCACTGGAGTACCTTCGGGGAGATAGCACTGTGTTACAGGACTTGATGGCGATCTTGGATGCCCACGTTCAGGCCTCAGGCCTTCGAGTTAACTGGCCTGAGTCAGTAGTTTCTCCCATGAAAGTGGTCCCGCTGGATCAAAGGCAGGGTATGCCCCGAACCCTGCTGGAACGGGCATTTGACACATTTAAGTATCAGGGGGTGCAGGTTTATCATTCCAGTGCAGATATCGTAGAAGGGAACCTGGGTAGGGCAGTATCCAGAGCACGTGCAGCGATGCCGCTCTGGTGCGACCTTCTCTTGTCTCCTAGGGGCGGAGTGGCCATAGCTAAAATGCTTTTACTCCCGAGGCTCCTCTACTTTTTTGCCGTCCTCCCTCATAGGCCACAAAACTCCATGGTTAAGGATCTGGAGTCGCTCCTAGTTGCGTTGATATGGGGAGGCTCAAGGTCCAGAGTGGCACTTCGTAAACTGGACCTGCCCCTTACAGACGGAGGATTGGGGGCACCGCATTAGGAGCACTAATATGCAGCGTCACAGCTACAGTGGCCAATCAGATGCCATTAAGACATACAGCCATAATAGAATGGCTATCGGGCTCTGCAACCCCAACACAAAGGAAACAGGGTAACCTGCTAATGACGGCGGCTAGACGCAGCTGGCTGCGCTATGTGACACCCAAGAGCCTGGCAATGGCATATGTGCCTATGCTACCATTCGGGATTTTACTGGGCTCATTCAGTTGCCACAACCGACTGGAGCTGGAGGCCTGGGCAGCGGTGGGATTGGTACCTGGGGCGATCTATTTACAAATGCCCAGCTGCAGAGCCTAAATGGGCTGATAGAGAACTTTGATGTCACACAGGGTACTTTTCTGCTTTATGCGTTATTAACACGTCAGTGCCTCCAAATGTGCCCCAACACCTTAGCCCCTCTGAAAAACCAAACCTCAAAGACACCAGCAAGAGAGCCAACTGGTTCACCCCGGAACTCCTAGCGTCAAAGCGCACCTGTCGGAAGTTGGAGAACATATGGCTCCGCGAGAAGTCGCCAGGCAGCCGCGCAGCCCACAAAGACGCCATCCGCAACCACCACCACCTCATCAGGACCGCCAAGAGGACCTCCTTCAAAGACCGACTCGACAACAACGCATACAACAGCAAGGAGCTCTTCAACGTCGTTAAAGAACTCTTCAACCCCAGCTCCAACACCAACGACATCCTGCCGTTGCAAGCCCTGTGCGACTCCCTCGCCACCTTCTTCCACAGCAAGATCACCGTCATCCACGACAGCTTCAACTCCCGGACGACCCCATCAGGCCCCAACATGCTGGACCCACCGCACCCCACTGAGCACGACCCCCTGACAACCTGGGCCAACGTGAGCATTGAAGACACAATCAAGACCATGAGTATGATCCACTCCGGCTCACCGTCTGACCCCTTTCCACACCACATCTTCAACAATGCCAGCAGCTCCATTGCACCCCACCTGCGCAAGATCATCAACCTCTCCTTCGAGACCGCAACCTTTCCTGAGAGCTGGAAGCACAACGAAATCAACGCCCTACTGAAGAAACCTAAGGCGGACCTGAGCGAACTCAAAAACTTCCGGCCCATCTCCCTGCTTCCATTCCCAGCTAAGGTCATCGAGAAGATAGTCAACATCCAGCTCACCCGCTACCTCGAAGACAACAGCATCCTGGACCCGTCCCAATCAGCATTCCGCAGCAACCATAGCACCGAGACCGCCCTCATTGCCGCCACAGATGACATCAGGCTCCTACTGGACAACGGCGAGACAGCGGCCCTCATCTTTCTGGACCTCTCCGCCGCCTTCAACACTGTCTGCCACCGCACACTATGCACACGACTCCACGGCGCTGGGATCCGAGACAAGGCCTGGAACTGGACCTCCTCCCTCCTCTCAGGCAGAACCCAGAGAGTCCGCCTCCCCCCGTTCCGATCCGAAGCCTCCGAGATCATCTGCGGCATCCCACAGGGATCCTCCCTAAGCCCGACGCTGTTCAACGTCTACATGGTGCCCCTCGCACGCATCGCCCGACATCACAACCCCAACATACTCTCCTACGCTTATGACACACATCCTCTCTCTCACCAAGGACCCTCTGACCGCCAAATCCAACCTCCACCAGGGAATGAAGGACGTCGCCGAATGGATGAAGGATAGCCACCTTAAGCTGAACACAGACAAGACAGAGATCCTCATCCTCGGGCCCAACCCCTTAGCATGGGATGACTCTTGGTGGCCCGTGTCAATGGGGACAGCCCCCGCACCCACCAACCATGCACACAACCTGGGAATCATCCTCGACTCGAAACTCACCATGACCAAACAAGTCAATGCTGTCTCCTCCTCCTGCTTCAACACCCTCCGCATGCTCCGCAAGATCTACAGATGGATCCCGACAGATACAAGAAAAACAGTCACCCAGGCCCTAGTCAGCACCAGACTCGACTACGGAAACGCCCTCTTCGCGGGCGCCCCGACCAAGCTCATCAACAGAATGCAAAGAATCCAGAATGCCTCTGCACGCCTGATCCTCAACGGCCCGTGCAGCGACCACATCACCCCCCACCTCAGGAACCTGCACTGGATCCCTGTTGACAAAAGAATCTCCTTCAAGCTCCTGATCCACGCACACAAGGCACTCCACAAGACCGGCCCAGTCTATCTCAACAGTCGACTCTCCTTCTCCGTACCCAACAGGAAACTCCACTCCACAGACCTCTCCCTGGCCACCGTCCAAAGCATCCATAGAACCACAGCTGGAGGCAGATCCTTCTCCCCCCGCGCCGCCACAACCTGGAACACCCTCCCCCTCATCCTACCACAAACCGAAGACCTACTAACCTTCAGGAGACAACTCAAGACCTGGCTGTTCGACCAGTAGCTAAAGCACCCCCCTTTTTCCCTCCCTCAGTGCCTTGGAACCCTTGCGGGTATGTAGTGCGCTCTACAAATTATTTGATTGATTGGTTGATTGAAATGTGGGGGAACGCAGAAAAAGAGCCAGACACCTTACCAGTGCTGCAGATTCTGCTCACGCATGGGAGGGGCAGACATGCAGGGACTGCACTATACCGCTCTCCTGACCCCGGCTCGACTTCGCTACTGGCGCCGCTCCAGGCATACTGGGTCTCTGAGCTGGCAGCCACCATAACTGATGAACAGTGGACGCCATGCATAGGGTCCCCCAAAATAATATCCATGAACGATAGACTGAAAGATACACCGTGTAATTACTTACATCATACATATTTAACGCCCCACAGACAAGCCGTATGTACCCCACGTCGGTCGCCATATGCCCTCGCTGTTCAGGGGCGGATGCAACGTTCCTCCACATGGTCTGGGCATGCCCTCGCCTGGGGGCATATTGGAGTGAGATCGGGGCACACTGGGGGAAGCAACTGTCACACTGGTACCGGTGCAAGGCCCGCACTTTCTACTTGGTATCACCCAGCGCAATGCAAAGTGGAAAACCCGTAATAAATTCTTAGACCTAGAACTAGCGCTGGCGAAAAGGAGAATAGCCATGTCTTAGCGCAGCACCTGATGCGCGTAGCTGGATGCTGGATCTCCGCAAGGCACATGTGGCGGAACACACGACATACACACAGAGGGCAACCCAAACCCTCCCCAAACTAACCCCATGCATGGGCAAGAATACTTGTCCTTTGTGGAAGGAAGATTGAATACATCCAGTTCCACGCAGGGCTGAGATGGTCCCTCACCCTTGGCTTCGTTAACAATAGCATACAGGTACGCTTAATTTGAACCTCTCCTCAGGTAGGGCCTAACCTAAATAGATGGGCCCTCCGGCCCCCGCGACCAGGCAGGGGGGTGGTGCATGCGGGTTCTAGCTCCTCCCCCGCCCCTCCTCTCGCTCCACCCGTTAACTTTAAAAAAGCAAACACATATGCAAATACCCTAGCTTATGTACGACCCGCATTACTTTGTACATGTGGAATATTAAAGATTTTATAGTTTTTGGTTCCTTGTTTGTAGTGTACTGCTTGGTGTGAAAATATGGGGACAAAGAAAACCAGTTGCCCTATTTGCTGAGCATAAAGTGGATAATATACAAAGATATATACAGAAAGTTTGTTTCTTTTCCTATAATCAACATGCAATGCAACCTGGTTCCCCACCAAGTGTCAAGTTGGTAAATGTCACTGTATGATACTGTATACTAAAGATGGCAACTTGTACATTGCTTAACCTGTGAAAAAACTAAAAAGACAATAAAACATAAAAAATAAAGACATATAGCCTGCAGAATGATCGCCTGACAGATGTTACCTTGTAGAAGGCCTCTTCAAAGACCAGGAGGGGGCCTGAGAAGCCGATGACCAGCAGGGGCTGCGCTGCCAGGAGCGAGAAGATGATGCCCAGCGCAGAGGTGGAGATGATGAGCTCCGAGACCCCCATCAGACCCTCCGTCTTCTCCCCTATGAAGGGCGACAACAAGTTTCAGAGTGACACCACACCGCGTCCAACCATACCCAATGAACCCCCCGATGAACCCAGCAGCGTGTGCCAGTGTGACCTACCACACAGAGGTCATCAGGTCTGACCTGCTGGTCTCCTCAACAACTCCTGGATAAACCAGACACACCAATACCAGGCCCACACCGTGCCGACACCAACCCGCCACTGACACTTTATTACCTGCCAGTCTCCTGTGGATGCCCAAAGTAACTAATGTGCCAACACTGATCCATCATAACTCTCCCACCTATCACCCTCCCAGGACACCCAGACTGCCCCATAAATCACCACCCACCTTCAGGCTACCAGGCTCCACCTGAATTCCCAAACAAACCACTCCAACAGCAATAACAGCAATAGTCACAAGTATGGCTCCTGGCACTCAGCAGACATCCTCACTCCAGACACTCAGCAGACAGCCTGACCCCTGGCACTCAGCAGACAGCTCTCACAGGACACTACTTTGTGAGCTCAGAGCAGAGAGAAGATGATCTGGAGAAGGTTTAAATCTGTCACATGGCCTCACATGACCCACTGTAGGGGTACCACCTGTCAGCCCGGCTCACCCAGCAGCCCCCCAAAGGTGATGGCGGGAGACAGCGCTGCGAAGTAGATGAAGCAGACGGCTGCGAGGCACTGGCTGTTCAGGGCGTCAGTGATGTCACTCAGGTATTTGGGATATCGTCGCCGGATGTCCTTCACCAGACCCCCGAAGATGATGCCGGTGCGCTTCAGAGGGTCCCCTTCAGCCTCGCGCTCCTCCTCTTCCTCGGCCTTCATTGTGGATGGCTCTGGGGGAACAATGAAGGGGTGCGGCTCAGTTAGCATACCTCATCACCAGCAGGGCACTGGAAATGCAAGGGCTCTGCCAAGGTGTTCTCAGCATTGACATGAATTTGCCACATTCACCAGATAATCCACTATTTGCATAATAATTTGCAAATGTTACAAAAATCAATCAAATGGCTCAAAAGGAAGTGAGAGTGCCCCACAGAGGGCACAGTGCCATGCCAGATGCTCCATTGAAGTCAACTGGTTATCTTTAGATGTTGATTGCTGTAATTAGTCAACTGGAGAAGTGAGAATGTTACCCAGACAGTGTAAGCATCATCATTTGATGGGAGGGAGGAGATGGTCTTGGCAGCCAGACCCAGCAAGCATTAGCATAGACCAGTGGTTCCCAAACTTTTGACTCCTGAGGACCCCCACTGAATCACTACTGGAAGCCGGGACCCCCAAGCAATTTGTACAATTTAAATTTCTTTTTATAAACGCCTTTTGAAGAAGAGGCAATTTCAAGAGGGAGACAGCCTGCATTGGGTCTATTGACACGGACATGACAGCAGTGCATTATTTAGTGGTACCCAAGGGCTTGGAAAGTGAGCAATCAGACAGCAGCACGAAAACCCTACTGCTGATCCTGGCTGCATCTATTTTTACCTGCCAAGTAACGGTAACCTATACACATGTGCCTTTCAGCGTTTTATTGCTTTTATTGTATTGCCTGTATTTTCATTGTTGTGTCTGTGACTGCTGTTGTCTGTCTTCCAACGCTGCCTGTACGTGGTCCGTGCCCCTTTTTCTTCCCTCTGTTCCCCTCGCTGTCCCCGTGCTCTCTCTGCCCGGTCTTTCCTTCTGTACCCCTTGCTACCCCGTGTCTCTGCCCAGTTTTCCCTTCTGTTCCCCTCGCTGCCCCCATGGCTCTCTGCCCGCTCTGCCTTCTGTTCTTAGTTGCCCCTATATTTCTGTATTCTGTATTTTGCCTCTGTGCCATTCGTTTTTTGTGCCCATCTGCCCTATGTGCCACTCGTTTTTCCCTCGTTTTTGTGCCCCTTTTGCCTTCTGTTCCACTCGTTTTCCCTCGTTTTTTGCGCCTTTCTGCTCTCTGTTCCACTTATTTTTTGTGCCTTTCTGCCCTCTGTTCCACTTGTTTTTCCCTCGCTTTTTGTGCCTTTCTGCCCTCTGTTCCACTCGTTTTCCCCTAGTTTTTTGTGCCCTTCTGCCCTCTGTTCCACTCATTTTTTGTGTCCTTCTGCCCTCTGTTCCACTCATTTTTTGTGCCTTTCTGCCCTCTATTCCACTCGTTTCCCCCTCATTTTTTGTGCCCTTCTGCCCTCTGTTCGACTAGTTTTCTGTGCCCTTCTGCCTTCTGTTCCACTCGTTTTTGTGCCCTTCTGCCCTCTGTTCCACTAGTTTTTTTGTGCCCTTCTGCCTTCTGTGTCACAGCTCTTGTGTGCTGTGAGGATGCATGGGCGTTTAATTTTTCCCTACGACAGGCACTCGAGTCCTGCGGACCCCCTGGGAATGTCTCACGGACCCCTGGGGGCCCACGGACCACAGTTTGGGAAACGCTGGCATTGACATTAGGTTTAACGTGCATGTTCAGTTATCAGCCACAACAATTGGTTTTGCCAAAGCTCATCCCTCTTGCTCTGTCATTCCTCATTCTACAGGGGCCTGGGCAGCATGAATTTGTCAAATCAGCAAAGGGTGCAGGAGTTGTAAAGGGGCAGCTTTTTGATTGCCAATTTATAAGCAGCACATGACACAACCATGGTAGCCCTAGTATATGTATGTGTGTGTGTATGTTACCCAAGTATGTGTATGTGTATGTGTATGGGTGCAGTGTTTACCCAGACTTTGCGCTGCCACCTACCCATGCTCACTCATCACAACTCATTCATGCACTCAGTCTCTCACCACGTACTCAGTCATACCAGCTCACTTAGCCCTCACTCACACTAACTCCATCACGATCCAGCCCCACTTATGCATTCACTCTCACCACCTCACACAAGAGCATCACTGGCAGCACCACTCATGCACTCATTGACACCTGCCCACCCAAGACCGTCGCCCGCAGCACCACTCATGCACTCGTTGACACCTGCTCACCCAAGACCGTCACCCGCAGCACCACTCATGAACTCATTGACACCTGCTCACCCAAGACCATCACTCACAGCACCACTCAAGCAGTCATTGACACCTGCTCACTCTAGACCGTCACTCACTTCACCACTCATGCACTCATTGACACCAGCTCACTCTAGACCGTCACTCACTTCACCACTCATGCACTCATTGACACCAGCTCACTCAAGACCATCACTCACAGCATAACTCATGCAGTCATTGACACCTGCCCACCCAAGACCGTCACCCGCAGCACCACTCATGCACTCGTTGACACCAGGTCACTCACGACTGTCAGTCACAGCACAACTCATGCACTCATTGACACCAGGTCACTCACGACTGTCAGTCACAGCACAACTCATGCACTCATTGACACCTGCTCACCCAAGATCGTCACCCGCAGCCCCACTCATGCACTCATTGACACCTGCTCACCCAAGACCGTCACCCGCAACACCACTCATGCACTCATTGACACCAGCTCACTCTAGACCGCCACTAACAGCACCACTAATGCACTCATTGACACCAGCTCACCCAAGACCGTCACCCACAGCACCACTCATGCACTTGTTGACACCAGCTCACTCACGACTGTCAGTCACAGCATCCCTCATGCACTCATTGACACCTGCTCACCCAAGACCGTCACCCGCAGCACCACTCATGCACTCATTGACACCTGCTCACCCAAGACCGTCACCCGCAGCACCACTCATGCACTCATTGACACAAGCTCACTCTAGACCGTCACTCACAGCACCACTCATGCACTCATTGACACAAGCTCACTCTAGACCGTCACTCACAGCACCACTCATGCACTCATTGACACCTGCTCACCCAAGACCGTCACCCGCAGCACCACTCATGCACTCATTGACACCTGCTCACCCAAGACCGTCACCCGCAGCACCACTCATGCACTCGTTGACACCAGTTCACTCACGACTGTCAGTCGCAGCATCCCTCATGCACTCATTGACACCTGCTCACCCAAGACCGTCACCCGCAGCACCACTCATGCACTTATTGACACCTGCTCACCCAAGACCGTCACCCGCAGCACCACTCATGCACTCATTGACACCAGCTCACTCTAGATCGCCACTAACAGCACCACTAATGCACTCATTGACACCAGCTCACTCTAGACCGTCACTCACAGCACCACTCAGGCACTCATTGACACCTGCTCACCCAAGACCGTCACCCGCAGCACCACTCATGCACTCATTGACACCTGCTCACCCAAGACCGTCACCCGCAGCACCACTCATGCACTCATTGACACAAGCTCACTCTAGACCGTCACTCACAGCACCACTCATGCACTCGTTGACACCTGCTCACCCAAGACCGTCACCCGCAGCACCACTCATGCACTCATTGACACCTGCTCACCCAAGACCGTCACCCGCAGCACCACTCATGCACTCATTGACACCTGCTCACCCAAGACCGTCACCCGCAGCACCACTCATGCACTCATTGACACAAGCTCACTCTAGACCGTCACTCACAGCACCACTCATGCACTCGTTGACACCTGCTCACCCAAGACCGTCACCCGCAGCACCACTCATGCACTCATTGACACCTGCTCACCCAAGACCGTCACCCGCAGCACCACTCATGCACTCATTGACACAAGCTCACTCTAGACCGTCACTCACAGCACCACTCATGCACTCATTGACACCTGCTCACCCAAGATCGTCACCCGCAGCACCACTCATGCACTCATTGACACCTGCTCACCCAAGACCGTCACCCGCAACACCACTCATGCACTCATTGACACAAGCTCACTCTAGACCGTCACTCACAGCACCACTCAAGCAGTCATTGACACCTGCTCACCCAAGACCGTCACCCACAGCACCACTCATGCACTTGTTGACACCAGCTCACTCACGACTGTCAGTCACAGCATCCCTCATGCACTCATTGACACCTGCTCACCCAAGACCGTCACCCGCAGCACCACTCATGCACTCATTGACACCTGCTCACCCAAGACCGTCACCCGCAGCACCACTCATGCACTCATTGACACAAGCTCACTCTAGACCGTCACTCACAGCACCACTCAGGCACTCATTGACACCTGCTCACCCAAGACCGTCACCCGCAGCACCACTCATGCACTCGTTGACACCAGTTCACTCACGACTGTCAGTCGCAGCATCCCTCATGCACTCATTGACACCTGCTCACCCAAGACCGTCACCCGCAGCACCACTCATGCACTTATTGACACCTGCTCACCCAAGACCGTCACCCGCAGCACCACTCATGCACTCATTGACACCAGCTCACTCTAGACCGCCACTAACAGCACCACTAATGCACTCATTGACACCAGCTCACTCTAGACCGTCACTCACAGCACCACTCAGGCACTCATTGACACCTGCTCACCCAAGACCGTCACCCGCAGCACCACTCATGCACTCATTGACACCTGCTCACCCAAGACCGTCACCCGCAGCACCACTCATGCACTCATTGACACAAGCTCACTCTAGACCGTCACTCACAGCACCACTCATGCACTCGTTGACACCTGCTCACCCAAGACCGTCACCCGCAGCACCACTCATGCACTCATTGACACCTGCTCACCCAAGACCGTCACCCGCAGCACCACTCATGCACTCATTGACACCTGCTCACCCAAGACCGTCACCCGCAGCACCACTCATGCACTCATTGACACAAGCTCACTCTAGACCGTCACTCACAGCACCACTCATGCACTCGTTGACACCTGCTCACCCAAGACCGTCACCCGCAGCAACACTCATGCACTCATTGACACCTGCTCACCCAAGACCGTCACCCGCAGCACCACTCATGCACTCATTGACACAAGCTCACTCTAGACCGTCACTCACAGCACCACTCATGCACTCATTGACACCTGCTCACCCAAGACCGTCACCCGCAGCACCACTCATGCACTCGTTGACACCAGTTCACTCACGACTGTCAGTCACAGCATCCCTCATGCACTCATTGACACCTGCTCACCCAAGACCGTCACCCGCAGCACCACTCATGCACTCATTGACACCTGCTCACCCAAGACCATCACCCGCAGCACCACTCATGCACTCATTGACACCTGCTCACCCAAGACCGTCACCCGCAGCACCACTCATGCACTCATTGACACCTGCTCACCCAAGACCATCACCCGCAGCACCACTCATGCACTCATTGACACCTGCTCACCCAAGACTGTCACTCACAGCACCACTCAGGCACTCATTGACACCTGCTCACTCAAGCCCAACACTCACAGCACCACTCATGCACTCATTGACACCAGCTCACTCTAGACCGCCACTAACAGCACCACTAATGCACTCATTGACACCAGCTCACTCTAGACCGTCACTCACAGCACCACTCAGGCACTCATTGACACCTGCTCACCCAAGACCGTCACCCGCAGCACCACTCATGCACTCATTGACACCTGCTCACCCAAGACCGTCACCCGCAGCACCACTCATGCACTCATTGACACAAGCTCACTCTAGACCGTCACTCACAGCACCACTCATGCACTCGTTGACACCTGCTCACCCAAGACCGTCACCCGCAGCACCACTCATGCACTCTTTGACACCTGCTCACCCAAGACCATCACTCACAGCACCACTCATGCACTCGTTGACACCTGCTCACCCAAGACCGTCACCCGCAGCACCACTCATGCACTCATTGACACAAGCTCACTCTAGACCGTCACTCACAGCACCACTCATGCACTCGTTGACACCTGCTCACCCAAGACCGTCACCCGCAGCACCACTCATGCACTCATTGACACCTTCTCACCCAAGACCGTCACCCGCAGCACCACTCATGCACTCATTGACACCTGCTCACCCAAGACCATCACTCACAGCACCACTCATGCACTCGTTGACACCTGCTCACCCAAGACCGTCACCCGCAGCACCACTCATGCACTCATTGACACAAGCTCACTCTAGACCATCACTCACAGCACCACTAATGCACTCATTGACACCAGCTCACTCTAGACCGTCACTCACAGCACCACTCAGGCACTCATTGACACCTGCTCACCCAAGACCGTCACCCGCAGCACCACTCATGCACTCATTGACACCTGCTCACCCAAGACCGTCACCCGCAGCACCACTCATGCACTCATTGACACAAGCTCACTCTAGACCGTCACTCACAGCACCACTCAGGCACTCATTGACACCTGCTCACCCAAGACCGTCACTCACAGCACCACTCATGCACTCGTTGACACCTGCTCACCCAAGACCGTCACCCGCAGCACCACTCATGCACTCATTGACACCTGCTCACCCAAGACCGTCACCCGCAGCACCACTCATGCACTCATTGACACCTGCTCACCCAAGACCGTCACCCGCAGCACCACTCATGCACTCATTGAAACCTGCTCACCCAAGACCGTCACCCGCAGCACCACTCATGCACTCATTGACACCTGCTCACCCAAGACCATCACTCACAGCACCACTCATGCACTCGTTGACACCTGCTCACCCAAGACCGTCACCCGCAGCACCACTCATGCACTCATTGACACAAGCTCACTCTAGACCGTCACTCACAGCACCACTCAGGCACTCGTTGACACCAGTTCACTCACGACTGTCAGTCGCAGCATCCCTCATGCACTCATTGACACCTGCTCACCCAAGACCGTCACCCGCAGCCCCACTCATGCACTCATTGACACCTGCTCACCCAAGACCGTCACCCGCAGCCCCACTCATGCACTCATTGACACCTGCTCACCCAAGACCGTCACCCGCAGCACCACTCATGCACTCATTGACACCAGCTCACTCTAGACCGCCACTAACAGCACCACTAATGCACTCATTGACACCAGCTCACTCTAGACCGTCACTCACAGCACCACTCAGGCACTCATTGACACCTGCTCACCCAAGACCGTCACCCGCAGCACCACTCATGCACTCATTGACACCTGCTCACCCAAGACCGTCACCCGCAGCACCACTCATGCACTCATTGACACAAGCTCACTCTAGACCGTCACTCACAGCACCACTCATGCACTCGTTGACACCTGCTCACCCAAGACCGTCACCCGCAGCACCACTCATGCACTCATTGACACCTGCTCACCCAAGACCGTCACCCGCAGCACCACTCATGCACTCATTGACACCTGCTCACCCAAGACCGTCACCCGCAGCACCACTCATGCACTCATTGACACAAGCTCACTCTAGACCGTCACTCACAGCACCACTCATGCACTCGTTGACACCTGCTCACCCAAGACCGTCACCCGCAGCACCACTCATGCACTCATTGACACCTGCTCACCCAAGACCGTCACCCGCAGCACCACTCATGCACTCATTGACACAAGCTCACTCTAGACCGTCACTCACAGCACCACTCAGGCACTCATTGACACCTGCTCACCCAAGACCGTCACCCGCAGCACCACTCATGCACTCATTGACACCTGCTCACCCAACACCGTCACCCGCAGCACCACTCATGCACTCATTGACACAAGCTCACTCTAGACCGTCACTCACAGCACCACTCATGCACTCATTGACACCTGCTCACCCAAGACCGTCACCCGCAGCACCACTCATGCACTCGTTGACACCAGTTCACTCACGACTGTCAGTCACAGCATCCCTCATGCACTCATTGACACCTGCTCACCCAAGACCGTCACCCGCAGCACCACTCATGCACTCATTGACACCTGCTCACCCAAGACCATCACCCGCAGCACCACTCATGCACTCATTGACACCTGCTCACCCAAGACCGTCACCCGCAGCACCACTCATGCACTCATTGACACCAGCTCACTCTAGACCGCCACTAACAGCACCACTAATGCACTCATTGACACCAGCTCACTCTAGACCGTCACTCACAGCACCACTCAGGCACTCATTGACACCTGCTCACCCAAGACCGTCACCCGCAGCACCACTCATGCACTCATTGACACCTGCTCACCCAAGACCGTCACCCGCAGCACCACTCATGCACTCATTGACACAAGCTCACTCTAGACCGTCACTCACAGCACCACTCAGGCACTCATTGACACCTGCTCACCCAAGACCGTCACTCACAGCACCACTCATGCACTCGTTGACACCTGCTTACCCAAGACCGTCACCCGCAGCACCACTCATGCACTCATTGACACCTGCTCACCCAAGACCGTCACCCGCAGCACCACTCATGCACTCATTGACACCTGCTCACGCAAGACCGTCACCCGCAGCACCACTCATGCACTCATTGACACCTGCTCACCCAAGACCATCACTCACAGCACCACTCATGCACTCGTTGACACCTGCTCACCCAAGACCGTCACCCGCAGCACCACTCATGCACTCATTGACACAAGCTCACTCTAGACCGTCACTCACAGCACCACTCAGGCACTCATTGACACCTGCTCACCCAAGACCGTCACCCGCAGCACCACTCATGCACTCGTTGACACCAGTTCACTCACGACTGTCAGTCGCAGCATCCCTCATGCACTCATTGACACCTGCTCACCCAAGACCGTCACTCACAGCACCACTCATGCACTCGTTGACACCTGCTTACCCAAGACCGTCACCCGCAGCACCACTCATGCACTCATTGACACCTGCTCACCCAAGACCGTCACCCGCAGCACCACTCATGCACTCATTGACACCTGCTCACGCAAGACCGTCACCCGCAGCACCACTCATGCACTCATTGACACCTGCTCACCCAAGACCATCACTCACAGCACCACTCATGCACTCGTTGACACCTGCTCACCCAAGACCGTCACCCGCAGCACCACTCATGCACTCATTGACACAAGCTCACTCTAGACCGTCACTCACAGCACCACTCAGGCACTCGTTGACACCAGTTCACTCATGACTGTCACTCACAGCACCACTAATGCACTCATTGACACCAGCTCACTCTAGACCGTCACTCACAGCACCACTCAGGCACTCATTGACACCTGCTCACCCAAGGCCGTCACCCGCAGCACCACTCATGCACTCATTGACTCCTGCTCACCCAAGACCGTCACCCGCAGCACCACTCATGCACTCATTGACACAAGCTCACTCTAGACCGTCACTCACAGCACCACTCAGGCACTCATTGACACCTGCTCACCCAAGACCGTCACTCACAGCACCACTCATGCACTCGTTGACACCTGCTCACCCAAGACCGTCACCCGCAGCACCACTCATGCACTCATTGATACCTGCTCACCCAAGACCGTCACCCCCAGCACCACTCATGCACTCATTGACACCTGCTCACCCAAGACCATCACTCACAGCACCACTCATGCACTCGTTGACACCTGCTCACCCAAGACCGTCACCCGCAGCACCACTCATGCACTCATTGACACAAGCTCACTCTAGACCATCACTCACAGCACCACTAATGCACTCATTGACACCAGCTCACTCTAGACCGTCACTCACAGCACCACTCAGGCACTCATTGACACCTGCTCACCCAAGACCGTCACCCGCAGCACCACTCATGCACTCATTGATACCTGCTCACCCAAGACCGTCACCCCCAGCACCACTCATGCACTCATTGACACCTGCTCACCCAAGACCATCACTCACAGCACCACTCATGCACTCATTGACACCAGCTCACTCTAGACCGTCACTCACAGCACCACTCAGGCACTCATTGACACCTGCTCACCCAAGACCGTCACCCGCAGCACCACTCATGCACTCATTGATACCTGCTCACCCAAGACCGTCACCCCCAGCACCACTCATGCACTCATTGACACCTGCTCACCCAAGACCATCACTCACAGCACCACTCATGCACTCGTTGACACCTGCTCACCCAAGACCGTCACTCACAGCACCACTCATGCACTCGTTGACACCTGCTCACCCAAGACCGTCACCCGCAGCACCACTCATGCACTCATTGACACAAGCTCACTCTAGACCGTCACTCACAGCACCACTCAGGCACTCGTTGACACCTGCTCACTCTAGATTGTTGTATAGTTCATATTCTGTGCTTTATTAACAAAGTGTAGAATGGGGGCTAACTCTTGAATTTACAAGTGCACATGGCTTATTTTAGGACTTTAGTTTTTTCCTGATCTACATATTCTAAAAGACATCATAGCATTAACTTCATGCATTTGCATTAATGATCTCTGTACCGCACGTTTTTTGAATGTTGTAATATTTTCTTTAAATGTATTCCTGATCTAGAACTCAATCATTCCGTCGGTTCGTCCTTTTCGACTGTATTTTTGGGGAGTTGTGGGGTGCCTTATCCCTGGGACACATTGACTCATGAAACTGAAATTCACCACTGCCTCCAATCTACTAATCTGTGAGCGAGTTGTTGAGGTAATGTTTTGGGGTGAACAAATTCAGAGGTTACCCGCACCCACACATCTGTGGTAGCTGAGGATGGCTGAGAGATAAGAGCACCTCCCTTTCTGCTGTAGGGATCTCTCTTTGATCTGTCCTTAGTCTCAGTGGATTTTCAAGAGTGGATGTTCCAGCTGGATTACTTGCAGAGCTCCTGAATTGTACTGCTTTTCCTGAACAAAAAGGATTTGAAGTATGATTTGGGAGGAATGATTCTTGTGTTTGAGAGTATTCTAGTGTTTTATCGTGGTTTGTGTCGCACAATAAATTGTTATGCTGCATGTGAGGTTTTTGGTTATGCAATGTTGATTTGTGGTTCAATTGGTTATGAGGACTGTGATTTTGATCTAGTTGCTTTATTTGTGATTTCCCCTGAAGAAGTTTTGTTTTTATTGTCGGTTGGTTTGGTAATCAGATTCGTTGGAATCCCAGATCTTGAGCTGTAGTTGAGCTTGAGTGTGTAAAGGGTAGCATGCTTTGCAAAGGTGCAGCGTTCACACAGAGATGGATTTTTCAGAATTATTGAGTTTCCTTTTCAGGATTTATGTCGAATTATGTTGTCATTATTTGCTCTCCAGCGGACCGGAGACTACTCCCACCATTAATGTCTTGGTCAGCTGGATGCGTACTTAGCACTGGGACGCCTATGTGTAGCCATGCGCGCTATAAGCGACTATGAGATAAGACAAGAGAAAGTACACTAACCATAGGTAATGGGAAGAGACTTGCTGTGCAAGATGAACTGCACAATTTATTCCACACAGGATGGAGCTTCAACTGAAACTCAAGATGAGGCCTCAATGTTGAAAGTTAAATTATAGTATTCAAGAGTTCAGTTGTTCCAAGTTCTTACTGAAGATGATTTGGATTTGCCTCATGATTTAAGACATTCGGTTAAAGAAGTATTGGATTCCACAGGTAAAGAGATATGGTTGTTAAAAAGTGCAAAATGTGTCAGGATTAAAGTCAAACCCAATGCAGTCTTCCCTAGAAGCAGGCACTTCGCACTTTCAAAACAGACAGAGGAGGGAATCAAGCCTGTTATTGAACGAATAATAATAGAACAAGGCATTTTGCGAGAGATGCTTGGTCCTCCTTACAACTCTCCGATAATGGCCTTCAAAAAACAGTGGTGAGTGGAGAATTGTTCAAGACCTAAGGAGGATAAACAAAATAGTGATCCCATGATGTCCGGTGGTATCAAATCTAGAAGTAAAATGGTCTCAGATTCCTTCAGATGCCAAAGGATATGTAGACATTGACTTCTGCTAAGTGTTCTTCTCCATTCCTCTGCATGAAGATAGTCAATATCTTGTTGAATTCCAGTTCCAAAATAAACTCTTCATTTGGTGCCAAATTCCACAAGGATATACAGAAAGTCCTTCAATGTTTAGTCAGATTCTAAAGAATGATTTAGAGAACTTACAGTTGTCATGTAACTCAGTCCTGGTGCAATATATCTTAAAAGAACACGCTTCTGCCATTCAGAAGATGGGTCTTACAAGTACCCTCAGGGAGGTGGGGATGTTCCTGTGAATTTGCAGCTACTGTCATCAGAGGATTCCAAACTTTTCCATGACTGCGAAGCCTTAGTAAAGATAACTCACAGTGACATCAATAATCTGGTACCATTTGATGATGAGTGTACAAAGGCCCTCCAGGATTTAAGAGATAAATTATGTAATACAGCAGCTGTCAGACTGCTTGATTATGATAAAGAATTCTACCTTTTCTGTCATGAAAAAGGCAGGTGTCCTCTGTCCGTGTTACCCATAAACATTGGAGATCATGTGACCAGTTTCAAACCTATCTACTGTTCTGTATTTGGAAGCCGTAGCTGATCCTGGTTGTCTGAAAGCCGTTGCAGCTCTTTGCACTGCAATTCAACAAAGAGAATGGATTGTGATGGGTCACAGACTAGTTGTGTTTGTTCCTCATTCAGTTGACATCTTGTTGACCCAGACTAGTACTCAGCACATGACAAACAGTCACCTAACTAGATATGACCAAGTCATATTGGCATTTAAAAACAACTCCATCAGAAGTTGTCCATTTCTGAATAATGCAACGCAGCCTCCTGTCACAGACAGCAAAGAAGACCGGGGCAGAAGTGATGGGGACAATGATGACGATAATAAAGATCCTGAGCGTGATTGTGTGAATGTCACAGAATTTGGCACTAAACCAAGACCAGACATCAAAGAAATTCCTCACCAATTGGCTGATCTGATTATGTCTGTAGATGGGTCTTGCTTGAGGTATTATTATGGAGCAAAAAACCTAATATACGTTCAGCTCAAGTTGCACTGGTGAGAGCTTGTTGCCTTGCAAGTACTCTGAATGTGGCAATTTATACAGGAAGCCAGTTTGGTGTTGGAGTGGTCGATGATTTAGGGCAGTTGTGGTCACAAAGAAGTTGTATGACATCCTCTTGGGCACCCATCAGGAATGGATCCTATATCCTTGATTTGTTGGAAGCTTGCAGCTGTCAAGTGTGCTGGACATAAGGCTGGCAATGACTTGGGCACGCTTGGTAACAAATATGCTTCCCGGGTGGCAAAATATTGCACACTTGAGAATAAAACTCTGAAATCAAATCGTCAGACTGAAATGCAAGATACAGATCTAAAAGAATCACAAAATCCAAATTGTTTCTTCTTGAATCCAATTCAGACTTAATTGAGTGAATTGAGGGAAATCCAGGAGGATGTAGGAGAGGATGAGAGACGGGAGCGGGAGACGCAAATGATCATGATGTTTGGGTGGTTCCTGGATCCTCCGGACCGTATGTTATGTTCAATGCTCCTCTATTCGCATTGCCAGACTCGAGCAGGAAGTGATTTGTTGACCAGAATTCTCAGAATAAACTTGGTTAATACAAAATTCAGAAATATTGCAGAAGATCTGTTTGAAGATTTCTCAGAGTAATAATCAGGGAAGCCCTTCTAGAAGAATCCAGGCAGACTTTAGTGAGCTCAGTTTACACTGGCCTTAAATATATTCTCATAATTGTCTCTTTATTCTCCAAAGGGGCTGAAGTCTATACAAAGATCAGATAGCATGACAGTTGGCAAACTTTTGTTGAGTGAGTTGATTCCACGTTGTGGCCCGATGACCTCTGCTGGGCCACGTCCAGGAACTCCTTTTAGAAATGAGACTCTCTGTTTGATCTTCACCGCTCTCTAGATGAATCAAAGATTCCACTGTAGTTATTGCCCTCAAACATCTGGCATGGTGGAAAAGCTGAATAGAACCATCTAAAATTTTGAAAGTGTGCATCCACAAGTACAGAAATGGCTGATGTCCTTTCCCTTGTTCTGATGAGCATTAGGAGCATCAGAACCAGGCCCCTCCTCTCATGAAGTGTTAATGTGCAGAGCTATGAGATTGGTCTACTTTTCCTCTGCGACACGTGTATCAATGACTGATGACATCATGCTAGATTACTACACAGGTCTGGCTGATGTGGTGACATCTGTTTCTCATCAGGTGAACCTGGCAATAGAACCTTCTAAGGAAACCCAGGTGACTTGAGTCTGATGCAGAATCATGTCCACAAAACCTGACTTGAAGGACATTGAGGGTGTTCTCTTATCAAGTCGTGCTTGTGACTAACACTGCTGGAAGTGGTCCAGAGTCCAGGAGTCGATCCACGCTGCCCACACAAGGAGGAGGAAGGGGGGGGGGGTGAAGAAGTGGTGACCACAAGCACGGATTCAGAGTTTGTGAATTTAAGTCTTGAGAACCCCAGAGGGAGACGGTGGTACACAGTGAGTCTTATGTTTTATTATGTTATGAGTCATGTTACTAATGCAAATCGAAACACAAGTTCACCAGTGAGTGAAGAAGACTCATCAGTGGCCACAAGTGAAGATACAAGAACTGAAACACTCAAGGCAAAGAAAAGAACCTTCAAGAGAAAACACTGGGGGAAAGGAAGGCTAGAATCATTCAAGGAAATAGTTGAAATCGATTTAGAGAAACGTGAGAGTGAATCAACTGCTCCTAAAAGACCAACAAGAAAGAGAACTGCAAACGGAAGGTAGACTTCACCTGAATGGGTGTATCTTGCATCCAGGGCAGGACTGGGAACCGAAATCGGCCCTGACAAACTGCTCGGCCGGCCCGCCTTGGGGGATAGGGGAGTGTGGCCGAGCTCTTTTCAAGTGTCGGTTTTGGCTGATTTTGTTATAGGGGCCAATATTGCCGGCCCGGTAACAAAAAAGGCCCCCCAGGGGCCCAAAACCGGCCCCCACACTGGCGGCTCACCGGGGAAACACCCGCTGCCCGCTACGACCAGTCCGGCCCTGCTTGCACCTGTGTCTGAGGAGAAGGAAGAAAAGCCAGATACAGAGACCTACATTCCAATAAAATGTGTCCTTCCCACAATCTAGAAGAATAGTCACCTTGAACTTTTGCAAATCCGAATAGTCCTGAAATTTCGAATTTAAACTTTTGAGCTTAGTGGAGCTATCCAGATGAAGAAAGACTGAGCAAACTAACTGAGGAAAAAAAAGATCTTATCATTTGATTTTGATTATTATTGTCAGCAACTGGGTTGCAGGTTGGACGGAGGGTGGAACGCTACTGAAGCAGGAACCACAATTCTTGTAAGTCACAAGTAAATCATAATTAATCTGTGTTCAACCCTTAGGGAGCTGGGCACACAGCAGCCAGGCTTAACTCAAAGCCAATGTGTAAAGCATTTGTACAACACTTTAAACAGCAGCACAGTGAAAATACACCATAAATGGATCCTACAACAGATTAGCAAAATAGAGAATTTATTTCATGAATAAAGCAGGAACAAAACAACAAAAATCCAATCAGTGGAACCAAATATATGCAGGTTTAAAGATTTGATTGAAAATAGCACCAAAAATCACATAGCATCAACTGTGGATATAGGATCGCACTGGACCGGGAGAAAGTCACAAGTTCATGTTGACCACGATGGAGCGTGGCCGGCTACAGGGACCCAGATCGGCCTGCTGAACAAGAGTACCGTAAACCCTGGTTGCGGAGCATTGCGAGGTCCCACGCCCAGGGTGAATCGCGCAGCTGAGACGATGTGTCAGTTCCGAGGAGCTGTGAACCGGCGATGCAAATTCATAGTCGAGGATCCAGTTGACGAGGGCATGCCATGAGAAGTCCAGCGTCGAGGATGCATTGCGCAGACAAGGCGATGCGTCGGTTCTGAGAAACTGTGTGGCTGTGACGTAAGAATCTGCGTCATCATCAAGGCTGCTATTGACGAGAGGTTTGCAATGCGAGGGCGTGCCTTGGGGATGGGCGGCACAACAGTGGTCCTGAAGGGGGCTGCAAGGTCGATGTGGAGTCCTTGTGCAGAGAGAATCTGCATTGCAGAGGCAAAGTAGCGGTTCTGCTTGCGGTTGCCCCACACAGCAGAGGAAATGCGTCACTTCTGCTGCATCCACAGATGGGTTGGCAGAGCACCTCAGGCCACCTGGGGTGGCACCACTTGGCAGGATAGGGAGGATAGGGCTCACAATTGCAGAGGTCAGGTGCTGGTTACAAGAGACGAGCCCTTGGAATCCCTCTCTGGTCCTGGGTACAGGCTGCATGTTCATCCAGGCTGGAAGGCAGCCGGTCAGCACGGCAGGCAGCAGGTCCTTCGGAGTGACAGTCCAGCAGAGGGACAGTCCTGTCACCAACACGGCAGTACTTCTTCCTGGCATTGCCGGGCGAAGCCACTGGCTTTACCAATTCTGACACATTTTAAAAGCAGCGGGCATTGACAAAGCTACTAGTGGATACCGTCATGGAGCGGGAGGGCGGCACAAGAAAGTGAAGTGGGAAAACATCCAGGACATCACGCCGTCCGCCGTCCAGTGCTTGGCAGACAAGAACCAGAGTGGGAAGGGAGATGTAGTGTTTTTATCTAGGGACCTGAATCGATATTCCTATTTTATGCCCTTGTCCGGTTATAATCAATAATATCCATACAAAGGCATAATAATCATATCCATAATTCAGTCGTAACACATGCTGTCACATTAAGCAGGGCTACTTCTCCGCCCCCCTAGAAAGCACACCGAGTTCTCTAAACAAAACCAAGCCTCCAGCAACCTGGGAAATCCCCCTTGCTTTTGTTTTGATTTCGTCCTAGAACTCCTGTAAAGCACTGTAAGAACGGCCAGTTCTTAGTGACATCTTTATTGACGTCTTATGTCCAACCTTACGTCAAACCCAGGCACCTTTCAGGTATAAATATACCAACGTTGCCTTAAGCAAACACACGGTGGTGGTTTTGGAGCAGAGCAGCTATCTACTTGCCCGAGAGCCCAGCTGATGCGAGAGCCCACGGACGCCGCCCCTCCTCTTTGGCGCGCTGAGAAAGACGCTGTCTTTTCTCCTGCCAAGAAATCCAGCTCCGGCGTTTCCAGCCTACCCTTGCGGGTTGCTGGGATATCGAGTCCTGAGAGAGAGATACAAGACCTCCTGCTTTCTATTTACCCAGGTACGGAGCTGACTAAACCCTTGAAGAGAATTCTTGAGTCAGATTCTTGGCAAAACAAACTTAACTTAAAATGCTACTTACTTACTCCTTCCCACGTATTAGGCTTAGGTCAGGTACACCGGGGTAGACGTATTTAGACGCACCAGTTGAGTACATTAGTCAATGTATATATGTATATATGTTTTATCTATTTTAAAGTATCATATGGCTAAGAAACCATATCAATGCTTTTACAGTATTATTTTATAATCCTACTTTTACTGTACGCGCTTTACTTTACCATGAGCATTACAATCGTGGCAATTCATTTCTCTTGGATGAGGAAGAAGACTGCTCAATAAATTACACCTTTTATTGAAAACGCCCGTCTCTCTTTTCTCTTTTCTCTGGTGAAACTAAGTACGCACACTTGACTGAGTGAAATAGCTGTCTATTGTTTTCACACGACTCTAGAGATACACTCTTATTCAGGGAGAGCAAAGTTGTCATGTTTTATGGTTGTCAGAAGCTAATCCCTTCTTGTCTATCCAGGGAGGTTAAACTCCTCCTCGTTTTTTCGAGAAAGTTTCTAGTGACCTCTGAGCTAGCTGGCAAAACTTAAGTCTAATATAGTCAGTAGAGACCTAGTCGACCTCAGTCCTACGTCTACACTGCTGAATATATTATTCCAATGCGCAGAGCCTATTGGGAATATAGGAACTACACTACAGAGCGACGTCGTACGTCGTACGTCGTACGTCAAGGGGAGCAAAGGAGAGAATGTGAGTGCACTCGGAAGAGCAGGCTATGAACTCCCATGAAGTGTTAAACAATAAAGAACAGTAAGATAAAGTTGTACCATGATGTCAGCAGCGGAAGGATACACCTTATCCCGATTTAAGCAAATGTATACAGGCTAGGCCCCAGGGGTGGGACAAATACAGAAGGGGAGGAAAGCCATCTAATAAAGAGCAAAGACGTGAGATCGACAAGCAAGCTATCCAATCTAAACCAAGGTCTGACACAAAGGTCCTCTGTGTAGTGTTTGATACAATGCTGTGTGTGCAAGAGAGCTTTAGCTGCCTGTAGCAACACAAGAACAAGTGGATACGAAGGAGCAGATTTACAAGCCCCTTGCAGCACTTTTGACCACTGTTGCGTAATTTTTGTGACGCAGCGGCGACGTAAACAATGCATCTAATTTACAATGGGACACATCTAGGGAGATGAGTCATGTTGTAAAGCCCTGCGCCATATTATACCTGCATCAGGTATAATGTCTGCAGGGGGGCGTTCCCACGCAGGAAAGTCTCGTAAAAGAGATGCAGTGAAATCTACAAGATTTTACTGAGTCACTTCTACGTCGCCACTGCGTCAAAACCTTATGACTGCTTGAAGCAGGCGTAAGGAGTGACACAGTGCAGTAAGAATAGGCCTCAACATGCATTGCTGGAGTTGCGTCATTCTTGCGACACGACTCCAGCAATGTGTGACTTTTGCGCCAACAGATTCACCAGAATTTCTGACGCAAGCATCAATCCTTGCACGGTGGTGCGCCGTATTGTAAATACGGTGCATCCATGGTGGTGCAAGGGTTTCTCAGGGTGACGCACGGAAAGTGACGCATCTCTACAGATGCGTCATTTTCTTATAAATCTGCCCCAAAAGGTATGGATAAAACAAGTTAAAAAGAGATAGAAAAGAGAGAAATAAAACGTATGTAAAGCATCGTATCACACTCTATAACTTAACAAGAGTGCTACAAAACAGAAAATATACACACAAGCTGAAAATGTGCAGTGACCCCTGGGTAGTGAAGGGCTTTAGAGACCCCCCACCTGCAGGGGGCCCCAGTGCATGAGGTGTTAAAGCAGCCCCTAACAAGGAAGAAGAGGGTTTTATTTTTATGAGCGCCTAGACCCGACTCAAGGAGCGGTGGGCGCTTCATGGGCCCTACCTTTGGCCTCCGGGATGATGCCCATCTTGACGGACCTGCGGGTCTCGCGCTCCTTCCTCTTCCGCAGCAGATCCTTCTGGAAGGAGGCGATGGACTTCAGCAGGTCCTTCCCCTCCACCTCGGAGGGCGGGATGACGATGCTGCAGTCCAGGAACTCGTTGATGGCGTTCAGCAGGTCCTGGCGGTCGTCGGCCATGTAGGCGACCTCGTGGAAGAGCTGGGGGGGAGGACACAGGGGTTAGAGAAGGGGTGAGGCGGATGCACAGGACCGGCTTTACAATTGCTGGTGCCCCCCCCCCGCCAATGACCACCTTGCTACGGACCCCCACACTACCACCATTTGACAGTGCCCCCCCCCCCCAAAGTCTCCATAACCACTGTCTCTTAGATTCATTTAGCTTTATAGCACCGCTCATTCTAGTTTAAGGCGTCAGAGCACTTTACATCACACTTACATTGCACAGAGACAATCATACGTGTGTAAATCAGTGTATATGAAATGGTACATAGGACAGAGGCCTACAAGGTGTAGGAGTCACATGTCATCCATTCTGGTAGGCAGTAAAGTTTAAGAGTCCTTGGTCTGGAAAACCACAAATTATGGGGCATGTGTTTAAGGAAGTGGCGGAGTAAGGCGCTAGCTGTCATGGCTGAACGCCTCACTCCGCCACTTCAGAAATGCATGGCTGCACCATATTTACAACAATATGGTGCAGCCTTGAGTTTCCCCCTGTGCTGGCGCTACACTTGGCAGTGTAGCGCCTACACAGGAGCTATTGCACCATAGTGCAAGTTTGTCTGCGTGCAAGAGAAAGATTGTTTATGTTCATGTACAGAAAGATCCCCATTCCTGTACATAAAGAATCTTTAGTCCCCAGGACTAGAGAGGTGAATAAGGGCTACATTTAGACCCCAGGTGCAGGTACATGAACCCACTGAGCTAGCTGTGAGGGTTCCCCTTCACGGCAACATGCACCGCCCGACCAATCCAACATGGCGGCCGCAATGTGGCCAGGGGGAAGTCGATGCAGCGCTCTAGTGGACCATCCTGACGCTGAGCCAATCGGAGATCACCCGAGAGAGTCCTTGGGAAATAAAGAGGTGGAGCCCGGGACGCCAGACGAGGAAGGAGGAGCGGAGGCGAGAGAAGTGGACGTGAAGGCGAACGCGGAGAACGAAGGAGCAGCTCAAGAGACGGTGCGCGAGGAGCGAGAAGAGCAGCAGTATTTGGATAGCCGCTCTGGGAGCAAAGCAACCGAGTCCAGCGCTCCCATTGCAAAAGGAGAGGCTGTGACTCCTACCCAATGTTCTTTTACTTCAGGGGCTGGTGGGCGGGGAATAAGGGTCACAAATATAATAATAATAATCCACATTTGTATAGCGCACAATCACCCGTAAGGGTCTCTAGGCGCTAGAGGACGTCGGGAAGATTAAGCAAGCTATTGCCCAGCGTCACATGGTGCTGGGCTAATCTGTCGCCGGTGCCGGGGGTCGAACCATGATCCCCAGATTCCAGAGTCAGTCACCCTAGCCGCGGCGCCACACAACCCCTGAAACCACCAAACATCCCCTTTCACCTAGGCACCTCACGCTAGGGACACAACGGTGATGGGAGCACTTTCCCCCTTTTGTTTATTTGTGACCTGAAGGGTCATTTGAAAGCGCACACCGGCCCGAGGAGGGGTCATAGCGCTTTGCCGCCTGCTTGCCTGTGAAACTGACCTGCACGGGGGAAGACCTTGCAGCGACGCTGGGCCCCTGACGCTGTGACCGGACTACAGCTCCCAGCGCGCCCTGCGCCCACACCGCTTCCTCTTCCTGCCGTAAGCGCCAGGAGGCGCACAAAAGGGAACAGCTTCCTCTGCGTCGCGGACGCGCGCGGGCGGCGCCGGGCGGAGCCTGGGCAGAGGGCGGGCCGTCTGAGGCCGTCGGAGACAGGAGGAGGCTGGGCTGGGCCAGAGACTTTGTAAGTAGTAAACCGTCCTTTCCAACTTTTGTGGAGCTGTGTTGGATAAGGCTGAGGGATTCCCTGGCATATACCTCGATAAACTGGTCGTATTTCTCTTGGTGACACCTTGGCAAAGGCAAAGTTGTAAATAATCACCGTATAAACTTCCCTTATGCCAGGTACAAAGAAAGATAAGGTGGTCACGGGGGCAGGTTCTATGAACAATTTCCTCGTCAAAATGGTGAATAAAATCAACGATGATAGAAGGGCTTCATTGGGCAAAGGTGGTTCTCTAGAACACGATCTTTCTTCAGTAGGATTATCTTCGGCGGAGGCGACACCAGAGATTGAAAATAGCACTGAGTGTGGCCTAGGTGGACCTAATGTAGCTAGTATAGTTGTAGCTTCGATCCATCAGGCCACCGACACAATAACGCTTGATAAATCATCCTCGGACTCTGAGGTAGAGGTAGAGGTAGCGGAAGAGAATCAAAGTGTGAGACCTGTTAGAACCTGTAGAAAGCAGCAAAGCAAGAGGGGGGGCAAGATCACCTATAGGAGAAGAGGGGACACTCACTTGCCTGATAGTCACACCTCCCCTAAGGTGACACTGAACGCAGAGAGTAAAAATGAATCATGTATTACCTTGAGCCCTGAGCAGTTTGGTTTGTTAGTTAAAACCATAGAGGCCACTATTGATCTAAAATTTAAGGATTACCACAACTCCCTAGCAGTCAAACTGGACACCGCTTATGCGGAGATAACAAGACTAGGAGGTCTGTTAGAACAGCGGCTGGCCAATCTAGCTAAGGTTAATCCCCCACTCCCTTTAACTAGCACAGTGAGCTCTGGGGCTGTAGGGAAAAATGCGGTTAAAGACCCCAAACCATCTCATATGATTCCTCAGGCTAACAGGGCGGATAACAAAATTATTGTCCCTTCAGCTACTTGTCCCTTGCCAGTAGACACGGCTGCGAGACAGCAGAGGCCAGGTCTTTCACATAATACAAATGCCATACAAAGTAGGCGTATCAACTCTACTAATCTACCCCCGGATTGCGCCCCCTATGTCGTTGTGTTGGCAAATGCCCCAGTTTATATCCCAGGCTCCACCGAACCACACGAGGAAGCTCATGATTCCCTCAAAAACAAAGTGGTGGCTTGGCTGAGCTCCAAATGTGGTTTCCCTACTAATTTTGCCGGAGACATTATCACGACCAGGAGGGTAAATTGGATTGGTCCCTCGAGGAAAACTTGTAGAGGGGATTGTGTGGTTGTGAATTTTAAATACCCACAACATGCGGCCACAGTCCTCCTACGGGCATCATCACTGATGGAGGACAGCAATGGTATTCAAGTGCGCCCCTTAGGGTATTTTTACAATCATGTCAATTTAGCCTCTTTGCCCAGGCAAAGACTGAGTCCATTTACCCCGGTGGGGCCAAGATCAGCTACCCAAAGACCGTTTCAGGGATGCGATAATCTCTTTACTTTTGGACCCTCTATTGCAACTCACAACAGATTCAACGCTCTCTCAGGTCTCGATCTTTGCGATTGATGTGGTGCCGGAGAGGGTACAGTGGACGACGTTACAGTGGAATCAACATCTACGGTTCATGTACCTTCTTCTGTTGTGGACTGTAATAGTTTAACTGAGATCACAACAGTTAAAGGGGATACAGTCAGATTGTTATCCTGGAATATTGCTGGTTTACGGTCGAAGAGGGGAGACCCAATCTGGGAGAACTTTGTAAAGCTCCATGATATCATTGCTATTCAAGAGACTTGGGACATGGAGTGTGATTATTGGTTGGATGGCTTTACTTCTTATTTTGTACCTGCCTTGCCTTCCCCCGCAGGCCGGAATAAAGGAGGTCTTTTGACGTTGGTATCGGTGAACATCAAGGGCAAAATAACTCTGATTGACTGTGCCTCTCACAATTTCCTTATCCTAGAGATAAATTTGGATGATGGCTGTAAATTGCTTCTTGTTAATTGTTATAATGCACCGAACGGTCACCCAGAAACTGTGCACTTTGCATGGTTAGCAGATTTTTTAAGTCTTTACAAGGACAAACAAACCACTTTGTGTCGATTTATATTAATGGGCGATTTTAATGTACATTTGTGTTCATATTGTGTTTTAGCGGATGAAGATGGGCCTGATAGTGTTTCCCCCCCTCACTTAGAACATACACAGAAGGGTTTGGTGCTCGAAAATTTATTACGGGAAAATGAGTTGTACGAACCAGAGTTCTATGATAAGAGTACACGGGTTGCCACTTACACGGGAAGGGCTAGTGATTCGATAATTGATTTTATTTTTGTTTCATTAGGTTTCCTTAATTATGTGATTTCATATAATGCAATCGCTATGCCAATGAGTGATCATAATCCTGTAGGGTTGGAGCTAGTAAATAGCTCTTTCTTGTTAAAATCATCTGATAGCCCCCGGTCTATATTGTCATTAAAGGTTAAGGATCAGGGGAGAAGAATCAAATGGGAAATGGTAGTACCTGAACATTTTTTCTTAAATTTATCCTCTTCAGTTTCTGAAGAGCTTAATGTGTGTGCCAACCCGTTAGCCGGGAACAAGGAGGTTATATCCTCCTTTGAAGGTATTTGCCGGTTTGTGGCTACTAGCCTCACAGCTAAAAGCCAGGGGGGTAAACATAAACCGGTGAAAGGCTGGTTCGATAATAAATGTAGTAAAGCACATAACCGCCTTAAGAAAGCACTGAATACTCGCCCAAGGGACAAAGCGCTAGTTACGCAATTAAGAAAGGATTTTACTATGGCCACTAAATTGCGCAAAAATGAACTAAAGAGTAATGCTTGGGAAGAATTAATGGATAAAGCCACCCTAAAAAACAGTGCCAAGTTTTGGTCAATTATTAACACTCCCCTACTTTCAGGTGACCAAAACTCTGCACTGGAACTTAATATATCAGAGGAAGACTGGCTTAGCCATTTTGAAAAAATTTATGATAGTAATAGGGAGCTGGAACCCTTTGTAGTCCCTACAACTGAGATTCCCCTGGAGCCCGTGAGTTTTGATATAATTGAGGTACTTAGAGCCATAGAGGACACGGCAGGACGTAAGGCCCCGGGTCCCGATGGAGTGCCAGCGGATATGTTTAAGGCAAATCCGCTGTTTTGGGCCAATATTTTATTGAAAGTTTTTAATGCTTCTGCTGCAGTGGGATTCCCTCAGACCTGGTCTTTAGCTACGATAGTACCAATATTTAAAAAAGGGCAGAGAGCAGACCCAAGATGCTACAGACCAATATCGTTGCTGGACTCCTCGGTAAAAATTTTAGGGAAGGTTGTCCTGGCGAGAATAGCCGCTTGGGCCAAGGGGAATAATATTCTGTCCGAGGCACAATATGGATTTAGGACAGGGAGGAGTACAGAGGATCAATGCCTCAATCTCCACCTCATAATTTCCAAATATACTAGAGCAAAAGGGGGAAGTATATTCCTTGGCTTCATGGACTTGTCCACAGCCTTTGATCTTGTCAATAGATCTAGACTGTGGGCAATGCTTCTGAAGATGGGCCTCGATAGCTCCTTGGTACACTTTCTGGCGGAGCTCCATAAAGATCTGAGAACCCGCATCAGAATGACAACTGACGGAAAGTGTACGGAGAGCTTTAGATCAACTAGAGGGGTCCGTCAGGGATGTATACTGGCGCCAATGTTATTCACGTTATACGTGAATTCTTTGGAGGATGACTTAATGGCAGCCACAAAGGATATTCCGAGCATGGGGGGTGCACCAATTCCGGTGCTCCTCTATGCCGATGATGCGGTGCTAATAGCCAGGACCCCAATTGCCCTGCAAAAACTACTTGACTCATTCGGTAACTTTATGTCCAGTCTTGACCTGGCGGTTAATAAAAATAAATCGCACACTATGTCAGCAGGTTGCGGCAAATTTAAAGAAAAAACCTTCTTCTGCGAAGGTGAGGTCATCACAAGCGTTAAAGTTTTTACTTATTTGGGAGTTATTTTTGATCAAAGGGGAACTTGGACACCGCAGTTAACATCAAAAGCGAACGCGGTGAGAAGTTCATACTCTGCAATCCTGGGGTTCGCAAAGAGATTGGGCGGAAAACCAATCGAGGCTATCCTGGCCATTTACAAAGCCAAGACCGCCGCGATTGCTAGATACGGGGCTGCAGTCTGGGGATATGTTAATTCCAAATGCATTCAGATAGAGGAAAACAAATTTCTTCGTTCTTTGTTGGGACTACCCCAGTCGACTGCTACTCATTCTTTACATCTTGAGCTGGGTCTGGGTTATATTCTAGATATAATTAATCTAGCTCCGCTTCTGATGTGGATTAAGCTCTGGCTAAATCCGAACCTTAGCCTTAACCACAGGATCATTAAAGATTGTCTCAAATTAGACCACAGGAGGGATATTCAGTGGTTGTCATATGTTGAGTCCCTGGCTGCAAAGCTGGGACGCCCTGAAATCTTTGATAGTCCGGATTCCCTGTGTAAAGCTGACTTAATGTGGGTGAAGACCAATTTCACCAGGTTACGCATGGCTGAGCGCGAAGTGGATGAGTTATGTAAACCCTCAGTGAGGGCACATGTAATGATAACCCGATCATCTGAATTGGCTCCTTACCTGGCAGTGGTCACTAATTCTTTTCATAGGTGGTTACTGTCTAAGTTCCGCTTTAATCAAATTTACATGGTTCTGTGGGACGAGAAAGATTGGTGTAAGCTTGAGGAGTCGTCCCCATGTAAATGTGATGGTTTTTCAACCCAGGATAATGCGCATTTTTTGTTCTTCTGTTCTTTTTATTGTGAACCTCGCACTCGATATTTAAAACCAATCCTGAAGGAGATGGGTTTCATGCAGTACAAGCCTGCACTGTTATATTTACAGATGATGAATTCCCCTGTAATTATGTATTGCACTGCTAGTTTTTTTGGCCGCATCTGTTAGATGTAAGAGATCAAGGTTAAGATTGGAATTACAATTGAGGACAGATACCTAAATTCATGTCTACTGTACTGGTGAGCGCAAATTGTAATGAATTTTATGTAAATAATGCCCTTTTAACTTGCTTTTTAATTCCACTTAATGTTTAATACTGTATTAATTGATTTTAAGACATTTTGAATGTATGATATATGTTGTAGAATACTTTTATGATTTTAATTAATCGAATAAAGTGGATTTTGACTTGACTTTTGACTTGACCTGAAGACAAAGGTCTGACCCTGTATTCTTTATTTCTTTTTTCTTCCCCCTCACCCCCTTGATACTTCTTGCCCTGTTGCACCCGGAGGAAACCCAGCAAGACTGAGACACCACCAGTGCAGAGAAATAAAAAGAAAAACAGCAGTGACTGTGAATTGTGTTTTTCCATTTCCTATCCCCAACTCCCCTCCGGATACCTTGTTTTCCTAATACACCCCAGTCCCTCAAACAACGAAGAGACTTCTAGCAAAGAATCCAGAAATATATTTGTGGTCCATTATAAAAATAAGATGACACCCTTCTTTTAATCCCCTTTGAGAGTCTCTCCGGGTAGTCTTTTGGTGTCAGCAAGATAAAAGGGCCAGCCCCAACCCCATGCGATATCACACTATCTCGACAGCTTTTACTCAGAAATCTGGCCTCTTAGACAGGCCAAGTAGTACCGAGTCAGGGGAATATTGCTGTAGATAAATATAACCTGAAAAAACACAGCAACATACAGACTATCCCACTGAGCTATCACCAATACTCACTCAAAAGTCTAGTCTTTGAGATAGGCCCGGTCGATGTGTTTCCGCGTAAAAGCACTGATTACTTGAGACTGTGTAACTCAGTAGCCGGCAGCAGGTGCACTATCCCACTGAACTATCTTAGCAACAATTACTCTGTGACAGTAACAGTATGTGTTTGCGGAAATGAGGAGCTGATAACCTGAATCTGTGCAACGCAGCAGCAGATGCAGTATCCCACTGAGCTATCTTGCCCACATATTCACTCAGGAGTCAGGCTTGGCACAGTGAATGAGGAATAACGACAATTAGCGTGCGACATCAAGTAATAGAAGTGTGTAATAAAAACACAGTGAGTCAAGACAAGGAGGCAAGGGTTGGATCAAAGCAAAGACACATTGCTGCAATAACAGGACAAAACACAAGCCGACCTCAGTACTGGGAAAAACTAGGAGAGATAATGAGAGAGTGAGGTCCGGGGAGGGCAAACACGTACTGAAGAGACGCACATGGAGAGGTCAAATGGTGATATGGTTCGAGAGAGATGAAAAAGTACGGGAGACAGCTGGACTGACAGTGCGCCGGAGGCGAGGGACAGACACACACACACAGAGTGATAGAGAAAGGGGGACATTTTAAAGTAAGGACGACAAGAGTTACTAGAAGATGCAAGGGGGCAAGAAAGAAAAACATGTGTGAAAATGTAAAGGAACTTAGGGGTGAAAAAACACAAAAAATAGAAGCTTTCCCTTACTGGACTTTTTTTGTGAAAACTGTTACCGAAAAGTGGTCAGATTTTTTCAAATAGTGTATAAAGCGACAAAACAAAGTATGGACAGGCAGAATGCTAGCACTAATAAGAGGAACAAAACAGGATAAGTTACAGAGAGAAAAAAACGCCTTGTGCTCAGTATAGAGATGCGGGGAGGGTGGGGGGGGAGTGGAGGCCAGCAGACTGATGCGATCTGTGGTGGGGGAGGGGGAGGGAATTGAAGCGCAGAGAGAGGCACGCAAGGCTTAATGAGCCTTGACAGAAACCCACATGGGGGCTGCGTGCGTGCACGTGCACACAAGCTTGAGGCCAGGAAAAAAAGCCTGTGGTAGCACTTTCAAAAGCCACTGACTAAATTTCTCGCAGGGCAGCGCATGAGCTGGCTCATCGAGACCTAAAACATGAGGAGGAAGAAAGCATTTCTCCTCGTTTCGCCAACTCAAAACCAGGATTTCCCTGATTTTAATGTTGGCGCTGCCTCCTGTTCATGCTCCCCTTATACATAGGGGACAGCGTCAAAAGCAATGGGGGTTGCGGTGGAACTCCCACCGCAACACCCACTGCCCACCCCTTTCACGCTAAGAATTGCATGAAAGGGGGCCTTATGTACAAGGTAGCGTTAAGCCACACTGCCTTGTGAATAAGGTGAGACCCCTATCACCACGGGAATGTCACAAAAAGTGACTTTCCCTTGGCGATAGGTGCTTGTACATATGTCCCTCAAAATTTTAAATGTAACAGCATTGTTAGGGGTTTTCTTTAATAATAAGAACTGATTTCTATCAAAAATAACCCTTTTTTGCAATATTAGTATAGGGAAAGACTGGGCAAAAAAACCCACATGTATCTGTAATATATTCCTTGCAGTTTGCATGCAGCTCTTTGACGCCTGTTAATAGCTCACGGCTCTATCATAGGATTTTAACAGTTAAACTGTAAGTAACAAAAGGATCTCTCTGACAAAAGCAATAACCCCTTCACTAATTAATAGAATATGCACTTCTGTATTCTGAATTGGACAAGTTCTTTGCAGCACGCATGTTAACCACGTGTGCGCTGTGCTATGATGCGTCGAAACTTCCACTACGTGACAAAGCCCCGGTCTCTAGAGGAAGATCATTGGTCACAGGAGTTAACCTGACATGTTTATTGATGCTTGAAAATTGCTGGGACAAGGAACATGGAATCAGGGGCTTTTAAAACAATACACATGGCGCCCCCACCCCAAGTCAGCGCCCGGTGCGGTGGCACCGATCGCACCGCCCTAGAGTCGGCCCTGCTCTTGCACAAACGCACTTTACACAATGATAGGGCAAGCTAGCACAGAGAGTGAGGCACAAACACACTTTACACAACGATAGTGCAAGGTCTGTTAGAGGGTGGCTCAATGGTTAGAGCGGCAGACCCTGATGCAGAGTTCTGGCCCGGGACCAGGGTTCAATTCCCGCCTCGGCGGGTCTTGGGCTCAATTTCCTCGGACCTGAAAATTCTCGCCTCGGTGCCTATTTTAATCATGGGTCCCACTCTGCGACTCTGGGCAATAGCTTGCTTAATCTCCACAACGGCCCCAAAAGCGCTAGGATGCCTGGCTTCACCTTGGGGGTGCCCAGGAGTGGACATTTCACAGGGAAAAGCCAGGAAGTTTTCCACAGCGGTATGAGTACAGCACCAGGAAACCCCGGTTGGGGTATAAGTGCGCTTTACAAGTACAAATTCATTTCATTTCATTAGAGGGCGAGGCACAAACAAACTTTACACAATGATAGTGCAAGCTAGAATAGAGAGTGAGGCAAAAAAACACTTTACACAGTGATGATAGTGCAAGCTAAAGTAAAGGGTGAGGCACAACACTTTTCAAAATTATAGTGCAAGCTCTGTTAGCAGGTGAGGCACCAACACACTTTCCACAATGATAGTGCAAGTTAGAATAGAGAGTGAGGCACAAACACACTTTACCCAATGATAGTACAAGCTCTGTTAGAGGGTGAGGCCCAAACACACTTTACGCAATGATAGTGCAGGCTAGAATAGAGAATGAGGCACAATCACACTTTACTCAATCACAGTGCTGGCTTCTGTAGAAAGTGAGGCAAAAATACACTTTACACAATGATAGTGCAGTCTAGAATAGAGAGTGAGGCACACACATACTTTACACAATGATAGTGCAAGCTCTGTTAGAGAGTGAGGAACAATCACACTTTACTCGCTGATAGTGCAGGCTTCAATAGAGAGTGAGGCACAAACATACTTTACACAATGATAGTGCAGCCTAGAGTAGAAAGTGAGGCATAAACACCCTTTACACAATGATAATTGTAGGCTAGAGTAGAGAGTGAGGCACAATCACACAATGATAGTGCAATCTCTGTTAGAGGGTGAGGCCCAGACACACTTTACACAATGATAGTGCAGGCTAAAATGGAGAGTGAGGCACAATCACACTTTACTCAATGATAGTGCAGGCTTCAGTAGAGAGTGAAGCAAAAACACACTTTACACAATAATGGTGCAGGCTAAAATAGAGTGAGGCACCAGTACACTTTACACAATGATAGTGCAAGCTCTGTTAGAGGGTGAGGCACAATCACACTTTACTCAATGATAGTGCAGGCTTCAGTAGAAAGTGAAGCATAAACACCCTTTACACAATGATAATTGTAGGCTAGAATAGAGAGTGAGGCACAATCACACTTTACTCAATGATAGTGCAAACTCTGTTAGAGGGTGAGGCCCAGACGCACTTTACACAACGATAGTTCAGGCTAAAATGGAGAGTGAGGCACAATCTCACTTTACTCAATGATAGTGCAGGCTTCAGTAGAGAGTGAGGCACAAACACACTTCACACAATGATAGTGCAGGTTTCAGTAGAGAGTGAGGCACAAACATATTTTACACAATGATAGTGCAGTCTAGAATAGAGAGTGAGGCACAAACACACTTAAAACATTGTTAGTGCAGGCTAGAATAGAGAGTGAGGCAGAATCAAACTTGTTAGACGGGGACCTGGAGGGTCGGCCGAGCACAAGGGAGAGGCCTCCAGTGAGGACCGTCTCTAGCGATCGCACAGACAGGTAACTTCCCCCCCACAGATGGACACCACACGAAGATCAGGGTAACACCTTTTATAGGCAATTCTTGGAGTAGGGTGGTACGATACAAGGCGATCAGGACACGATGATCCTCTCAATTCTAGTCTCTAGTAGGGGAAGGGGGTAGCGGGACAGTCTTGGTACCCACAGGTACTGAGGTGTAATGGTGGTAGCTCACAATCCTCGAGCTCGGCGTTCGGACGGTTCAGACCGCGGCAGCGCCAGCAGGTCCCGAAGAGGTCGTAGGTGGCAACGGGCCGCGGCAGCGCCAGCAGGTCCCAACGAGGATGAAGGTTACGACGGGCCGCGGCAGCGCCAGCAGGTCCCACGAGGATGAGGGTTACAACGGGCCGCGGCAGCGCCAGCAGGTCCCACGAGGATGAAGGTTGCAGAGGGCCGCGGCAGCGCCAGCAGGTCCCACGAGGATGAAGGTTGCAGAGGGCCGCGGCAGCGCCAGCAGGTCCCACGAGGATGAAGGTTGCAGAGGGCCGCGGCAGCGCCAGCAGGTCCCACGAGGATGAAGGTTGCAGAGGGCCGCGGCAGCGCCAGCAGGCAGGACAATAGTTCACAAGGCAGGGCTGTGGCAGCGCCAGCAGTCCGTCAAGGATGAGTTCGTCGCGGTGTCTCTCGACTCCAGGATACAACTGCCTTCCTGTCCTGGGGCTCCCTTAGTTATAGGTCTGGCGCCCTTTGATGTCCGGACCCTCGCTCTTGGAGGTCGGGAGGTCTGGGATGAGGGAGTCCAGACACCCAGCAGGGGGGTGGAGCCAGCGCCCGAGGAGGCTGGGGGTGATCGGCACCTGGCGGGGGAGAGCCATCGACACTTCTTACTCCCATTGACCTGCCAAGTGGTCCGTTCACCTCCTGGGTGGATGGTGGTGCCGGGATGTCGGGGCCTGGCCAGGCCCAGGGTCGGGGTCGGGCTGAGGCCGCGCGGCCGCGTGGTGCCGTGTCCAAGATGGCGGCTGGGCCGGGCAATGGTGCTGACGGTGGCCCGGGCCCGTGACACAGGGACATCCGGGAGCAGGCGTCCCATGGGGGACGGGTTGCGGGTTTGTTCTGTGGGTAGTACCTGGAAGGCCGGGACCCGGGCCCTGTCCTGCGGGGAGGGAGCGAGCCCTTCATGGGGCCTGTCCAACATGCGTCCCCCCCAGCTGAAGGCGGGGAGAGTCACCCATCTTCCTGGGGACTTTCCTCGTCGAGGCGGAAAAAGCGGGACAGGCCGTCCGCGTTGGCGTGGTCTTGACCAGGGCGATGCTCCACAGTGAAGTCCATCCCCTGCAGGGAGATGGACCATCGCAATAGTTTGGGGTTCTCCCCCCGCATCTGCATGAGCCATTGCAGGGGCCGATGATCTGTCTGTACCCGGAAATGGGTTCCGAAGAGGTACGGCCGGAGCTTCTTGAGGGCCCATACCACTGCGAAGGCCTCTCGCTCAATGGTGCTCCAGCGCTGTTCTCGGGGCAGTAGGCGTCGGCTGATGAAGGCCACTGGTTGGTCCACTCCTTCGGGGTTCAGTTGGGAGAGGACGGCCCCAATACCATGGTCGGAGGCATCGGTCTGCACGATGAACTCGCGGCTGTAGTCGGGGGCCTGGAGCACAGGAGCGGTGCACATGGCGGCCTTCAGCGTCTCGAAGGCCGCTTGACAGTCGGGAGTCCAGTTGACTCTTTTTGGGTGGTTCTTAGACGTGAGTTCCGTGAGGGGCCCCACAATGCTGCCATAGTCCCTTACAAACCGCCGGTAGTATCCGGTGAGCCCCAGGAAGGCTCGGACCTCGGTTTGTGTTTCGGGGGGTTGCCAGGACTGAATGGCAGCTACCTTGAGTTGGAGGGGGGCCACCAGACCGCTCCCCACTTGGTGTCCGAGGTAGGTCACGGACCCCTGGCCGATTTGGCACTTGCTGGCCTTTATGGTGAGGCCGGCCTGTTGGAGGGCCTGCAGGACCTCTCGGAGGTGGTGTAGGTGGTCTGTCCAGTGGCGGCTGTATACCGCGATGTCGTCCAGGTAGGCGGCGCTGAATTCTTCGAGGCCCGCCAATACCTGGTTCACCAGTCTTTGAAAAGTGGCTGGAGCGTTCTTCATGCCGAAGGGCATCACTCTGAAATGGTAGTGCCCATCCGGGGTGGAGAAAGCGGAACGTTCTTTGGCCCTGGGGGTGAGGCCGATCTGCCAGTAGCCCGCTGTCAGGTCGAAGATGCTTAGGTAGCGGGCTGCCCCCATGCGGTCGACTAGTTCATCTGCTCGGGGGATAGGGTGAGCGTCGGTTCGGGTGACCGCGTTCAGACCCCGATAGTCGATGCAGAATCGGAGCTCCGGTGTAGTGCCCGGGGCCGCGGCCTTGGGGACCAGGACGACCGGGCTGGCCCAGGGACTGTCCGAAGGTTCGATGACCCCGAGGGCGAGCATCTTGGAGACTTCTTCTTGGATGCATGTACGTACCCGATCCGGTACTCGGTACGCCCGGTGTCGAACAGGAGGACTGTCCCCCGTGTCTACGTCGTGCAGGCACCAGGAGGTGACTCCGGGTGCGAGGGAGAACAGGTTTGCGAACGGCAGCAGGAGGGCCCGGCAATCTTGACGCTGCTCTGGGGTCAGGGCCTCGGAGAGTCGGACCCCGTCCACCGAACCATCTCTTTCCCGGGTCCTCAGTAGGTCAGGGAGGGGCTCGGAGTCTCCTTCTGCGCCATTGTCGGTAGCCATCAGCAGGCTGAGCTCTGAGCGCACGAAGTGGGGTTTGAGTCTGTTGCCGTGGAGGACCCGGAGGGGGTTCCGGGGGGACTCCAGGTCGATGAGATAGGTGACGGGACTCTTGCGCTCGATCACCTTGAAGGGCCCCGTCCATTTGTCCTGCAAGGCACACGGTTCGATGGGGGACATCACCCATACCTGCTGACCCGGTTCAAACTCGATGGAGGAGGCATGTTGGTCGTACCACTTCTTCATGTCCTCTTGACTGGCCTCCAGATTGGCTTTAGCGATCTCCCTGAATTTCCGGGTCTGATTGCGGAGGGTCAGGAGGTATTTGTAGACGTCTGGAGGGGTTTTTAGGGGGGCCATTTCCCATTCTTCCTTCACTAGGCTGAGAGGCCCGCGAACGGGGTGTCCGTACAGGAGTTCGAAGGGGCTGAAGCCGAGGGACTTCTGGGGGACTTCTCGGTAGGCGAAGAGGAGGCACGGTAGTAGCACGTCCCACTGGCGGCGTAGGGGTTCTTCCAGCCCCATGATCATCCCCTTGAGAGTGCGGTTGAACCGCTCGACCAGTCCGTTCCCCTGGGGGTGATAGGGTGTTGTGAATCGGTAAGTGACCCCGCACTGCTGCCAGAGGGATCTCATATACTTTGAAATAAAGTTCGTACCCCTGTCGCTGACGACTTCCCGGGGGAAGCCCACTCGAGAGAAGATCCCCATTAAGGCTCGACCCACTACTGGGGCTGTTATAGTACGAAGGGGGACCGCCTCAGGATAGCGGGTAGCGTGGTCCACCAGGACCAGGATGAAGCGATGCCCCTGTGCTGTTCGCGGGTCCAGGGGCCCCACAATGTCTATTCCCACCCTTTCGAACGGGGTGGTCACCACGGGGAAGGGTTGCAGGGGTGCCTTGAGTTTGCGGCCGCTCTTCCCGCTGGCCTGGCAGGTCGGGCAGGACCGGCAGTGGTTGGAGACGTCATTTCTCATTTTGGGCCAAAAAAAGTGAGTCACCAGGCGGTGGTAGGTCTTGTCTTGCCCCAGGTGCCCAGCCAGGGGGACATCATGGGCCAGGTTCAACAGGAAGTCTCTGAAGTGGAGGGGCACCACCAGCACTCGCCCGGCCCCCAGTTCTGCGATTCTCTGCTCGCTGTACAAGAGATCATTGTCCCAATAAACCCAGTGGGCCCCGGTGGTGTCTCCTTGGCCCTGGGCGAGCGCTTGCTGTCGCAATCCCTCGAGGGAGGGGCAGGTCTTTTGCTCCTGCCGGAATTGTTCTTGGGTGGGCCCCCCTTCTTGACGCCACTGAGCCAGGTCGGGAAGCTCGGGGGGCTGTGTGGACCCCTCTGTGGTGGGGTCCGGGTGGTCGGTCTGGAGGAAGTCTTCTTCTGGAGCGATCGAGGGCGGAGGTGCTGCCCATTCGGTTTCTTCTGGTCCAGGGCTGGTGCGGGTGGCCATGGACCGGGTGGTCACGCACGCCCAGTCCGGGAGACCCAACATCCCCAGATGCTCTCTTCTTTCAACAGCTGCCCACGGGGAGCTCTCGAGATCGTTCCCCAGGAGGCAGTCCACGGGGGCATCGTCGCGGACAGTTACTTTCAGCATGCCGGACACTCCTCCCCATTCGAAGGGGACGCAGGCCATCCGACACAGGCTCTCCGAGTTATCTGCCGATCGGACGGGGCAAAGCACGTTTGGCAGGATTTGTTCTGGGGTCACCAGGTGACAACGGACGGCCGTCACACTGGCCCCGGTGTCACGCAGGGCCTCGGCCTTGCGCCCATTTATGCTCACCCATTGGCTGTACTTCCGAGTGTTGGCGGGCAGGGGAGTCCGCGGGACCATGTCTCGTCCTCCTAGGCATGCCAGGGTCATGGCGGCGGGTTCCCACTCGAACTGCTCCGACTCGTAGGCCTCAGAGTCTTCGGAGGCTTGTTCTTCTCCTAGGGCGGCGGCCGCCACCTGGCGGGGCCCGGGAACCTGGTTCTTCGGGCAGGTCGGGTCACTGGCATAGTGGCCGACTCGCTGGCATCGATGACACGTCACGTTGGCTCGGAACCCCGGGCGCATCGGGGGGTTTCCCCGGCCTGCTGGGGGCGGGGTGGCGTTAGCGGGAGCGGCTGGGACCGCGTCTCTGCCCCGGCCCTGTCCTCCACCTCCTCCCCGGGGGCGATGATGACCTTGGTTGGTTCTGTTCTGCTCGTTCGGCCCACTCCGGGCCACTCGGGTGCTCTCCCACCGGTCAGCCTCGGTGGCGAGCTGCCGTGGGTCAGTCAATTTACTGTCGAGGAGGTGCTGCCTGAGCTCGACGAAGCAGTTGTTGGAGAGGTGCTCCCACACAATGAGATTGAAGAGTTGTTCGTAAGTGGTTACGTTGTTACCCTTGATCCATCCCTCGAAGGCCCGGCTGAAATAGTTCACGTATTCCAACCACGTTGTACCTGGGATCCGGGTGCAGTTGCGGAACCTCTGGCGGTACATTTCGGGCGTAAGCCCATATCGACTGAGGAGGGCGGCCTTCATGTGGTCATAGGACGTCATTTGATGGTCCGGAAGCTGCAGCAGGGCATCACGGCCCTCATTGACGAATCTCCCCCATAGACCGGCTCCCCAGTCACTTCGAGCGACCCGGTGGGCAGTCATGGCGATCTCATAGGCCTTGAACCACTGCTGTATGTCGTCGTTTCGGTGATATTCTCGGACCACATCCTTGGGGATGTGGACATTCTGCTCGGTAGTACCCGGGGGGCGCGGTGGCTCGGGCACCCCTAGGTTTTTGTTCAGTTTGCGTATTTCTATCTCCGCTAGTTTGCACTCGTGCTCGTATGCCAGTCTTTTTTCTTCGAGATCCCTCTGTCTCTGTTTTTCCTCTCGCTCTTCTCTGAGCCGTAAGTGTTCTAAGTTTATTTTTTGTTCCGCCAGCTTCAATTCTCCGTCTAATTTGAGTCGTGCCAAGTCTAACTCGTGTAATCTATTTTTTTCCCGCTCCTGGATCTCTTCTCGGGAGGGGCCTGTCCTCCGTTCTTCCGTCAGGGTGGTGTTGACTTCCGGGGCTACGGGGTACGGGGGGGTTGCGGTATTCGTCTCTGTCCAGGCCTCTAGGGCGTTTTTGAAGTCTTCTTTTGTGCTTAGCCCGGTGGTAGCAATGCCTAAGTCCATGCAAAATAGTTTGAGCTCTCGGTGGTTGTATTCTTCCAGCCTTTCCATCTGGAACTTCTCTGCCGATCCGCTCTCTTTGGTCGTCATTGTGGTTTTAGTCGTAGGGTGAGTTACTGTCTGTACGGTACGCGTTGGTTCGGATCGCGCCGCTGGCCACCAATGTTAGACGGGGACCTGGAGGGTCGGCCGAGCACAAGGGAGAGGCCTCCAGTGAGGACCGTCTCTAGCGATCGCACAGACAGGTAACTTCCCCCCCACAGATGGACACCACACGAAGATCAGGGTAACACCTTTTATAGGCAATTCTTGGAGTAGGGTGGTACGATACAAGGCGATCAGGACACGATGATCCTCTCAATTCTAGTCTCTAGTAGGGGAAGGGGGTAGCGGGACAGTCTTGGTACCCACAGGTACTGAGGTGTAATGGTGGTAGCTCACAATCCTCGAGCTCGGCGTTCGGACGGTTCAGACCGCGGCAGCGCCAGCAGGTCCCGAAGAGGTCGTAGGTGGCAACGGGCCGCGGCAGCGCCAGCAGGTCCCAACGAGGATGAAGGTTACGACGGGCCGCGGCAGCGCCAGCAGGTCCCACGAGGATGAGGGTTACAACGGGCCGCGGCAGCGCCAGCAGGTCCCACGAGGATGAAGGTTGCAGAGGGCCGCGGCAGCGCCAGCAGGTCCCACGAGGATGAAGGTTGCAGAGGGCCGCGGCAGCGCCAGCAGGTCCCACGAGGAAGAAGGTTGCAGAGGGCCGCGGCAGCGCCAGCAGGTCCCACGAGGATGAAGGTTGCAGAGGGCCGCGGCAGCGCCAGCAGGCAGGACAATAGTTCACAAGGCAGGGCTGTGGCAGCGCCAGCAGTCCGTCAAGGATGAGTTCGTCGCGGTGTCTCTCGACTCCAGGATACAACTGCCTTCCTGTCCTGGGGCTCCCTTAGTTATAGGTCTGGCGCCCTTTGATGTCCGGACCCTCGCTCTTGGAGGTCGGAAGGTCTGGGATGAGGGAGTCCAGACACCCAGCAGGGGGGTGGAGCCAGCGCCCGAGGAGGCTGGGGGTGATCGGCACCTGGCGGGGGAGAGCCATCGACACTTCTTACTCCCATTGACCTGCCAAGTGGTCCGTTCACCTCCTGGGTGGATGGTGGTGCCGGGATGTCGGGGCCTGGCCAGGCCCAGGGTCGGGGTCGGGCTGAGGCCGCGCGGCCGCGTGGTGCCGTGTCCAAGATGGCGGCTGGGCCGGGCAATGGTGCTGACGGTGGCCCGGGCCCGTGACACAGGGACATCCGGGAGCAGGCGTCCCATGGGGGACGGGTTGCGGGTTTGTTCTGTGGGTAGTACCTGGAAGGCCGGGACCCGGGCCCTGTCCTGCGGGGAGGGAGGGAGCCCTTCATGGGGCCTGTCCAACAAAACTTTACTTAATGATAGTGTAGGCTAGAATAGAGAGTGAGGCACAAACACACTTTACACAATGATAGTGCAAACTCTGTTAGAGGGTGAGGCCCAAACACACTTTACACAATGATAGTGCAGGTTTCAGTAGAGAGTGAGGCACAAACATACTTTACACAATGATAGTGCAGTCTAGAATAGAGAGGGAGGCACAAACACACTTAAAACATTGTTAGTGCAGGCTAGAGTAGGGAGTGAGGCACAAACACACTTTACACAACGATAGTGCAGCCTAGAGTAGAGAGTGAGGAGGCATAAACACACTTTAAACAATGATGGTGCAAGCTCTGTTAGAGGGTGAGGCCCAAACATACTTTACACAATGATAGGGCAGGCTAGAATAGCGAGTGAGGCACAAACACATTTTACAGAATGATAGTGCAGGCTAGATTAGAGAGTTAGGCATGAAAACACTTTACACAGTGATGATAGTGCAAGATAGAGTAAAGGGTGAGGCTCAAACACTCTTTACACAATGATAGTGCAAGCTAAAATAGAGAGTGAGGCACAAACAGACTGTACACAATGATAGTGCAAGGTCTGTTAGAAGGTGAGGCACCAACACACTTTACACAATGACGGTGCAAGCTGGAATAGAGGGTGAGGCACAGACGCACTTTACACAATGATAGTGCAAGATATGTTCGAAGGTGAGGCACCAACACACTCTACATAATGATAGTGCAAGCTAGAATAGAGAGTGAGGCACAACACACACTTTACACAGAGATGCTAGTGCAAGCTAGAGTAAAGGGTGAGGCACAAACACAATTTACACAATAATAGTGCAAGCTAGAATAGAGAGTTAGGCACAAACACACTTTACACAATGATAGTGCAAGCTAGAATAGAGAGTGAGGCACAAACAAACTTTACACAATGATAGTGCAATCTCTGTTAGAGGGTGAGGCCCAGACACACTTTACACAATGATAGTGCAGGCTAAAATGGAGAGTGAGGCACAATCACACTTTAGTGCAGGCTTCAGTAGAGAGTGAAGCAAAAAACACACTTTACACAATAATAGTGCAGGCTAGAGTGAGGCACCAGTACACTTTACACAATGATAGTGCAAGCTCTGTTAGAGGGTGAGGCACAATCACACTTTACTCAATGATAGTGCAGGCTTCAGTAGAGAGTGAGGCACAAACATACTTTACACAATGATAGTGCAGCCTAGAGTAGAAAGTGAAGCATAAACACCCTTTACACAATGTTGGACTTGGCCCTCTTGGCAGGGTCATCCCTGAACTTTTTGCCTTCCTCCAATATTCTCTCTGACCTATTTTCGTTGGTTTAATGACTCTGGGCACTTTACCACTGCTGACCAGTGCTAAAGTGCATATGCTCTCCCAATCTAAAATGTATCTGTGATTGATTTCCATGATTGGTTCATTGGATTTACTGTCAGTCCCCAGTAAAATGCACCAGGAGTGCCAAGGCTTGTAAATACCAATACTGCTAGTGGGCCTGCAGCACTGGTTGCGCCACCCACAGAAGCAGCCTTTTAAAATGTATCTAGGGTCTGCCATTGCAGACCCTGCGTGCAGTCTGGTACTGTCATGCTGGCTGGGCAAGTGCACACACTTGCCAGCCCCTAAACCTTCCCTTAACTTCATATTAGTCCCCCCTATGGTAGGCCCAAGGGCAGGGTGCATTGTAAGTGTAAGGTAGGACATGCTCTGCTGAGTGTGGCATGTCCTAATAGTGAATTACTGCCAAATTCGTTTTTCACTATTGTAAGGCTACCTGTTCCTTTTAGGCCAGATGGGCTGCTGGAATTATTATACTCTATAATCCCAGCAGGCTCAGGGAACATGGTAGAAAATAAAGTTTAGTATGCCTGAACTCAGAATAATAAAATACTTCTTTTAGTAAAGTTTATTTTAATATCCTGTGTTTGCAAATGCTACTTTTAGAAAGTTAGCATTTGCTTGCCTAACCATTTCAGCCCGCCTCTGCTAGTATGTGTATCTGACTGTCTGGGATGTGTGAGTGACAGGGCTGGGGGATGACAGGTGGTGAATGCAAGGATTACACCTTAGTGGGAGGTAGGAGTGCCCCTGGACTCTTAATCAGGCTGTGCTCTGCCACCACAATGCTGGCTCCGCCCCCCTGGGGAGCGACTGATGACTCAGCCTGCACCTGGCCCAGGAAGGGCGAAGCACTGTCATCAAGGTACTCCTGGCTGCCCCTGTCAACACAATGCTGGCTCCACCTCCTGTGGAGCGTCTGATGTGCCTGCCCTCACACTGAAAGCAGAAGCCAGAGTACACCCAACAAGTACTCAGAGACTGAAAGCAGTTATGCGAAGGCCCCCCTGGCCTGAGAAGACAAAGGAAATACAGTATAAAAGTAGGAGCCCTGCTCCTTGTAAATCAGAATCATGTTACCCACAAAGAACCTCTGCCCGACTAGAAGGAGAAGAAGACGCTGGAAGGACTGGCCTGCTGCTTGCCTTGCTGAGGAAGGAGAGGAGAAGCCTTTTCTAAAAGACTTTGCTGACTTGTGCTTGAAACTTTTCTCCAAGGGCTTGATTGAGCTTGCCCCCTGATCTGAACCCCAGGACTAGTGGGTTCTTGGTGCCTTTGCTCGTCCTACAAACTTCGAGCCGTGTGTTCCTCCCGCCGGAGGAAGACTGCGCCCCTCTTCGCCCCCTCCTAGGGCTGTGGCACTCGGGAGCTTGCCTGCCTTTGTCCCCGTGAGAGCCTCGCTCCGATCGGAGTCGCTCTCTGCCCCCGGGCTAGGCTTCCTGCTCCTCTGCCCCTCGCCTGTCAATAGGAGCGCGCTGAAGCGCTCTCGCCCCTCCCGCCGGAATTCCAGAGGCGATAGTGATCAACGCCGGGACCCGCAGCCCACACGGACCGTGCCCTGCCGTCCCCGCTTCGCTATCCCCGAGTGTCTGCAAGCTGCGCCGCCCCCCTCGTGGAGACCCCCAGTACCGTCGTACTGTGGGGGTCGAGGGCCGCGCCTGCTTGTGTGCCCGCACCCGCTGACGCAAAGGATCCGAAGGCACCCCTGACCTGAACGAGTCGCACTGCCGTGTACGACTCGTCCAATCTGTGAAGAAACTGCACCATTCCTGAGATCCACCCGGGCTAGGGGCCCACAACGTTTTATTTCCCCTTCACACTCTACATAATGATAGTGCAAGCTAGAATAGAGAGTGAGGTACAACACACACTTTACACAGTGATAGTGCAAGGTCTGTTAGAAGGTGAGGCACAAACAAACTTTACACAATGATAGTGCAAGCTAGAATAGAGAGTGAGGCACAAACACACGTTACACAGTGATGCTAGTGCAAGCTAGAGTAAAGGGTGAGGCACAAACAATTTACACAATAATAGTGCAAGCTAGAATAGAGAGTGAGGCACAAACACACTTTACACAATGATAGTGCAAGCTAGAATAGAGAGTGAGGCACAAACACACTTTACACAATGATAGTGCAAGCTAGAAAAGAGAGTAAGACACAAACATCTGGACCCTCTCCACAGTGGTCGCTCCCCTCGCGCTGTGCCTCCCAACAGATGCTTTGCTCCCTGCTGCCTGTTATGTTATGTTATGTTATGTTAAAATGGAACTTTTATAGCGCAACGGCTACTCCAAAGGAGTGTCCCGGCGCTTTGAGCTCCTGACCAAAGAAAAAGAGCTGAAAAAACATAACAATAAAAGTGAAAGAGCAGGGGCCTAGAAGATGGGACAGATTATCCAGCGAATAGCCAAGTTTTTAAGTCTTTCCTGAAGGCAAGCAGGTTTGCGGTGTTTCGCAAGGACACCGGTAGAGTATTCCATAGCTGAGGGGCAAGGAATCTGAAGGACCGGCCGCCTAGCCGAGCCCTTTTGACGCGTGGCACCCGAGCAAGAGCCAAGGCTTCTGACCTGAGGGATCGTGCAGGTCGATAGAAGTCCAGCCTCCTCTGAAGATATTTGGCACCATTGCCATGCAAGGCCTTATGGGCAAGCGTCATGGCCTTGAACAGTATCCTCTCCCGCACCGGAAGCCAGTGAAGGGATACAAGGAGATTAGAGGCACTGGTGCGACGGTGTAGGCCAAAAATTGCACGCGCAGCAGCGTTCTGGGTGACCTGCAAGCGCTGGAGGAGGTATTCAGGCAGACCCAGATATAGGACATTTGCATAGTCCAATCTGGACCCTATGAGTGCCTGGACAGTGATCCTCCGATGTTCCACCGAGAGAAGGGGAAAGAACTTGCGTAGCATTTTAAGGATCCCAAAGCATGTTCCCGTAAGAGTAGAAACCTGGGATTTGAGCGAAAGCTCGTTGTCAATTTTAACTCCCAGGTTCTTAGCCCACTTAGAGGACTGAGCGGGAGGGAACATGTCAACAGGCCACCATCCCTGCCAATCTGGTTCCGATGGGCATCCGAAGAATAGTATTTCGGATTTGTCCGCCTGCTTGCCCTGATTGAGCGCCTTGAAGTGCACGCAGCGCCTGGTATCGTTTACATTGATTTTTTGCCTGCTGCCTGCTTGCCCTGATATAGCGCATTTTGCGCCTGATATCGTTTGCTTGTCTTTCAAAATTTCTGTACATTGGCCTTGCATTGCGGGGAAGTTAAAAGTGCCTGCACAGTGTTTAAGCAATTTCTGCACCTTAACTCGCACTCCGGCGGTGCCCCAGTTTCGTTTCAGGTACCGGGCTGCTATTTTGTGGAGTGTTTGTTTACTTCTGTGAGCCCGTGTCTCCTCCCAGCTCCCGCCTCCCAGCTGCCCCTCCCACCCACGAGTACAGCTATCTCGCCCCGTCCTCTCGCAATCTGTGACCATCTGGACCCTCTCCACAGTGGTCGCTCCCCTCGCGCTGTGCCTCCCAATAGACGCTTTGCTCCCTGCTGCCTGCTTGCCCTGATTGAGCGCCTTGAAGTGCACGCAGCGCCTGGTATCGTTAACATTGATTTTTTGCCTGCTGCCTGCTTGCCCTGATATAGCGCATTTTGCGCCTGATATCGTTTGCTTGTCTTTCAAAATTTCTGTACATTGGCCTTGCATTGCGGGGAAGTTAAAAGTGCCTGCACAGTGTTTAAGCAATTTCTGCACCTTAACTCGCACTCCGGCGGTGCCCCAGTTTCGTTTCAGGTACCGTGCTGTCATTTTGTGGAGTGTTTGTTTACTTCTGTGAGCCCGTGTCTCCTCCCAGCTCCCGCCTCCCAGCTGCCCCTCCCACGCTCCACCCCTCCACTCTCCATTTAAGGCAGATGCAACAACGCGCAGCGGCCGCGCCGAAGGTGCGCCAAAGGTAAGCCCATCTACGCCCGTCCGCGCCTGGACCGCGCCCAGAGCCAGACCCCCTGGTCCCCGCTTCACCCACCCCTCCCGCATTACATACGACGCCTCCACCCTCCTATCACTGAACCCCGGCCGACTCCCTAACTGCGCCCAAACAGCACCAGGACACACCCATGGACCCTTCACCTGCCACTCCTGCAAATTCTCCTGCATCAAGACCCACACCAAACCCACAAACACCAAACAGAGATCCAACACCAACCACCTTAACTGCATCCTTCTCAACACCCGCTCGGTTCACAAACACGCCATCGACCTTTGGAACCTACTCGACACCACTTCTCCGGACATCGCCTTCCTAACAGAAACCTGGATGAATGCCTCTTCAGCTCCAGACATCACCATAGCCATCCCGGACGGCTACAAGATCATCCGTAAGGACCGCACCATCCAAACAGGAGGAGGCATCGCCATCGTCCACAAGAACACCATCCGCGTCTCAACCAGCTCAGAAGACAACCTCGCTTTCGCCGAACACCTTCACTTCCAGATCCACACTGACCCCAAGACCACACTCAGAGGCACCCTCCTCTACAGGCCACCAGGACCCCGTACAAAATTCAGCGAAGACATTACTTTTTTCATCACCCCACACGCCCTCCCCTCGGAAGAATACATTCTACTAGGAGACCTCAATTTCCATCTGGAAAAGAGCAACGACAGTAACACTACCACCCTTATGGACAATCTCGCCAATCTCGGACTCAAACAACTTGTCAACACCCCCACACACTACGCAGGACACACACTTGACCCTATCTTCACTTCCAGCAAGCATATCTCCTTCACTCACACCACACCCCTCCACTGGACGGACCACAGTTGCATCCACTTCATTTACAACAAGACCACGATCCACAACCACCCTCAACCAACTCTGCGAAGAAATTGGAACAAAATCACCATTGACCAGATCTCCACATCGCTTCTTCAAAAACCCCCGCCTATTCAACGAACCCTAACCAAGCCACCATCAACCTCACACAATGGCTAACCCAAACCGCCGACAAACTAGCACCCCTGAAAAAACATCAAATCAAACAAGGAAGCAAGAACGCCCCCTGGTTCAACGATGACCTTAAGAAATCCAAGAAGCTCTGTCGTTCCCTTGAGAAAACCTGGAAAAAAGACCCAAACACTATCACCCAAGCCGCCTTCAAAAACGCCACCAGCAAACACCACCAACTAATCCGGACAGCCAAGAAATCAGCACTCAAAGACCGACTAGACAACAACGCCCACAACAGCAAGGAACTTTTCAACATAATCAAAGAATTCACCAACCCCACCGCCAGCTCTAACGACATCACCTCCTCTCAAGTCCTCTGCGACTCCCTCGCCTCATTCTTCCATGACAAAATCGCCGACATTCACAACAGCTTTGACAACCAACCCGTAAACCAGTCCACCCCACTCACCTCCGAACCTGTACCTCCTCCGAATAACCTTTTCGACTGGAACCCAATCACCACAGAAGACACCATTCGCCTGATGAACTCCATCCACTCAGGATCCCCTACAGACCCATGCCCCCATCACATCTTCAACAAAGCAGACTCCATTATCGCACCCCATCTCCGAGACGTCATCAACTGCTCCCTCAACTCCGCCACATTCCCAGAAAGCTGGAAACACGCCGAACTCAGCGCCCTTCTGAGGAAACCCACAGCTGACCCCACCGAACTCAAAAACTACCGCCCCATCTCGCTCCTCCCATTCCCTGCCAAAGTCATCGAGAAAACCGTCAACAGCCAGCTCGCCGCCTTCCTCGAAACCAACAAATCACTCGACTCCTCACAGTCTGGCTTCCGAGCCAAACACAGCACCGAGACCGCCCTCATCGCAGCAACAGACGACATTCGAACACTACTGGACAACGGAGACACAGTGGCCCTCATCCTCCTTGACCTCTCCGGGGCCTTCGACACAGTCTGCCATAGCACCCTGATACAACGCCTCAGAAACATCGGAATTCAAGGAAAAGCATTGGACTGGATCATCTCGTTCCTCGCTGGAAGAACTCAGAGTCCGTCTCCCCCCTTTTAAGTCAGAGGCCACCGAAGTTATCTGCGGCGTCCCGCAAGGATCATCACTCAGCCCCACCCTCTTCAACGTCTACATGAGCCCCCTCGCAACCATCGCACATCAACACAACCTCAACATCATCTCCTACGCGGATGACACTCAGCTGATCCTATCACTCACAAAAGACCCAACCACCGCCAAAACCAACCTACATGAAGGGATGAAAGAAGTAGCCGAGTGGATGAAGCACAGCCGTCTGAAATTGAACTCGGACAAAACGGAAGTCCTCATCTTAGGTTCATCCCCTTCCGCCTGGGACGACTCTTGGTGGCCAACGGCCTTAGGAAAAGCCCCCATACCGAAGGACCACGCACGGAACCTGGGCATCATCCTGGACTCCTCACTCTCGATGACCAGACAAGTCAACGCCGTCTCATCATCATGCTTCAACATCCTGCGCATGCTCAAAAAAACATTCCGCTGGATCCCAACCGAAACAAGGAAAACGGTCACCCACGCACTGGTTACAAGCCGCCTGGACTACGGAAACACCCTTACGCTGCTACCACCGCAAAACTGCAGAAAAAACTCCAACACATCCAAAATGCTTCAGCCAGACTCATACTAGACATCCCCGCACAGACCACATTTCCGTCCACCTGAAAGACCTTCACTGGCTCCCCGTCAACAAGAGAATAACGTTCCGTCTCCTCACCCACGCACACAAAGCCCTATACGAAATTGGACCTGATTGTCTCAACACGTGCCTTTCCTTTTACACCCCCAACCGCCAGCTGCGTTCGTCCAACCAAGCCCTCGCCGCTGTTCCGCGCATCCACAAATCCACCATGGGGGGAAGATCCTTCTCCTAGTTAGCGGCCAAAACCTGGAATTCCCTCCCCATCCACCTCCGACTTACTCAAAACCACCTAGCCTTCAGAAAACAGCTTAAAACCTGGATATTCGATGAGTAACCCTCCCCCCCTTCCTCAAGCGCCTTGAGACCCTCTGGGTATGTAGTGCGCTATATAAATTTTGACTTGACTTGACTTGAAACACACTTTACACAATGATAATGCAGGCTTCAGTAGAGAGTGAGGGAAAAAACACATTTTACACAATGATAGTGCAGTACAGAAAAGAGAGTGAGGCACAAACATACTTTACACAATGAAAGTGCAAGCTCTGTAAGAGGATGAGGCCCTAAGGGATGTACCTAAGTAAAGTGAATTGTGCTTTTTTCGCTTAGAAACCGATTGAGTGTCCTCTAGGGCAGTGTTAGAAGCGGCTGTCTCTAGTTGGCAGAGGTATACACTTCTGACAAATAGGGACACACCTTTTCTAGTCAGGGCAAGGGGATCACACACTTAGATAACCCCTGCTCACCCCCTTGGTAGCTTGGCAAAGCAGACAGGCTTATCTCAGAGGCAGTGCGTTAAGCAGTTATGACCACATACAGTAATAAAGTGAATACGCTACAAATGGACACGACACAGTAGTATTATAAAAATAAGGATTTTTATATAAGGCTTAGCACAAGACCAAATAACGACCACAGTCTTAATAAATACTCTTGGAAGGAAAAATAATAGTTCAAGCACGGTTTCTTCTTAGCACAAAGTCTTTAGCAACAAAAGCAACTCTTCTTCTTTAAAACACAGTTCTTGGCAACAATGTAACCCACACGGGAGTCACACGACGTCGAGGCAAAGTTAATCCAAAGGTTCAGCGTCGACCGCGAGGAGCGCTACGTCGAGCCCGGAGTCGCACAGACCCCAACAACACAGTACCTTGGAAAAGTGAAGCACTCGATGATCAGCGGCGTCGAGATGTCCGGCGTCGCGTCTTCGGCGTCGATCGGGCCTCGGAGTCGGGGCGATCTGCAGCGGCGTCGACCGAAGTCAGGCGGGAGCAGCGCTCACGGGATGAAGCAGGATACGGCGTCGTCGATGTCGATGTTGCAGGAGTGAGCAGCGCTCACGGCGTCGAGAGGGCTCGAGGTCGATGCGATCCGCGGCGGCGTCGACACAGGGTCACTTGGAGCTGGAGCCGAACTCGCTACTCACTGGCGTCGCTACTGGCGTCGATCGGGCCCGGCGGCCGGCGTCGAAGGTGCGGGACACTGGAGCCGTTACTCACGATGTCGAGCTGAATTCGGCGGCGGCCGTCGGCGTCGAGATTGCTGGATTCTTTCAGAGGTGCTGGATTTACAAATTCCAGCAAATAGCACTTTAAGCAGATGAAGTCCTTTAGCCCTGTGACTTCAACAGGAGACTGGCACTCTTCCAGCCCTTGGAGATTTTCTTAGCAAAGAGTGAGAGTACACACTCAGTTCCTCTCTCCTGGTTCCTTGGCAAAAATAAAGAAGCAACTGCAGGATTCCCCCAACAAACAGCGCTCTGGCAGAAGGGGTAGACAGTCCTGGGATCAGCAGGCTTCTTGTCCTTGGTTCAGGTTTCCTTGTCAGAAGTGATCTAAATTCTTGGTTCAGGGGTCCTTCTCTTATACCCCTTTTTGGCTTTGATCCCTTTGTCCATGCAGGGGAATTTCCCCCCATCTTGGGTTTGTTGTAGGTGTTGCCAGGCCGAGGCACCTGGCCTATTCACTGTGCAGGGCAGAGCCTTCAGCCGCCCAGCAGGAGCGGAGCCAGCATTGTCACTGACAGGGGCAGGGCCATCAGTTGCCCGGCAGGAGGTGGGCCAGGAAAGTCCCTGGCAGGCACAGAGTCATCAGTCGCCTGGCAGGGGGGCGGAGCCAGCATTGTATCAGGCAGGGCAGGCTATCAGGAGCTACTCTTCCCCTACTCTCAATGCAAATGCCCCACTCACCCCACACTGACTCATTCAGACCTCTGGAGCCACCCAGCTCCTGTCACACGCACACCAGAACCAGCAGAGACCGGTAGACAGTTAGACAAGAAAATAGCTACTTTCTAAAAGTGCTATTTTCAAACAAAGAGTCCAAAAACCATCCACACAAACGGATGCGTTATTAAACCCTGAGTTCAGGGATACCAAACTCGACATTGCACCATGCTCCCCGAGCCCGCTTGGATTATAGCATTAATAACCCGGGCAGCCCATTCTAACTAATGGAGAGCAGGTTACCTTACAATAGTGAAAAACGAATATGGCTGTAATTCACTATTAGGACATGCCAACCTTGTCAGGCTTGTCCTACCTTATGCTTACAATGCACCCTGCCCTTGGGCCTACCATAGGGGTGACTAACATGAAGTTAAGGGAAGGTTTGGGGACTGGCAAGTAGGTGTACTTGCGCAGTCCTCGTGACAGTCAGACTGCACGTGGTCTAGCAATGGTAGACCTTCAGACATACTTTTACTAGGCCGCTTCCGTGGGTGGCACAACACGTGCTGCAAGCCCACTAGCAGCATTTGTATTTACAAGCCCTGGCACTCCTGGTGCACTCTACTAGGGACTGACAGTAAACCAAATAAGCCAAACATGGAATTCAATCAATACAGCAATTTCACATAGGGAGCACTTGCACTGTGGCACTGATCAGCAGTGGCACAGTGCCCAAAGCATATACCAGCAAAAACATCGTAAACAGAGGAGGCAAACAGAAAAAATGGAGGAGAGACTCATGCCAATGATGTCAGGTCTAACAGGCAGTAAAGTGACGTAATTAATTGAAACGTATGCAGCGCCCGGGTGATTACATACGGAGCTCCTGGCGTGTATTATCGGTAAGAATAACGTGGTGCCCAACGCTAATTGTTTAGATTTTTTCAGAAATTTCCTACTTTTCAAACTGAATAGATGATTCATGTATCTTTTACCCTATAACTAGAATTTCATCGATCGAATTGTAAATTACGAAGATGGTACAGTAATTGGTCATTGAAACGCTGTTACGTTGCTAAAGGCAGCTTTTAAAGTTTTGTTCGGGTAAGGATGACATGATGAATTCTATTATGTGTTATAGCTCCGATACTCCAAATGTGAAACATGCAGCTTGGGTTTTTCCCTCTCTAAAATATCGTAAATTGTGCCTTTTCATTCAGAAACCTATCAAGAACATTTTAAAGTAGAAAAGTGACGCTATTATTTGATATATATATGAGCGATAGCTACCTGGCTTTTTCAGCAACTGGCCCTTACAGCGTCAAGTAAACCTGGTCGCCGGATAAGACTAAAACAACTAACATTAACATGTAAGTTCTACCCGTATATTGACCTATGGAAATCTCTTGATTTATAATAAATAGGCTCAAGATGAAAACGCATAAAAAGACAATAAGACATACTAGTGTCTCTAGTGTAAATGCGGTTCTGCATAAAAAAACGATCTTTTTGGATAGATTTTTGAGAAGCCTTAGAATCTTGACAAATCACGCTATTTAAGGGGAAAATTGTTCCTTATAGACACTGAATGGAGGCATCTTCAAGTAGATATACCCCGCTGCAATACATGGTTGCAACCAAATATTAACTAGTATATCATTGATATTGCATAGAGAGTAAACGAAGGGTCCTGGCCCTTCAAAATCATGGAATTAATGGGCTTAGTTCAATTGATTTACAACTGCTCAAATATATAAATACTAGGTTTGTACCTTGTTTGGCAATTATTATATTGCTCTAGCGAGTAGGGAAGGAGTTTTCATTTAGGAACTTGTGTTATGAATCAATTATTTTGATGCTGTTTGCTATAAATGAGATATTGTTAGTGAAAAATTCCTTTTTGTATCTGTATTGTTGATTTTGTTTATATTTTTATTATTTGTTTTAGACGGAAATTGTGGCACCTGAAGAAGGCGTCTCTTGTAACGCCGAAACGCGCGTCGGAAAATATTCATTGCCACCAAATCTTGCTTTTTAATTTTATGTGAATGTATTGTATTGAAATTAGTAAAATTGTTTTTTATTGATTGTTCAAATTTATGTTTTATTAGTATGTACAATGGTTGTTTTTAACATGATTTCCTATTAAATGAATTAGAGTTCTTTTAATCTTGTTGTTCTTTTATGAATTTACCTTCCCCTGTATTTTGCTAAGATTATGTTCCGATATTCACGCAGAGGATGAGGCCCAAACACACTTTACACAATGATAGTGTAGGCTAGAATAGAGAGTGAGGCACAAACACACTTTACACAATGATAGTTCTGCCTAGAGTACAGAGTGAGGCATAAGCACACTTTAGACGATGATAGTGTAGGCTAGAATAGAGAGTGAGGCACAAACACACTGTACACAATGATAGTGTAGGCTAGAATGGAGAGTGAGGCACAAACACACTTTACACAACGATAGTTCTGCCTAGAGTACAGAGTGAGGCATAAGCACACTTTAGACGATGATAGTGTAGGCTAGAATAGAGAGTGAGGCACAAACACACTGTACACAATGATAGTGTAGGCTAGAATAGAGAGTGAGGCACAAACACACTTTACACAATGATAGTGCAAGCTCTGTTAGAGGTTGAGGCACAAACACACTTTACACAATGATAGTGTAGGCTAGAATAGAGAGTGAGGCACAAACACACGTTACACAATGATAGTGCAAGCTAGAATAGAGAGTGAGACACCAACACACTTTACACAATGATAGTGGAGACAAGAATAGAGAGTGAGGCACAAACACACTTTACACAATGATAGTGCAAGCTAGAATAGAGAGTGAGACACCAACACACTTTACACAATGATAGTGCAGTCTAGAATAGAGAGTGAGGCACAAACACACTTTACACAATGATAGTGCAAGCTAGAATAGAGAGTGAGACACCAACACACTTTACACAATGATAGTGGAGACAAGAATAGAGAGTGAGGCACAAACACACTTTACACAATGATAGTACAAGCTAGAATAGAGAGTGAGACACCAACACACTTTACACAATGATAGTGGAGACAAGAATAGAGAGTGAGACACCAACACACTTTACACAATGATAGTGCAGTCTAGAATAGAGAGTGAGGCACAAACACACTTTACACAATGATAGTGCAAGCTAGAATAGAGAGTGAGACACCAACACACTTTACACAATGATAGTGGAGACAAGAATAGAGAGTGAGACACAAACACACTTTACACAATGATAGTGTAGGCTAAAATAGAGAGTGAGGCACCAACACACTTTACACAATGATATTGCAAGCTCTGGTAGAGGGTGAGGCCCAAACATAATTTACATAATGATAGTGCAGTCTAGAATAGTGAGTGAGGCACAAACACACTTTACACAATGATAGTGCAGTCTAGAATAGAGAGTGAGGCACAAACACACTTTAAACAATGATAGCACATTCTAGAGTAGGGAGTGAGGCACAAACACACTTTACACAATGATAGTGCAGCCTAGAGTAAAGAATGAGGCATAAACACACTTTACACAATGATAGTGTAGACTAAAATAGAGAGTGAGGCACCAACACACTTTACAGAACGATAGTGCAAGCTCTGTTAGTGGGTGAGGCCCAAACACACTTCACACAATGATAGTGCAGTCTAAAATAGAGAGTGAAGCACAATCCCACTTTACTCACTGATAGTGCAGGCTTCAGTAGAGAGTGAGGCACAAACATACTCTGCACAATAATAGTGCAGTCTAGAATAGAAAGTGAGGGACAAAGACACTTAACACAATGATAGTGGAAGCTAAAATAGAGGGTGAGGCACCAACACACTTTACACAATGATAGCGCAAGCTCTGTTAGAGGTTGAAGCCAAAACACAATTTACACAATGATAGTGCAGGCTAGAATAGAGAGTGAGGCACAAACACACTTTACACAATGATAGTGCAGGCTAGAATAGAGAGTGAGACACCAACACACTTTACACAATGATAGTGCAGTCTAGAATAGAGAGTGAGGCACAAACACACTTTACACAATGATAGTGCAAGCTAGAATAGAGAGTGAGACACCAACACACTTTACACAATGATAGTGGAGACAAGAATAGAGAGTGAGGCACAAACACACTTTACACAATGATAGTGCAAGCTAGAATAGAGAGTGAGACACCAACACACTTTACACAATGATAGTGCAGTCTAGAATAGAGAGTGAGGCACAAACACACTTTACACAATGATAGTGCAAGCTAGAATAGAGAGTGAGACACCAACACACTTTACACAATGATAGTGTAGGCTAAAATAGAGAGTGAGGCACCAACACACTTTACACAATGATATTGCAAGCTCTGGTAGAGGGTGAGGCCCAAACATACTTTACATAATGATAGTGCAGTCTAGAATAGTGAGTGAGGCACAAACACACTTTACACAATCATAGTGCAGGCTAGACTAGAGAGTGAGGCACAAACACACGTTACACAATGATAGTGCAGGCTAGAATAGAGAGTGAGGCACAAACACACGTTACACAATGATAGTGCAGGCTAGAGTAGAGGGTGAGGCACAAACACACGTTACACAATGATAGTGCCGGCTAGAGTAGAGAGTGAGGCCCAAATACACTTTACAGAAAGATAATATAGGCTCGACTAGAGGGTGAGGTACAAACATTTTACACAAAGATAGTACATGCTCCAATAGCAGGTGAGACTCAAATACACAGTACACAACAATAGTGCAGAGTAGAAAAGAGGGTGAGGCACCAACACATTATACAAAGACAGTGTAGACTAGAAAAGAAGGTGAAGCACAGTCACAGTTGACACAACAATTGTGCAGGCTCCACTTGCGAGTGAGGCACAGACACACTTTAGAAGCAGCAACTTTAGGCTAGAATAGAGAGCTAGCCACAAACACACTTTACACATACACATTAGAAGCTAAAATGGAGTGTGTGGCACAGACACACTTTGCACAAAGATAGTGAAGAGGAGCGGAGAAGAGAAGAGAATAAAGTAGAGGAGAAGAAAGGAGAAGAGAAGAGAGGAGAGGGGAAGAGAAGAGAAGAGATCAGAACAGAACAGAAGAGAGGAAAGTAAAGGGGAGGGGTCGGGAGAGGAGAGGAGAGGGAAGGCAAGGGGAGAAGTGGAGTGGAGAGGAGAGGAGGATTAAGGAAAGGAGAGGAGAAGAGAGGAGAGGAGAGGGGAGGGGGGAGAGGGGAGCGAAGCCAAGGGGAGAAGTGGAGAGGAGAAGAAAGGAGAGAAGAGGAGAAGAGAAGAGAAGAGAGGAGAGGAAATAAGAGGAGAGGAAAGAATAGGAGAAGAGAAGAGAAGAGAGGAGATGAGAGGAGAGGGGAGAGGAGGGGAGGAAAGAAGAGGATAGCAGAGGAGAGGAGAAGAGAGGTGAGATGAGATGAGGCGAGGGCCGAATGAGTGATCCTCACTAGCTGCAGCTTATCTTTCCAAACATGTATTCTGCTTCCCCCCATGGTCTCCTCTTGAACATCATTGCCGGCGGGAATTTGCTGTTTTTTTAACCTTTCAAAGACTTCCTTGGGGAACTCCGCAGTTGATCTCTGAGGGTTCGGAGAGGAATGGCGGGAGTCTGATTCTTTGGGTTCGGCCAGTGAGGAAGGAGCGGATCCAGTCGAGGGCAGTTCCCTGTATACTGAAGTCTTGGAGTCTGGCGGAGAGAGTGCGGTGAGTGACGTTGTCGAAGGCTGCAGGGAGGTCAAGGAAGATGTGGGCCGCTGTGTGGCCCTGGTCACGGAGGGTGCAAATGTTGTCAGTGGCGGCGAGGCGGGAGTTCTCAGTGCTATGGCTGCTGTGGAATCCGGATTGGAAAGAGTCGAGGATGGAGTTGGCTTCATGAGCTCGTGAGGGCACGTAAGGCACCAAAAGATTGTGAAGAATCTGGGGGGAGGCCAACTTAAGAATCTTAAAAGAGAGGCACAGGGTCTTAAAATGAATCCTCTGTGCCATAGGCAACCAGTGCAAAGAACGGATGGTACTATCCGCAGAACAGAACCTGGGTAAGCCCACCAGGGCTCTGGCTGCGGCATTCTGGACACGTTGCATCCGAGCGATCTCGGCCTGATTGGCTCCCAGCAGGAGCGAGCTGGCATAATCAAGCCGAGATAAGATGGAAGCCTGAATGACCAGCTGCCTAGTGGAGGCATCAAAGAACCTCAGAATAGGTCTCAACCCTCGTAAGATGCCAAAACAAGTGGCCGCCACTTTTTTAGTGTGGCCACAAAAACTAAGGGCAGGATCTAGCCAGACCCCCAAGTTTTTTATCTCTAGCACAGGGGTGGGAATCACACCCAACTCAGGGGGCCACCAAGAATCACCCCAAAGATCAGTCCGCCTGTCCACAATCATGACCTCAGTTTTTTGGGCATTTAGCTGGAGACAGTTGGCATTCATCCAGCTGGCCACCGCCAGAAGTCCATTCCGGAATCTGGGGGCGTCAAGGTCGGAGTCTCCACTCAGGACGACCGCCAGCTGAGTGTCGTCAGCATACGAGACCATAGTAATGCCCCATTGCTTGACGACAGCTGCCAGCGGTCTCACATAAAGATTGAATAATGTGGGACTCAACGACGAACCCTGCGGCACACCCAGCTCCAACGGATAGGACTTGGACTCAAAAGGTGGGGTGACTACTTTAAAGGTCTGATCAGCGAGGATGGACCTGAACCAGTCGAGTGTGGTGCCCGATACTCCCGCCTCACCAAGACGTTGAAGTAAAATCCTATGTGAGACCGTGTCGAACGCGGCACTGAGATCCAATAATATCAGTGCCGCAGTCTGACCAGAATCAAGCACAGAGCGAAGGTGTTCTGTCATAGAGAGCAGTGCAGTCTCAGTGCTGTGACCAGCCCGAAAACCGTTCTGGGATGGATCCAGAATGCCTGCCCTTGTAAGATGTTCAGACAGCACCCCGTTCACAAAGGCCTCAGTGATTTTAGCAGCCCAGGGACGGAGAGAAATCGGGCGATAGCTCTCGAGTTTGAGAGGGTCCAAGGTAGCCTTTTTCAGTATAGGTGTCACCACAGCCTGTTTCCATTTAATTGGAACAACACCCGAGGCAAGAGAAAGATTTATAAGATGGCACATTGGAGGGAGACAGAGATCCGCAGAGTCTTTGAACTGGGCTGGACGCAGAGGATCAGTAGGCGAGCCAGATTTTACCTTGCCGACCAACATAGAAAATCTCTCAGAGGATAGACTAGGGAGAGAGACTAAAACGTGGCCTATGGTCAGTGTAAGGTTAGTAGGCTCAGCAACCGGCTCAGCACTAGAAAAAGCACGGTAAATAGCTTGGACCTTTTCAATGAAGAAAATGGCTAAATCTTCACAGTGGGCCGCTGAGCAAATTTCCGCCATAGAGGCTCTATTAGCCGTCAGGTCCTTAAGGACCTTAAAAATGAGTTTGGACGGGTTGGGACTATTGCTGAATTCCTGAGAGTAGTAGGCTGCACGGGCTCTACACACTGCTCTGTGATAAATTTTGATTTTCGCCAAATAAAACGTTTTTTTCTCAGCCTCATAGAGTTTCTGCCAGTCCCTTTCTGCCTGTTTACAAGCTTTTTTTAACGGCAGCAGGGAACTGTCGTACCAAGGGCTGGGAACTCTGCAGCGGCATTTAGTCCAGACAGCAGGAATCAGTGCGTCCAATGCCCGGGAAACCCAATCAGAAAAGAGGTCATAACCAGATTCGACATTAAGAAGAGGACCTAATGGGTTGGCCTCCAAGAGATGATGGAAGTCCTCCAGATTGAGTTTCTTCCAATGGCGTTTAAGCACTACTCTGTCCACAGGCATAAAAGGATGCTCTCTAATCAAGAAAGAAATTTTCACTAAAAAATGATCAGACCAAGCAACCGGACAAGGTCTAGCCACTTTAACCCCAGTCAGATTAGTAAATAAAGGATCAAGAATGTGACCACCCACATGGGTGGGGAAAGTGACCAGCTGAATAAGCTGAAGTGCCTCCAGGTCTGCCAGAGTGCTGCTAATAGCTGACATATGAGTACAGTCAAAATGGCTGCGAAGGGAAGGAGAGAGATGGCTCTGTAGTTTTTAAGGTCCATTGGGCCTGACGAGGGGCTTGACGAGGGGCTTGACGAGGGGTGTGACTTCTGCGCATTTCCAGTCATCAGGGAATGTACCGGATTTGTAGGTGGCATTGATGGTGCGTCGTAGCTCGGGAGCTATATCAGTGGCAGCTCTATGGAAAATTTGTGGTGAGCAGGGGTGCCTGGGGGCTCCAGAGGGAATGCTCTTCATGGTTGTTGTGGTGTCTTCGGTGGTGACCGGGATCCAGGCGGAGATGGTAGGGTGGCTGGCATTGCTGGTAGTGGGCGTGGTTTCGGTGTTGGGTGTCTGTTTGTTGAAGTTGTCGTAGAGGGACTTGATCTTGAGATGGAAGTAGGATCCACATTTGTTGCAGAGGTCCTGGGAAGGTGTGACATCTGAAGCTTTGTGTGCATCCAATGTGTTGGTGGTATTCTGTCATGGCGTTCTTGTAGGTGATCCGAGCTTCCGAGGTTTTGGTGTTTCTCCATACTTTCTCGAGACGTCTGCAGGTGCATCTGGATTCTCTGAGGTTGGTGGTGAGCCAGGTGGCTTTCATGGGGGGCTGTCTGTTGGAGTTACAGAGGGGGGCAAGCTTATCTGCGCAGTTGCTGATCCATCTGTGGAGGTCGTTGGCTGCAGAGTGGACGTTGGTCATGGTGGGAGTGTGATCGTGGTTGAGGGTGGAGTTGAGTTGATCCTCAGTGACCTTGCTCCAGTTCCTTCATGGAGAGTGTGGTGTATGTTTGTGAGTGGTGTTTTTTTTGAAGTAGAAGTGTACGCCATGGTGGTCTGTCCAGGGGGGCTCTTTGGTATGGCTGAAACTAATGTTGTTTCCTCCTGCGAAGATAGGGTCAAGGGTATGTCCTGCCTTGTGGGTGGAGATGGTGATGAGCTGTTTCGGTCCGATGCTGGCAAGGTTATCCAGCAGGGAGGTAGAATTGGGGTCGCTGTGGTTGTCAAGGTGGAAGTTCAGGTCTCCGAGCAGTACGTAGTCCAAGGAGGTGATGGTGGGGGGCAAGATGAAGTCTGTGATGGTAGTGGCGAAAGCAGTTAGCGATCCGGGAGGTCTGAAGGCGAGGGTGCCATGTAGGGAGCGAGGAGTCTTTAGTGCTGGTAGTGGTGCTACCAGAAGCGACCAGAAAAACCGTAGTCAATGCCTTAATTACATCAAGGCTTGACTACGGAAATGTGCTCTATGTGGGATGAAATAAATCGGTATTTTACAGACTCAGATGGCTCAGAAAGCGGCAGTTAGGCTCCTATGTAGAGTCCCCAAGACCATGCCTATCTCAACTCATCGACGCAAGTTACACTGGCTGAAAATCGGGAGTCAAATAAAATTCAAGACGCTTACATATATGCACAAAATTAAATCCAGCACTTCTCCTTCCTTCTCGCAATCTTCGATCAGCCACTCAAGGAAGGTTTGTTATCCCGAAATTTAAATTAGCCCGGATGGGCGGCAAATCCTTCTCACACTTAGGGCCTTCACTTTGGAACTCCCTTCCCATAGCTCTCCGCAATGAGACAAACTATATAAATTTCCGCAAGTCGCTAAAAACTTGGTTGTTGGATAACTAGAACACGATCTGTCTATCACGCCTTGACCTGCCTTCTGCGCCGGGAAACCCTTGTTGGGTAGCTGTTGCACATTATATATTTAAAAACTAAACTAAACTAGGAGGAAGTTCTTGTGCACGATGGCAGGTCCTGCTCCCGGGTGGTTGGGGTTGATCTTCCTCTGGATCTTGTATCCGTTGGCGATGGCAGTGGCGATGCCGGGGGTGGAGGTCAAGTTGGTCCAGGTTTCTGTGAGGAAGGCGATGTCTGGAGAAAGGGTGTTGAGGAGGTCCCAGATCTCTACTGCGTGTCTGTGCAGGAAGCCACGTTGAGGAGGATGCACTTCAGGGGTTCGGGTGAGCTGGTGTCCGGAGGGAGGGCGGTGGCCGTGGGGGTACAGAGGTTGGAGAAAGTTTGGCGGCAGTATCGGCAGGAAAACTGGCCGTGGGTGGTGTTCGGCATTGACAGCTGGCAGTTGTTGTTACTTCGGCGTTGAGTGCGTGGAGGATGGCTGCGTCATAGCGGTGGGGAGTCAGAGAGCCAAGGTCCCTGGCACTGGACGTGGATGGGGCGCAAACGGGCGCAGATGGGTTTGTCTTTGGCGCGCTTTCAGCGCATCAGCGGTGCGCCCACAGTGCATGGCTGCACAGCAGCCGCCATTAAATAGGGAACGAGGGAGGGAACACAGCTGGGAGGTGGGAGCAGGAAGAGGGAGGGGGGAGGGCCCGCGGGGGCAGCAGTGGCAGGAAACGGAGCAGAAGGGAAACGGAAAAAGCTGCAACAGAAGAAAACAATGCAAAAAGGCACAAAATCGAAGGCACAAATAGACAAAAGGCAAGATGGTAAAAGGACAAATAGATAAAAGCAAAACAGAGAAAAAAGACAAACAGAACAACAGAGGTCAGTCTGAGCGGAGCGCTGGTATCCGGAGGAAGGGCGGTGGCTGTAGGGGTGAGGAGGTTGGAGAAGGTTTGGCAGCAGTGTCGGCAGGAACACTGGCCATGTGTGGTGTTCGGCATTGACAGCTGGCAGTTGTTTCTTCCGGGGTTGAGTGTGTGGTGGGCGGCTGCGTCGTAGCGGTGGGGAGTCAGAGAGTCAGGGTCCCTGGCACTGGATGTGGGTGGGACACGGACGGGCGCAGACAGGTTTGTCTTTGGCGTGCCTTCAGCGCATCAGCGGCGTGCCCACAGTGCACGGACGCACAAATTTTGGGCCCCTGGTGGCCGTTTTTTTGTTATAGGGGCATTTTTGCAGCAAAGCTGCAAAATCAGCCCCTATAACAAAATCGGCATAAACCGGCCCATGCAAACAGCTCGGCCGCTTCCAGGGGGGCTGGCCGAGCTCTTTGCCAGGGCCAGTTTTGGTTCCCAGTCCGGCCCTGATGATATGTGTTTACAATTCATTCTGGGGCTAGCACCTCTAACCCCGACAGGGCAGTCGGTAGATCAGCTACAAATATGGAAAATAGAAGTGGGGCAAAAAACACACCCCTGTCTTAATCCATTATTGTTTGCTATTCTCTTCTCTCTGTCAATGTCCCTTCTGAGTCCATAATGACCTGGGCCCAATTATTCTGATGTGGCTCCTGTAATAAGATCAATATTCCCTGTGGAATGTCATATTTTATCAGGGTTTCCCATAAATAATTCTGGTCCACCAGGTAGAAGGCTGCACGGAAATCTATGAAACAGCAAAACAACCTCCCGCTCTGCTCAACTGATTTCTGTGCAAAGGATCAGCGGGAAAAACAGTGGTCAATTGTGGAGTAACCCTCCTTGAAGCCACATTGTTATGAGGGCACAAATGATATCACTTAAACCCGTTCCTTCACTGTTCCCAAAATAATGTTTGCAAAAACTTTTTCTCCTACATCAAAGAGGTTAATAAGCCTATAATTTTTGGGGGCCTTTATATCTCCTCTCTTGTGGATAGGTCTGATAATCCACCCCTCCAGATATCAGGGATTTGACCTGTGTCTAATATGAGAGAGAACATGTGGGATAACCTTTCAGCCCACCACTCCAGCCGATTCTTTATTGATCATGGCAGGGAGGTTACCAGCTCCAGCTGTGCGGGTCAAATTTAAGTTCGCTATGGTACGTTTTATATTACCTACTGTGAAGTGTACTCTGATGTCATCAGCCACCCCTTTCCATGGGATTAAACTTCTTTTTGCGGGCTCTATCCTGTTACCATATATTTCCCCCAATTACTCCTCCCATGCGGCTTCTCCCACCACACAATTTATTGCATCCGGAGTCTTACCTCAACCTTCCTGTATTAACTTACAAAACTTTCTTGCATTTTTTGATTTTATTACATTCTAGAAAATTTTCTCAACATTTCTCTTTAAATTTATTCCTGATTTTGGATGAGCATTTAATACACTTTCCTTATTTTCACAAGATTATTATAACTTTCAATATCATACCTTTCTTTGAGTCTTCTGAGGAAAATTGAATTTTGCCTTGTTATATGTGCCTACGTGTTCCCCATCCTATGTTATATGTGCATGATCGATATGCATATATCCCCCTATGATCGATTAAAGACGCAATTATAGTTGTGTCCAACTCTAGTATGCCAGTTTCCAGTTCTCGTGAAAGCAACGAGTATTAGGCCTATGTTGCCACGTTTTACAGTATGCACGTTATATTCCTCGAATTGTCCCCGTTTCTAGGCCTCAAAAGGGCCCGGACACCAGATTCAAGCTCCAGTCTCCTGAACCCACTCCGAGGAGCGATGCAGCCCCCACCTGCATCCCTGACCCTTCACTTACTTCCTGCCGCGCAGCGCGGTGCCCGGCCTGGCTCTGCCTGCCTGTCTGCCAAGAATATGTTATGCCTCTAGTTATCAGTTCAGCTCTCCGTCTTCACATTCCTAAGCTAGCGAACCGCATAAACAGCTTCAGCTATAGTCTAGTCTTTCTGTCTCCATGCAAGTGAATTACTGTATTAATATTCATGGAAGATTCATAGCACACGCACACGCAATACATGTAGAATATATGCATGCACCAGCCTTAGTGTCAAGTAGCCTTTGCCCTAATAACTTTTAGATTCTATCAACATGTACTCCAAACACCAGATACCAGATATGCTATAGGTACATGTCGTCCTGACACCGCAGACTTTAGTCTCCTCTTCTAGTGCAGAAGTCATAGCCCCCAGTTCTCCCCGGTAACACGTCATTGTCCGTTTGCGCGCACCACTAGGTTAAAGGTCCCAGCTGCTCAGGTAGCCCCCTCTATGTATCCACCCATTTATGACACTTCTGTGACGTTCTCATCACATGTCTACGTGCACGCCCTGTGCACGCCTTCTTTTCACGCCCATGTACTCTTATCTTACGCTTGTCACTTTTTACGCCTACTGTATGTAATGTAATTGTGATGTTTTACTATATATACCTTGTACTGTTGATGAGACGTTGCAGCTGCCATCCCATGCCTTCTATGCCATTCTATTTCAGGCTGTTCCGATCCTGTCCCTTCCCTTGTGCCTGATTAAAGCCTGTTAGACTCAGATTCCACGGATCCTGCCTCTTATTTATTGAGCTATCTGTTTTCATTAATGTATTCAAAAATAGTACCGGTAATTAATTATTTATTTACCACATAAATGGCGCCCGAATAGGGACTTGCCCTTTCCCCACGCGCCGGCGATGTAACGCAGGCCCCCTGACCCTTCTACAGCCGTGACGGAACTCTACCGTGCACGTGCAGATATTTCTGCTTCAAGTCTCCCTCAGGCCCACGGAGGAGACGGAACCTGCGGTCCGGCATCCAGACGAGGCGGGGAGGAATGCGGTTCGTCCCGACCAGAGCCCAAGCCGAGAGAGCAAGGTCGGAGGTATCCAGAGGCCCACCTGTTTCTGAAGTCCGAAGTTCGTAGTCCGACGTCGTAGCAGTCCAGTCCAGTCCGAGGCCTTCAGTTTCTGCTTCCCGGTGAGTACCGTTGCAGGGGAAGTATCTAGACTGGTTCATTAGTTTGTTCCTGGTCCGATGGGTTTGGGTACACAGATCCAGTCCGAAGTATTCACCTAGGTGGATACGGTATGACGTGTCTCTTTACAAGACCGGTATGTTCTGTACTGTTTTAGCAGTGCATCCAGTAATTCTAGTAAGTCCGTTCTCGAGAAATTCAAGTGTTATGTTTTCAGTGTATCAGGTAGTATTCTGTTCGAACTGTTATTAACGTATTTCTATGTCGTGGTATGAGTGATTTGTTTGCCATTTCATTACTGTGATTATTGTGTATTGTGTTCGCAAGTACAACTCAGACATGCCTCTGTTTTCGAAGTTACGTCAGATAAAAACTAGAAAAGGGTTACTCGAAGAAGCAGTTCCTGTCCCTCCTAGGGACAGTCCTGGACATTTCATGTATCACAAGCATGGCTTAGATGCCATATTATATCTAGACTTATGGGTGGATTACACGAAGGATCTGGAAGAGAAATATAGATGGCCCGTATCAGGTACATGGGATGCCGAGTGCATCATGCGAGTAGAAGAAGCATTATGGAAAAAGAAAGCCAGACAGTCCCAGAAAGATGCCATTGAGTTATGGCGCAAAGAATCTCATAAAAGAACCGAAAAAGAATTCAGAAAAACAGAATTAAGTAGGGAATCCTCAGAAAAAGCCCAAGAAAGGGAATTAATCGAAGAAGGTGAACGAGTTAGAGCAGAACAGTCAGACAGACAGAGAAATGCCCTTATTAAAGGTATGTATCCTCTTCTTGCCGAGGGCTTGCCAAAGGCAACCCCGGAAGCACCCTGTAATTTACCGCCACCATTGGTCCCGATTAAGCTACGTCATAAACCGACCGCAGCTGAAATTTTTCTTTCGTCCTACTTGGACGACACAGTCCCAGCCTATGCAAATCGTATTCCGCCCGCTCACCCTCAGCATCCTGTAAATAATGTAATTCCTGTTCCTCCAGCCACTGGTCCAGGGGACCAAGTTAATGTGCCAGTACCCCCGGACCAGCCCACATTAAATGTACCCGGTTTGCCAGTCACTTTACCAGCACGTACAGTATTAACTGACGATTCTAGTTCAGGAACAGCGGGGGGAGGTGCTCCTATCACCCCGCCTCAAGTAAGACGACTGACGCCGCGAGAAGCAGCGTTACAGCGTACGCCAAAAGTGGCTACATACACAGACCTCAAGCGACTTCTTACCGACTGTATATATGATCCAGTTCCAGGCGAAGATCATATGATATTATATTCAGTACGTTTAAGAAGGGTTGCCAACTTTTTGGTCACCCTGCCCGACATGAAGGAACATCTAGACAGAATATATCGTTTTGTCCGTACAGGGGAGAATCCAGGAAGTATTCACGAAGCTATGGCACACAGGAAAGCCGAGATTCAACATATGATTTTACAGTTTTTGATTAACTGTTTAATAAGAGAGCAAGATTATCCTGATAAAGACAAAGACGAGATGAAAGGCCTGATCCGATGGAGTGATAATATAGCAGAGGGAAAACACAAGACACAAGGTAGTGTAGAAAGTATGTACAAGAAAATTCGTAAGGAAATTATAAGTATACACCAGAAGGAGGAAGCGAAAAGAGGAACCGAGAAAGAGAATGACTCTTCTAGTGAAGAGGTAGACAGCGAGAATCCCTCCAGAATAGCGTATGTAGGTAGAACTAGGTTTTCCGACAGACATTCACGCCTAGATTACAAGAAAGTTTTTCCTCCTCCAGTACCAGAACAGTGTTCTCTTGAACAAGTATTCCAGGCCACCAATCAAATTCTGAAATCACGAATAGGTTATAGCGAGCTTAGTACAATGCATGAACAAGAACTAGCCCGATCAGCAGTCCGATGGACTAGTGATTCTACCACGTTTCCAGATGAAATAGTGGCCCAAACGTTTCTGAAACTGCCCCCAGCCGAGCAGCGTCTGGTGGGTACGTATATGATCCAGCACCTCATTACACTGTATGAGGATCAGCATTCTGATCCAGGTCCTTTACATGATGTACTGAACGAGTTACTCCTAAACAGATGGAAAGGTCTAGGTACCGATTTAATTAGTGTCATATTAGAACAGCGCCACAAATACAGAACGTTCCTGAATCCACATTTTGTTTCCGTTCCACCCCCAGTAAGAAAATCATTCTACATAGACAGACAGAATCCGTTACGAGAAGTACATCCAGTTAAGAAAGAGGGGGGTGGTCTAGAACGAGTATTTGTTTACACCCCTATCACGAAAATAGAACTTCTGGAAATGGAAAAGTTAATACCCTGTCACGATAAAGATCCAGGAGGGTTCCACCGTGAATTAAAAGACATGCTCCGCATGGGAGAATACACGTATCCTGATATCATTAAAATGTTAAAGGTCCTGTTGCCTGCGGGCACATATGAAAAACTCAAAGAAAAGGAATGGGAGGTGGGAGAGAAAAAGATAGATTGGACCGCATTAGAGACTGAAGATAACACACGAGTTCCAGGTACCGGTCTTGGGGATAAAGCTAAAGCTTTGCCCGAATTGTTAATACAAGTCTTGCCAAGATTACTAGCCACGAAAAAGGAAGACTGGGATGCCATCTCAGCCTGTAAACAGAAACAAGACGAAGATACTAGTGATTTTTATTCTAGATTTGAGAAATGTTTCATTATTAATAGTGGTCTGAAAACAAGTAGTGAATCGTATCCACATCTTTTTGTTACCAAACTAGTTGAGAATTCAAGTCCACAAGTTAAAAACCGAGTACTGAAAGTCGAAAGTACCTGGCAAGCTAATACTCCGTCACAGATGCTCCAGATGCTACATGTGAGAAGTTGGCCTGGTAGGGGATGTTTCCAATTCTGGAACCACCTACTACCTGACCAAACAATCCCCTTATGGTGTCTGGTTGTAAGTCAACCTTATTAGACAAGCTATCCTAGGGGTAGCATGGACTAAGCAGCCTAAAGGCTTAACTTAAGAGGTCGTGTTAAGCGAGCTGTTTTACCACATACAATCCTGTAATACCAAATGAAAGGACACCACACAAGTATATATTATAAAAATATATGTGTTTATTACTAAAAACAATCCCCAGTATTCTTTATGAATAAAGGGGCACAAGCGTTAAATCAAAAGCACTGTTTAAACATACAAGTTGCACAATTATGGATGAGGGCGGGTGGCCACTCAAACCATATACTAAACAAGTGGTATAAGAAAGGCCACTCGAGCAGTGGTTAGGCCTAGGGCCTAGGGAATCGCTGGGAGCAGTCAGGACAAGCAATGCTGAAGTCGGGAATGGCCCTCGGGATTCGGGAGATGTGCGGAAAGCGCACGCATGCACCAATGTTAACCAATGGTGCGTAAAAGTCAAAGAGTTAAAGTTTAAGGACACTTCCGCTGAACCTAGAGGAACAAAACTTAACACACAGACCCTAGAGGTGTGCACCGGTGTGGGAACACCGGCGGAGCAAAGTTACCTCACCCACAGGAAGTGGGTGCACAGGGTCGAAGTGGCGTCGGGTTTTGACACGCAGGCTCTTGGTGCTTGAAGCTGAAAGGGCTGCAGGCAGGGTGAAGACGAAGTGTCCGGTGGAGTCCAAGGGTGGACTCAAGTTGTAGAGTACCTGAAAGCAGAGGGGACAGAGTCTGGGTCACTCAGCAGTGACCAGGGTGGAACCAGGACGGAACCAGGCAATGTCGGGCGCAATCAGGTGGTCGTCGAGGAGCTTCTCTCCGCTGTCACGTGGGCTCTGGGGCATCTGCGACGTCCAGGAGCAGGTCACGATCTGTCCCACGCAGGCTCTCACCGTCGGTACAGTCGGCTTCAAGTTTGGAGCAAACAAGCCTTGGTAAGAGCAATCCACGCAGGATCGGAAGATGGCTTCTCACTCGGACCAGGAAGGTCAGAGTCGGGGCTCCTTTTCAGGGGAGCTGGTGTGGATCTGGAGCAACCAGAATCACAAGTCTTCTTAGGTAGTTCGTCGGCACAGGGACCACAAGCCAGCTGGCAAGTGACCGGGCCAACGCGTTGAGCCAAATCGTGCCAAAGGGCCCCACGCAGCACTCGTCGAGTGTGGAGGGCTGAACTTCGGTTCAGGAGTAGCTCAGGGTGGGGGCTTCTCAAACCCCGGTGTACAGCTTCGAGGGTCACTCGTGGGCTGCACGGTCAGCGTCTCGTGGTCACTTCAAGATGGCGTGCCCCACGCTTCCGGTCGCCTCCACGGGTCTCAGCTTTGCAGGGACTGTGGATCGGGCTGTTAGAAGCTGGGCAGGCTTGATCTCGTCGATCTCAGTCGCTCGAGTTCCGGCGGGAACTGCAACTAAGTAGACGTCGAGGGCTGGATGGTGCCTGCTGCTGCAGGGTGGTCACTCCTTGACCACAAGGGAGATTATTCGGGCTTCCACGTTGAGATGGAGGGCGAAGGGTCCAGAATATCGTTTCAAATGTTTCTTCCAGGAAATCTGATGTGCATTGGCACTGCTCCCACTCTTATTCGAATCTGGTGGGCGTGATTACCTGCTAGGTCCCCTCCTATGGGTGGGACCCAGGAAGTGGGTGGATACACCCCCTTCCTTTGATCCAGGCCGCCCTGGCACGAGGGCTGGAGTGCCCCAGAACCGGTTTGGCCGGATTATGCAAGGGGCAGCCTTGTGCGCCCCAGGCAGTGTCTGGTTTCTTTCAAACCTCCCTGCTACAATACACTATCTCCTGTCTGGAGGGCGGTGACACCCTCCTGTGACAGGAAACTCTTTGTCCAGGACCCCCTTGACTGGGTTTCGGTCAGCTCCAGGGGTGCAGACATTTGTCTGTGGCAGAGGCATCCATTTTGTGGATCTTAAGGCCTTTGGAGAAATCAACCGCATTAAAGTGAAGTAACATGTCTTACCCCTCTAGAGGGGTGGAATGCCATCCCCGTCGCCAGAACTGGCGAGGGGATGGTATTCCAAAGCGTATGACACCTTACACGACATGTTTTGATAAAGCCAAACCAGAGTTGCTAAATAACCGCGAGGATTATAAGGCACTTAATAGTATATGGTATGGCATTATCCTGAAACAGCTTAGGGATTTGTTCCCGACGGCTGCAGACAGGCTCAGCTCATGCTAGAGCTCCATCTCACATAAAAACCATGCACCGAGCCTCCAGGATTGGTGAGGCCTGTCTATAGGAGTGGCTCACAGGTTTACATGTGTCCAGATATAGGTTTAGACATAGGTATACTATATCTAAGCAAGGGGTGTGTACACCACCTTACCCCAGCTGAGTGATCAGCCAGTTGTGTCAATTTAAGAACCAGCCAGGGGTGGCAAAAGATATGCTGCAGCCCCTGGTAGGCCTTAGTGGCTCCTGTGCCCTGTGCACCTATAGTGCATTCTACAGGGGCTGACAAGGAGTCCATTTCCAATTGGTATGTGCCTATAGCACATGTGTCATTAATTTAGTGAGAGAACAGCAGGCTGGGGGTCTGATCAGCAGGCCCACAGCCTCAGTAGTCGAAAACCAGTGAAGCAAAAAGCAAAAATTTGGGGTGACCATAGGATAGCAGACCCTACTCTCCTACACAACCCCCCCCCAAACGCAGGGACATTAAACTAACCTTGACCAGATAAGTCTTCATGTTCTAAGTGGAAGTACCTGGAGAGACCATCTGCATTACCATGGTCAGTCCCTGGGCGGTGCTCCACTGTAAAGTCCATCCCCTGTAGGGAAATGGACCACCTGAGCAGTTTGGGATTTTCACCCTTCATCTGATTAAGCCATAAGAGGGGCTTATGGTCTGTTTGCACCAGGAAGTGAGTTCCAAACAAGTAGGACCTCAACTTCTTTAATGCCCAAACCACAGCAAAGGCCTCCCTCTCAATGGCTGACCAACGTTTTTCTCTTGGGGTTAGCCTCCTGCTAATGAAAGCAATTGGCTGGTCTTGACCATCTTGATTAAGTTGTGAGAGTACAGCTCCCACCCCCAACTCAGAAGCATCTGTCTGAACAATGAACTGTTTGGAGTAGTCAGGACTCTTTAGGATAGGTGCAGAGCACATGGCCTTCTTCAGGTCTTCAAATGCCTTCTGACAGCTAACTGTCCACTGAACCTTCTTTGGCATCTTCTTGGATGTCAAGTCATTTAATGGTGTCACTATAGACCCATAGTTTTTCACAAACTTTCTGTAATACCCAGTCAGGCCCAAGAAGGCTCTGACTTGTGTCTGGGTAACTGGAGGAGCCCAGTCCTGTATGGCCTGGATTTTGCTTTCCAGTGGCTGAACCTGGCCTCCACCTACTAGGTGGCCCAGGTATACAACCTTACTCTGCCCTATCTGGCACTTTGTGGCCTTGATAGTTAGGCCTGCCTTTTGCAGGGCCTCCAAAACTTTCTTCAGGTGGATCAGGTGATCCTCCCAGGTGGAGCTAAAGACAGCAATATCATCCAGATAAGCTGCACAAAAGTCATCCAACCCAGTAAGGACTTGGTTCACCAACCTTTGGAAAGTGGCAGGTGCATTCTTCAAACCAAAGGGCATTACCACAAACTGATAATGTCCACTAGGGGTAGAGAATGCTGTTTTGGCTTTTGACTCCTCAGCTAGTCTGATTTGCCAGTAGCCAGCTGTCAGATCAAATGTGCTCAGAAACTTGGCAGAAGCCAATCTGTCAATGAGCTCATCTGCTCTTGGAATGGGGTGAGCATCTGTCCTAGTGACAGCATTGAGACCCCTGTAATCCACGCAAAACCTCATTTCTCTCTTACCATCTTGGGTATGAGGTTTTGGCACCAGGACTACTGGGCTGGCCCATGGGCTCTCTGATGGCTCAATCACTCCAAGCTCCAACATCTTTTGCACCTCAGCCTTGATGCAATCCCTGACATGATCAGGTTGCCTGTAGATCTTATTCTTGACAGGCAGACTGTCACCAGTGTCCACAACATGGGTACACCAGTCAGTTTGGCTGGGTGTGAGTGAAAACATTTGCCTGTGAGCCTGCAAAACTTGTCTGCAGTCCCTCTGTTGCTGGTCAGTGAGGCTGCCTGCCAGGGCTACTCCATCAACTGAACCATCATCAGGGTTCTGAGAAAGCAGGTCTGGGAGAGGGTCACTCTCTTCCTCCTGTTCCCCATCTGTGGCCATGAGCAAGCTCATGTCCTCCCTGTCTACAAATGCTTTCAAGCGATTCACATGGATTACCCTGTGAGGGCTCCTGGGTGTTCCAAAGTCTACCAAGTAGGTGACTTCCCCTTTCTTCTCAATAATAGGATAGGGTCCACTCCACTTGTCTTGGAGTGCTGCTGGAGCCACTGGCTCCAGTACCCATACCTTCTGTCCTGGTTGGAACTCTACCAGCACAGCCTTTTGGTCATGCCAAGCTTTCTGCAATTCTTGGCTGGCCTCCAGGTTTTTGGATGCTCTTTCCATGTACTCAGCCATCCTGGAGCGGAGACCAAGTACATAGTCCACTATGTCTAGTTTGGGCTTTTTGAGAGGTAACTCCCATCCTTCCTTCACCAAACACAATGGACCTCTCACAGGGTGGCCAAACAAAAGTTCAAAAGGGCTGTAGCCAACCCCCTTCTGTGGGACCTCTCTGTAAGCAAAGAGCAGGCAGGGTAAAAGAATGTCCCATTTCCGCCTGAGCTTCTCTGGTAATCCTTTTATCATGCCTTTAAGGGTCTTGTTAAATCTCTCCACAAGCCCATTGCATTGTGGATGATATGGGGTGGTAAACTTATAGTTTACTCCACATTCCTTCCACATTGCTTTTAGATAGCTGGACATGAAATTTGTCCCTCTATCTGATAGTACCTCCTTAGGAAAGCCCACTCTTGAGAAAACTGCAATGAGGGCTTTTGCCACCACAGGTGCTGTGGTGGTCCTTAGGGGAATAGCCTCTGGGTACCTGGTGGCATGATCCACTACCACCAGTATGAATCTGTTCCCAGATGCTGTTTGGGGGTCCATTGGACCCACAATATCAATTCCAACTCTCTCAAAGGGGACCCCCACCACAGGTAGTGGTATTAGGGGGGCCTTTGTTGTGCCACCTGACTTACCACTGGCTTGGCAAGTGACACAGGAGCGACAAAACTCCTTGACATCCTCTGACATGTGAGGCCAGTGAAAGTGTGGAACAAGCCTGTCCCACGTCTTGTTCTGGCCTAAGTGTCCTGCAAGGGGAATATCATGGGCCAAGGTAAGGAGGAATCCCCTAAACTGCAGAGGTATCACCAACCTCCTGGTCATGCCAGGCTTGGGGGCTCTAGCCTCTGAGTAAAGGAGTCCCTCATCCCAATACACAGTATGGGTACCTTGGGCATCCCCAGCAGCCTCAGCAGCAGCCTGCTGTCTGAGGGGTTCAAGGGAAGGGCAATCTAATTGAGCCTGCCTCAGGTCTGCCCTTGAGGGTCCCCCTGTCCCCAGAAACTCAACCTGGTCAGGTTCAAGCTCCTCAGAGACAGTCTCCTCTTGGACTGCAGAATCAGTTTCCTCTGAAACCTGATCCTCAACCTGGGGCAAGGTGGAAGGCGAGGCCTTTCCTCTCTTGCTCCTTCTCTTGGGCTGTGGCTGGTCTATTGTCTCAAGATCCACCACTGGTTCAGGAAGGCACTTCTTAGCCTGAGCCCTTGTCATGGCAAGGACATGCTCTGAAATCCCTAGCATTTCTGCATGAGTCCTGTACTCCACTTCTGACCATGCTGAGCTTTCAAGGTCATTGCCTAACAGACAGTCTACTGGTAGGTCTGCACTCACCACAACTTTCTTTAGGCCATCAACCCCTCCCCAGGAGAAGTTCACAACTGCCACACTATGGGAGGTAGTGGAGTTGCTTGCATTGGTTACTAGGTAGCTCTCTCCTAGTACAATCTGCCCAGGGTCCACAAAGCCAGGGGTCACCATGGTGACACTAGCACATGTGTCCCTGTAAGCTTGAGCCAGTTTCTCATTTATTAAGGGAGTCTGCCTGTATTTGCCCAGGTTAGTGGGGCTTACTGCAGTGGGCAACTCAATGTCCACATCATACAGGAGAACTGCCTGTGTAGGGACTCTGACTAGGCCAGATCCTACTTCAATACCCAGGGTCAACCCAGCTACACCCTTGGACTGTGTTCCACCACTGCTTACTGTACTTGGGGTTGCAGTTGCTTTAGGAGCTGTAGTGGTGGGAACTGGATTTGCCTTGGTGCACTCACTGCCCCAGTGTGAAACTGATTTGCAGGTATTGCACCAAGGTGTCTTTGGACCTTTGTTCTTCTTCTTCTTGTTACCAGTTTGGGAACCACCCTCCTTACTATTAGTTTGGGGGCCTGAAGACTTCTGGTCTTTTTCTTTATCTTTCTGATTCTGATTACCACCCTTCTGGTCTGTTTTCTTCTGGTCACCACCTTGGTTCTGGGGTTTCTGCTTAATCCTTGTTCTGACCCATTTGTCTGCCTTCTTTCCCAATTCTTGGGGAGAGGTCAGATCAGAGTCAATAAGGTATTGATGCAACAGCTGGTTTGTACAGTTATTAAGGATCTGTTCTCTCATCATAAGATTGTACAATCCTGTATAGTCTGAAACTTTACTTCCCTGTAACCAACCCTCCAAAGCCTTAGTGGCACACTCCACAAAATCAGTCCAGTCTTGAGTCTGTGCTTTCTGGGTGTCTCTGAACAACAACCTGTATTGCTCAGTGGTTAGGCCATACCCTTCAATGAGAGCACTCTTCAAAACAGAGTAGTTTTTGGCATCCTCAGGTCTAACTGTGAGGAGCCTGTCCCTCCCTTTCTCAGAAAAGGAGTACCACAAAATTGCAGCCCACTGATTCTCAGGAACCTGCTGTACCATGCAGGCTCTCTCAAGAGCAGTCATCCATTTGTGGATGTCATCCCCTTCTTTAAAGGGGGGCACAATTTTGGTCAGGTTTCTATTATCATAGGCCCTGTCTTTTTCTCTTGGAAAATTGCTGCCACCAGTGACATCTAAGCCACTTAATTTCTGCTCTCTTGCCAAGGCAAGTCTAGCTTGAGCCAAGGCTACCTCCTCCCTCTCTATCTGGAGTTTGACAGCCCTCATTCTGGCCCTATGCTCTAACTTTTGAGAAGCATTCATGCCTCTCTGTGATTCCCTGGAGGCACTAGAAAGATGAGAGTCCCCTGAGGGAGATCTCACTCTTCTGTTGCCTGGGGGAATCATGTGTTGGGTCCTGGGGAGGTGCTGGCCCTCTCCATTCCCCAGTAGGTCCAAGTTGGCCTGGCTAAGCCTACCAACTGGAACCTGGCTACCCTGATCCTGTACTCCTAAGTCCTCAGCATCTGAGTCCTCATCCAAGTCATCATCATCCTCTTCTTCAAGGGGATCAACTGCAGGGGGGTTCCCTCCAGTTCCTGTATCTAGGGAAGCTGCTTTTGCCTTCTCTAAGTCATCCTGTTCTAGGATTTCTACCAGGATTAGGCAGGTGGGGCTTCTGCCCCTTTTTAACCCTCTTGCTTTGCACAAGGCAATCAAGTCTCTGCGGGTTAGTTTGTCATATCCAAAAGTTGCCTGGGTAGGGTCAACTGTCACAGGACTAGACCCTGAGGCCTTTCCTGTGTCAGACATGGTTACTAGTGAGGTGTAAGTGGTGCACTTACCTACACTAAGTGTTTTCCTACTGGACCTTGCTAGTGAGTTGTAGTCAGGGGTGTGCTACTCCCTTCAACCTACAACTACTAAGTTCAGTAGAACTTAATATGCTAAGCTTTTGATTTTATATGTACCTAGAGGTACTTGATGTGATCTTTCAATTTGATATAAAGATTGCAATGGTAAAACAACAGCAAGCTCAAATCCGCACCGCTGCTCACCAATGTGAGAAGTTGGCCTGGTAGGGGATGTTTCCAATTCTGGAACCACCTACTACCTGACCAAACAATCCCCTTATGGTGTCTGGTTGTAAGTCAACCTTATTAGACAAGCTATCCTAGGGGTAGCATGGACTAAGCAGCCTAAAGGCTTAACTTAAGAGGTCGTGTTAAGCGAGCTGTTTTACCACATACAATCCTGTAATACCAAATGAAAGGACACCACACAAGTATATATTATAAAAATATATGTGTTTATTACTAAAAACAATCCCCAGTATTCTTTATGAATAAAGGGGCACAAGCGTTAAATCAAAAGCACTGTTTGACATACAAGTTGCACAATTATGGATGAGGGCGGGTGGCCACTCAAACCATATACTAAACAAGTGGTATAAGAAAGGCCACTCGAGCAGTGGTTAGGCCTAGGGCCTAGGGAATCGCTGGGAGCAGTCAGGACAAGCAATGCTGAAGTCGGGAATGGCCCTCGGGATTCGGGAGATGTGCGGAAAGCGCACGCATGCACCAATGTTAACCAATGGTGCGTAAAAGTCAAAGAGTTAAAGTTTAAGGACACTTCCGCTGAACCTAGAGGAACAAAACTTAACACACAGACCCTAGAGGTGTGCACCGGTGTGGGAACACCGGCGGAGCAAAGTTACCTCACCCACAGGAAGTGGGTGCACAGGGTCGAAGTGGCGTCGGGTTTTGACACGCAGGCTCTTGGTGCTTGAAGCTGAAAGGGCTGCAGGCAGGGTGAAGACGAAGTGTCCGGTGGAGTCCAAGGGTGGACTCAAGTTGTAGAGTACCTGAAAGCAGAGGGGACAGAGTCTGGGTCACTCAGCAGTGACCAGGGTGGAACCAGGACGGAACCAGGCAATGTCGGGCGCAATCAGGTGGTCGTCGAGGAGCTTCTCTCCGCTGTCACTGGGCTCTGGGGCATCTGCGACGTCCAGGAGCAGGTCACGATCTGTCCCACGCAGGCTCTCACCGTCGGTGCAGTCGGCTTCAAGTTTGGAGCAAACAAGCCTTGGTAAGAGCAATCCACGCAGGATCGGAAGATGGCTTCTCACTCGGACCAGGAAGGTCAGAGTCGGGGCTCCTTTTCAGGGGAGCTGGTGTGGATCTGGAGCAACCAGAATCACAAGTCTTCTTAGGTAGTTCGTCGGCACAGGGACCACAAGCCAGCTGGCAAGTGACCGGGCCAACGCGTTGAGCCAAATCGTGCCAAAGGGCCCCACGCAGCACTCGTCGAGTGTGGAGGGCTGAACTTCGGTTCAGGAGTAGCTCAGGGTGGGGGCTTCTCAAACCCCGGTGTACAGCTTCGAGGGTCACTCGTGGGCTGCACGGTCAGCGTCTCGTGGTCACTTCAAGATGGCGTGCCCCACGCTTCCGGTCGCCTCCACGGGTCTCAGCTTTGCAGGGACTGTGGATCGGGCTGTTAGAAGCTGGGCAGGCTTGATCTCGTCGATCTCAGTCGCTCGAGTTCCGGCGGGAACTGCAACTAAGTAGACGTCGAGGGCTGGATGGTGCCTGCTGCTGCAGGGTGGTCACTCCTTGACCACAAGGGAGATTCTTCGGGCTTCCACGTTGAGATGGAGGGCGAAGGGTCCAGAATATCGTTTCAAATGTTTCTTCCAGGAAATCTGATGTGCATTGGCACTGCTCCCACTCTTATTCGAATCTGGTGGGCGTGATTACCTGCTAGGTCCCCTCCTATGGGTGGGACCCAGGAAGTGGGTGGATACACCCCCTTCCTTTGATCCAGGCCGCCCTGGCACGAGGGCTGGAGTGCCCCAGAACCGGTTTGGCCGGATTATGCAAGGGGCAGCCTTGTGCGCCCCAGGCAGTGTCTGGTTTCTTTCAAACCTCCCTGCTACAATACACTATCTCCTGTCTGGAGGGCGGTGACACCCTCCTGTGACAGGAAACTCTTTGTCCAGGACCCCCTTGACTGGGTTTCGGTCAGCTCCAGGGGTCCAGACATTTGTCTGTGGCAGAGGCATCCATTTTGTGGATCTTAAGGCCTTTGGAGAAATCAACCGCATTAAAGTGAAGTAACATGTCTTACCCCTCTAGAGGGGTGGAATGCCATCCCCGTCGCCAGAACTGGCGAGGGGATGGTATTCCAAAGCGTATGACACCTTACACGACATGTTTTGATAAAGCCAAACCAGAGTTGCTAAATAACCGCGAGGATTATAAGGCACTTAATAGTATATGGTATGGCATTATCCTGAAACAGCTTAGGGATTTGTTCCCGACGGCTGCAGACAGGCTCAGCTCATGCTAGAGCTCCATCTCACATAAAAACCATGCACCCAGCCTCCAGGATTGGTGAGGCCTGTCTATAGGAGTGGCTCACAGGTTTACATGTGTCCAGATATAGGTTTAGACATAGGTATACTATATCTAAGCAAGGGGTGTGTACACCACCTTACCCCAGCTGAGTGATCAGCCAGTTGTGTCAATTTAAGAACCAGCCAGGGGTGGCAAAAGATATGCTGCAGCCCCTGGTAGGCCTTAGTGGCTCCTGTGCCCTGTGCACCTATAGTGCATTCTACAGGGGCTGACAAGGAGTCCATTTCCAATTGGTATGTGCCTATAGCACATGTGTCATTAATTTAGTGAGAGAACAGCAGGCTGGGGGTCTGATCAGCAGGCCCACAGCCTCAGTAGTCGAAAACCAGTGAAGCAAAAAGCAAAAATTTGGGGTGACCATAGGATAGCAGACCCTACTCTCCTACACTACAGTACCACCAGAACAGAATTAGGGAGGAGCAGGAACATGAAAAGAGACGTATGAAAGACACGAAAATGAAAGTATTAGTTGCACAGTCTGTTCCGCAAGACAGTCAGAAGAGGGGTCCGAATCAAGCTAGTCATCCTACAGCTCCCGTTAGAGGGACATGCAATTACTGTAAACAGCCAGGTCATTATATAAACGAATGTGCAGTTCTGAAACACAACATAGCTACTGGTAAAACGAAAGAGAGACCACGTCCGCCTAGACAAGAACAAGTTTCACAGAATTCCCAGCCTCCGCAGAATGCACCACAGACAGTTACAGTACCGCAGCCTATCGCTGCAACACAGCACGTTACACAGCAGATGTACCAGTACGCACAGTCAGAGTATCCAGATTATCAGCCGTATTCATGAAACAGCCTAGAGAGGGAGGTTGGCTTGCCTCTCATCGAGATTCCTGTAGATCAAGAGGGTCCCTATGTACACAGTCAAGTATTAGGGAAAGACAGAAAGTTTCTGATTGATACAGGGGCAAGTAGGACTACCATCAGTCATGACGAGGTTCCAGGGGCTCCGCTCTCAGGCTCTAGAAATGTTTCCCTTGGTTTTTCAGGAAAGCCTATTGTTAATGAAATATCGAAACCAGTTACTCTAGAAGTTGGTCCATTGTCCCGAACTACAGACTTGTTACTTACGAAATCTTGTCCAGAGAATTTACTAGGCATTAAGACCCTGAAAGAATTAGGAGCAGTCATCTGCTGCTCCCCAGAAGGAGTACGACTGTTCTTACGAGATTTTAAAGGTCATTATGTGTTACGTGATTTTGATCCACGATTATTGAATGTACCTCAGCATTTATGGGCGCAAGGTCCAACTGATGTAGGTTGTATGCACATCACACCCTATCGTGTCACTCTGAAGCAAGGTGTGGTATTACCACGAATCCGACAGTACAAATTGCCACCTGAGGCTGTAGCAGCCTTATCAAAAATTATTGATGAGCTCATTGCTCAAGGAGTAGTTGTAGAAACTGACTCCAATGTATGTAATTCTCCTATCATTCCGATTCTAAAACGTACAGATCCCAATGCACCTCCAGTTTATCGATTAGTGATTGACCTTCGAGAACTTAATAAATGTATCATACCCCAGTACCCAGTGGTTCCAGATATTTCTTCCCTATTGACTGCTATTGATTCCGAAGCCACGTTCTTCACTGTTATCGATCTCAAGAACGCATTCTTTAGTGTCCCCATTCATCCAGACAGCCAATTCCTTTTCGGATTCTGTTTAAATGGAAGGAGCTATAAATTCACACGAGCTCCTCAAGGTTTCACAGAAAGCCCTAGCATTTATAGTCACGCACTTAAAAGACAACTAGACAATATTCACATGCCAACTGACACTGCTCTGCTCCAGTATGTCGATGATCTATTGATCACAGCCCGTTCTGAACGTGACTGCGTACGTGCGTCACTTACGGTCCTGTATTTCCTGGCCGAGATGGGGCACAAGGTGTCCCCTTCCAAATTACAATTCTGTGTCCAGCAAGTGGTCTACCTTGGACACTTACTGTCCAAGAGGGGTAGGCAGTTGACACCTGACCGTATCCAGTTAATAGCACATCTTCCACAGCCCAAGACTCAGAAGGAGGTACGAGCTTTTATCGGCCTCACTTCTTACTGCAGACAATGGATTCCTCAGTACGCATATCTAGCCAAGCCACTGATACAGTTAACGACACAGGAGGCCGCCGTATCGACTGTCCTCCCTTGGACCCAGGAACATACACTTGTTTTCAATGAGTTAAAGAAAGCTTTATGCCAAGCACCTGTTCTAGTAACGCCAAACTACAGTAAGCCTTTTACACTTTTTGTCACTGAACGTGATGGTACTGCATTATCTGTTCTCACACAAGATCAAGCAGGACAATACAAGCCCTGTGCTTATTTTTCTAGCACATTAGATCCGGTGGCCCAGGCTCTGCCTGCGTGCCTCAAGTCAGTTGCAGCCACAGCTCTAGCTATCAGACAAAGTGATTCCATAGTGTTAGGACACTCCCTGACAGTACAAGTTCCACACTCCGTGGAAGTTCTTTTAAACCGAACACAGACTCAGCACTTGACAATTGCACGTTTAACAGGTTATGAACTGACACTGTTTCAACCACACATAGAAATCAGACGCTGCAACATTTTAAATCCTGCTACACTGTTACCCTCAGTTGCTTCAAATCCTGCCACACATGACTGTGTGGAAGTAGTTAACACCATGACTAAGCCAAGACAAGACTTGACAGACATTGCATTACCAGATCCCGACCTGACACTTTATGTGGATGGTTCATGTATGAGAACAAGTACAGGAGAACTAGTAGCCGCGTATGCAGTGACTACTGAAACTGAAGTTATAGAAACACATCGTATTGACACCCTGTCTGCTCAAGCAGCAGAGCTCATTGCTCTGACCCAAGCATGCATACGAGCCAAGAACCTGAAAGTAAACATATACACAGATTCACGTTATGCATTCGGAGTCGTACACGACTTTGGAGTGCTCTGGCAAGAAAGAGGTTTCATGACCTCTCATGGAACCAAGATTCAGCATGGTCCCCTCATTCAAGCTCTGTTATATGCAATACATTTACCGACAGCCATCGCTATCATGAAGTGCAAGGCACATACGAAAGTCACTGACATCATTTCCCAGGGTAGCGATCTAGCAGATCGAACGGCCAAGCTTACAGCTCAGACTCCAGACATTCCACTTAACACGACACAGACAGACATTCCAGATCAGACTATTTGTATGACAGTTAAGGACCCTACACAAGACGTACTAGATATACAGTCACATGCTACTCCCGATGAAATCAAGAAATGGTCCGAACAAGGAGGGGTCCAGACAGATCAAGGATGGTGGACGAAGGGAAAAGCCACATGGTTTCTCCCCAACTCTATGGTTCAAGTCATTATTAACACCGCACATAGTCCAGCACACTTGGGAGAAAAAGCTATGTTAGACAGTATTCAGAACCTTTGGTTTAACAACCATTTACGAGCAGCAGCCAAGCAGAAAGTGCGTACCTGCATGATCTGTTGTCAGTTCAATCCAGGTAAAGGTGTCCCGGTGGAGCAAGGTGGATTCCATCCTCCTGACCACCCTTTTGAAGTCCTCCAGATGGATTATATTCAGATGGAGCGATGTCGAGGTTTCAAGTATGTCCTCGTAGTTGTATGCGCTTTGTCCAGGTGGACAGAAGCATATCCAGTTCCAGATTACACCGCCGCGACCACTGCCAGGCAGTTGGTTCGTGAGTATTTTCCCCGCTATGGATTGCCTAGGGTCGTGTATTCAGATAACGGCCAGCCATTCTCATCCGAGCTCATGAAACAAGTATCTCTTCTGTTAGGGTACCAGTGGAAGTTCCATTGTGTACGACATCCTGAAGCAGCCGGTCTCGTAGAGAGACATAATCAGACTCTGAAAATCCGCATTGCCAAAGTATGCGCAGAGAAAGGCGTAGATTGGATAGTAGCACTGCCAGTCGCCCTTTTCTATATGAGAATGGTCGCTCACTCCCGTTCAGGTCTGTCCCCTTATGAGGTAGTGTTCGGTCGTCCCCCAAACATGTGGGGTACACCTAGACCACGTACAATTACAGATGTTGACAGTAATATGCTGACAGATTACCTGGCTTCCTTGATGTCTGAACTACTCTCTTGTCGTTCACAGGTTGCCGCTGCTTTTCCAGACAACACCCAAGTGAAACCGCATGAGGTCATACCAGGCGACCTCGTTTTGATTCGTAATTTTGATCGTTCAAGTCCGCTGGAGCCCCGCTGGAAGGAGCCAAGACTTGTACTACTAACAACAAGGACGGCCATCAAGGTGGAGGGCAGGAAGGGGTGGTTGCACTCCAGTCATGTGAAGCGATTCCATGGACTTCGGCCCAAAAATTTTTTCAAGGACTGCCCCGTTCTCAAGGACTGCCCAGACACTGAATCTAAACTTCCCCTGTTAGAGAAAACTCCGCAGCAGGAGTATAAAGAAAAGTTAAGGTCTAGTAAGTCAGCCAGTTTAATTGTCTAAGTCCCTCTCGGGTGAAACGGTTAGACAGATTCCTGACATGTATGAGATAGACCCACACAGTGAGAGAGTTAGTCAAAACTCTAAGAGAATACGTTATCAAAAGAATCTTCGAAGTAGATGTATTATTACTCTTGTATTTATGATATTTCTGAGTCTTATGGTTACCTGCATAAGTTATGCCTTACATTTATGTTTTCCTATTAAATCACATGTACGTATGTTTTCTAATGTTACAGTAGAGCACACTTTTAGTGACCTGCCTCCTCACGAGTTATCCTATCGTCTTGCCATGCGCAATAACACGTTTATCCGAATGTTACACTATTCACATCAGACCAGCAATGCCACTAATTGTTGGGTGTGTGGTCGACTCCCCCCTTTCCAGACACCGAAGGGAGTTCTGCCACTCTTTCCCTATCCGTTTTCACACAATGGTTCGTGTGGAGCATGGTCCACGTTAACGTCATCCTCAAATGATATGTCCCTTCTGAATAGAACATGTTTCCCAGACAAGGAAGGTCTTTCCCATAGAACAGGGTTAGATCTAGAAAATGAAGTATATGATCTAGGTAATTATTCCTCCAATTTCATGGTTTTGAATGTTCAGTCCGAGACTACTCCAGATTTGCCTGCTATTTCAGTTCTACCAGTGAAAGGCGAATTATGTGTCAGAAAGAATGGTTCCGCACATGTAGGTCATAGTGATTGTACTACTGTGGTCAAGTATAGTGACAGTGGGAAATCTATTTTCAAAGCCTCACGTCATTCTTATTTTGTGTGTGGCCAGACCGCATATGTTCGTCTGCCCCTCGATTGGGATGGAACATGTTACATTGCCTTCCTACTGCCACCAGTTTTCCTAGCCCCATCCGATTATCACAGAAACACACATCTAGTACACGTTAGACATAGAAGGGAGACTGAGTCCCCAATTGTCGATCAAACTGAAACTGCCTTAGAACAATATCAAGACTTCAATAAAGGTTTCTTTTTCTTCATAGGTCCTGTCCAGAATAGTAAGTTTATACGTAGGCTAACCAGAACCCTTGAAGCAGTAGTGAATGAGACTACTTCCGCTCTAGGTAACTTAACTGAAGAGCAATCTGCTATGAGATTTGTCGTGCTCCAAAATCGTCTCGTCCTTGACGTCATACTGGCCGATAGGGGAGGAGCTTGTAGAGTCATCGGATCTAGTTGCTGCATTTTTATTCCTAATAACGCACCGTCTGTTTATTCAGCTATAACCAGACTTCACAAAATTGCCCATCAGTTACACCAGAATCCAGGCACCTGGACATGGTCCGGTTGGCTCTGGAGTATAATATCTGCCTGGGGATGGAAAGTATTGTCATTCCTAGGTATAGCAGTAATGATTATATTCAGTTGCTGTCTCTGTTTACAATGTGGCCCTGCGATTTGCGGCTTGTGTGCTACCTCTTGTATTCCTAGTCCTAAGTCCCGTTCCAAGACAATTCGAGACGAGCAAATGATGCTATATGAACAGATAGATAGTATCATGAATATTGATGTTTCCTGATGGAAACGTAGGGCACAAGGAGGGAATGAGGAAAATTGAATTTTGCCTTGTTATATGTGCCTACGTGTTCCCCATCCTATGTTATATGTGCATGATCGATATGCATATATCCCCCTATGATCGATTAAAGACGCAATTATAGTTGTGTCCAACTCTAGTATGCCAGTTTCCAGTTCTCGTGAAAGCAACGAGTATTAGGCCTATGTTGCCACGTTTTACAGTATGCACGTTATATTCCTCGAATTGTCCCCGTTTCTAGGCCTCAAAAGGGCCCGGACACCAGATTCAAGCTCCAGTCTCCTGAACCCACTCCGAGGAGCGATGCAGCCCCCACCTGCATCCCTGACCCTTCACTTACTTCCTGCCGCGCAGCGCGGTGCCCGGCCTGGCTCTGCCTGCCTGTCTGCCAAGAATATGTTATGCCTCTAGTTATCAGTTCAGCTCTCCGTCTTCACATTCCTAAGCTAGCGAACCGCATAAACAGCTTCAGCTATAGTCTAGTCTTTCTGTCTCCATGCAAGTGAATTACTGTATTAATATTCATGGAAGATTCATAGCACACGCACACGCAATACATGTAGAATATATGCATGCACCAGCCTTAGTGTCAAGTAGCCTTTGCCCTAATAACTTTTAGATTCTATCAACATGTACTCCAAACACCAGATACCAGATATGCTATAGGTACATGTCGTCCTGACACCGCAGACTTTAGTCTCCTCTTCTAGTGCAGAAGTCATAGCCCCCAGTTCTCCCCGGTAACACGTCATTGTCCGTTTGCGCGCACCACTAGGTTAAAGGTCCCAGCTGCTCAGGTAGCCCCCTCTATGTATCCACCCATTTATGACACTTCTGTGACGTTCTCATCACATGTCTACGTGCACGCCCTGTGCACGCCTTCTTTTCACGCCCATGTACTCTTATCTTACGCTTGTCACTTGTTACGCCTACTGTATGTAATGTAATTGTGATGTTTTACTATATATACCTTGTACTGTTGATGAGACGTTGCAGCTGCCATCCCATGCCTTCTATGCCATTCTATTTCAGGCTGTTCCGATCCTGTCCCTTCCCTTGTGCCTGATTAAAGCCTGTTAGACTCAGATTCCACGGATCCTGCCTCTTATTTATTGAGCTATCTGTTTTCATTAATGTATTCAAAAATAGTACCGGTAATTAATTATTTATTTACCACACTTCTTTCTGCTTTCCTTATCAACCACATTAGCTTCCTGCGTTCCTCACTAAACCAATCCTTCTCTTCCCACGGTTACCTTGGTTCTTCTTTGCCCTGATTTCGTCTTCTTTTAAATGAACCCTAAGACACTGAATGACTTGACTAATTGTATTTTTGAACCATTCTAGATGTAATATACTGGCATTTTTCAGTGTTAAGTTCTGCTTCAAATTAGCCAATTTTACTATACATTCCTCGGTCATTTTAGGAGGAAGATGCTTCAAAGGCAAATCAAAAGACCGTCCAAGTTTCCAGTCCTTGACACTCATTTACAATCAGAAGCACCTGGTGCAGCACCTCACAAGAAATCATAACCATTAGACACACCTCCATGTGTACAAGCAGAATCACCAGGTACAGCTCCTTGTGTGCAATCATCGTGGCCTGATTTACTTCTGCGAACCTCAATACGTTTCTTACTCATCCAAGAAGCCCGCCCAATGGACCCTGAAAAGCCCTCCGGCCCCGGTGGAGTGGGTAGGTCGTGCAGAGCCACGCTGGGCTGCAAAACTCCAACACATAGAAGAATAGCCTGATGCGTTGACCACCGGGTACTGTTGAAGCCCGGATACTTGACACGATTAGGCAGATCCAGATCCTTACAGGTTTATTGACACATTAGACACTTTTTTCTGCTCGGGTCAAAAATATATAACCCACAGTTTTATAGTGTCGATAGTTCCCCTTTTTTCCTGGTCCTGAAGAATCGCAAGTTGATTAACACAAGCGCGAGAAACATGTTGACCTTTTCCATTCACTAACAGACACACAAATAGGAGACCTTACCCTCCAATGAGTGCCGCGTTCACTGTTGTTTTTAATTAGGGTAGGAGACCCCCAGAATAAATTAGTCTAAGTCCAGTACCCCTAGCCCTATTTTAACTCACCTACACATCTACACTTCTCTGGCCCCACACCCGCACTTCACCATACGGCTGTTGGATAAAAGATCTCCGATAAAGTGCCCCTTTTTAGGTGAGCCCGTTGCAGCGCCAAACCCAACGAGGAGCAGCCCAGATGATGAAGCTTGACACCTGAAAGGGTGTGTGAGGGCATTACATCCAACAAATTGATTCCCAACTGTAGACTACTTTTGGACTCAGTGGTTCTCCAGCCTCAGGTTGACTTTATCACTCCCCCTTTCTTGAGGAACAGCATAACATTGCTTCGTTGACCCTGAGAAGCCTTACCTTGTCGGACATGAGGGTGGCGATGGAGCGGCCGATCTCGTGGTAGTCCATGTTGCTCTGTCGCGGGCCCAGCAGGATGAAGAGGAAGCGCACCGGGATGGGAACCTCCAGGACAGACTCCAAGAACACCGACTCGTTGAGCCGGACAAAGGCCATGGTGGGCTGCTCCAGGAACTCCACGCAACCTGCACAAGAGGCAAAGCACACGCGTGACGCGTTGGTCTGGTGCAAAGCGTGCGCCGCTTGAGCAACGCACTGGAGCTAGAGTTTCCTACAGAGAATATTTATTATTGTGTACTTTCAATTGAAAACTTTACAACATTCACACAACAACTGATCAATAACTGAACTCTCACACGGCTATAGACTGCTTAATTCACACTCGAGAACATAGATCATTCAATGGCTGAGTTGTGACGTATGACGCTACATTGTGAGCAAGAACAGCGCATCCCTACTACAACTTTCCATTGCGCTAACTCTGATTTTCATGAAAGTGCACTGACATTGTTTGCCCCTTGAGTTTAGCTTTGGCTGTGAATAATAAACAACATCAAAATGTTATTGTAATATACTTATCGTAATAGGTGTTATTGATTAGCCTGGTTAGGAGTTAATGGTTAGCCGGATTAGAACGTATTGCTTAACATGATTATTAACAGACCCCGGCAAAATGTAATTGTCCTTGGTATGATTCATGGAATTTCGAGTGACGCATGTTATGAGAAATTCCCCAAATTCCCTTGCGGCTGTTGCTCGCTCTACTTGAATTTATACACTATCTTTTCTTTTTTACAGGAAATTGCGTACTTAAATTTAAAAAAAACAAAACATGAGGATGCATTTTGCTCTAAAACATTGTGTTAAATGATGTATTTGCATTTCACCCAGTTTTGCATACATTTCCTCACATTTTGCATAATTACGCAAAGCGAATTGCTAATTCTAAAGGAGCAATACCGCCCTCTTCCCAGCATCAGGGGACATCCGTCTGCACATAACAACAAGGGCGAGAGCGCTGGAGGCCCGCAGTCACAGCCCCAAATCTAGATTTTTATGGGCTGCATCAGGGAAATCCATCCAGCGTTACTGTAGTCCTTCTTCTCTTTCATATATCAATGGTGACTCTTAGAAGCTAAATGTGACCGTTTGTTCATGTTTATTCTTTGAATGGTATAATTTCAGTCGTTTTTAATGCATCAGGACGTTGTGTTTTTACCTTAGACAAACAGATGGTTGTACAATAGGCAGAAGGCGCTTTAAGAGGGGCGAGGATTCAAGGGAAATTAATAGACAATCTCATATAATTGTGAAATGTTCTTGTGAGTGAAGTAACCTCTGCCACCCTAGCTTAGGACCATGGCCTGAAGCCTTTTAAGCAAATAGTGCCTTGAGGCTGTAATTAGGACTTAGGGAGTAACAACACATGTAACAGGGGGTGTCCTCATGGGAGGGTACAAGAAGAGACAAGGAGGTACTAAGGTGGGACTACTAGGCCTATTGACCAATAAAAAGCCACCATGTACAAAGGACAGGGACAGGAGCCAATTAAAAAGATGGGTGGAGAGTGGGCGGAGCTGTATGCACATATCCTGAATACAGCACGTCTCGAAGAGACAGCGCAAGCGCTGCCTAGGCGAGACCTAAAAACAACATCGTGACTACAGGAAGCTTAGCGCCAAAAGCTACTGCTGGTGAACTCACCAAATACATCACACATATTCACTCCAGGCATGGGAGAGGCTGATTGGTGCACAAGCCTGAAAGCATGGCAGAGGCGGCTGGCAAACATTAAATCACCAAAGTAAAACTGTCATCCAATGAGGGACGTGCACTATGAACCAATGTCGTTCACCCAAGATTCTCATAATGCAGCTACATGTGCATCGCATCCACTGCTCTCTGCCAAACGTGCACACTACCACTGCTCTCTGCCACACGTGCACACTTCCACTGCTCTCTGCCACACGTGCACACTTCCACTGCTCTCTGCCACACGTGCACACTTCCACTGCTCTCTGCCACACGTGCACACTTCCACTGCTCTCTGCCACACTTGCACACTTCCACTGCTCTCTGCCACACGTGCACACTTCCACTGCTCTCTGCCACACGTGCACACTTCCACTGCTCTCTGCCACACGTGCACACTTCCACTGCTCTCTGCCACACTTGCACACTTCCACTGCTCTCTGCCACATGTGCACACTTCCACTGCTCTCTGCCATATGTGCACCGCATCCACCACTCTCTGGCACACGTGCACCGCATCCACTGCTCTCTGGAGTCTGTGCACTGCATCCACTGCTCTTTGGCAGACATGCACCGCATCCACTGCTCTCTGGAGTCTGTGCACTGCATCCAGTGCTCTCTGGCACACGTGCATCACATCCACTGCACTCTGCCACACAAGCATCGCATCCACTGCTCTCTGCCACATGTGCACGCTTCCACTGCTCTCTGCCATATGTACATAGCATCCACCGCTCGCTGGAGCACGTGCACTGCATCCACTGCTCTCTAGAGTCTGTGCACTGCATCCATTTCTCTCTGGCACACGTGCATCGCATCCACTGCTCTCTGCCACACATGCACTGCTTTCACTGCTCTCTGCCAGATGTGCACTACTTCCACTGCTCTCTGCCACACATGCACATTTCCAATGCTCTCTGCCCTATGTGCACCGCATCCACCGCTCTCTGGTGCACGTACACTGCATCCACCGCTCTCTGGAGTCTGTGCACTGCATCCACTAATCTCTGGCACACATGCACTACATCCACTGTTCTCTGGAGTCTGTGCACAGCATCCACCGCTCTCTGGTGCACGTTCACTGCATCCACCGCTATCCGGAGTCTGTGCACTGCATCCACTGATCTCTGGCACACATGCACTACATCCACTGTTCTCTGGCACACGTGCACCGCATCCACTGCTCTCTGGATTCTGTGCACTGCATCCACCGCTCTCTGGCACACATGCACCGCATCCACTGCTCTCTGGAGCATGTGATTCACATTCACCATCTCTGCCACACGTGCACTGCTTCCACTGCTCTCTGCCGCACATGCACTGCTGCCACTGCTCTCTGCCGCACATGCACTGCTGCCACTGCTCTCTGGCACACGTGCATTCTTCCCTTCTCTCTTCCATATGTGCACCACATCCACCGCTCTCTGGTGCACGTGCACTGCATCCACCGCTCTCTGGAATCTGCGCATTGCATCCACAGATCTCTGGCACACGTGCACCGCATCCACTGCTCTCTGGCACACGTGCACCGCATCCACTGCTCTCTGGAGTCTGTGCACAGCATCCACCGTTCTCTGGCACACGTGCACCGCATCCTCTGCTCTCTGGATTCTGTGCACTGCATCCACTGCTCTATGGCACACGTGCTTCACATCCACCATCTCTGCCACACATGCAGTGCTTCCACTGCTCTCTACTGCATATGCACTGCTGCCACTGCTCTCTGGCACATGTGCACCACATCCACTGCTCTCCGGAGCCTGTGCACTGCATCCACTGCGCTCTGGCACACCCGCCCTGCATTCACTGCTCTCTGGAGCCTGTGTACTGCATCCACTGCTCTCTGGCACACCTGCACCGCATTCACTGCTCTCTGGTGCCTGTGCACTGCATCCACTTCTCTATGGCACATGGGCATCGCATCCACTGCTCTCTCCCACACATGCACTGCTTCCACTGCTCTCTCTGCCACATGTGCACCGCGTCCACCCCTCTCTGGCGCATGTACAGTGCATCCACCACTCTCTGGAGTCTATGCACTGCATCCACTGATCTCTGGCACATGCGCACTGCATTCACCACTCTCTGGCACACAAGCCCTGCATCCAGTGCTCTGTGGAGCCTGTGCACTGCATCCACTTCTCTTTGGCACACGTGCATCGCATCCACTGCTTTCTGCCATACATGCACCACATCCACTGCTCTCTGCCACAAATGCATTGCTTCCACTGCTCTCTGCCGCACATGCACGCTTCCACTGCTTTCTGCCACACATGCACTGCTTGCACTGCTCTCTGCAACACATGCACTGCTTCCACTGCTCTCTGCCACACATGCACTGCTTGCACTGCTCTCTGCCACACATGCACTGCTTCCACTGCTCTCTGGAGTCTGCACTGCACCCGCTGCTCTCTGGCGCACGTGCACCGCATCCACTGCTCTCTGGAGTCTGTGCACTGCATCCAAAGCTCTCTGGCACATGTGCACAGCTTCCACTGCTCTCTGCCACACATACACTGCTTCTACTGCTCTCTGCCACACATGCACGCTTCCACTACTCTCAGACATATGTACACCGCATCCACCACTCTCTAGTGCACGTGCACCGCATCCACTGCTCTCTGGAGTCTGTGCACTGCATCCACTGCTCTTTGCCACACATGCACTGCATCCACTGCTCTCTGCAACATGTGCATTGTATCCACGGCTCTTTGCCACACATGCATCACATGCACTGCTCTCTGGTGCACGTGTTCCCATCCACCACTCTCTGACACATGCGCACTGCATCCACTGCTTTCTGCCACACGTGGACTGCTTCCACTGCTCTTTGCCATACATGAACTGCATCCACCGTTCTCTGCCACACGTGCACTGCATCCAGTGCTCAATGTCACACATGCACTGTTTCAACTGCTCCCTGCCATATGTGTGTTGCATGTGCATCGACTGCTCTCTACCCAGGAGCGGCCCGTGAAAGTAAGATCAGTGGGGCAGGTGGAGAGAATTCAAAAGATGACGCAGAGGGAAAATTAGAGGAATAAATCATTTTCCCCACGTCTGTTGAATTCACCCCACCGCTCTTAACTGCACGGGCAGTGCCTGTCTGTGCTATGTGTAATGCTATGAATACACTGCTGCTAATGCTCTTTGTCATATATCCACTGCATCCACCATCTCTGCCACACATGCACTGTGTCCACTGCTCTCTGCCACACATGCACTGCTTCCGCTGCTCTCTGACATACATGCACCGCTTCCACTGCTCTCTGACATACATGCACCGTTTGCACTGCTCTCTGTCACACATGCACTTCTTCCACTGCTCTCTTCGGCATGTGCACTGCGTCCACTGCTCTCTGCCACACATGTACTGCTTCCACTGCTCTCTGCCACACATGCACTGCATCAACTGCTCTCTGTCACACATGTACTGCTTCCACTGCTCTCTGCCACACGTGCACTGCATCAACTGCTCTCTGTCACACATGCACTGCTTCCACTGCTCTCTGCCGCATGTGCACTGCGTTAACTGCTCTCTGCCACACATGCACTGCTTCCACTGCTCTCTGCCACACATGCACTGCGTCAACTGCTCTCTGTCGCACGCGCACTGCTTCCACTGCTCTCTGTTGCACGTGCACTGCTTCCACTGCTCTCTGCCACACATGCACTGCTTCCACTGCTCTCTGCCGCATGTGCACTGCGTCAACTGCTCTCTGCCACACATGCACTGCTTCCACTGCTCTCTGCCACACATGCACTGCGTCAACTGCTCTCTGTCACACATGCACTGCATCAACTGCTCTCTGCCACACATGCACTGCTTCCACTGCTCTCTGCCACACATGCACTGCGTCAACTGCTCTCTGCCACACATGCACTGCATCAACTGCTCTCTGTCACACATGTACTGCTTCCACTGCTCTCTGCCAAACATGCACTGCTTTCACTGCTCTCCGTCACACATGCACTGCTTCAACTGCTCTCTGCCACACATGCACTGCTTCCACTGCTCTCTGCCACACATGCACTGCGTCAACTGCTCTCTGCCACACGTGCGCTGCTTCCACTGCTCTCTGCCACACATGCACTGCTTCCACTGCTCTCTGCCGCATGTGCACTGCGTCCACTGCTCTCTGTCGCACGTGCACTGCTACCACTGCTCTCTGGCACATGTGCACTGCTTCCACTGCTCTCTATCACACGTGCACTGCTTCCACTGCTCTCTGCCAAACATGCACTGCTTCCACTGCTCTCTGACATACATACACTGCTTCCACTGCTCTCTATCACATGTGCACTGCTTCCACTGCTCTCTGCCACACAGCACTGCTTCCACTGCTCTCTGCTAAACATGCACTGCTTCCACTGCTCTCTGCCGCATGTGCACTGCGTCTACTGCTCTCTGTCGCACGTGCACTGCTTCCACTGCTCTTGGGCACATGTGCACTGCTTCCATTGCTTTCTATCACACGTGCACTGCTTCCACTGCTCTCTGCCACACAGCACTGCTTCCACTGCTCTCTGCTAAACATGCACTGCTTCCACTGCTCTCTGCCGCATGTGCACTGCTTCCATTGCTTTCTATCACACGTGCACTGCTTCCACTGCTCTCTGCCAAACATGCACTGTTTCCACCGCTCTCTGTCACAGGTGCACTGCATCCACTGCTCTCTGGCACACATGCACTGCTTCCACTGCTCTCTGTCACACATGCACTGCTTCCACTGCTACCTGTCACACGTGCACTGTTCCCACTGTTCTCTGTCACACATGCACTGCTTCCACTGCTTTCTGCTGTACATGCACTGCTTCCACTGTTCTCTGTCACACATGCACTGCTTCCACTGCTCTCTGTCACACATGCACTGCTTCCACTGCTCTCTATCACACATGCACTGATTCCACTGCTTTCTGCTGTACATGCACTGCTTCCACTGCTCTCTGTCACACATGCACTGCTTCCACTGCTCTCTGTCACACATGCACTGCTTCCACTGCTCTCTGGCACATGTGCACAGCTTCCACTGCTCTCTCACATGCTGTTGGACTTGGCCTTTCTGGCAGGTTCACCCCTAAACTTTTTGCTTTTAATTGTGACTTGGTGGTAATGATTTTTGGCTTCTGTGCACTTTACCACTGTGTCCCAGGGTAAAGTGCGTGCATGTAGTGAGGTTGGCCTGCCCTCCCATAGGAATGTATGTGTCCCTGGTAGTTCCCGTTGCGTGGGGAGTGCAGGTGCGAGTTTGGTATGTGCGGACTCGTGCGGTTAAATGCTGTGCGATGATGTGTGCGGCGTTATTGCGTCTAGTGTGGAAGTGCCACTTCTAGAAGTTGACATGTCTGTGTAATTTATGTGAATTGGCTGTCTGGCTTGTGATTGGCTGGAGCTGGCTGGTGAGCCTGGCTCCAGGAGTCATGATGGGTCTGCCCCGGTGGTGAGTGGAGAGATCTGCATGTTGATGTGAGGGAGGGCTGCACCTGGGACCTGAATAGGGCTGGGCTTTCCCCACACAATGCTGGCTCCGCCCCCTGGGGTGCGTCTAATGTCCCTAGCCTGGCCAGTGAATGAGAAGAGGGGCTGAGCACATCAGAGTGCTCCAAAACCAGCTCCGACTGGTTTTCCCACCACCCTGCAGCCTAGACAAAGGAATTCTGTGTATAAGAAGGGGCTGTGACCCCTTACAAAATGTTCTGTTCCTGATCCAAGCTTGAGGGGGGCCTGCTGCTGCTGGGCGCCAGGAGGACCGCCACTGGGGACTGCCTCCTTGCCTGGAGGGCCCTGTGAGCTGGCCCCTGGGCCCAGCCTTTGCCCCCCTGACTTTCGAAAGACTTTGTCCTGGACTTTGGGGATTACTGCCTGCCAGCTCTGGGGAGCGCTGGCCTTCCCCCCTCTAAAAATAGTGCATTGCACCTCTGGAGCGGCGATCCCTTTTCTCAAGGGATTCCTCGGCGTGGGGATCCCCCTCTGTGCTTATCATCAGCGCGGGTGCCCACCCCGCTCATTGCCGTATTTTATTTTCCTTATTATTATATTCCTAGCGGGTGCCCACCCCGCCAGGGATTTGGTCTTGAACCGGGAGCCCACCCGGATTGTGAGGAGATCACCGCCAGGCCGGCCCGGGTGCCCAGGAAGTCAGGCAATCTGCCTGGGACAACGTGGGCGGGGCCTGCGGGGAGACAGGAAGTCCCGCGCATGCCCCGGCAGCCGAGAGAGGACCTTGCCGCGTCAGCACCCGGGGCTCTCGAGAGCGAGGGAGAGCCCCGTGGTGCCCAGAGAAGCCGCCTGTCCAGCAGCGGGGCTCCCATGGTGTGGAGAGAGCCCCGCAGCCCCCGGCGAAGAGGACAGCGACCGCCAGAAGGAACCCCCGCCTGCAGAAGTGCCGGTAAGTGAAACCGGCTGAGCGGGAGCTCCGAGTCATAGTGCGGCATCATTGTTTTGCTGAGTCCCCCGAGCGGGACTCCAACAAGGGGGCTGTAGTAAATACTATCTTCACTGTTCCTCTCTGGCTAGACAATACTATTATACTTATGACATCATAGAATGCCAGAGTGTCTCTCTAGCTCACTGTACCTTTCTATTACCTATTGTGGCAGTTGGTCATCTGAGGCTGAGCTACCAACAGCGAGCTCCTGGTGGGGTTTCTCCTATTTTACTTTACATCTTAACCTGTCTATCTAACCTGGAAGGAACCTGCAATAAAGGATCATAACCTATCAAGTGGACTCTGCATCTTCCTTTATTACAATTTGGCGACGTTTTCTAGAGGATGAACCTGCGTCTGCGCTAAAGAAGCTACTTCAAAACAAGAAACTAAAGAAAGGAACTAAGGACTTTATGAAAATCACATCTACACAAAAAAAGGTAACGCCCAGCTGACCCCACCAGTGTCCTGTGCCACCTGGACAGCCTGCACCCTGGGCGCGTGTATCTACAACCTGTAACATGAGCGTTTGTTACTAAAAAGCTAGTCTTCACACTATTCCTGCCTGGGAAAAGTTTCCCCAGCAGCACTCTTCCCTGAGGCCTGCAGTGTGTACCCATTTAGTCTGGCCTTCATCCAGTGTGGGAAGCGTCAAGTGTAGGCAGCAACTGGCAAATTATACTTTGACAAGTTACGTCTAAAGAGAATGGCTGTGTGATTCAAGTTACAACTTGGGATTTTCTTCACAGACTGCGCTATGTAAATGCATATGTGAGAAAGTTTATTGCGGTGAACTTTTCTAACCTTTCTCAAAGAAACTGTCTGGAGATTTATTACATTGGTTAACAAGAACCATCTGTGTACACCCTCTCGCATGCTCTGTGGAGATGTATCGTTCCTGGGTCTATGCTCGACAGAGTGCTTTGTGAGGAACCTCTGATAAGACAAGTGGAGAATTTTCCTGGTGGGTGTATTGCAGCGTTATGTGAAATTACAGAGTTATTGTGATCTTCATGTATATTCCTGCACATTACAGTGGACACGGAGAGCCTCAGTATTGCGGAGCAGTTTGACAGTCTAGCTTTCCTACCAGGCGCGAGCTGCTCAAACGAGTGCTTGATGAAACAAGCATTGGAAATGCAATAGGGCTCGCATTAGAAGAGTTGGAGCTATTGGTCTTGTAAAGGGAGAGTGGACCGAGTTGCAACACAGCCGTGGAACAAATGCTTGGCCATAATATCAACAGATGAAAGGAAACCTGATCCAAGACATAATAACTGTGCCCTAATGCACGTAATAGCATAAAAACGAAAGTGTGTATGTGCACCTCCAAGACGAGACAGCAGCTGCCAGAGTCCCTCGCCTTCTATGGCGGTGAGAGGTGTTTATTGACAGAATTGTGAGAAGCAGCTGATGTAAACAAGACTGAAGAATTGTGATGACCTGCTGCATTAACTATAAAGTAGCAGCTACAAGCAAATGCATACAAACATATACACAGACACACGCACACACATACACACAGGCTGGTGCATAAACACATAAGGTAACATGCACGCAAACACACACCAGAAGCTCAAACATATGCAGAAAACATGCACACGCACACACACAAAGGTTTCACACATATACAACAGAACCCAGGAAGGGCTGTGGCATGGGTGACCAGCCTGCCGTTTCTAATAGTGCCGGGCCTCACATTGCATCACATAATCGGCCGAAACCGCAGTGTAATTAAATGAAGCATGTTCTACTCATGGAGTTCACACAGATCACTGCAAGGCCTTCTCTGGTATGTAATGCCAGATTAGCGCGGGAGATGTGTGCCATAGCTTCCAATGAGTTTCACAATTCACTGCAAACACATGTTAATGAAATGTGAGCATACTTTGCAATGGGGGCACTGGTGTACAGTGTTGATAATGAAAACACAATATTTCATTATTTTATGCTGTGTAAACCATCGCATTGCGACCTCGTGCATGCAAGTTCTTTACGCTTGTACATAGGCAGGTGAGTTAGAGGTGAAAGTTTGTGTACACCAAAAAGACGCACGATTACTCTGATTCCTATCGGTATTTCCCGCGAAAACAATGTGAAACCATGTCGTTTTTAACAACATAATCCAAGAAACGGAACAAAATCAGTGCGCAGAACGCAGCAAGCTCTCTAGGAAAACAATATCCGTTGAAAACACAGTGTTGATAATGAAACCACAATAATTAATTATTTGATGCTGTGCAAACCATCGCATTGCGACCTCGTGCATGCAAGTTCTTTAGAGGCTGCTGCGATGTTAAACAAGCTGTCGCACCGGGAAGTGAAGAGAATAAATTAGGGGAGGAGAAGCAAACGCTGAGAATCTTGAGGGAGCCTGGGCTGCCTTTGATGTGGTAATGCGAGGCAGGCAGGCAGGCGGCTGGGGCTTTGTGCGCGTGCTTTTTATGGCTTGTGCTTGCGCAATGACCTAAAAAGCACATGCACTTCATGGAATCGCCAGTGGAATCGTGCTTGGTTAATCTCTGGATAAGCGCCTACAGAGCTTCGCCAGCTATGCGCATGCGCATCAGCAGGCGAGCCCTAAAAAGACTCGGCGCAAATATGTACAGTATTTTTGCTTGTGAGTGGAGGGCATTATTATTAACTTTTTAGTCGACTTTCAATGCGGTTTGGTTCATGGGAGTTAAAACTGCCGCATTTTTAAAATGTCAAAAAAAAAAACTTTCCACGCGCACGCTCTTACCGGTCACAGTCTTACCGGTCTCGTCATGCCTCCGTCTTCGATGTGACGTCTTGACTTCCAGATGCATGACAACGCATTACTGCACAAACGTGCCTTGAACCTCCCAGCGCAGCGTCAAAAGACGTACCTCCATTTTTGTTTCTTTTCGAAAATACTTCAGATTGCCGATTATCTTTACTGCTCTGCTGTATTTCGTCCTTCTTGGCAATCTCGGCATGGTGGTCTCAAAAAAAACGTTGTGATGTCTGGCTACAGAAAACTTTAGCTGTTTGATCTTTGCTTTTAGTTACAAGACTGCCTGACATTCGACGACTGGGTAATATTCAGCGTTTTCAGCGCTGACTACATGAAGCTGTGTGCATGGAACTCGAGTGAGAGGTCGCTCACCGGAGCTGGCATTATTTACTATTTTATTTTAAAGTGTTTAGCTTGCACATTGTTTTCAGCATAATATTTTGTATTGTTAATAGTCCTTTTACATTTAAATGTGTATCGTTAAACACAGTTTTGTTTTGTTTAGGAGTGTATTTTTAGCATGGTAAATTCCTTGTGCTTAATTACAAAGTGTGTCGTAATATAGTGTGGTAGAGGTCAAAGCTGGTGGTGGTGTCTGTGTGGGTGGTCCATTTCCCACGTTTTGGTGTATGCTCTTCTATTGTCAAGGCTGGTTTTCTGAAGTGTACTCTTCTAGGGGAGGTAGTTTCTGTCTGGGTAGTCCATGCCCATACTATGGTGTGACTTCTTCTATTTTGTCAGGGTTGGTATCCTGAAGTACAATATCCCATGTAAGTGAGTGTTTGTGGGTAGTCCAAATCCCATCGTTTGTCCCAGGGTTATGGTGTTTATCCTGCGGTGTACCCTAGTCTGGGGATGTTGGTGTTTGAGGGTAGTCCATGCCCATCTCTTGTCCCAGGGTTATAGTCTTTACTCTGCGCTGTACCCTCTCCTGGGGACATTGGTATCAGTGGGTAGTTCATGCCCATGGTTGGTTGTTTGGGGGTGTTAAAGGGTAGTTCATGCCCGTAGTTTGTTCCATGAGTATTAGTGGCTAGTCCATGCCATTTCCCAGAGACATTTTACTTACTCTGCGGTGTACCCTACTCAGGGGAAGTTGTGAGTTTTTGGGTAGTCCATGCCATTTCCCAGAGACATTTTACTTACTCTGCGGTGTACCCTACTCAGGGGAAGTTGTGAGTTTTTGGGTAGTCCATGCCATTTCCCAGAGACATTTTACTTACTCTGCGGTGTACCCTACTCAGGGGAAGTTGTGAGTTTTTGGGTAGTCAATGCCATTTCCCAGAGACATTTTGCTTACTCTGCGGTGTACCCTACTCAGGGGAAGTTGTGAGTTTTTGGGTAGTCCATGCCATTTCCCAGAGACATTTTACTTACTCTGCGGTGTACCCTACTCAGGGGAAGTTGTGAGTTTTTGGGTAGTCCATGCCATTTCCCAGAGACATTTTGCTTACTCTGCGGTGTACCCTACTCAGGGGAAGTTGTGAGTTTTTGGGTAGTCCATGCCATTTCCCAGAGACATTTTACTTACTCTGCGGTGTACCCTACTCAGGGGAAGTTGTGAGTTTTTGGGTAGTCCATGCCATTTCCCAGAGACATTTTACTTACTCTGCGGTGTACCCTACTCAGGGGAAGTTGTGAGTTTTTGGGTAGTCCATGCCATTTCCCAGAGACATTTTGCTTACTCTGCGGTGTACCCTACTCAGGGGAAGTTGTGAGTTTTTGGGTAGTCCATGCCATTTCCCAGAGACATTTTACTTACTCTGCGGTGTACCCTACTCAGGGGAAGTTGTGAGTTTTTGGGTAGTCCATGCCATTTCCCAGAGACATTTTGCTTACTCTGCGGTGTACCCTACTCAGGGGAAGTTGTGAGTTTTTGGGTAGTCCATGCCATTTCCCAGAGACATTTTGCTTACTCTGCGGTGTACCCTACTCAGGGGAAGTTGTGAGTTTTTGGGTAGTCCATGCCATTTCCCAGAGACATTTTGCTTACTCTGCGGTGTACCCTACTCAGGGGAAGTTGTGAGTTTTTGGGTAGTCCATGCCATTTCCCAGAGACATTTTGCTTACTCTGCGGTGTACCCTACTCAGGGGAAGTTGTGAGTTTTTGGGTAGTCCATGCCATTTCCCAGAGACATTTTACTTACTCTGCGGTGTACCCTACTCAGGGGAAGTTGTGAGTTTTTGGGTAGTCCATGCCATTTCCCAGAGACATTTTGCTTACTCTGCGGTGTACCCTACTCAGGGGAAGTTGTGAGTTTTTGGGTAGTCCATGCCATTTCCCAGAGACATTTTGCTTACTCTGCGGTGTACCCTACTCAGGGGAAGTTGTGAGTTTTTGGGTAGTCCATGCCATTTCCCAGAGACATTTTGCTTACTCTGCGGTGTACCCTACTCAGGGGAAGTTGTGAGTTTTTGGGTAGTCCATGCCATTTCCCAGAGACATTTTACTTACTCTGCGGTGTACCCTACTCAGGGGAAGTTGTGAGTTTTTGGGTAGTCCATGCCATTTCCCAGAGACATTTTACTTACTCTGCGGTGTACCCTACTCAGGGGAAGTTGTGAGTTTTTGGGTAGTCCATGCCATTTCCCAGAGACATTTTGCTTACTCTGCGGTGTACCCTACTCAGGGGAAGTTGTGAGTTTTTGGGTAGTCCATGCCATTTCCCAGAGACATTTTGCTTACTCTGCGGTGTACCCTACTCAGGGGAAGTTGTGAGTTTTTGGGTAGTCCATGCCATTTCCCAGAGACATTTTACTTACTCTGCGGTGTACCCTACTCAGGGGAAGTTGTGAGTTTTTGGGTAGTCCATGCCATTTCCCAGAGACATTTTGCTTACTCTGCGGTGTACCCTACTCAGGGGAAGTTGTGAGTTTTTGGGTAGTCCATGCCATTTCCCAGAGACATTTTGCTTACTCTGCGGTGTACCCTACTCAGGGGAAGTTGTGAGTTTTTGGGTAGTCCATGCCATTTCCCAGAGACATTTTGCTTACTCTGCGGTGTACCCTACTCAGGGGAAGTTGTGAGTTTTTGGGTAGTCCATGCCATTTCCCAGAGACATTTTGCTTACTCTGCGGTGTACCCTACTCAGGGGAAGTTGTGAGTTTTTGGGTAGTCCATGCCATTTCCCAGAGACATTTTGCTTACTCTGCGGTGTACCCTACTCAGGGGAAGTTGTGAGTTTTTGGGTAGTCCATGCCATTTCCCAGAGACATTTTACTTACTCTGCGGTGTACCCTACTCAGGGGAAGTTGTGAGTTTTTGGGTAGTCCATGCCATTTCCCAGAGACATTTTACTTACTCTGCGGTGTACCCTACTCAGGGGAAGTTGTGAGTTTTTGGGTAGTCCATGCCATTTCCCAGAGACATTTTGCTTACTCTGCGGTGTACCCTACTCAGGGGAAGTTGTGAGTTTTTGGGTAGTCCATGCCATTTCCCAGAGACATTTTACTTACTCTGCGGTGTACCCTACTCAGGGGAAGTTGTGAGTTTTTGGGTAGTCCATGCCATTTCCCAGAGACATTTTACTTACTCTGCGGTGTACCCTACTCAGGGGAAGTTGTGAGTTTTTGGGTAGTCCATGCCATTTCCCAGAGACATTTTGCTTACTCTGCGGTGTACCCTACTCAGGGGAAGTTGTGAGTTTTTGGGTAGTCCATGCCATTTCCCAGAGACATTTTGCTTACTCTGCGGTGTACCCTACTCAGGGGAAGTTGTGAGTTTTTGGGTAGTCCATGCCATTTCCCAGAGACATTTTACTTACTCTGCGGTGTACCCTACTCAGGGGAAGTTGTGAGTTTTTGGGTAGTCCATGCCATTTCCCAGAGACATTTTGCTTACTCTGCGGTGTACCCTACTCAGGGGAAGTTGTGAGTTTTTGGGTAGTCCATGCCATTTCCCAGAGACATTTTACTTACTCTGCGGTGTACCCTACTCAGGGGAAGTTGTGAGTTTTTGGGTAGTCCATGCCATTTCCCAGAGACATTTTGCTTACTCTGCGGTGTACCCTACTCAGGGGAAGTTGTGAGTTTTTGGGTAGTCCATGCCATTTCCCAGAGACATTTTGCTTACTCTGCGGTGTACCCTACTCAGGGGAAGTTGTGAGTTTTTGGGTAGTCCATGCCATTTCCCAGAGACATTTTACTTACTCTGCGGTGTACCCTACTCAGGGGAAGTTGTGAGTTTTTGGGTAGTCCATGCCATTTCCCAGAGACATTTTGCTTACTCTGCGGTGTACCCTACTCAGGGGAAGTTGTGAGTTTTTGGGTAGTCCATGCCATTTCCCAGAGACATTTTGCTTACTCTGCGGTGTACCCTACTCAGGGGAAGTTGTGAGTTTTTGGGTAGTCCATGCCATTTCCCAGAGACATTTTGCTTACTCTGCGGTGTACCCTACTCAGGGGAAGTTGTGAGTTTTTGGGTAGTCCATGCCATTTCCCAGAGACATTTTGCTTACTCTGCGGTGTACCCTACTCAGGGGAAGTTGTGAGTTTTTGGGTAGTCCATGCCATTTCCCAGAGACATTTTACTTACTCTGCGGTGTACCCTACTCAGGGGAAGTTGTGAGTTTTTGGGTAGTCCATGCCATTTCCCAGAGACATTTTGCTTACTCTGCGGTGTACCCTACTCAGGGGAAGTTGTGAGTTTTTGGGTAGTCCATGCCATTTCCCAGAGACATTTTGCTTACTCTGCGGTGTACCCTACTCAGGGGAAGTTGTGAGTTTTTGGGTAGTCCATGCCATTTCCCAGAGACATTTTACTTACTCTGCGGTGTACCCTACTCAGGGGAAGTTGTGAGTTTTTGGGTAGTCCATGCCATTTCCCAGAGACATTTTGCTTACTCTGCGGTGTACCCTACTCAGGGGAAGTTGTGAGTTTTTGGGTAGTCCATGCCATTTCCCAGAGACATTTTACTTACTCTGCGGTGTACCCTACTCAGGGGAAGTTGTGAGTTTTTGGGTAGTCCATGCCATTTCCCAGAGACATTTTACTTACTCTGCGGTGTACCCTACTCAGGGGAAGTTGTGAGTTTTTGGGTAGTCCATGCCATTTCCCAGAGACATTTTGCTTACTCTGCGGTGTACCCTACTCAGGGGAAGTTGTGAGTTTTTGGGTAGTCCATGCCATTTCCCAGAGACATTTTGCTTACTCTGCGGTGTACCCTACTCAGGGGAAGTTGTGAGTTTTTGGGTAGTCCATGCCATTTCCCAGAGACATTTTACTTACTCTGCGGTGTACCCTACTCAGGGGAAGTTGTGAGTTTTTGGGTAGTCCATGCCATTTCCCAGAGACATTTTGCTTACTCTGCGGTGTACCCTACTCAGGGGAAGTTGTGAGTTTTTGGGTAGTCCATGCCATTTCCCAGAGACATTTTGCTTACTCTGCGGTGTACCCTACTCAGGGGAAGTTGTGAGTTTTTGGGTAGTCCATGCCATTTCCCAGAGACATTTTGCTTACTCTGCGGTGTACCCTACTCAGGGGAAGTTGTGAGTTTTTGGGTAGTCCATGCCATTTCCCAGAGACATTTTGCTTACTCTGCGGTGTACCCTACTCAGGGGAAGTTGTGAGTTTTTGGGTAGTCCATGCCATTTCCCAGAGACATTTTGCTTACTCTGCGGTGTACCCTACTCAGGGGAAGTTGTGAGTTTTTGGGTAGTCCATGCCATTTCCCAGAGACATTTTGCTTACTCTGCGGTGTACCCTACTCAGGGGAAGTTGTGAGTTTTTGGGTAGTCCATGCCATTTCCCAGAGACATTTTGCTTACTCTGCGGTGTACCCTACTCAGGGGAAGTTGTGAGTTTTTGGGTAGTCCATGCCATTTCCCAGAGACATTTTGCTTACTCTGCGGTGTACCCTACTCAGGGGAAGTTGTGAGTTTTTGGGTAGTCCATGCCATTTCCCAGAGACATTTTGCTTACTCTGCGGTGTACCCTACTCAGGGGAAGTTGTGAGTTTTTGGGTAGTCCATGCCATTTCCCAGAGACATTTTGCTTACTCTGCGGTGTACCCTACTCAGGGGAAGTTGTGAGTTTTTGGGTAGTCCATGCCATTTCCCAGAGACATTTTGCTTACTCTGCGGTGTACCCTACTCAGGGGAAGTTGTGAGTTTTTGGGTAGTCCATGCCATTTCCCAGAGACATTTTACTTACTCTGCGGTGTACCCTACTCAGGGGAAGTTGTTAGTTTTTGGGTAGTCCATGCCCCTTTCCCAGAGATATTTTACTTACTCTGCGGTGTACCCTACTCAGGGGAAGTTGTGAGTTTTTGGGTAGTCAATGCCATTTCCCAGAGACATTTTGCTTACTCTGCGGTGTACCCTACTCAGGGGAAGTTGTGAGTTTTTGGGTAGTCCATGCCATTTCCCAGAGACATTTTGCTTACTCTGCGGTGTACCCTACTCAGGGGAAGTTGTGAGTTTTTGGGTAGTCCATGCCATTTCCCAGAGACATTTTACTTACTCTGCGGTGTACCCTACTCAGGGGAAGTTGTGAGTTTTTGGGTAGTCCATGCCATTTCCCAGAGACATTTTGCTTACTCTGCGGTGTACCCTACTCAGGGGAAGTTGTGAGTTTTTGGGTAGTCCATGCCATTTCCCAGAGACATTTTACTTACTCTGCGGTGTACCCTACTCAGGGGAAGTTGTGAGTTTTTGGGTAGTCCATGCCATTTCCCAGAGACATTTTACTTACTCTGCGGTGTACCCTACTCAGGGGAAGTTGTGAGTTTTTGGGTAGTCAATGCCATTTCCCAGAGACATTTTGCTTACTCTGCGGTGTACCCTACTCAGGGGAAGTTGTGAGTTTTTGGGTAGTCAATGCCATTTCCCAGAGACATTTTGCTTACTCTGCGGTGTACCCTACTCAGGGGAAGTTGTGAGTTGGGTAGTCCATGCCCATGCTGTCCTGCAGCGTACCCTTTTCAAAGGAGATTCAGCGTCTCCTGTTATTGGTAGAGATTGTTCGTACACGGTGTTTTGTCTGAGTCTACCTGCTTGTAGCTACTGGCCAGGGCTTCATTTAGGTGAGATTTTCAGTTGTATTTTTATCATACATTTAGTGTCGACATATCTTCTTCAAGGGTAATGTTAAAAATAATCTTGGTTTTGTTTCAAAACCTTACTCTTTTGTTAAGGGAAGAGGATGTGGCATATTATATCATAATGCTGATTCTTTGTTCTCTTCTCTCCAAATAATACCTTATGCTAAAGTCGTCTTTTGTTGTACACTACTAATAATTTTGGTTCTTCTAAATTGTGTACTTCCTTACTGTTTGGGGCATATTAGGTATTATTGTTGATTATTCCTTTGTTCTGCTATTACTCCATAAAGAGAGAGGATGTGTAGTAAATACTATCTTCACTGTTCCTCTCTGGCTAGACAGTACTATTATACTTATGACATCATAGAATGCCAGGGTCTCTCTCTAGCTCACTGTGCCTCTCTATATTACCTATTGTGGCAGTTGGTCATCTGAGGCTGAGCTACCAACAGCGAGCTCCTGGTGGGGTTTCTCCTATTTTACCTTACATCTTAACCTGTCTATCTAATCTGGAAGGAACCTGCAATAAAGGATCATAACCTATCAAGTGGACTCTGCATCTTCCTTTATTACAGGGGCCATTAGTTAGGGGGTCCCCAGAGCGGGACTCCAACAAGCTTGAGAGGGCATTTTTTTAGTGGTAGAGCCGCCCCGGTTGGCAGTGGGCCGCTCCCCCGTTGCCCGCAGCATTGTTTCCTTTCCAGAGCCCACGAGAGGCTCCCATCTCCAGGGGGCATTGTTGCGATTCCGAGTCCCCCGAGCGAGACTCCAACGTCACGGGGGCACCTTTGTTTAGAGCCCACAAGAGGCTCCTGAGGCCCCAGTTATATATACAAAGACCACGAGGCTTCCGGGCACATTTATTGATTTCGAGTCCCCCGAGAGGGACTCCATCGATTAAGGGGCATTTAGGGTGGTAGAGCGGCCCCGGCTGGCAGCGGGCCGCTCCCCCCAGTGTAGGCAGCATCTCTACTTGAGCCCCCGAGGCTCCCCCGTGTTCCTGGGCCCCCTTGTTTACCAAGTGCCCCGAAGAGAGAGCCAGGAGGCACGCTGGTGCCAGGCTCAGTTCTCCAGTTGCCCAGCACTTAGTGGGCAACTGCTACGTTTATGCCCCCAGGAACCCTCGCGCAATCTTCTGTGGCTGCCTGTGCAGCCTGCCCTGACATTTTGGACACAGGTCGTTTCAGCCCCTGAGAGGCCAGTTGGCCTGAGGGACAGTTCCATGTGTTGTGCCCTCGCGTGGGGTACATGTTTTTGCTGTATGTGATCCTTTGCGCAAATTGTGATGACCTGCCTAATGTGATTTCTGCATCATGTGTAATGCCTTTTTACCTACACCTCTGAATGTCTGTTTATGCTTAGGAGGTTGTTTTATCTAGTATAGGTGATATTAGTGAGTTCATGGTTCCCTGCGTGATATTTTCCTAAGGTAGTTAGGGTTGCGTAGGTGGTACTTACCTTTTACCATTGATTACTGGTTGTGTGCTACAGTTGCTATTTGGTGCTACAGTTATGATATGTTCTATTTTCTAAGTGTTATTCCTACAAAGTGCTAATTCTACCAAGTGCTTACTGCTTCCACTGCTCTCTGGTACTTGTGCACAGCTTCCACTGCTCTCTGTCACACGTGAACTGGTTCCACTGCTCTCTGTCACACATGCACAGCTTCCACTCCTCTCTGTCACACGTGAACTGCTTCCACTGCTCCCTGCCACACGTGAACTGGTTACACTGCTCTCTGGCACACGTGCACTGCTTCCACTGCTCTCTGTCACACGTGAACTGCTTCCACTGCTCCCTGTCACATGTGAACTGCTTTCACTGCTCTCTGTCACACGTGAACTGCTTCCACTGCTCTCTGTCACACGTGAACTGCTTCCACTGCTCTCTGTCACACATGCACAGCTTCCACTCCTCTCTGTCACACGTGAACTGCTTCCACTGCTCCCTGTCACACGTGAACTGGTTCCACTGCTCTCTGTCATACATGCACAGCTTCCACTTCTCTCTGTCACACGTGAACTGCTTCCACTGCTCCCTGTCACACGTGAACTGGTTCCACTGCTCTCTGTCACACATGCACAGCTTCCACTGCTCTCTGTCACACGTGAACTGCTTCCACTGCTCCCTGTCACACGTGAACTGGTTCCACAGCTCTCTGTCACAAGTGAACTGCTTCCACTGCTCTCTGTCACACGTGAACTGCTTTCACTGCTCTCTGGCACACGTGAACTGCTTCCACTGCTCTCTGTCACACGTGAACTGCTTCCACTGCTCTCTGTCACACGTGAACTGCTTCCACTGCTCTCTGTCACACGTGCACTGCTTCCACTCCTCTCTGTCACACGTGAACTGCTTCCACTGCTCCCTGTCCCACGTGAACTGGTTCCACTGCTCTCTGTCACACATGCACAGCTTCCACTGCTCTCTGTCACACGTGAACTGCTTTCACTGCTCTCTGTCACACGTGAACTGCTTCCACTGCTCTCTGTCACACATGCACAGCTTCCACTGCTCTCTGTCACACGTGAACTGCTTTCACTGCTCTCTGTCACACATGCACTGCTTCCACTGCTCTCTGTCACACGTGAACTGCTTCCACTGCTCTCTGTCACACATGCACAGCTTCCACTGCTCTCTGTCACACGTGAACTGCTTTCACTGCTCTCTGTCACACATGCACTGCTTCCACTGCTCTCTGTCACACGTGAACTGCTTCCACTGCTCTCTGTCACATGTGAACTGCTTCCACTGCTCTCTGTCGCACTTGCGCTGCTACCATTTTTTTCTCCATATTTGCACTGCATCCACTGGCCTCTACCATACGTAGAGCCACACGGACACTCCATCTACTATTCTCTGCCATATGCTCTGCCATGTGTGCACTTCATCGCCCGCTCTCTGCCATACATACTGCCATACGTGCACTGCGTCCACTGCTCTTTGCCATATGTTCTCTGCATTCACACCTGCCTCTCATGGGCATCCACCGTTCTCCGCCGGACACGCACTCCATGTTGCAGCACTGTGCCATACGTACTGCTGTACCTGCATTTCATGCAACCCTGGGAGGGGCGGATCCCTCCTCCTGGGCTCTCCCGGAAGTGTAAGGCTTTATGCTGGACACTTTCATTTCTTCCTGCACTTCTACTGAAGTCTGATTCTATGGTGACATCTTTTATACTCCCTGATTGGAAATTCATTCGGGATCCTCTCTTCTCCTTCTATGTTTAGAATAGTGAAGGGAACTTTCTTTAACCCCTTCGCTGTTGGCCCGTTTCCGCTGCTGTGCGGTAAACAAATGAACAGGGCGGGGCCGTGACGAACCCCAGCCGTCATCAGCACACGAGCACCGTGGAGCGTGACGGCTGGGGTTTGTCACCAGCATGCAAGGGGTTAAAGAACCCCTGCTTGTGGCAATCTGTTTTTGAAGCCTCTTATATTAATACGGCTCATTTTATTGAGGCATTTTAATGTGCTTGTGAATGTATTTATATTCTGTTCATATACTGCATTGATTAATATTCTGAAATAAATCAATTCAGTTATAATTATTTATTCTTGATGTCATTGTAGAGTAAAGTCGGCTTCAGAAGTAGAAATGCATTTCTAATGTTATCTGCCTTCGAACGCGTCACGTCGACGAACAAAAGTCAATGGGCCCGATTCACAGACCTAATCTGAGACAAAATCCTAAACTTACTACTGTTGGTATTCACAGAAGGCATTTAGTAGTAGTAAGTTTAGGAATCCTAACTTTACTATTGCTAAATGCCTTCTGTGAATACCAACAGTAGTAAGTTTAGGATTTTGTCTCAGATTAGTTCTGTGAATCGGGCCCCATACAACTAATGGGGAAATATATCTGAGCGGGTTACGAAAAGAATAAGGTGTAACTCCCAGCGCACCAACAGTAGGGGTGCCTCCAACACACCTTTTCCAAACACCAAATCGCTACTAGGTTGCAAACCTAGGGGCATATTAGCAAGGGCCATATCGCCGCTTTAGCTGCACTTTTTGCCTTTGCCCTATTACCAAGCTGTCGCTAACAGCAGTTAGCGACAGCTTCCAGGCGATAGCGACCGGTTTGGGGCCCACTTTGCATGTCAGCGATATTTATCGCTAATGACATGCAAAGCGAGCGTACCCAAACTGGTAGCGACTGAAAGCAGTCGCTAACACAGCTATCGCCTATTAGCAATACCCGCGACGTGATAAAAAACGCGCGCTAACCGTGATTAGCGCCAGGATTATAAACCTAGTAAAGACCTGACTTAGCCATAATAGTCAAGGGGAGGTGGATTCTACGGCTAAGTCCTCACCTGCCTATTAGCGAGATTTTCCTTAGCGATAGGATTTTTATCGCTGGAAATCTCACGTTAAAGATGGGATTTGCTGCTATTGCTGGATTTTTTATCGCTGGATTTTTTTATCGCTGTAGAGATAAACTTTGGTAAAACTGCGTTATTTCCGCGATAAATCCAGCGAAAGGAGGCAATAAAATAAATTGCGCTAAGCGCGGTTTGCGATAATTATCGTAAGTTGTTGCTAACAGGCCCCCTAGAGTGTGATTTGCTAATGTGCTACCAAATCGCAAGTTGAGTTTGATACATTAGAAAAAGCCTTTTCTCATTCAGGCCGTTTGAAACTTCTAGCCTTATGCACACCAAGTGAGGGTTTATGCTTACTTTATGACATCACAGACGCTTACATTTCCAGGCACATAGAAATCAAGGGATTTGTACAGAATCACACAGCTTGATATCAAGTGAAAGGCCAGGATTTAAACCCAGGTCTCCCTGTTTTTAAGTCCTCAGATTCCCACCGGATCAGGTCTCTTGGTGATTAACCCTCTAAGCAATCCCCAGCAGGTGAGACTTTGTCATATTTGATCAGACTTCCAGCTGTGCTCTCTGTCTACTTTTAAATGTGACTTCAATTAATGAATTGCCTTTCACATCTCTTGCATATGTTCCTTTAATGTTCTCTCTGTCTTTGTATTTTTTCATACTGTTTGTTAAATCGTATATTGTTGGACTTGGCCCTTCTGGCAGGTTCACCCCTAAACTTTTTGCTTTGTGAATGTGAATTGGTGGTAGTGATTTTTGGTTCCTGCGCACGTTCACTGTGTCCCAGTGGAAAGTGCGTGCGCACTCTGAGTGCGTGGAGTAAGGTTGGCCTGCCCTCCCATAGGAATGCATGGGGAATGTATGTGTCCCTGGTAGTTCCTGATGCATGGGGTGTGCAGGCTCGAGTCTGGTATGTGCGGACTCGTGTGATTGAATGCTGCGCAATGATGTATGTGGCATGATTGTGTCGTGTGTGGAAGTGCCACTTCTAGGAGTTGGCATATTAGTGTAAAATGTGTCTGGCGTGTGATTGGCTGGAGCTGGCTGAAATGCCTGGCTCCATGAGTCATGATGGGTCTGGCCAGTGGTGAGTGTGGAGATTAGCATGCTGATGGCTGGGGAGGAGTGCACCTGGTTCCTGCATGGGGCTGGGTTTTCCCCCACACAATGCTGGCTCCGCCCCCTGTGGTGCGTCTAATGACGCTAGCCCTGCCAGTGAATAGAGTGAGGGGCTGAGCCCATCAAGGGTACTCACCAACCAGCTGCGACTGGTTCTTCCCCTCACCCTGTGACAAAGACAAAGGAATGTGGTGTATAAAAATGGGGCTGTGTCCCCACACAAACTGTTCTGTTCCAGGATCCTGAGGGGGGCTGCTGCTGTTGCTGGGGCCAGGAGGACCGCCACTTGGACTGTCTCCCTGCCTGGAGACCCAGTGAGCTGGCTCTGGGCCCAGCCTTGCCCCCTGCCTGCCTCCAGACCCTGCTGGAGTTTTACTTTTTGCGATAGCGCTGAGGGAGCGCTTTATATCGACAGGGACTTTCTTTTATTCCCCTCTAGCGCTGGGAGCACTGTACTGGCCTTTATAGCGCTTGGGAGCGTTTTGTTAGTTGAGGCCGGTGCCCACCCGGCATATTCCCCGCCAGGGATTCTGTAACTCCTAAGCGGCTGCCCACGCCGCACATGGGCCGGTATTTAATTATTTAATCACGAGGGAGCCTACCCCTCGGATATTGATACCCCGCCTGCCTGCCTAAAACAGGCCGCCGCACTGCCCGCGACGACCCGGAAGTGTTGGGGCCGGCCGGCCAATCGCAGCGCGCCCTGAGACCAATGAACTGGAAGTCCCGCCCTGCAGCCGCAGAGCGAGAGAGTGCCGGCGCCTGGTCGTTTCCCCCACGGGGCTCCCAAGAGCGAGGGAGAGCCCCGGAGAGAGAGGGAGAAGTGTGGAAAGGGAGCCCCCGAGGAGCGGGAACTCCCGTGGAGAGCCGCTGAAGAGCCCCGTGGTGACCGGCACCAGAGCGACCGCCGGAGAAGTCCTCCCATCGCCGCCGTAGGACCGGCAGAGAGTGCCTACAGTGCCGGTGAGTGCAGGAGGGCGAATGTTAGACGGGGACCCTGAGGGTCGGCCGGATACTGAGGGAGAGATCCCCGAGTGGGACCGTCTCCTGCGATCGTACAGACAAGTTACCTCCCTCCCCACAAACAGGCACCACACCAAGTTGAGTTCAATGCTTTATATAAGGTTCTTAAGGCAGGGATATCAGCGATACAGGATATCTCGGACCCGGGGGTCCTCTCACTTTTAGTCTCTGTAGGGAAAAAGGGGGTAGCGGGACAGTCTTGGTACCGGATCGGTACAGGTAGTGGTAAGAGGCGAGCTCACAATCCTCGAGCTGGAGTGTCTGTGGATCGGGCCGCGGCAGCGCCAGCAGGCCAAGATAATAGTCTCCCTAGGTAGGGGGGCCGCGGCAGCGCCAGCAGGCCAAGTCGATGGTTTCACGAGGCAGAGGGCCGCGGCAGCGCCAGCAGGCCAAGTCGATGGTTTCACGAGGCAGAGGGCCGCGGCAGCGCCAGCAGGCCAAGACGATGGTTTCACGAGGCAGAGGGCCGCGGCAGCGCCAGCAGACCAAGACGATGGTTTCACGAGGCAGAGGGCCGCGGCAGCGCCAGCAGGCCAAGACGATGGTTTCACGAGGCAGAGGGCCGCGGCAGCGCCAGCAGGCCAAGACGATGGTTTCACGAGGCAGAGGGCCGCGGCAGCGCCAGCAGGCCAGTCACAGATGAGTTCTTCTCGGGTCTCTCGACTCCAGGATACAACTGGTTTCCTGGTCTGGTCCTGCCCCAGTTATAGGTCTGGTCCCCTTTGATGTCCGGACCCTCGCGCCTGGGGGGCCGGGAGGTCCGGGATGAGGGAGTCCAGACACCCAGCAGGGGGGTGGAGCCAGCGCCCAGGCGGCCGGGGGTGATCGACACCTGGCGGAGGAGAGCCGTTGACGATTCCTTTCTCCCATTGACTCGCCAAGTGGTCACTCTGCCTCCCGGGGGGAGGTTGGTGCCTCGATGTCGGGCCCGGCCGGGCCCAGGGTGAGGGTCGAGTTGAGGCCACGCGGCCTCGTGCTGTAGTGGCCCAAGATGGCGGCTGGGCCGAGGCCGTGGTGTGGATGGTGACCCGGGCCAGCTGGGTTCGGAGCTGGTGTCTTGTGGGTGAGGAATTGCAGTGTACTTCGGGTGGTCGTCGGGGACTCTGGCTGGGGATGCAGGGGGAGCCAGGGTCCAGGTCCCATTGCGGGGAGGGGGCAGCCCGACCATGCGGCCTGTCCAACATGCGTCCCCCCCAGCTGAAGGCGGGGAGAGTCAGCCATCTTCCTGGGGACTCTCCTCGCTGAGGCGGAAAAAGCGTGACAGGCCGTCGGCGTTGGCGTGGTCCTGGCCTGGACGATGTTCCACCGTGAAGTCCATCCCCTGCAGGGAGATGGACCAGCGTAGCAGCTTCGGGTTCTCCCCCCGCATTTGCATCAGCCATTGCAGGGGTCGGTGGTCTGTTTGCACCCGGAAGTGGGTGCCGAAGAGGTATGGCCGGAGCTTCTTGAGTGCCCAGACTACGGCGAAGGCCTCCCTCTCAATGGTGCTCCAGCGCTGTTCTCGGGGCAATAGGCGTCTGCTGATGAAGACCACTGGCTGGTCGATCCCTTCGGCGTTGAGTTGGGAGAGGACGGCCCCCACACCATGATCGGAGGCGTCCGTCTGCACAATGAATTCTCGGCTGTAGTCGGGAGCCTGGAGCACGGGGGCCGTGCACATGGCGGTCTTTAGCTTTTCGAAGGCCGATTGGCAGTCCGGGGTCCAGTTGACGGTTTTGGGGCTCTTTTTGGAGGTGAGCTCCGTGAGAGGCCCCACGATGCTGCCATAGTCCTTCATGAACCGCCGGTAGTATCCGGTGAGCCCCAGGAAGGCCCGGACCTCCGTTTGGGTCGTAGGGGGTCGCCAGGCCTGGATGGCAGCAATCTTGAGTTGGAGAGGGGCCACCAGCCCGCTTCCCACTTGGTGTCCTAGGTAGGTCACGGACCCTTGGCCCACCTGGCACTTGCTGGCTTTGATGGTGAGCCCGGCTTGCTGGAGGGCGTGTAGAACCTCCCGCAGGTGGCGGAGGTGGTCGGTCCACTGGTGGCTGTACACGGCAATGTCGTCCAGGTAGGCGGCGCTGAAGCCTTCCAGGCCCGCCAGTACCTGGTTTACCAGCCGTTGGAACGTTGCCGGGGCGTTTTTCATGCCGAAGGGCATGACTTTAAAGTGGTAGTGCCCGTCTGGGGTAGAGAAGGCGGATCGTTCTTGGGCCCTAGGGGTGAGGCCGATCTGCCAGTAGCCCGCTGTTAGGTCGAAGATGCTCAGGTAGCGGGCGGCCCCCATCCGGTCAATTAGCTCGTCTGCCCGGGGGATGGGATGAGCGTCGGTCCGGGTAACTGCATTCAGCCCCCGATAGTCCACGCAGAACCGGAGCTCAGGGGCAACGCCCGGGGCAGCTGCCTTGGGAACTAGGACGACTGGGCTCGCCCAGGGACTGTCTGAGGGTTCGATCACTCCTAGGGTCAGCATTTTGGACACCTCGGTCTGGATGCAGGCTCGTACCCGGTCTGGTACGCGGTACGCTCGGTGTCGAATAGGAGGGCTGTCCCCGGTGTCCACATCGTGGAGGCACCAGGGGGTGACTCCGGGGGTGAGGGAGAACAGGGAGGCGAACTGCCTCAGGAGCGTTTGGCAGTCTTGGTGTTGCTCCGGGGACAGGGCCTCGGAGAGCTGGACCCCTTCCACTGAGCCATCCTGCTCGAGGGCCCTCAGTAAGTCCGGAAGGGGTTCAGAGTCTTCTTCTGTCCCATTATCGGTAGCCATCAGGAGGCTGAGTTCGGATCGCACGAAATGGGGTTTGAGCCTGTTGGCATGGAGGACCCGTAGGGGGTTCCGGGCAGTCTCCATGTCGATTAAATAGGTGACGGGCCCCTTGCGTTCGATTACCTTGAAGGGCCCGGACCATCTGTCTTGGAGTGCACAGGGCTCAACCGGGGACATCACCCAGACCTGTTGTCCAGGTTCGAACTCAATGGAGGACGTGTGCTGATCGTACCACCTCTTCATGTCCTCCTGACTGGCCTCGAGGTTGGCTTTGGCGGCGTCTCTGAACCGCCGGGTCTGGTTGCGGAGAGCCAGGAGATACCTGTAGATGTCCGGGGGAGTTTTCTGGGGAGGCTGCTCCCAACCTTCCTTGACTAGGCTGAGGGGGCCCCGGACGGGGTGCCCGTACAGGAGTTCAAAGGGGCTGAAGCCGAGGGACTTCTGCGGGACCTCCCGATAGGCAAACAGGAGGCAGGGAAGTAGCACGTCCCACTGGCGTCGAAGGGGTTCTTCTAGACCCATAATCATCCCCTTGAGGGTGCGGTTGAATCTCTCGACCAGTCCGTTTCCTTGCGGGTGATAGGGGGTCGTGAATTTGTAGGTGACCCCGCATTGTTGCCAGAGGGACTTCATATATCTGGAGATAAAGTTCGTGCCCCTGTCACTGACGACCTCCCGGGGGAACCCCACCCGGGAGAAGATCCCCATCAGGGCCCGGCCCACCACGGGGGCCGTCACGGTCCGAAGAGGGATGGCCTCGGGATAGCGGGTGGCGTGGTCTACGAGGACCAGGATGAACCGGTGTCCTTGGGCTGTTCGAGGGTCGAGGGGCCCCACAATGTCTATTCCCACTCGTTCAAACGGGGTGGTGACGACAGGAAAGGGTTGTAACGGTGCTTTGATTTTTCGGCCACTTTTTCCGCTGGCCTGGCAGGTGGGACAGGCCTTGCAGTGGTTGGTGACATCCTTCCGCATGTGGGGCCAGAAAAAATGGGTCACCAGGCGGTCGTAGGTTTTATCCTGCCCCAGGTGTCCGGCAAGGGGGACATCGTGGGCTAAGTTCAGGAGGAAGCCTCGGAAGCGAAGGGGCACCACCAGCACCCGACTGGCCCCTAGTTCTGCAACTTTCTGCTCGCTGTAGAGCAGGTCTTGGTCCCAGTAGATCCAGTGGGCCCCCGAGGTATCCCCGGTGCTCTGGGCCAGGGCTTGCTGCCGGAGTCCTTCGAGAGAGGGACAGGTTTTCTGTTCGGCCCGGAATTGTTCCTGCGTGGGGCCTCCCTCCTGCCGCCATTGTGCCAGGTCAGGGACGTCCCGAAGCTGGTCGGATCCTTCTTCGGTTTGGGTCACTGGACTGGCTTCTGGGGCGGCCTCCTCGGGGATGAGCGCGGGAGGAGGTTCTGGCCACTCGGGCTCTTCTGGGCTGGGGACCGCGCGGGCGGTCATGGACCTGGTCGTGACGCAGACCCATTCGGGGAGGCCGAGCATCCCCAGGTGCTCCCTCCGTTCGACAGCTGCCCAGGGAGAGCTTTCAAGGTCGTTTCCTAGGAGGCAGTCCACGGGGGCATCATCGCGGACAGTTACTTTTAACATCCCTGTTACTCCTCCCCACTCGAAGGGGACGCAGGCCATGTGGCATAGGCTTTCGGAATTGTCGGCTGATCGGACAGGGCAAAGAATGTTCGGCAAGATTTGGTCTGGAGTGACGAGGTGGCGTCGGACCGCCGTTACACTGGCCCCGGTGTCGCGGAGGGCTTCCGCCCGGCGGCCATTAATGTTGACCCATTGACCGTACTTCTGGGTGTTGGCGGGAAGGGGGGCCCGCGGAATCATGTCTCTCTCCCCTAAGCAGACCAGTGCCATGGCGGCGGGTGCCCATTCAGAGGGATCGGTCTCGTACTCTTCCTGGTCTTCCGGGATTAGTTCTTCCCCTAGGGCCGCCGCTGCAACTTGGCGGGGGGTAGTGTTCGGATTCTTTGGGCAATTGGGATCACTGGCGTAGTGGCCGGGTCGCTGGCACCTGTGGCACGTAATGTTGGCCCGGAAACCGGCCCGGACGGCAGGGCTTCCTCGGCCAACCGGGGTCGAGGGGTTTCTGGGGGGTGACAAGGGGCCGGGGTCTCTCCCCCGACCCTGACTTCCTCCTCCCCCTCGGGGGCGATACGGTCTGGATAATTCGCTGGGTGCGTTCCTGCCAACTCGGGTGCTTTCCCACCGGTCGGCTTCGACGGCTAGTTGTCGAGGGTCGGTTAGCTTACTGTCCAGGAGGTGTTGCCGGAGCTCCACGAAGCAGTTGTTCGACAGGTGCTCCCATACGATAAGGTCAAAGAGTTGTTCGTAGGTGGTTACTTTGTTGCCCTTGATCCACCCCTCGAAGGCTCGGCTAAAAAAGTTCACGTACTCCACCCAAGTTGTACCCGGAATCCGTTTGCAGTCGCGGAACCGTTGGCGGTACATCTCCGGTGTGAGCCCGTATCGAGTGAGGAGGGCGGCCTTCATGTGGTCGTAGGAGGTCATCAGCTGGTCCGGGAGTTGTAGCAGGGCGTCCCGCCCTTCGTTGACAAACCTCCCCCATAATCCGGCTCCCCAATCGCTTCGGGGAATCCGGTGGGAGGTCATTGCCACCTCATAGGCTTTAAACCACTGCTGTATATCATCGTTCTTGTGGTATTCCCGGATGACATCTTTGGGGATGTGAACCTTGGGTTCGGTCGAGGGGAGCCCGAGGTCTTTATTCTGTTTCTGGACTTCCAGTGTTTTGAGATTGCGCTCATGTTCGTACTCTAGTTTCTTTTCCTCTAGCTCTCTCTGTCTTTGCTTGTCTTCTCGCTCTTCCCTGAGCCGTAAGTGTTCCAGGGTTATTTTTTGTTCTGCCAGCTTGAGTTCTCCATCCAAGCGAAGTCGGGCTAGTTCTAATTCGTGGAGTCTGGTTTTTTCTCTTTCTCGGATCTCTTCCAGGGAGAGACCCGCTCTTTCTTTAGTTGGTGCGGGGCTCGTCTCGGTTGTTTGTGTTCGGGGTACGGCCGTACCCGTTTCCGCCCAGGCTTCTAGGGCTCGTTTGAAGTCTTCCTTCGTACTCAGACCCGTGGTTGGGAGACCAAGTTCCATGCAATATTGCTTCAGTTCTCGGTGGTTGTAATCTTCCAATTTTTCCATCTGGAATTTCTCCGTTGTTCCGCTCTCTGTTGTCATGGTGGTCGTGTGTCGTGGGTCGGGTGACTTTCTGTACGATTATGCGTAGGTTCGGATCCCGTCGCTGGCCACCAATGTTAGACGGGGACCCTGAGGGTCGGCCGGATACTGAGGGAGAGATCCCCGAGTGGGACCGTCTCCTGCGATCGTACAGACAAGTTACCTCCCTCCCCACAAACAGGCACCACACCAAGTTGAGTTCAATGCTTTATATAAGGTTCTTAAGGCAGGGATATCAGCGATACAGGATATCTCGGACCCGGGGGTCCTCTCACTTTTAGTCTCTGTAGGGAAAAAGGGGGTAGCGGGACAGTCTTGGTACCGGATCGGTACAGGTAGTGGTAAGAGGCGAGCTCACAATCCTCGAGCTGGAGTGTCTGTGGATCGGGCCGCGGCAGCGCCAGCAGGCCAAGATAATAGTCTCCCTAGGTAGGGGGGCCGCGGCAGCGCCAGCAGGCCAAGTCGATGGTTTCACGAGGCAGAGGGCCGCGGCAGCGCCAGCAGGCCAAGTCGATGGTTTCACGAGGCAGAGGGCCGCGGCAGCGCCAGCAGGCCAAGACGATGGTTTCACGAGGCAGAGGGCCGCGGCAGCGCCAGCAGGCCAAGACGATGGTTTCACGAGGCAGAGGGCCGCGGCAGCGCCAGCAGGCCAAGACGATGGTTTCACGAGGCAGAGGGCCGCGGCAGCGCCAGCAGGCCAAGACGATGGTTTCACGAGGCAGAGGGCCGCGGCAGCGCCAGCAGGCCAGTCACAGATGAGTTCTTCTCGGGTCTCTCGACTCCAGGATACAACTGGTTTCCTGGTCTGGTCCTGCCCCAGTTATAGGTCTGGTCCCCTTTGATGTCCGGACCCTCGCGCCTGGGGGGCCGGGAGGTCCGGGATGAGGGAGTCCAGACACCCAGCAGGGGGGTGGAGCCAGCGCCCAGGCGGCCGGGGGTGATCGACACCTGGCGGAGGAGAGCCGTTGACGATTCCTTTCTCCCATTGACTCGCCAAGTGGTCACTCTGCCTCCCGGGGGGAGGTTGGTGCCTCGATGTCGGGCCCGGCCGGGCCCAGGGTGAGGGTCGAGTTGAGGCCACGCGGCCTCGTGCTGTAGTGGCCCAAGATGGCGGCTGGGCCGAGGCCGTGGTGTGGATGGTGACCCGGGCCAGCTGGGTTCGGAGCTGGTGTCTTGTGGGTGAGGAATTGCAGTGTACTTCGGGTGGTCGTCGGGGACTCTGGCTGGGGATGCAGGGGGAGCCAGGGTCCAGGTCCCATTGCGGGGAGGGGGCAGCCCGACCATGCGGCCTGTCCAACATGCGTCCCCCCCAGCTGAAGGCGGGGAGAGTCAGCCATCTTCCTGGGGACTCTCCTCGCTGAGGCGGAAAAAGCGTGACAGGCCGTCGGCGTTGGCGTGGTCCTGGCCTGGACGATGTTCCACCGTGAAGTCCATCCCCTGCAGGGAGATGGACCAGCGTAGCAGCTTCGGGTTCTCCCCCCGCATTTGCATCAGCCATTGCAGGGGTCGGTGGTCTGTTTGCACCCGGAAGTGGGTGCCGAAGAGGTATGGCCGGAGCTTCTTGAGTGCCCAGACTACGGCGAAGGCCTCCCTCTCAATGGTGCTCCAGCGCTGTTCTCGGGGCAATAGGCGTCTGCTGATGAAGACCACTGGCTGGTCGATCCCTTCGGCGTTGAGTTGGGAGAGGACGGCCCCCACACCATGATCGGAGGCGTCCGTCTGCACAATGAATTCTCGGCTGTAGTCGGGAGCCTGGAGCACGGGGGCCGTGCACATGGCGGTCTTTAGCTTTTCGAAGGCCGATTGGCAGTCCGGGGTCCAGTTGACGGTTTTGGGGCTCTTTTTGGAGGTGAGCTCCGTGAGAGGCCCCACGATGCTGCCATAGTCCTTCATGAACCGCCGGTAGTATCCGGTGAGCCCCAGGAAGGCCCGGACCTCCGTTTGGGTCGTAGGGGGTCGCCAGGCCTGGATGGCAGCAATCTTGAGTTGGAGAGGGGCCACCAGCCCGCTTCCCACTTGGTGTCCTAGGTAGGTCACGGACCCTTGGCCCACCTGGCACTTGCTGGCTTTGATGGTGAGCCCGGCTTGCTGGAGGGCGTGTAGAACCTCCCGCAGGTGGCGGAGGTGGTCGGTCCACTGGTGGCTGTACACGGCAATGTCGTCCAGGTAGGCGGCGCTGAAGCCTTCCAGGCCCGCCAGTACCTGGTTTACCAGCCGTTGGAACGTTGCCGGGGCGTTTTTCATGCCGAAGGGCATGACTTTAAAGTGGTAGTGCCCGTCTGGGGTAGAGAAGGCGGATCGTTCTTGGGCCCTAGGGGTGAGGCCGATCTGCCAGTAGCCCGCTGTTAGGTCGAAGATGCTCAGGTAGCGGGCGGCCCCCATCCGGTCAATTAGCTCGTCTGCCCGGGGGATGGGATGAGCGTCGGTCCGGGTAACTGCATTCAGCCCCCGATAGTCCACGCAGAACCGGAGCTCAGGGGCAACGCCCGGGGCAGCTGCCTTGGGAACTAGGACGACTGGGCTCGCCCAGGGACTGTCTGAGGGTTCGATCACTCCTAGGGTCAGCATTTTGGACACCTCGGTCTGGATGCAGGCTCGTACCCGGTCTGGTACGCGGTACGCTCGGTGTCGAATAGGAGGGCTGTCCCCGGTGTCCACATCGTGGAGGCACCAGGGGGTGACTCCGGGGGTGAGGGAGAACAGGGAGGCGAACTGCCTCAGGAGCGTTTGGCAGTCTTGGTGTTGCTCCGGGGACAGGGCCTCGGAGAGCTGGACCCCTTCCACTGAGCCATCCTGCTCGAGGGCCCTCAGTAAGTCCGGAAGGGGTTCAGAGTCTTCTTCTGTCCCATTATCGGTAGCCATCAGGAGGCTGAGTTCGGATCGCACGAAATGGGGTTTGAGCCTGTTGGCATGGAGGACCCGTAGGGGGTTCCGGGCAGTCTCCATGTCGATTAAATAGGTGACGGGCCCCTTGCGTTCGATTACCTTGAAGGGCCCGGACCATCTGTCTTGGAGTGCACAGGGCTCAACCGGGGACATCACCCAGACCTGTTGTCCAGGTTCGAACTCAATGGAGGACGTGTGCTGATCGTACCACCTCTTCATGTCCTCCTGACTGGCCTCGAGGTTGGCTTTGGCGGCGTCTCTGAACCGCCGGGTCTGGTTGCGGAGAGCCAGGAGATACCTGTAGATGTCCGGGGGAGTTTTCTGGGGAGGCTGCTCCCAACCTTCCTTGACTAGGCTGAGGGGGCCCCGGACGGGGTGCCCGTACAGGAGTTCAAAGGGGCTGAAGCCGAGGGACTTCTGCGGGACCTCCCGATAGGCAAACAGGAGGCAGGGAAGTAGCACGTCCCACTGGCGTCGAAGGGGTTCTTCTAGACCCATAATCATCCCCTTGAGGGTGCGGTTGAATCTCTCGACCAGTCCGTTTCCTTGCGGGTGATAGGGGGTCGTGAATTTGTAGGTGACCCCGCATTGTTGCCAGAGGGACTTCATATATCTGGAGATAAAGTTCGTGCCCCTGTCACTGACGACCTCCCGGGGGAACCCCACCCGGGAGAAGATCCCCATCAGGGCCCGGCCCACCACGGGGGCCGTCACGGTCCGAAGAGGGATGGCCTCGGGATAGCGGGTGGCGTGGTCTACGAGGACCAGGATGAACCGGTGTCCTTGGGCTGTTCGAGGGTCGAGGGGCCCCACAATGTCTATTCCCACTCGTTCAAACGGGGTGGTGACGACAGGAAAGGGTTGTAACGGTGCTTTGATTTTTCGGCCACTTTTTCCGCTGGCCTGGCAGGTGGGACAGGCCTTGCAGTGGTTGGTGACATCCTTCCGCATGTGGGGCCAGAAAAAATGGGTCACCAGGCGGTCGTAGGTTTTATCCTGCCCCAGGTGTCCGGCAAGGGGGACATCGTGGGCTAAGTTCAGGAGGAAGCCTCGGAAGCGAAGGGGCACCACCAGCACCCGACTGGCCCCTAGTTCTGCAACTTTCTGCTCGCTGTAGAGCAGGTCTTGGTCCCAGTAGATCCAGTGGGCCCCCGAGGTATCCCCGGTGCTCTGGGCCAGGGCTTGCTGCCGGAGTCCTTCGAGAGAGGGACAGGTTTTCTGTTCGGCCCGGAATTGTTCCTGCGTGGGGCCTCCCTCCTGCCGCCATTGTGCCAGGTCAGGGACGTCCCGAAGCTGGTCGGATCCTTCTTCGGTTTGGGTCACTGGACTGGCTTCTGGGGCGGCCTCCTCGGGGATGAGCGCGGGAGGAGGTTCTGGCCACTCGGGCTCTTCTGGGCTGGGGACCGCGCGGGCGGTCATGGACCTGGTCGTGACGCAGACCCATTCGGGGAGGCCGAGCATCCCCAGGTGCTCCCTCCGTTCGACAGCTGCCCAGGGAGAGCTTTCAAGGTCGTTTCCTAGGAGGCAGTCCACGGGGGCATCATCGCGGACAGTTACTTTTAACATCCCTGTTACTCCTCCCCACTCGAAGGGGACGCAGGCCATGTGGCATAGGCTTTCGGAATTGTCGGCTGATCGGACAGGGCAAAGAATGTTCGGCAAGATTTGGTCTGGAGTGACGAGGTGGCGTCGGACCGCCGTTACACTGGCCCCGGTGTCGCGGAGGGCTTCCGCCCGGCGGCCATTAATGTTGACCCATTGACCGTACTTCTGGGTGTTGGCGGGAAGGGGGGCCCGCGGAATCATGTCTCTCTCCCCTAAGCAGACCAGTGCCATGGCGGCGGGTGCCCATTCAGAGGGATCGGTCTCGTACTCTTCCTGGTCTTCCGGGATTAGTTCTTCCCCTAGGGCCGCCGCTGCAACTTGGCGGGGGGTAGTGTTCGGATTCTTTGGGCAATTGGGATCACTGGCGTAGTGGCCGGGTCGCTGGCACCTGTGGCACGTAATGTTGGCCCGGAAACCGGCCCGGACGGCAGGGCTTCCTCGGCCAACCGGGGTCGAGGGGTTTCTGGGGGGTGACGAGGGGCCGGGGTCTCTCCCCCGACCCTGACTTCCTCCTCCCCCTCGGGGGCGATACGGTCTGGATAATTCGCTGGGTGCGTTCCTGCCAACTCGGGTGCTTTCCCACCGGTCGGCTTCGACGGCTAGTTGTCGAGGGTCGGTTAGCTTACTGTCCAGGAGGTGTTGCCGGAGCTCCACGAAGCAGTTGTTCGACAGGTGCTCCCATACGATAAGGTCAAAGAGTTGTTCGTAGGTGGTTACTTTGTTGCCCTTGATCCACCCCTCGAAGGCTCGGCTAAAAAAGTTCACGTACTCCACCCAAGTTGTACCCGGAATCCGTTTGCAGTCGCGGAACCGTTGGCGGTACATCTCCGGTGTGAGCCCGTATCGAGTGAGGAGGGCGGCCTTCATGTGGTCGTAGGAGGTCATCAGCTGGTCCGGGAGTTGTAGCAGGGCGTCCCGCCCTTCGTTGACAAACCTCCCCCATAATCCGGCTCCCCAATCGCTTCGGGGAATCCGGTGGGAGGTCATTGCCACCTCATAGGCTTTAAACCACTGCTGTATATCATCGTTCTTGTGGTATTCCCGGATGACATCTTTGGGGATGTGAACCTTGGGTTCGGTCGAGGGGAGCCCGAGGTCTTTATTCTGTTTCTGGACTTCCAGTGTTTTGAGATTGCGCTCATGTTCGTACTCTAGTTTCTTTTCCTCTAGCTCTCTCTGTCTTTGCTTGTCTTCTCGCTCTTCCCTGAGCCGTAAGTGTTCCAGGGTTATTTTTTGTTCTGCCAGCTTGAGTTCTCCATCCAAGCGAAGTCGGGCTAGTTCTAATTCGTGGAGTCTGGTTTTTTCTCTTTCTCGGATCTCTTCCAGGGAGAGACCCGCTCTTTCTTTAGTTGGTGCGGGGCTCGTCTCGGTTGTTTGTGTTCGGGGTACGGCCGTACCCGTTTCCGCCCAGGCTTCTAGGGCTCGTTTGAAGTCTTCCTTCGTACTCAGACCCGTGGTTGGGAGACCAAGTTCCATGCAATATTGCTTCAGTTCTCGGTGGTTGTAATCTTCCAATTTTTCCATCTGGAATTTCTCCGTTGTTCCGCTCTCTGTTGTCATGGTGGTCGTGTGTCGTGGGTCGGGTGACTTTCTGTACGATTATGCGTAGGTTCGGATCCCGTCGCTGGCCACCAATGTTAGACGGGGACCCTGAGGGTCGGCCGGATACTGAGGGAGAGATCCCCGAGTGGGACCGTCTCCTGCGATCGTACAGACAAGTTACCTCCCTCCCCACAAACAGGCACCACACCAAGTTGAGTTCAATGCTTTATATAAGGTTCTTAAGGCAGGGATATCAGCGATACAGGATATCTCGGACCCGGGGGTCCTCTCACTTTTAGTCTCTGTAGGGAAAAAGGGGGTAGCGGGACAGTCTTGGTACCGGATCGGTACAGGTAGTGGTAAGAGGCGAGCTCACAATCCTCGAGCTGGAGTGTCTGTGGATCGGGCCGCGGCAGCGCCAGCAGGCCAAGATAATAGTCTCCCTAGGTAGGGGGGCCGCGGCAGCGCCAGCAGGCCAAGTCGATGGTTTCACGAGGCAGAGGGCCGCGGCAGCGCCAGCAGGCCAAGTCGATGGTTTCACGAGGCAGAGGGCCGCGGCAGCGCCAGCAGGCCAAGACGATGGTTTCACGAGGCAGAGGGCCGCGGCAGCGCCAGCAGGCCAAGACGATGGTTTCACGAGGCAGAGGGCCGCGGCATCGCCAGCAGGCCAAGACGATGGTTTCACGAGGCAGAGGGCCGCGGCAGCGCCAGCAGGCCAAGACGATGGTTTCACGAGGCAGAGGGCCGCGGCAGCGCCAGCAGGCCAGTCACAGATGAGTTCTTCTCGGGTCTCTCGACTCCAGGATACAACTGGTTTCCTGGTCTGGTCCTGCCCCAGTTATAGGTCTGGTCCCCTTTGATGTCCGGACCCTCGCGCCTGGGGGGCCGGGAGGTCCGGGATGAGGGAGTCCAGACACCCAGCAGGGGGGTGGAGCCAGCGCCCAGGCGGCCGGGGGTGATCGACACCTGGCGGAGGAGAGCCGTTGACGATTCCTTTCTCCCATTGACTCGCCAAGTGGTCACTCTGCCTCCTGGGGGGAGGTTGGTGCCTCGATGTCGGGCCCGGCCGGGCCCAGGGTGAGGGTCGAGTTGAGGCCACGCGGCCTCGTGCTGTAGTGGCCCAAGATGGCGGCTGGGCCGAGGCCGTGGTGTGGATGGTGACCCGGGCCAGCTGGGTTCGGAGCTGGTGTCTTGTGGGTGAGGAATTGCAGTGTACTTCGGGTGGTCGTCGGGGACTCTGGCTGGGGATGCAGGGGGAGCCAGGGTCCAGGTCCCATTGCGGGGAGGGGGCAGCCCGACCATGCGGCCTGTCCAACAGCGGGGGGGACCTCCCGATTCAGAGCAGAGCGGCCCCGGTTGAGAGCGGGCCGCTCCACCGACCGGAGCAGTGTCCTGGCGAGCCCGAGAGGCTCCGGTGTCCTACCTTTGTGTCCGAGCCCCCGAGCGGAGCTCCTACGTTGCTGCAGGCATTTGTTCTCCGAGCCCTGAGAGGCTCCTGGGCCAAATTGAATCTTGAGTCCCCCGAGAGGGACTCCGACGTCGGGGGTGATTGCCGCCTTCTGTTTCGAGCCCCGAGGTCCGGGGGCATAATTTGTTGGTTGAGCCCGAGAGGCTCCATAGTGCCCACTATTGTTTAAGAGCCCCGAGAGGCTCAAGGCGCCCCAAGTGTTCCTGGGTCCCCCGTGAGGGACCCCACCGCCCAGTGAGGCTGCATCTTTGTTTGTAGAGCCCAGAGAGGCTCTAGGGGGCATTTCCTTTGGTTCAGAGCCTGCGAGGCTCAGGGGCGTTGCTTGGTGTTTTGAGCCCTGAGAGGCTCCACGTGGCCCATTTTTGTTACGAGCCCAGAGAGGCTCAGGGGGACAGTGTAGTTGTTCAGAGCCTGGGAGGCTCCCACTTTGGCTCCATCATTGTTTGCACCAGTTGCCCAGCACTTTGTGGGCAACTGCCACGTTTAGGCCCCTGACACTGGGACACAGGGCGTCCTATCCCCAACAAGGCCAGTTGGCCCATGGACAGTCACAGGTGGTGACTTATGTGAGTTTGGCGCAACTGTTCTTTTGCTGCACCTCTGAATGTCTTTTTATACGTCATATGCCTTGTTCTTACACCTCTGAATGTGTTGTTGATGCAACATGTGTTTTCCTTCCTTACACCGCTGAATGTATGTTTATGCATCATGTGTTTTGTTCCCAGGCTTATACCCCTACAGGGATTGTGATACTTAAGTGGTTGTTCTTGCTAGTACAGGTGGTGCTAGTGAGGTCCTGGTTCCCTGCGTGACCTGTTCCTAAGGTGGTTAGGGTTGCGTAGGTGGTACTTACCTGTTACCAGTAGTTACTGGTTGTGTGCTTTATGTTCTATTTTGTGCTACAGTGATTATGATTATATGTTCTAAGTACTAATTCTACCAAGTGCTAAGTTCTAAAAGTGCTGATTCCTGACAGTGGTCCAGGTGGCCCTTTCTTGTACATATCCCTTGTAAATTCTGCCCGTGCCTCTGGCACATTGTAAAGTGTGTGTTTTATCTAATGTGTTTTGGTGTAATACAAAGGCTATTTTATATAACCTTGTGTGGAGTTTCCTTTGTGGTGCGTCTTGGGAGTTGTTGCTGGGGTGCGTACGCAAATACTTAACTCACATCGCCTCCAAGTTTAGCCTTGCTGCTCGCGCCACGTTACCTAGAGGGTGAGCAGGGGTTATCTTGGCGTGTAACTCCCTTGCCTTGACTTGGGAGTGGTGGTCTCTGACTGACTTTGGCGCAAGCCCTGGCCAGCCAGGGATCCCATTTCTAACATATATCAATATTATTCCATGTCTATTGCTCCTTGATGCCATGTGCTGTACAGCGCTTGAAGCCTGTATGGGTGAGGCCAGCGCTATATAAAATAAAATATCCAATAAAAAGTGAGCTGGTGAATACTTCACAGTGAATAGAAACAATCCAGCCTTTGATTATCTCTGTGGCCCACGGACTCCGGCTTCACGGCTCACATTCCAGTGAACCCCTGAGTGCCCTGGCTGTACTTGTGCAAACACCCCCCTGGCACGCCAGAGCCCTGCACAAGGACGCCTGTTCATGGAGCGTGCATTCCCCGTTGCTCGGAGCAACACAGCAGGAGGCCTCAGAACCACTTGTGTGAACAATGCTTGTTTTGTTTTATAGATCTCTGTATTGCAAATGTCAGGTGATGAAACAATAGCAGGCAGCGTTACACTTTGCAGGAGGTCAAACCGTCTTCAGACTCCTGGTGACCCCACCCAGACCCCAATAATTCAATGTGCGACCTTTGAACCCAGGCGTTCATGGCCCCAGAGACCACATCTGGCCACTGCAGAGGAGTGCACGGCTCACTGCAGAGGGGTGCACGGCTCACTGCAGAGGGGTGCACGGCTCACTGCAGAGGGGTGCACGGCTCACTGCAGAGGGGTGCACGGCTCACCACAGAGGGGTTCACTGCAGAGGGGTGCACGGGTCACTGCAGAGGGGTGCACAGGTCACTGCAGAGGGGTGCACGGTTCATTGCAGAGGGGTGCACGGGTCACTGCAGAGGGGTGCACAGGTCACTGCAGAGGGGTGCACGGCTCACTGCAGAGGGGTGCACGGCTCACTGCAGAGGGGTGCACTGCAGAGGGGTGCACGGGTCACTGCAGAGGGGTGCACGGGTCACTGCAGAGGGGTGCACGGTTCACCACAGAGGGGTGCAGGGCTCACTTCAGAGGGGTGCACGGTTCACTGCCGAGGGGTGCACGGCTCACTGCAGAGGGGTGCACGGCTCACTGCAGAGGGGTGCACGGCTCACTGCAGAGGGGTGCACGGTTCACTGCAGAGGGGTGCACGGCTCACTGCAGTAGTTACTCTATTTTCCCCATATGGTATTGCATTTGTTAGGGCGACCCCTGCTTTCATAAACCACTCTCTCTGCATGCACCAGTCCTTGGCACGCTGCGCGTCACTCAGCGGAGGCGCCATCTCAGCCCTCACATCCTCCCGATGTTGCGGTTTGCCACCATCAGTCCAGCACCCCCATATCATGTCCATTCTGGTGGGGTCAGGTCGCCCCAAACATTCAAGAGACACCACCTCGCAGCAGCGTCTGTGCTTCTTCCGCAAATGTCATTTAAGCAAGATACCACTGACTATCAGAAGCGTTGAATCACCGGGCACTTCTAAGGCATATAGAAACACCTCCCTACCTGGGCACCATCTCTAGTGCATGGCACCGGCATCGCCCTGCTCATCCGCGCCATCACAGTGCCTGCACCGAGACAAGAGTGCAGTATCTTTAGCTGGACCAGGTGCAGCCTGGATCTTATAGCCCCCTCGCTAAGGGGCGCCAGGGCATGGGGCCAGTCATGCTCTTTTACCCCCCAGACCTCGCTCTCTGTCTTCCCTCGGGAGAATTATTCAGCAATGTCCAGCAGGTGAGGGACATGGCTTTTTTCGGCACATGGTCATGCAGTGACCTGTCTTTGAGCGGCGATGGGTCGGTGACTCTGCCCCTCAGCGGTGCCCTCTGCAGGGCGTGTTTCATTTGCAAACACTGGTCGGTTTCGGCAGGCGCTTGGCACTGGAGGTCAGTGAGCGGGCACAGTCCTCGCTGCCGCCACGTCTCCCACCCGCGAGATTCCTATCAGGTCCCATTTATCAAACCCTCCTTGTGTAACGAGTGTGCCCGACTGAGCAGTCGCACAAAGGCGCGGGTCCTGTGCTCCGACCCCCAGCCCCGAGCTCCCGGGGGTGCGTCCGAGAGGGCGAGTGCAGGTCGAGCGGGCATCGGGAGAAATGGGCTGGTGCCTTAACCCTAAGACAGCCTCCCGGTGGCATGTTCAGTCTCTCCACTCGACAGGCGTGCACCCACGGGTTGATGGTGGCGAGCTGGGCCGCCCAGTAATACTTTTGTATGTCAGTTCGAGCGCTCCGTGCCATCGAACGCTATTGTAGCAGGTCCTCATCCCAAAGCGGGCACAGGTTTCACTTTCAATCACCAGAGAGTAGGAAGGCGGGCCTGGGTAGGGCGTGCCTTCGAGCACATAGAGGAAACGGGGCAGCGCCATCATTTTGAACGGGGCAGCTTTCCAGAGTAGTGACAGTGATCGCCCACCAATGCTGAACGTCTTTCTGAGGGCGGGAAAGCGGCGGCTCCAAATTGTCAGTGTGGAAGGCGTCGCGGTTTCTAGTAATGTAGGAGCATATGTAGGTCATTTTCGTTTTGCGATTCTCAAATTGCGATTTTTAGGGAATCGCAATTAGAGAACCGCAAAACAAAATGTAGGTAGGATTAGCAATTTTTTTTGCGAATCCCACTGATTCCTTATTTGCGAATCACAAATTGAGATTCGCAAATAAGGAATACCTTCTCATTCATTCCAATGGGCTAGAAGGCCCATAGGAATGAGTGGGAAGACATTCTCAATTTGTGATTCTCAATTAGAGAATCGCAAATTGAGAATGCAATTTCAGGGTTGTAAGGGTGTCAATAGGACACCCTTTTGCACCCCTGAAATTAACATGTGTGCACACGTGGCCCACATGGCACTTTGAAAAATACCAAAAAGTGCATTTTTCAAAGAAATCGCCAAATACCACCAACCAGAAGTTGGTGGCATGTTGCGATTCCTTAAGCCAAAATTCGCACAACTTGAGTGCTTCCTACATTGCATTTAACCTTTTCGACGCTCATGACGAGCTGAGATCGTCATGAGTCACGGCGCTCCGGTGCTCATGACGAGCTCAGCTCGTCATGGGCCGTGGAACGCTCAGGTGCGGGGAGAATTCCCCCGCTGTGCTGAGCGTTCCACGGGAGCCGGTGCACCTGTGATGAGCTGAGCTCGTCATGAGCATGAGGGCGCTGTGCGCGCCCCTCCCCCCCAGCACAGTGGGGGAATAACCCCGCAGCGAAGGGGTTAAGGAATCGCAATTTGCGATTCCTTAAATGCAACAGCAAAATAAGAAATCGCTAATTTTGCCATTCCTTATTTTGCATGTGGGTTTTTGTGTGCTACATAGCACACTGCCCTAATTGCGATCGCAAATGCTGAAATTCTGCGCATTTCAGCATTTGTGAGCGCAATTAGGCTTCCTACATGTGGCCCGTAGATCCTTAGATAGTGTAATCCGTCGGTGGCAATGCGAGCTGCTCAGTCGTTGGGCAATTTTAGTGCAG